>NC_134354.1:263951444-264551444 GCF_048569485.1 Anomaloglossus baeobatrachus | reverse complement strand
GCGGCCTGCTATTTTTAGGCTGTGAAGGCCCAATAACTATGGACCTTCCCACCCTGAGAATACCAGACCACAGCTGTCCGCTTTACCTTGGCTGGTGATCCAATTTGGAGGGGACCCTACTTTTTTTGTGTAATTATTAATATTTATAAAATAATTATAAAAAAAGAGCCTGGGGGGACCTCCACATTGGACCCCAACCACGGTAAAGCTGCCAGCTGTGGTTTTCAGGCTACAGACGTCTGCTTTACCCTAGCTGGCTATCAAAAATGGGGGGACCCAACGTCATTTTTTTTTAACTATTTTTTAAATAGAAAAAATTAATGGGCTTCCCTGTATTTTGATTGCCAACCAAGGTAACGACAGGCAGATGGGGGTGGCAACCCATAGCTGTCTGCTTTATCTGCGCTGAGAATCAAAAATACCGCGGAGCGTTATGTCATTTTTTTTAAAGATTTCTTTTTACAGCACTGTGATGTCCAGCAATCAAAATACAGGGAAGCCCATTTTGTTTTTAGTTATTTAAATAAATAATTAAAAAAAATATATATGGGCTCCCGCTGCATTTTTTGTATTGCTAGCTAAGGGCTGCTAACCCCCACTGCTTGGTGTTACCTTCACTGGCAATGGAAAATTCAGGGAAGCATTTTTAATTTTTTGGCCAAAAAACTACAAAAAAAGGACGTGAGCTTCGCCATATTTTTGTATGCTAGCCAGGTATAGCAGGCAGGTGCTGGAAGAGTTGGATGCAGCGCCAGAAGATGGCGCTTCTATGAAAGTGCCATTTTCTGAGCCGGCTGCAGACTGCAATTCGCAGCAGTGGGGCCCAGAAACCTCAGGCCAACCTGTGCTGCGTATTCCAATCCCCAGCTGCCTAGTTGTACCTGGCTGGACACAAAAATGGAGCGAAGCCTACGTCATTTGTTTTCTAATTATTTCATGAAATTCATGAAATAATAAAAAAAGGGCTTCCCTTTATTTTTGGTTTCCAGCCGGGTACAAATAGGCAACTGGGGGTTGGGGGCAGCCGTACCTGCCTGCTGTACCTGGCTAGCATACAAAAATATGGCGAAGCCCACATAATTTTTTCAGCAAAAAACTTCTGCATACAGTTCTGGATGGAGTATGCTGAGTATGCTGAGCCTTGTAGTTCTGCAGCTGCTGTGTGTCTGTATGGAGAAGAGCAGACAGCAGCTGCAGAACTACAAGGCTCAGCATACTCCATCCAGGACTGTATGCAGACGTTTTTTGCCCACCAAAAAAATGACGTGGGCTTCGCCATATTTTTGTATGCTAGCCAGGTGCAGCATGCAGCTACGGGCTGCCTCCAATCCCCAGTTGCCTATTTGTACCCGGCTGGGAACCAAAAATATAGGGAAGCCCTTTTTTTTTTAATTATTTCATGAAATAAGTGAAATAATTAAAAAAAAAAATGACGTGGGCTTCGCCCCATTTTTGTGTCCAGCCGGGTACAACTAGGCAGCTGGAGATTGGAATCCGCAGCACAGGTTAGCCCGAGGTTTCTGGGCGCCTCTGCTGCGAATTTCAGTCCGCAGCCGTCCCAGAAAATGGCGCTCTCATAGAAGCGCCATCATCTGGCGCTGTATCCAACTCTTCAATCAGCCCTGGAGCCGGGTGGCTTGTTGGGTAATCATGAGTTAATACTGGCTTTGTTTTACTAGCCAGTATTAAGCCAGAGATTCTTAATGTCAGGCACGTTTGACCCGGCCATTAAGAATCTCCAATAAAGGGTTAAAAAAAAGACACCACACAGAGAAAAAATACTTTAATAGAAATAAATACACAGACACATTAGAGACTCCATGTTTATTACCCCCTGTCAGCCCAATAAATCCCCAATAAACCAGCGCTGATAAGAGGTTTTTAATAGAGGCTTAAATTATAAGCAGCAATTTCAGCGTTCCAAGTGCCTTTAAATGAATTTGAAGAAACTGCACTTCAGGATTGTAGTGAGGATTGTAGTGAGGATGAGGTGCCCCAGCCCATTACTTGATGGGCTGGGGCACCTCATCCTCACTACAATCCTCACTAGTGTAGTAGTAGTGACGATTGTCGTGAGGATGAGGTGCACCAGCCCATCATGGGCTGGGGCACCTCATCCTCACTACAATCCTCACTACAATCGGGAAGCAGCGTGCAGCCTTCACTCCGTGAGTGATCAGTGCTGCTAGCGGTAACAGCGGTAACGCTGACAGACGCGTTACCATAGCAACGGTGCTCCCGGAGCCGCGGTTAGCGGTGACGTCACCGCTAACTGCGTTGCTATGGCAACGGTGATCTCCGTTAATGACCGGCTGTGTCAGCCGGTCCCTAACGGAACGGGGAGTCGACCGTGTGCTAGAGCATATCGCCGGTACACGGCGATACACAAATGTGCACCGTGTACCGGAGAGATGCACTCGCAGGTCCTACATGACGTGTCATAGTCATGTGACCAGTCTGTAGCCAATGAGATAATAGCCACGTGACTGGTCACATGGCTATTTTGACGTCACGATAGGTCCTGCTTCTCTGCTGGCAGTGCCGGTCACCGGGAGGATTCAGCGATCATCGGATGGAATAGCGGCAGGAGACAGAGTGCAGGAGGGATCGCGGGGACCGGTAAGTGTTATGGCAATGTTTATTAACTGTTTGTGTACATTTATCATGCATTTTTATGTGTTTGTGATTGCCTCCCATTATAGCCTATAGGTTCGAGTTTGGTTCGACGAACCGAACTCGAACGGGACCCCCGTTCGGCGAACCGACCTCGAGCCGAACCGCGACCGGTTCGCTCATCTCAAGTCCTCGCACCTTAGTGGAGCGGACATAGGTAGGTTAGGTGGTCGTTGCCTTCTAGGGTAACGCTCCACTACGCTGCCTCCTGCAGCAGTCCGTATCCTTGCACACTAGGGGAGCGGTCATAGGCAGGAGTTTCAAGCTAGCAGCCTTGCTGCTGTCCGTATCCTTGCACCACAAGTGGAGCGGACATAGGGTGGTGCCATATTGCACACACTACACCTAGTCTCTGTGACTGTTAACTGAGACAGGTGCTTTCACGCTCACAGGCTGTGAGACTTCTATGCACTTTTATGTTGTATTCCTCACTCTTTTGCATTTCCACTCCTATGTTATTCTAATAAGGTAGTCGCTGTGACTTAAACAGTATACGCCGCTATTGGTCTTGGTGACACTGTGACGCAACAGTGTCAGTACCGCTTTGGTGGTACAGGTTTCCCCTATCCTATGCCATACCCTGCAGCAGAGCTCTGCACGGTGGACCCCGACTGTCGGATAGCCTTCCATTTCCTTATTATCCGACAGCCCCCGTAACACACAGACACACAGAGACAGAAAAACACAGAGATAGAGAGAGGGAGACAGATAGACAGAGAGGGACACAGAGAGTGGGAGGGAGAGAGAGGGAGAGAGACAGTTATTACCCCTTACACATGCTCTGCACCCACTGTGGCCGCAGCTGCAGGGCCCACTAGCATCACGTCACAGGCTCCCCCTGACGTCATTATTACACCTATCCAGGGCCCACAGTAGTGCAGAGCAAGGTTGAAACAGTGAGCCAGTGGCCAACTGCTTCTCAATGGTTTTCAACCATGCATCCGAGAAAATAGCAATGGCCACCATCACCCACAGGCCCAGTCATTTTGCCACTGCATAAATTACACCATATACATGACACACACATAGATACTATAGAAAAGATAGATGGATGCAGGGTCGGACTGGGGTGTCTGGGGTCCACAGGAGGAGCTAACTCTAGAGGCCACACAACAACTATATGTAAATAGCTGCAGGTGCCCCCACACAGCCTCCTATGCACAGTAGGAGCCCCCACACAGCCTCCTATGCACAGCAGGAGCCCTCACACAGCATGTTATGCACAATGGAGCCCCCATACAGCATATTATGCACAGCAGGAGCCCCCACACAGCATCCTATGCACAGCAGGAGCCCCCACACAGCCTCCTATGCACAGCAGGAGCCACCACACACCCTCCTATGTACAGCAGGAGCCACCGCACAGCCTCCTGAACACAGCAGGAGCCCCCACACAGCCTCCTGAACACAGCAGGAGCCCCCACACAGCCTCCTGCACACAGCAGGAGCCCCCACACAGCCTCCTGCACACAGCAGAAGCCCCCCCACAGCCTCCTCCACAAAGCAGGAGCCCCCACAAAACCTTCTATACATAGCAGGAGCCTTAACACAGCCTCCTATACACAGCAGGAGCCTTAACACAGCCTCCTATACACAGCAGGAGCCTTCACACAGTCTCCCATACACAGCAGGGGCCTCCACATAGCCTCTTGTATACAACAGGAGCCCCACAGATCCCATATAGACATAAAAAAATTTATACTCACCTAATCCTGATTCCCAGCACCGCAGCCTCTGTCTTCTCTTCTATAGTAGCCTGCGGAGGCAGCGCGATGGTATGATGTCACTGCACTGCCCTTGTGGATATACAGTCTCCTAAGACACAGGCCTGCAGCGGTCTGTGGCTTAGGAGACGGGCAGCTATAGAGCAGGGAGCTCTTGCTCTGTCACAGGTTTGAACTGTATCGGGGTGACGCCGACATAGTTCAGTGCGGTGGTTGCAGAAGATTCAGGGCTCCGGCCTAGAAGTTCTAGGCCGGAGCTCCTGATCTTTGATGCCAGTGGTGCCCCTGCTGGCGGGTCCCCTCTATGTCCAGTTGGAGAGCCCACTTGGGCATTGACTGGTGTCTGTCTATCATCTGTCCAGCGTTGGTCTGGCACACAAATAGATATCAGATAGATAGATGATAGATAGATAGACAGGCTAGCCATCAAATCCGTCCGACAAAAACAGAGCTACAAGCCTAGGGAGGACAGACTGTGCCAACACTGTGACCTGGAGGCCCTGGAGGATGAAACCCACTTCCTGCTACACTGCACCAAGTACTCAGCAGTGAGGGACACTCACTTCAGGAGACTCTCCCATCTCTTCCCGGATTTCAGCTCCATGAAGGAGGAAGAGAAAACATATATCCTACTGGGGGAAGAAGAGAGCGCTGTGGAGATAGCGCAGTATGTGAGCGAATGTCATAGACTTCGAGAAAGAGAACTATGATAAGCCATGGACTTCCATAGCCCCCAACGTCCCCACCCTAGATGTGCCCCATCCATCCTTCCTATAGTCCCCACCCTGGATGTGCCCCATCCATCCTACCTACAGTCCCCACCCTGGATGTGCCCCATCCATCCTTACTATGGTCCCTACTCATCATCCTCACAGTCCCAGTCCCTATTGTACACTTGCTTTGGCAAAACTAATTTGTATTTGGTCCTGCCAATAAAGCTTATTTGATTTGATTTGATTTGAGGGATAGATAGATACATAGATGGATAGAGGGATATATATATGATAGATAGATAGATAGATAGATGATGGATAGATAGATAGATGATAGATAGATAGCCCCGTGCTGGAGCCTGTGCAGGGAGCTGACAGTATGCAAAGCGGAGGGGAGAGCACCCCCTGCTGGAGCCTGTGCAGGGAGCAGACAGTATGCAGAGCGGAGGGGAGGGGGGAAGGCGCTCCCTGATGGAGCCTGTGCGGGGAGCCAACAGTATGCGGAGGGGAGGGGTGAGGGCGCCCCTTGCTGGAGCCTGTGCAGGGAGCCTGTGCAGGGAGCTGACAGTATGCAGAGCAGAGCGGAGGGCACTCTCTGCTGGAGCCTGTGCAGGGAGCCGACAGTATGCAGAGTGGAGGGGAGGGGGAAGGGTGCCCCATGCTGGAGCCTGTGCAGGGAGCCTGTGCAGGGAGCCAACAGTATGCAGAGCGGAGGGGATGGGGGAGGGTGCTCCCTGCTGGAGGCTGTGCAGGGAGCCGACAGTATGCAGAGCGGAGGGGAGGAGGGAGGGCGCCCCATGCTGGAGCCTGTGCAGGGAGCCTGTGCAGGGAGCCGCTAGTATGCAGAGTGGAGCGGAGGGGAGGATGGAGGGCGCTCCCTGCTGGAGCCGGTGCATTAGGAGCAGCAAAGTGAAAGTAAACCGCTCTGCTCCCTGGGCGCCTCCCTCTGTTGTCGGCCTGCCGACCCCTGTGCGACCGCACCACTCGCACATAGGTAAAGTCGGCTATGTGTGCACATACCCTCATGAAGAATCAGCTAGCAGTTTATTAATTAAAAACGATGGCAAAACACTACAAAAGATGACTGGGTGATGTCCAGGGGTCTTTAAGCTTTCCTATTGACTTGTGTTGTAAAGTACAAAAACGTAGTCGGAGCGGAAAACGCCTGGTCAGCTCACTTCTTTTAACCACATGGCTTTTTTCGGAACCTGAAGACGTTCAAAAGTCTGAACATATCAATAGCAAGTCGTTTTTACAAAAAATTAATATATTCGGTCTTTTCAGCATTTTTTCACCTGAAAAAGGACGTTGTGTGCACATACCCTTTTATTTTTTTTTTTCTTTTTATATAGCGCCATTAATTTGACAAGGTTTACAGACAAGCTTTTGTCCATTTTCAGGATTTCCCCCTTTGCCAGCACTCAGTGTTTGCAGGAACGCTTATTTCTGATTATTCGACCATGTATACAGCACGGAGATAGCAGATAAAGAGCTGAGTATTCCTTCATAGACATGGGGCTGCACAGTGGTGCAAAGAGTCACTCAGTGTGTGCAGGCATCGTCCCCTCCCTGAGTCCTGCTTCTCCAGTATGTGCAGCCCCCAAGCTCAGATAAACCAGCCAGCGCCATTTTAGTCACATTCTCAATGGTCACCCCTCTCTACCATGCCTTGTGTCCTGATAGATTTATTAGCAGCCATATAACAGAGAACTGCTGACCTCCTACCATATCCCTGCAGGTCACTGGCATTCAAGGCGACAGGCCTGCTCACTGTTTTAGTACAATTGTCTCTTGCCTTGAGGATGAGGCAGGTATGTAACCAAAATCCTATGGGCCCAAAGGCAACATTTGGGTTTGGCACCACTACAATCACTTGTTATTAGCTCTGATGCATGTCCCTTGTGGCTCTGCTAGGGTGTAGGAAGCCCTTCCCCCTGAAAAAGAGAAAGTAACACAGTCTTATAGTTAGCAAATAACATTACTATACCAAAAACTATACAAATACCACCATACAAAACCCCTCTATGATACATAAAGATATGAAAAATACAATTAGCCATATGAAAAATTGGAAAAATTGAAAATGTGACATTGCATGACTGCTAAGGATTATTTGAAAAAAAGAGATATATAGCTAATGTATTGATCAATTCATTACTGCCCAATACCACTTCACGGTAATCTCTTATTTATCGGGTCCCTAACCAAATGTTACCTCTATGTGCGGTGTACCTGCTTGTGTATGGGAAGCCAGGGACCTGGCTATATAGGAAATTGAATAAAGATGGCTGAAGGGCGGGACTGCGTTCTCAGACAGAAAAAACTGCATAACAATCAAAAAGACTGTCTTTTTGATTGTTATGCAGTTTTTTTTCTGTCTGAGAACCCAGTCCCGCCCTTCAGCCATGTTTATTCAATTCAGTTAAACTGCTTTTTAGGAAATAAGGTGAGCAACAATAAATGGCCAGAGCTAATGATATAGAGAAACAGTATGGGCCTGATTCATCATAGCTCTGACGTAGCATAAAGCTTTTGAAAAGACACAAAAACTGTTGGCTCAAATTGGAGTTGTGCCTTTTTTTGTGACTTTTGTCGTTTTCCCCCAATTTCTCCCAACTCTGCCAAAATGTGTGGGGCTAGGTTGTGACGAGGCATGGTGGGGAAGGGGTGAAGGCGGGATGCAACAACTCGTCTCATTCATAATGAGCTACGGCGTTCCCTATGCCAGACATCTCATTCCAGCATGAGCTTTTAGGTATAGCACACAGAGGCACACGCCACTCGTCAGATGCTCCACGTTTATGTAGCGTCATGCACCTCTTCATGAATCAGGAGTGTCTGACTTCAGCACACCCCCTGATCAAGATTAGAGTGATCGTCGGTTTTGATGAATCAGGTCCTATGTGTCCGTGGACTTTCTTATACTTGATGGTATTGCACATTATCCCTTATATACTGCCACTGTGAAAGCAATTACATGAACATACTGTACTGTACTGTACGGTACGTATATACTTTCTCTCAAGTGTCAGGAGACAAGTTAGTAACAGAGAAATGGAGCAGCATGGGCGATTGTGATCACAAATCCCTATGCATGCTATGCCCTCTCTCATGGCTATAGACAGAGCAGATGGTTGCAGCTTCCCCACAGCTACCAGTTGCTGCCCCTTTCACACAACCCTTTGTATCCAACAAAGGAGTGAGGGTGAAGCAGCTTCTGGAGTATCCAGGGAGACATAAGGGGGGCTCACATTCACATAGCATAAATACATGCCATGGAAGATTGTAGCAGCCCATCTGCCCAACCTAGATACAAAGTCGCATTACTTCTAAGTTTGGGATCTCTTTGTAACAACTTTGTTTCTATTCTTCCCTATTCAGCTTCTCTTCATTCCTAGAAAGCTATGAACTTCCACAATGCTCAGTAGATGGGTCCAGTATATTGCTTACTATTGATGTATTCTCATATTCTAATTATGGACCATCACATACAAAGTTCCCTATCCAGAAAAATGTCAATACGCTGGCCATACTCAATAGATACATGTTAGTTGTCCCGACAATTTCAGTAGGGCTGGATGAAAATCTACGGCTGTGTAAATAAGTACTTGTATATGTGGTATGTGCCAGGAAAACTCCTTAGTTAGATCAAATATAAATCAATATACATTTTTATTTATTAATTATGTAACGTTTTCCTGCAAAAAAACTAAAAATGAACATCCCCTTTAAGAAAATGTATTTGCCAAAGTTCCAGCCTGCTTTGTCACTGTTATGCCACATGAGCCCTGCAGCCAATCAGCTGCCATTACTGGGTTGCTGCGCTCTTACCTCCATCAGATGAATGTGTCGAAGGATGATTGCATAAGTCAGGTATGTTTTTCTCTGAAATGCTACGGGATATCAGAAAATATATACGGTACTTTAATAAGCTGACGACCATAGGGAGAGATGAGACTAGTCCAAGAACACCCTGGCCCTCTTCTCCCAGTACTGCTCTAGTTGATTGACAGTTCTCTGCCTATGTAGATACATAGAAGCTATAGTAGGAGAGAAAAGGCGCAATAGGGTCTTACCCGATTTACAGGGCAGAGGGAAAGGGTTAAAACACACTCACCTGGCTGGGTTGTGCCAGTCACAACCCCTTAGAGAACGTGGATGAGTGCTTTAGTGGTTCAGCAGCGGCCCCGTGTCTGAGCAAAGGATATCAAAGTGTAGACTGGAGGAAAAACGGGTTTAAAAACCGCGCTAGGAAACCACGAGCAAGGATGTAAATGAATATTTTTCTTTTATTTAGATAATTCCAACGCGTTTCGGAGACCCATCTGTCTCCTTCCTCAGGGAAAAAGAATCTTACAGTCAATGAGGAGTTGTCCTTATAAAACAACATACAGACAAAAGGGAAAAAAAAAAAAAAAAAAAAAAAAAGGGAGGGGGGTGTAACCAATCTTGACGTCATCACTCCATGTGCTGCAGAGTGATGACTCATTTCCACGTGGAGAAAAGCTGCATCATGATATAAACTTCACATATTAAAACAAATATTTAAAGTGCTCTAAATGTGAAAAGATAAATAAATGAGTATCTTATTTACCCAATAATTTCTGTGTTTTTTTTTTTTTGTTTTTTTTTTGGAAAGTGAGAAAACTAAAAATGTGCATGTATGTATATATATAAATTATGTGCAAAAATATCATTTTACTACTGTCCCCTATCTGGAACGTATGCAAGTGAATGAGTCTGTGTGTGGGCACTTGTGTGATGTTGCTCTGTCATTGCTACATTTAGGCTGCTAGATATGTGAGTGAAAGCTCAAAAAAAAAAAAAAAAAAGAAAAGGGAAAAAGCAACTAAAAAATGTGTGTATGTGTCCATGAAAAAATCTATATGATGTGAACATATAAAAATGTGTAATGCGATCTGAAAATAGCAGCATGTAATATATATAAGAAGAGAGAAAAGTATGTAAATATGTGTGATACGATTGAAAATAGCGGTGTGTGATTTAAAACTATAGAGAGAAGAAAAAAAAAATGAATTTCTCACTATGTCGGAGTGACTTTGTGAGAAAAGCTGCAGGGATCGTGAAAGGTGAAAAGCAGGCATCTATGTGCAAGTATTTAAAAACATAAAAACATAAAAAAAGGGGGTGGTGAAGTGAAAAAAGAAGAGCAAGTAGTGCGCATGCTTGAAGGAACGAGTACTATGTCAGGAAGAGGTGATGTGAGTTCAGGCCGTGGGAAGAAATTCTACCGCGCAAGCACGCGGTACTAGTAAGAAGCAGATTCCTCTTTGCAGAGGGTGATTAGAGTTCAAAGCGTGGGAAATAGTGTAGTGCGCAAGTGCAAAGCGCAAAGAAATACAAGAACAATACAAGCGTGAATGAGAAAAATTGAAAGCTGAAAGAGAGGGGAAGGGGAAAGGAAAAAGGGAGTGTTCCTCTAGAGGAGTATATCATTGACATGTGAAGGTGTGCGCGAAGTTATAAACAATGAAAAATATACAATATGAAAATGGGAATTTTAAGGGAATGAAAATAAAAATAAAAAATAAAAAGGATAATGAGATATAAAATGTCCATATATAAAAAAGGAAATCCTTTTGAAAGGAAGGGTAAAACAGTTTTTAAATAAGGATATAACCACGTTGGAATATTTAAAACGCATATATGAATACAAATACAGTAATTTAATACTTATAAAAAAAATATATTTTTTTTTTTTTGTAAAAACAACTAAAATGCAGGATAACCTGGGTGATGGATTAAAAAATTGCTACCTAATAAAACTCAGAGACTCATATTAAAACCCAGGGATGGGAATAAAAATATATGAAGATTAAAAACTGAGTGTAAAGAATGATTCAAGAGTGCAAATGCCCTACTGTAAAATGTTTTTGAGAGATTACCAGGAGAACTTGTACCAGATGATTTAGTAGAACAAGTCAGTCACTTCATTCAGGCCAAAGGGTTTCAGGGTATTTAACCTATGTATCCAAAATGTTTCTTTCCTGCTCAAGGCTTCTGCTCTGTCAGTGATATATATAGGAATCTGTTCTATGGGTGTAATTTTAAAATCCAGACTTTTATTATGGAAAATTGTGCAGTGTTTGGATAACCCATGTTGCAGGAAGCCTGTTTTTATGTTGTAACGATGGGAATTTAACCTGTTATGAAGTGCCTGACTTGTCCTACCCACATATTGCTTACCGCATGAACAGTCCACCAAATATATGACATGGTCGGACTGACATGTCAAGCGAGTTTTTATTTGATATGATTCAGAGTTTCCTGTAGAGCAAAAATTGATCCTTCCATGGCAGATGCTCTTACAGCAAAGGCAGTTTTTAGAGTTGCATCTATAGGATCCGCCCGAGATTATTGGTTTTGGACCCAATGCTTTGGTTCTCAGCCTGCTAGGGGCCACAATAGTCTTAATTGTGGGTGCCCGCCTGAAAGTGACTTTAGGTTTAGAGGGTAAGATGGGTTTAAGTATGGGATCATTGCACAAAATGTCCCAGTGTTTGGAGAGAACATCCTTGATGGTACCATTGTCTCCACTAAAGGTGGTGATAAAATTCAGGGCAAAATCTTGCTCATTTCTTTTTGTTATCAAGGGTTTTTCCCCACTGGGCTGTCCCAAAGTGGGGGGATCCCCAACCTTCCTGATCAAATCAGATTGTTTGAGCTTGGATGTCTCCTGGTAGGCTCTCCGAACCAAAGACTTCGGGTACCCCTTTTCTGCAAAACGTCCCCTAAGAATCTTTACTTGTTCTTTAAAATCAGTGTCTCTTGTGCAATTTCGTCTAATACGTTTGTACTGGTTTGAGGGAATATTGGACAGCCACTTCTCATAATGCTCACTTCCATAATGAATATATGAGTTCGCATCAACTTTTTTGAAATAATTTTTAGTGAGGATTTCACTGTTATGGTGAAAAATGGTCAAATTAAAAAAATTGATCTCCTCCTTATGCATTGTCGGTGCAAAAACCAAACCCCAGTCATTGTTATTTAAATCATCCAAAAAAATACTGATATCAGAAATACCACAGTCCCAGATAATAAATAAATCATCAATAAATCTTTTGTATAGCACTAAACTCTTGTCATACTTGCCATTTTCTATAAACAACATTTCAAATAAACCCATAAAAAGGTTAGCGTACGAGCACGCGGCTTTCGACCCCATCGCTGTGCCGATACGCTGATGGTAAAGTTTGTCAAGAAAAGTAAAATAATTATTGTTGGATCCAAATTTTACCCGTTAACGAGCCAAGGGCATTTTCTCAAAACTTTCTGTGACCTAGTGTTGTCTGATCTCAAAAGAGCTGTCACCCAAAAAAAACTCCTTAAACAAAATTTATCATTCAAGGAAAAAAGAGCTCTAGATGCACTCAGAAATAATGATGATATCGTAATCCGAGCAGCTGATAAGGGGGGGGGAATTATCATACAAAATAAAAAAGATTATATCGATGAAGCCCTCAGGATTCTGGCAGATCCTCTATATTATGAGTCAGTAGACTATGAAAAATATAACACCGCTGTTGCAGCCTATAAATCCCTGATTCAGAGTGCAGTCGATTTAAATATACTCAGCTCATCCGAAAAGAAATTCTTACAATTGAAAAATCCAGCTATGGCCTTTTTTTATCATCTCCCAAAAATACACAAAAACCTCAAAAATCCACCTGGTAGACCCATCATTTCGGGCATAAATTCACTTACAGCGAATTTAGCCCACTATGTCGATTTATTAACGCAGCCGCAGGTTTTAAATCTTAATAGCTACCTCAGAGACTCAACTCACCTCATAGGATATTTGGAAAAAATCATGTGGAGAAAGTCATATATGTTTCTAACCATAGATGTAGCATCATTATATTCGAACATTCAACATCATCTTGGTCTCTTTTCCTTCTCCTTTTTCTTAGAAGGCGACAAAAAAACTTTTTGTTTAAAAGCATGGACTTTATACTCAACAATAATTATTTTACTTTTCTTGACAAACTTTACCATCAGCGTATCGGCACAGCGATGGGGTCGAAAGCCGCGTGCTCGTACGCTAACCTTTTTATGGGTTTATTTGAAATGTTGTTTATAGAAAATGGCAAGTATGACAAGAGTTTAGTGCTATACAAAAGATTTATTGATGATTTATTTATCATCTGGGACTGTGGTATTTCTGATATCAGTATTTTTTTGGATGATTTAAATAACAATGACTGGGGTTTGGTTTTTGCACCGACAATGCATAAGGAGGAGATCAATTTTTTGGATTTGACCATTTTTCACCATAACAGTGAAATCCTCACTAAAAATTATTTCAAAAAAGTTGATGCGAACTCATATATTCATTATGGAAGTGAGCATTATGAGAAGTGGCTGTCCAATATTCCCTCAAACCAGTACAAACGTATTAGACGAAATTGCACAAGAGACACTGATTTTAAAGAACAAGTAAAGATTCTTAGGGGACGTTTTGCAGAAAAGGGGTACCCGAAGTCTTTGGTTCGGAGAGCCTACCAGGAGACATCCAAGCTCAAACAATCTGATTTGATCAGGAAGGTTGGGGATCCCCCCACTTTGGGACAGCCCAGTGGGGAAAAACCCTTGATAACAAAAAGAAATGAGCAAGATTTTGCCCTGAATTTTATCACCACCTTTAGTGGAGACAATGGTACCATCAAGGATGTTCTCTCCAAACACTGGGACATTTTGTGCAATGATCCCATACTTAAACCCATCTTACCCTCTAAACCTAAAGTCACTTTCAGGCGGGCACCCACAATTAAGACTATTGTGGCCCCTAGCAGGCTGAGAACCAAAGCATTGGGTCCAAAACCAATAATCTCGGGCGGATCCTATAGATGCAACTCTAAAAACTGCCTTTGCTGTAAGAGCATCTGCCATGGAAGGATCAATTTTTGCTCTACAGGAAACTCTGAATCATATCAAATAAAAACTCGCTTGACATGTCAGTCCGACCATGTCCTATATTTGGTGGACTGTTCATGCGGTAAGCAATATGTGGGTAGGACAAGTCAGGCACTTCATAACAGGTTAAATTCCCATCGTTACAACATAAAAACAGGCTTCCTGCAACATGGGTTATCCAAACACTGCACAATTTTCCATAATAAAAGTCTGGATTTTAAAATTACACCCATAGAACAGATTCCTATATATATCACTGACAGAGCAGAAGCCTTGAGCAGGAAAGAAACATTTTGGATACATAGGTTAAATACCCTGAAACCCTTTGGCCTGAATGAAGTGACTGACTTGTTCTACTAAATCATCTGGTACAAGTTCTCCTGGTAATCTCTCAAAAACATTTTACAGTAGGGCATTTGCACTCTTGAATCATTCTTTACACTCAGTTTTTAATCTTCATATATTTTTATTCCCATCCCTGGGTTTTAATATGAGTCTCTGAGTTTTATTAGGTAGCAATTTTTTAATCCATCACCCAGGTTATCCTGCATTTTAGTTGTTTTTACAAAAAAAAAAAACAAACAAAAAAAAAAAAAATATTTTTTTTATAAGTATTAAATTACTGTATTTGTATTCATATATGCATTTTAAATATTCCAACGTGGTTATATCCTTATTTAAAAACTGTTTTACCCTTCCTTTCAAAAGGATTTCCTTTTTTATATATGGACATTTTATATCTCATTATCCTTTTTATTTTTTATTTTTATTTTCATTCCCTTAAAATTCCCATTTTCATATTGTATATTTTTCATTGTTTATAACTTCGCGCACACCTTCACATGTCAATGATATACTCCTCTAGAGGAACACTCCCTTTTTCCTTTCCCCTTCCCCTCTCTTTCAGCTTTCAATTTTTCTCATTCACGCTTGTATCGTTCTTGTATTTCTTTGCGCTTTGCACTTGCGCACTACACTATTTCCCACGCTTTGAACTCTAATCACCCTCTGCAAAGAGGAATCTGCTTCTTACTAGTACCGCGTGCTTGCGCGGTAGAATTTCTTCCCACGGCCTGAACTCACATCACCTCTTCCTGACATAGTACTCGTTCCTTCAAGCATGCGCACTACTTGCTCTTCTTTTTTCACTTCACCACCCCCTTTTTTTATGTTTTTATGTTTTTAAATACTTGCACATAGATGCCTGCTTTTCACCTTTCACGATCCCTGCAGCTTTTCTCACAAAGTCACTCCGACATAGTGAGAAATTCATTTTTTTTTTCTTCTCTCTATAGTTTTAAATCACACACAGCTATTTTCAATCGTATCACACATATTTACATACTTTTCTCTCTTCTTATATATATTACATGCTGCTATTTTCAGATCGCATTACACATTTTTATATGTTCACATCATATAGATTTTTTCATGGACACATACACACATTTTTTAGTTGCTTTTTCCCTTTTCTTTTTTTTTTTTTTTTTTGAGCTTTCACTCACACATCTAGCAGCCTAAATGTAGCAATGACAGAGCAACATCACACAAGTGCCCACACACAGACTCATTCACTTGCATACGTTCCAGATAGGGGACAGTAGTAAAATGATATTTTTGCACATAATTTATATATATACATACATGCACATTTTTAGTTTTCTCACTTTCCAAAAAAAAAAAACCAAAAAAAAACCAAAAAAAAAAAAAAAAAAAACACAGACAAATTATTGGGTAAATAAGATACTCATTTATTTATCTTTTCACATTTAGAGCACTTTAAATATTTGTTTTAATATGTGAAGTTTATATCATGATGCAGCTTTTCTCCACGTGGAAATGAGTCATCACTCTGCAGCACATGGAGTGATGACGTCAAGATTGGTTACACCCCCCTCCCTTTTTTTTTTTTTTTTTTTTCCCTTTTGTCTGTATGTTGTTTTATAAGGACAACTCCTCATTGACTGTAAGATTCTTTTTCCCTGAGGAAGGAGAAAGATGGGTCTCCGAAACGCGTTGGAATTATCTAAATAAAAGAAAAATATTCATTTACATCCTTGCTCGTGGTTTCCTAGCGCGGTTTTTAAACCCGTTTTTCCTCCAGTCTACACTTTGATATCCTATGTAGATACATAGAAGGAACCTGTCAATCAACTAGAGCAGTGTAGGGAGAAGCTGACCGTGGGCTGCGCCGGACTAGTTTTGTTTATATCTATAGTCCCTAGCCTATTCTTCAAATTACGTTTTCTAATAAATGTCAGGTTCTGATTCATTCTACCCATGATTCAGACAGCATGAATCAATTGAGAGATTCCCTTTAAAATAACCTAGTGGACAATCCCTTTAGGCATGTAACCTAATGGTAGAATAACTGTAAATATAGAGTCTGAAGGAGCTTGCCAAGACTTTCTGCTATATGAATTCTGAAGCACACGCTACGATATAATCGGGCGATATGTCGTTGGGGTCACGGATTCCATGACGCACATCCAGCATAGTCAGAGATATCGTAGCGTGTGACAGCTATGAACGACTGTGAACGAGCAAAAATACTCACCTTAGCGTTGCTCATTGATACCTCGTTCATTTTCAAAATGTCGGTCCTCCTTCTGTGCTCCGGTTGTTCATCGTTCCCGAGGCAGCACACATCGCTCCGTGTGACACCCCAGGAACAATGAACACAGCTTACCTGCGTCCCGCTGGCAATGCGGAAGGAAGAGGGTGGGCGGGATGTTACGTCCCGCTCATCTCCACTCCTCCGCTTCTATTGGCCGGCCGCTGTGTGACATTGCTGTGACGCTGAACGGCCCTCCCCCTTCAGAAAGAGGATGTGCGCCGCCCACAATGAGGTTGTCTGGGAGGTAAGTATGTGTGACAGGGGGTTAACGACTTTGTGTGCCACGGGCAACAAATTGTCCGTGACGCACAAACGACGGGGGCGGGTACGATCGCTCGTGCGATCGCACGATAAATCGTACCGTGTGACGCCGGCCTAAGAATCTGTTCTAATTGGGTTTGAGCCTCCATCAGACACAATACTCCTATGTATGCTACTCTTCAAGCATGCAGTGGAATACATCATCCATAACCTCTCCATAACTATATATATAAATGATAAGAGAGATCTTTAGAATGGAGATAAATGAAATATTTTGTATTTAATTTTTATTTTAATCAATCATTAGAAGACACTGTTCAAGTATAAAATGGTTAACAGCTAGAGTTGTGTAACCAGCAAATCCGAGGGCAGGAGGGAAGCAGACAAAGGGAGGCGGGAAAGGTAAGAAAGCGCTGAGCACACCCTCGCCAACAGGGTGAAAAAGTTGATAAACCAGATGAGTGAAAGGCATGATTGCTTTACTAAGCAAATTAATGAACGCTCAACATGAATTCAGCCCTCAGGGGTCCTTTATACAAAACCAGGCAGGGTTTCACTGCAAGCATGTCTAAACCTATAACAAGGGAGCTTTGTATTGTGTTGACTTTCTGAAATTTTTGCTAGGTCGTCCACTACTTTTACATCGATGGCTTATGGCTTATCCTTAGGATAGGTCATCAATGTCTGATCGGCCTGGGTCCTACACCTGAGACCCCCGTTGATCAGCTGTTCTGAATTTTTTAGCTACTCTTTTTTTTGGCACAAATACTGAGGTAAAATATTGACCAAATATTCAGCATGTGTATGTGGATTTACAAATACTGATGTAAAAAAGTGACCAAATACTCAACGTGTGAACTTGGCCTTATAGACATGACTTAATTATTGGCAGTCCCAACATTCCCCGAATTGACACTTTTTCTTTCTCACATCTCCTTTTTACTTGCTGCCTTTAGACCAATATTTAGTACTAATAGTGCAGTTTACCACGTTTTAAGACTTACTAACCCACTCCCCCTTTTTTTAAACACTTGTGTAAATGTGTCAAGACTACATAACAAATCACAAATCTAACTCAAGTCATACACAAAAGGTTTTTTTGTTTTGTTTTTTTTTTTTAATAATAACTAGCTTAGTAAATCTTTCCCAATATGTTTAGAATTCTAAAACGACGTTCCCATGATCAGTATTTGCTGAGTTTCTGATGTTGCAGAATTTCTTGTCTTACTATCATTGCTTTTGTAAGTGCATTATTTTTAATGTTTTTTTATCTAGGTTTTTATGCTGCATTTTTTTGTCTTTTTTGGGTGTGTGTAATCTTTTTAATAAAGCTGCTTTGTTTTTTATATTTTCTGGTATTTGGCTTTGACAAAACTTTTTTGATACACAAATGTGTGGTTTATATGCATTTTTTATACATCTAATGTAATTCAACAGGGAAAATGTGTACTTAAAACTACAGGTGCATATTAAAAAAAATCTCAATGGGAATGAGATTTCTATAAATCCCATCGACTTTGCTGGATCTCTAAGACGCTGCATTTTTTGTACAGTGAAAAATATCCGTCAAAAACTCACCAAAAGCTCAGTGTAGGAACTTTACCTTAGGATCCACTCACACTACTTCAAAGGCTTTGCAATAGGTGACACCATCTTAAAGGGGTTGTCCACTACTTGGCCAACCCCTTCTCATGCCCCTTATTTGCGCCCATAAACATAAATAAGCCAATATTCACCACCGGTACGGTTGCTTTCCCAGAGCCCACGTGAGATTGTTATGACATGTGAGCCCTGCGACCCAATCAGTGCCCAGCGTCTGCCTCCCCGCCTTTGGACATTTGAGCAGGAAGTCAGCGCAGCGCTTACATCTTGCTAATATATCTTGATATTTCAGTATGGTCATTTTGTTATTATTATTTCCTTTTAGGGAACCATTGAGTCCACGGGGCTGTACATGAGAAGGGGTTACGTATGAACTACAGATGTAAGTTACAGAAACCAAACTAACAATGACAGACTGGTACAGAGGGGAGAGGGTCCTGCCTTGTGGGCTCACAGTCTACAGGTTATCATATTTCACATTATGGTCTCAATATAATAATAATAATTTTATTCATTTATATAGTGCTATTAATTCCACAGCGCTTTACATACATTGGCAACACTGTCCCCATTGGGGCTCACAATCTAGAGTCCCTATCTGTATGTCTTTGGAGTGTGGGAGGAAACCCACGCAAACACAGGGAGAACATACAAACTCCTTGCAGATGGTGTCCTTGGTGGGATTTGAACCCAGGACCCCAGCGCTGCAAGGCTGCACTGCTAACCACTGAGCCACCGTGCCTTCATTCAGTCTTAGATGGGTCTTGTAAGCTTTAGCATTTAAGCCCCCATATTCTTTAGATGGCTGTTGACTGAACGTTGATTTCGATGATTGTTCTGCCGGGATTTGCTTGACTGTACCATACACAGGAGTGTTCTCTGTGAGATCAGTTAATTTCTAGCGATCAAAAAGATCAGCAGTTTGAATCGGACAATGATCTATCAGAGGCCACCACATATTTTAGACTGTCGTCCGAACCCATTCATATTAGCGGGTTTTGTCAACATTAGTGTAATGTGTATGGGGACCTTTAGTGCACTGAACACTGGCAACTGCATAATACGTGGTTATTTTTCCAGTCACCTCCCCCATTAAAGTAATTTAGCAGAGCCCCTCATGCACCACAACAGACAAGAGAGCAGCTGTGCCTGAGGGGCCTCCTAGTAAGAGGCAGCAGCCTGCCTAATGTTTGTCTGCATCAGGCAACTACTATTTGGCCAAGTTCATACATTATTGATTTTCCTTGTCCATTTTCTTCCATCTGCATACTCGATCTGATTTTCGTGTGTGTTTGGCCAGTGTGTCAGTTTTTACCATGCATGTGTTATCATTAGTTACAGTGTCTTGGGAAAGTATTCACCCCCTTGGTTTTTTACCTACCGTATTTTGTTACATTACAATCTGTGTTTAAATATTTTTGTAATCTGATTTGTGTGTGATACATCAGCACTAAGTTGGGGAAGTGAAGTGAGCAAAATATGGGTAATAATTACATTTATGGGATAAAATAAATAAAAATTGCCACGTGCATATGAATTCACCCCTTTCGCTATGGGACCTCTAAACATTTCTGATACAAGCAATTACCTTGATAAGTCACATGCTTAAGGTGGTGTCACACACAGCGACAACGACAACGACGTCGCTGCTACGTCACCATTTTCTGTGACGTTGCAGCGACGTCCCGTCGCTGTCGCTGTGTGTGACATCCAGCAACGAGCTGGCCCCTGCTGTGAGGTCGCCGCTCGTTGCTGAATGTCCTGCTTTATTTTTTGGTCGTCGCTCTCCCGCTGTGACGCACAGATCGCTGTGTGTGACAGCGAGAGAGCGACGAAATGAAGCGAGCAGGGAGCAGGAGCCGGCATCTGGCAGCTGCGGTAAGCTGTAACCAAGGTAAACATCGGGTAACCAAGGTGGTTACCCGATATTTACCTTCGTTACCAGCCTCCTCCGCTCTCACGCTGCCAGCACCGACTCCTGCTCTCTGCACATGTAGCTGCAGTACACATCGTGTAATTAACCCGATGTGTGCTGTAGCTAGGAGAGCAAGGAGCCAGCGCTCAGTGTGCGCGGCTCCCTGCTCTCTGCACATGTTGCAGCACAGCGACGCGTGTCGTTATGATCGCTGCTTCGGCTGCTGTGTTTGACAGCTAAGCAGCGATCATAACAGCGACTTACAAGGTCGCTGCTACGTCACAGAAAATGGTGACGTAACAGCGACGTCGTTGTCGCTGTCGTTTAGTGTGACCCCAGCTTTAGGGACAGGAAGTCCATCTGTGTGGAATACAAGTGTCATATGGTCAGTCAGTTTATACACACCTTTTCTGAAAGGCCACAGAGGCTGCAACACCATTAAGCATGAGGCACTACTAACCAAATAACAAAATGAAGACCAAGGAGATCTCAACAACTTTGTCTCTGACTTGTTTGGAGAAGTGCAACTCAGAGTTGGGGGACTAACAAAATATCCTAATGTCTGATGATCCCCCGGAACACCATCAGATCCATTATCATCTAATAGAAAGAACATGGTACCACAGCAAACCTGCCAAGAGATGACACCCACCAAAACGCTCAGCCCGGGTAAGGAAGGCATTAATCAGAGAGGCAGCACATAGACCAAAGGCAACCCTGAAAGAGCTGCAGAGTTCCCAAGCAGAGAGCTGGCTTATGGAAGAGTGTCCAGAAAAACCTTTACTTACAGACAAAAACTGGAAGGCTCATTTTACGTTTACCAAAAGACATGTGGGAGACATGTATGGAGGAAGGAGCTGTTGTTTGATGAGACCAAAATTAAACTTTTTGGCCATCAAAGTAAAAGCTATATCTGACATCAAACCAATACAGCTCATTACCCCAAGAGCCCCATCCCCACAGTGAAACATGGTGGTAGCAGCATCATGCTGTCGGGAGGCAGCATTATGCTGTGGGGATGTTTTTTGGCAGCAGGAAAAGAGAAAATGGTCCTAATTGAGGGGAAGATGGATGGTGCGAAATACAGTGATATTCTTGAGCAAAACCTGTTTTAGTCTGTCAGTGATTTGAGACTGGGACAGAGGTTCACTTTACAACAAGACAATAACACAAAACATACTGCTAAATCAACACTCCTATGGTTTAAGGGGAAACAAGTAAATGTATTGGAGTGGCCTAGTCAAAGCCCAGATCTTAATCTAACTGAGACTCTTTGGTCAGTCTTGAAGATTGCTGTTCACCAGAGGAAACCATCTAACTTGAAGGAGTTGGAGCAGTTTTGCCTTGAGGAATGGGTAAAATTCCCAGTGGCAAGATGTGTAAAGCTCATAGAGACTTATCCAAAGTTGCTTGCAACTGTAATTGCCGCAAATGGAGGATCTACAAAGTACTGACTTTAGGGGAGGTGAATAGTTACGCACAATGAAGTTTTCAGTTACGGTATTTTGTCCTATTTGTTGCTTGCTTCACAATAGAAAGAAAATCAAATGTTCACAGTTAAGGCATCTATATATATAATTGCCTTATTCTGTCTGTCTTGCTCCAAAATTGTGTCGTTACAGTGACAACCAGCGGAGCAGCCGCTGGGCTCGGCATGGCCCCGCCCCCCACACGGATTGGCCGCTCGCCCCGGCCCCCTGCACGCATTGGCCCCGAACCTACACGGAGACGCCCGACTCCCAGGTGACTGCTGCAGCCCCGGAAGCCCACACCGGCAAGACAAAGTGGAGAAAAGCCACTAGCTTACCCCGCCTCCTGGCACACGTGTGCCGGAGCCGGCGTAGGCTGGTATCCATGGTACATATCGGGTAACTATAGAAACCGCTTTCCTTAGTTACCCGATGTGTAACATGGTTACTAGCTTACCCCGGCTCCCGGCACACGTCAGCACTGTCGCTTACCTTTTCTCCACTTTGTCGGATCCGGCGCGCTCCCGTGCACTGTGTACACTACAGTTGCCGCGCGACAAGCTCCGATCACAAGTTGTCATGTGACCAGGAAGTTGCGACACAGCCACTGTCCTGTACACAGTGTACGGCTGCCTTCAGACGTCCATGTCACACATAGCACACATGCATGTATATATACACACACACACACACACATAGCAGACACACATGGATACACCTTGCGCATACACACATAGCACACATGCATGTATACACACACACACACACTGAGCACATATACACACATAGCAGACACACATGGATACACCGAGAGCATACACACATAGTGCACATGCATGTATACACACACACACTGAGCACATATACACACATAGCAGACACACATGGGTACACCGAGCGCATACACAAATAGTGCACATGCATGTATACACACACACACTGAGCACATATTCACACATAGCAGACACACATGGATACACCGTGCTCATACACACATAGCGCACATGCATGTATACACACACACTGAGCACATATACACATATAGCAGACACACATGGATACACCGAGCACATACATACAAAGCTCACATGCATGTATACACACACACTGAGCACATATACACACATAGCAGACACACATGGATACACCGTGCGCATACACACATAGCGCACATGCATGTATACACACACACATAGCAGACATACATGGATTCACCGTGCGCATACACACATAGCGCACATGCATGTATATACACACACACACACACAGCAGACACACATGGATACGCCGAGCGCATACACACATAGCGCACATGCATGTATACACACACATATACTCTGCTGTACACTCACCCAGCGATGCGGTCCCCAGCACTGAAGTCCCCAGCGCTGTTCCCGCTTCCAGCTCCTCAGGTCACTGAATATTCAGTGACTAAAATGAGCGGCGATAATGAGCGGGAGGCTGCAGAGGCGGAGACAGCATCTCTGGAGAGAAGTAAATAAAGAAAATATTTTTTATTAAAAGACCCATATTTTCTCTGGTATGTTTTACACTGATGTCGCACGGATCACATCAGTGTGTGATCCGTGTGACATCCGTGCTGCCGAAGATGCCTGCGTGTGTGCGTGCGGGGTCATGAAAAGTCACACGGTCCGTGTGCAAAAACGGACGTGTGAGGCACATCATAGAATAACATGGGTACGTGTGACATCCGTGTTACAAAACGCATGTCACACGTACCTAAAACACGGACGTCTGAAACCATCCTACGGTAGCGCGCCGGATCCGACTAAGTGGAGAAAAGCCGGATGTGTGAAACCACTAGCTTACCTAGGCTCTCGGCACACGTGTGCCGGAGCCAGCGTAGGCTGGTAACCATGGTGCACAGCGGGTAACTATAGAAACCGCTTTGCTTACTTACCCAATGTGTAACATGGTTACTAGCTTACCCCGACTCTCGGTACACGTGTACTGGAGCCGGCGTACGCTGTTATCCAGTGTACACATTGGGTAACTATGGAAACCGCTTTGCATAGTTACCCGATGTGTACCATGGTTACTAGCTTACCCCGGCTCCCTGCCCATTCAGATCGTTGGTCTCCCACTGTCAAACACGCCGATGCGTGCTGCACAGCAGGAGACCAACAAGCAAAAAATAAACCAGCACTGTGGCTTTGCATAGTTACCCAATGTGTACCATGGTTATCAGCTTACCGACGTACGCTGGTAACAAATGGTACACAATCCTGTAACTTTGGAAAGCGCTTTCGTTAGTTATTCAAAGTGTACCGTGGTTACCACCTTACCCCCGGCTCCCGGCACACGTGTGCTTGAGCCGGCGTACGCTGGTAACCATGGTACACATCGGGTAACTAAGCAAAGCGCTTTGCATAGTTACCCGATTGTGTAATATAGTTACCAGTGTACGCCGGCTCCCTGCCCATTCAGATCGATGGTCTCCCACTGTCAAACACGCCGATGCGTGCTGCACAGCGGGTGACCAACGAGCAAAAAATGAACCATCATTATTCAAGACTTGCTGATTATACTATTATTCAATCTGCTAACCTACATACACATTGTAGACTACCCGATACGTTAGAATCGGGCCACCTTCTAGTCTATATATATAAGTGCCTTATTCTGTCTGTCTGTCTGTCTTGCTTCAAAATTATGTCGTTACAGTGACAACCGTCGCATTGGCTGCTTGCCTCGCCTCGGCTCCGCCCCCCGCACGGATTGGCCGCTCGCCCAAGGCTCTGCCCTCCGCACGGATTGACCGCTCGCCCTGGCCTTCCGCACGCATCGTCCGCTCGGCCATGCCCCTTCCCCCGAATTC
Organism: Anomaloglossus baeobatrachus; assembly: GCF_048569485.1. NCBI lineage: Eukaryota > Metazoa > Chordata > Amphibia > Anura > Aromobatidae > Anomaloglossus > Anomaloglossus baeobatrachus. Next base: position 264,526,694 of record NC_134354.1, on the reverse strand, counting down.
AAACGAAGCCCTGACTCCCAGGTGACTGCTGCACTCCCAGGAGTCCACACCGGCAACCCAGCCCAGACATAACCTTGCGATGCTGGGATCGTCATGGAGCCGGCGTACGCTGGTAACGATGATACACATCGGGTAAGTATGGGAAGCGCTTCCCTTAGTTACCCGATGTGTATCATGGTTACTAGCTTACCCTGGCTCCCGTAACACATGTGCAGGGAGCCGGCATATGCTGATGCCTTGCCCGCTCGGCCCCGCCCCCGGCACACGTTTGCCTGCTTGGTCCCGCCCCCGGCACACGTTGACCTGCTTGGCCCCGCCCCTGGCACACGTTGGCCCGCTCGGCCCCGCCCCCGGCACACGTTGGCCCGCTCGTCCCCTTCTGTGTGTAAGTTTTTTCGGTTCTGTTTTTTTGGGGGGTGCGGATATTCGCTGTCAGTGCGACCGTGGTTTTCATTAACCCATACTCGACTTTTCCCAAAAGTAAGAACTTGACAGAGGATAATGGCACAAGGACTGGAGTAATATTTCTGCACTACAACTCCCAGCATTAGTGCTGCAGTGCAGATGATAGGAATCAGCTGGAGGAGAAAAGGGCAAGGAGCAGATAAGAAAAGAAGAAGGAGGAGAAGAGACAGAGGTAAACAGGAGGGGAATGAGGAAGAGGAGACAGTGTGACGCCCTGGACCCCAGGGGTCACAGGTAACAACACCTACCACATTACACACACACACCCCCATCCCTTGTGAGGACACACCCGTCACCCGAAAGGGAGACCTGATGACTCCCTCAGGGCCTGTAGGGCACACCAGGTGGGTGGAGTCAGGCGGAAAGGCATGCCCACCGAGGAGACTACTGTCCTGAGGCAGGAAAAACAAACAGTTAAGTTCTAGAGGGAGAGTTGATAGGAGGTGAGAGAGAGAAGCTGTCAGGGACCCGGGTAGGAGCCTGGGACCCTTGAAACGTCAGGCAGGCAGACGGTGGTGGCTGTCTGCAGGAGTACCGGTACAGTAACCGGCGGAACCATAGGGACCGGGCCAGGGTTGGAGCCCGTCAGCCCTGAACCGGGGAGTCAACCGTGTACCGGAGCACCAGGAACCGGGTACTCAGACTCCGTCCTAGCTTAGAAACCACTGAGTTTAGGCAAATTGACTGATTGCTGGCTGGACCTCACGGGTTCATCCACACCCAAAGTCCCGAAGAAAGGCAAAAGCCCACCCATACCGGGTGAGTGCCACCACCAAGGGCCAAACGTCCGACGGGCCAGCGCCTGCGGGCAACCGAGGGCTCCTCCAGCAGCTCAACGCCGGGGAGCGGGCTACGACTGTCCAGGCAGGGGAGCCGAAAACCACAACAAGAGGTGCAAGGGAAAGGGGCCACCATCAACCTCACAGGGGGACACAAGCAGCCGGCTGCGGGACCCGACCATACCCGAACTTTGGTTTACCAGTGACTCTGAGTGTGAATTAATCGTGAGTACACCAGTGCCATCCGGGCACGACACTGCACCGCAGCACGGCACCCTGCACCCCGACAACAACATCGTCACCAGTCCCCCACCGGGCCCCGGGACACACCGCCCCTACCCACGGAGGGGCTAACATCTAGGCTGCGACCCGTGGGTGGCGTCATGACCCGTTAGACGACAACGCAGCCCTCCCCGGCTGCGCGCCTCGTCCCACACCACCACCACCCTACTGCCTCCCCCTCTTAACAGAGCGACGTGGCCCCCGGTCCGGAGGCGCTCGTGCCACCGACAGCGGAGAAGCGGCCGGGGCCCTCTCAGGGCAGTACAACAGCAATCCCCTGCACCTGGGGGAAGGTGGGCAGCAGCCACAGGGGGCACCAGGGCACAGCACTGGGGCAGCAGCCAAGGGACACCATGGGCAGGCACAACACACCACACACACTGGGAACCACAAACACAGCCCTACACAGACACACACACAGACAACGCCGCACACACACAACACCCAACACACAAACATCGCGGCACACACAAATATACGCACATACCACGCAACACACACACATTGCACAAAACATACCTCCCCCAAAACACACACACGCACCCCACACCCACACAAACCGCGCAACACACAGCACCACACACAGACAACACTGCAGACACACAGCGCTCCACAAGCAACGAAACACACACAACGCAACACACAAACAACACCGCTCTCACACACCCCCACACCCAGACAACACCCAGAACATTTACAGCGCCCTACACAAACACTGGCAACTACACACAACATATATATATATATATATATATATATAATACAAATCATACATTAACTACACAATAAATTCTAGAATACCCGATGAATTGGGCCACCTTCTAGTGCTCTTTATATGCACCGATGCAATCCCTAAAAAAAATCCAGTGAAATTCCAAGTTGTGAGATAGCATTTGTCGTGTTTTGCTAAGGGGATGAATATTTTCGCAAGGCACTGTAATTATTATTGTTTCTCAAGCCCCAATTCAGTGACAAACTGAGAGTACTGATGGCATCAGTGTGTTATCTGTTTTTTTTTCATTTACCCCTTCACTTAAATTGTATTACATGTCTTTCTTATTTTTCATGGCAGCAAAATAATGTACACGTGAATAGCACTGTAGAGTGTAATGTGTCAGTGTGCTGTTCGTGAAAAACAGCACATGTCTGGTAAACAGTGATGTGTGAATGAGTCCTTACTCATAATACAATGTATCTGTGGATCTAAATGGCTAACATACTGTATATGTGCAATATTTGCTGGGAAACGTGTTTCTTCGCCAAGTTAATAAAAATCTATTTTATTTTGTTAATCTATTCTGTATGTTTTTGGTTTCTGGGAGAGATGCCTGTGTCTTATGTATTTTTAGATACCGAAGCCATAGAATATTATGTTCCTCCTATAGTTTATGCAGTGTCTGTGCAGGGATTTGAGAACAATAGAGAAGTTCTGGTGGTTACAAGTGCAATGACTGCCGGGATGCCCGTGCCTTTGGAGTGACGCTATATGGATTGTTTAGTTGCATATGCTTCGGTTGGTTCTAAATCCTGACATGACATTTTGCATGTTAATCTGCGGTAATGAGAACATTTTAACGAGCTTCAAGCTTAACGCTAATAGAAAGCATGCAAATACATTTATCAAATCCCCAAGATTTGTACTTCCATATTGTAGGGGAAATTTTGAGGTTAGGTTCACAGGCAGCTGTCATACTGTGAATTTTAGTTGCAACAGCCCTGTGCCACTGCAGGCAGAATGGAGCCATGGGCGTAGTGACCCATGACTCTCCTTTGCAGGGCAACATAGGGTTAATGTAGCTGCAGGGTGCCGAGCGGGCTTTTGTGGGGTTAAAAGTTTAAGGGGTGGGTTATACTGGTTGGGGGAGATTAGAAGGGGTGGGGTATCTATAAAGGTTCAGGGGAGGAGGGGGCCATCATAACAGCACGTGGTACCGACAGAGAAGGTCCCGCCCCACAGTTAATCTCTTGGGGGGAATAGCTGGGATAATGTTTCTGGAATTATTTTGCAAGTGTTATTTCGGCAAGCGGTGGTGAGGGAGGTTCTTGAAGTTGGTGGAAAAGTTGGGGTGGGGGGTGGTACATCGGGTGGATGGTGACCACACTTCCCCGGTTATTTGGACTGGTAATTGCCTGGAGGACTTTGGGGCGCTCCAGGATTGGATCCCCTGAGAGCTGGTGGTAGGGATAAGGTTTTCCAGCAACAGAGGTGCCCCCGAGCTTGTGGTCGCGGCTGCGGGTAAAACGCTGGATGGTCGATAAATAATATTTGGTTGTCCATCAGGAGTTTGGGGCTCCAAGAACCACCCTTGCATGTAAATAGTTATTTATTAATGTCATGTTTGTCAATAAAAGGGCCAATTTGGCCAATTTATCCAAAAAGTGTTGTGCGTGTTCATTTAAGAAAATTCGGGAACAGAAGTTGAATGGAAGTTAGAAAGTTAGATAAGAGGGTATGGAAGCCTCTTCAATAGAGCAGTCAAGGCTTTCCCCTCTTTCCCTGCACAATCACTTAAAGAGGTTGTCCAGTCTAAAGTGACAAGACTACAGTAAGGGTACCGTCTCACTAAACGACGTACCAGCGATTTCGACCAAGATATGACTTGGTCAGGATCGCTGGTGCATTGCTACATGGTCGCTGGTGAGCTGTCAATCAGGCAGATCTCACCAGCAACCAGTGACCAGCCCCTATCCACCAGCGACGTGTGGAAGCGATGCTGCGCTTGGTAACTAAGGTAAATATCGGGTAACTAAGCAAAATGCTTTGCTTGGTTACCCGATATTTACCTTGGTTACCAGCGCACACCGCTTAGCACTGGCTCCCTGCACTCATAGCCAGAGTACATATCGGGTTACTAAGCAAACCGCTTTGCTTATTTACCCGATGTGTACTCTGGCTATGTGTGCAGGGAGCAGGGAGCCGGCACTGGCAGCCTGAGAGCGGCGGATGCTAGTAACCAAGGTAAATATCGGGTAACCAAGCTAAGTGCTTCTCTTAGTTACCCAATGTGTACCTTGGTTACCAGCGTCCGCAGCTTCCAGACGCCGGCTCCCTGCTCCCTGCACATTCAGATCGTTGCTTTCTCGCTGACAAACACAGCGATGTGTGCTTAACAGCGGGAGAGCAAAGACCAAAAAATGAACCAGCACTGTGTGTAACGATCAGCGATTTCACAGAAGGGGCCAGATCGCTGCTCAGTGTGACACACAGCGAGATCGCCAATGAAGTCACTGGTGCTTCACAAAAACCGTAACTCAGCAGCGATCTCGCTAGCGATCTCGCTATGTGAGAAGTACCCCTTACTCTATGTGACTTCAGATGTTTGGATCCTCACATTACACGCACTGTGTGATGTGAAGATTCTCCGGTGTCAGAGTCGGGAATATTAGACACGTGGCTGTAATATGCATACCCCCAGCCAGAATCTGGCTAGACAGTAGTAGCCAAGCTCAATACATTTGTGACGCCCTGGACTATTTGGGTCGTCACAGGGTTCTGCACAATCTGCCCTTCCCTTGCAGAACTCAAACCCCCATGGTTCTGGGAACCTAACCTGCAGTACTGCCTCCACCAGCATTCACAAATCCTAGATACACCTTGCACCACACCTGTCAGGCACACCAGTGGGCTTCTTAAGCAGGAATAGGGCCGCCCACCTAGAGGTCAGGCAGTGAGGTGGGAGGTGTCAAGTCAGTTCAGTGGTAGCCCTCAAGCTGTGAGGAGCTCTGAGAAAGCGGGGAGTTGTAGCTCCCAGGGGAGAGGCAGACTAGGTCGCAGACGGTGGTCTGGACCTAGAGGAGTCGGACCCTCGGTTGCAGGAGATTGAGGCTAGGTGCCTGGAACCCGTCAAGGAGGACGGTCAGCAGCCTGGCCCTATCGCCCTATCACCGGTCCGGGATCGAAGGCACGTCGGGGTACACGGACCCTAGGTCAGGGAGAAGCTTCAGGTGACCCGGCAATTAACCTGAGGAGGACAGGGCCTATATGGACTGTTCCCACCGAGCTCAGAGATCGAGGGCACTAGCGCAACGATGGGAATAGGGCTTTCCCAAACAAGCGGCCCACTGAAATCCCAAGCGTGAGCTCCTGAGAGCAGGCTCTTTCACTTAGTCACAGTGGGGAGCGGGGCCCGAAAAGCTCCAGGCTACCGGGCCACAACGGACAATCTAAATTGGTGCCAGGAGGCAGGTTACGGACCACCAGGCAGTGCTGCAGGGGACGGGACCCGAACAAGCTCCCCTCAGGAGACAGCGGCAGTCAGAGACTTGATTTACCTTGTTGTCAGCGTCTGCTTCATTGCTGAGTGAGTACCTGATCAACTCCTGCACTGCAACCCCACATCACCATCCAGAGTCCCGGGGCCTACCCCTACCCGTGGAGGGCAACGTCATCTTGCTGCCCCACTCCATCACCCCGGGTACTCCCAACGGCAGCGGCGGTAATCCCAATTACCACACACCATGGGTGGCATTACAAACTATACCTATCCCCTGTAGATAACCCCCCCCCTTCACATTTGAGTGTGGCCCCTAGCCCCCGGGTCCGGAGACCCTCGAGCCACGAGTAATCACCAACCCCCAGATCCGAGCGGTTCGATCTGCTGCAGGGGCTAGGGGATAGATTTCAAGAAAAAAACCTGGTGACCCATCCAATAATTATCCTAGATATCAACAGTACCCATTAACACAGCATATGTCATGTATGAATCAAAAAATGTGCATACGGAGCCACTCAAAAGTGGAATAGTCTCACGCCAGTCTTCTTATCTTGGATAAAGGATCTGAGTTCTCCTGCAACCTTTGGTCCAAATACCAGCATAGCAAAGGCGGTGGTGGAGGTCCGGTCACTAACCCTGTTAGGGACTAAGCTGACCCTTCAATCCCCACAAACTCCCGCCCTAACAAGGGCAGTCCACAACTGGCCCTGTTGTGTCTGACCCTGGTGTTCACTCCAGGCACTTCCCTACGTATTTCGCTTCAGTCGCTCATCAGGGGAAACACATAGCACATCTATAATCAACGGTAGGGAGGCACCTGGATATCTGGGATAATTATTGGCTGGGTCACCAGGTTTTTTCTTGATATCTATCTTATAGAGAAAGGTACAGGTTCAATAAAGAACAGATACTTTATACATTATATACGCCAGTTAATCAGTGTTCCCATATAAAAATCATCTTATTTAGAAAAAGGTATCCATGCATCCACTGATACCTATTTTAAGTACCTATATTATTTTTTTGAGAAAAATGTATACCATATGTAAAGACACACACATTAGTGATGAGCGAGTACTAAAAAGCTTGGGTGCTCGAGGCTCGGGCCGAGCATCCCAAGATACTCGTGTACTCGGCCCGAGCACCGAGCCCAATGTTATCCTATGGGAGACCCGAGTATTTTTATGAAATGACCCCCCGGCAGCATGTAGAAACCCTAAAAATGTCACAAAAGTCTCAGAAGAGTGCTCAAATGACATGGCAACAGCATGGGGAAGACCCCTTGAAGCATTTATCACTCAAAAGTCACAGCTGTGAACAATTTTATCCGAGTTTTATGCCATTTTTACGGACTCGCCACAAAACCTTCCAAAATGACACCAAAATGAATTTTCATGGCGGAAATGTTAAGGGCACATACCCAATAGTGAGATAGAGCTGGTGTATGTTACTTTTTGAGATTACATGAAAGATTTTACGTGAAAACATTGTGTGGCACTCCGATGTCCCTGAGAAGAGACGTACATGAAGGCCTCTTGAGTCTAATGTGCCCATTTTGAGGAAGTGGGTCTATTGTAGTATAGCCCTTAGGCAGGGCAGCCAAAAATTGGGAGGCTCCACATTGTCCCTGGATAGAGGCGTGCATGAGGGCCTGTAACCCTGAAGTGCCCATTGTAAGGAAGTGGGTCTATTGTAGTATAGCCCTTTGGCAGGGCAGCCAAAAATTGGGAGGCTCCACGTTGTCCCTGGATAGAGACATGCATGAGGGCCTGTAAACCTGAAGTGTCCACTGTCAGGAAGTGGGTCTATTGTAATATAGCCCTTAGGCAGGGCAGCCAAAAATTGGGAGGCTCCACATTGTCCCTGGATAGAGACGTGCATGAGGGCCTGTAAACCTGAAGTGCCCATTGTCAGGAAGTGGGTCTATTGTAGTATAGCCCTTAGGCAGGGCAGCCAAAAATTGGGAGGCTCCACATTGTCCCTGGATAGAGACGTGCATGAGGGCCTGTAAACCTGAATTGCCCATTGTAAGGAAGTGGGTCTATTATAGTATAGCCCTTTGGCAGGGCAGCCAAAAATTGGGAGGCTCCACATTGTCCCTGGATAGAGACGTGCATGAGGGCCTGTAAACCTGAAGTGCCCATTGTAAGGAAGTGGGTCTATTGTAGTATAGCCCTTTGGCAGGGCAGCCAAAAATTGGGAGGCTCCACATTGTCCCTGGATAGAGACGTGCATGATGGCCTGTAAACCTGAAGTGCCCATTGTAAGGAAGTGGGTCTATTGTAGTATAGCCCTTTGGCAGGGCAGCCAAAAATTGGGAGGCTCCACATTGTCCCTGGATAGAGACGTGCATGAGGGCCTGTAAACCTGAAGTGCCCATTGTAAGGAAGTGGGTCTATTTTAGTATAGCCCTTTTTCAGGGCAGCCAAAAATTGGGAGGCTCCACATTGTCCCTGGATAGAGACGTGCATGAGGGCCTGTAAACCTGAAGTGCCCATTGTAAGGAAGTGGGTCTATTTTAGCCCTTTGGCAGGGCAGCCAAAAATTGGGAGGCTCCACATTGTCCCTGGATAGAGACGTGCATGAGGGCCTGTAAACCTGAAGTGCCCATTGTAAGGAAGTGGATCTATTGTAGTATAGCCCTTTGGCAGGGCAGCCAAAAATTGGGAGGCTCCACATTGTCCCTGGATAGAGACGTGCATGATGGCCTGTAAACCTGAAGTGCCCATTGTAAGGAAGTGGGTCTATTGTAGTATAGCCCTTTGGCAGGGCAGCCAAAAATTGGGAGGCTCCACATTGTCCCTGGATAGAGACGTGCATGAGGGCCTGTAAACCTGAAGTGCCCATTGTAAGGAAGTGGGTCTATTTTAGTATAGCCCTTTTTCAGGGCAGCCAAAAATTGGGAGGCTCCACATTGTCCCTGGATAGAGACGTGCATGAGGGCCTGTAAACCTGAAGTGCCCATTGTAAGGAAGTGGGTCTATTTTAGCCCTTTGGCAGGGCAGCCAAAAATTGGGAGGCTCCACATTGTCCCTGGATAGAGACGTGCATGAGGGCCTGTAAACCTGAAGTGCCCATTGTAAGGAAGTGGATCTATTGTAGTATAGCCCTTTGGCAGGGCAGCCAAAAATTGGGAGGCTCCACATTGTCCCTGGATAGAGACGTGCATGAAGGCCTGTAAACCTGAAGTGCCCATTGTAAGGAAGTGGGTCTATTGTAGTATAGCCCTTTGGCAGGGCAGCCAAAAATTGGGAGGCTCCACATTGTCCCTGGATAGAGGCGTGCATGAGGGCCTGTAACCCTGAAGTGCCCATTGTAAGGAAGTGGGTCTATTGTAGTATAGCCCTTTGGCAGGGCAGCCAAAAATTGGGAGGCTCCACGTTGTCCCTGGATAGAGACATGCATGAGGGCCTGTAAACCTGAAGTGTCCACTGTCAGGAAGTGGGTCTATTGTAATATAGCCCTTAGGCAGGGCAGCCAAAAATTGGGAGGCTCCACATTGTCCCTGGATAGAGACGTGCATGAGGGCCTGTAAACCTGAAGTGCCCATTGTCAGGAAGTGGGTCTATTGTAGTATAGCCCTTAGGCAGGGCAGCCAAAAATTGGGAGGCTCCACATTGTCCCTGGATAGAGACGTGCATGAGGGCCTGTAAACCTGAATTGCCCATTGTAAGGAAGTGGGTCTATTATAGTATAGCCCTTTGGCAGGGCAGCCAAAAATTGGGAGGCTCCACATTGTCCCTGGATAGAGACGTGCATGAGGGCCTGTAAACCTGAAGTGCCCATTGTAAGGAAGTGGGTCTATTGTAGTATAGCCCTTTGGCAGGGCAGCCAAAAATTGGGAGGCTCCACATTGTCCCTGGATAGAGACGTGCATGATGGCCTGTAAACCTGAAGTGCCCATTGTAAGGAAGTGGGTCTATTGTAGTATAGCCCTTTGGCAGGGCAGCCAAAAATTGGGAGGCTCCACATTGTCCCTGGATAGAGACGTGCATGAGGGCCTGTAAACCTGAAGTGCCCATTGTAAGGAAGTGGGTCTATTTTAGTATAGCCCTTTTTCAGGGCAGCCAAAAATTGGGAGGCTCCACATTGTCCCTGGATAGAGACGTGCATGAGGGCCTGTAAACCTGAAGTGCCCATTGTAAGGAAGTGGGTCTATTTTAGCCCTTTGGCAGGGCAGCCAAAAATTGGGAGGCTCCACATTGTCCCTGGATAGAGACGTGCATGAGGGCCTGTAAACCTGAAGTGCCCATTGTAAGGAAGTGGATCTATTGTAGTATAGCCCTTTGGCAGGGCAGCCAAAAATTGGGAGGCTCCACATTGTCCCTGGATAGAGACGTGCATGATGGCCTGTAAACCTGAAGTGCCCATTGTAAGGAAGTGGGTCTATTGTAGTATAGCCCTTTGGCAGGGCAGCCAAAAATTGGGAGGCTCCACATTGTCCCTGGATAGAGACGTGCATGAGGGCCTGTAAACCTGAAGTGCCCATTGTAAGGAAGTGGGTCTATTTTAGTATAGCCCTTTTTCAGGGCAGCCAAAAATTGGGAGGCTCCACATTGTCCCTGGATAGAGACGTGCATGAGGGCCTGTAAACCTGAAGTGCCCATTGTAAGGAAGTGGGTCTATTTTAGCCCTTTGGCAGGGCAGCCAAAAATTGGGAGGCTCCACATTGTCCCTGGATAGAGACGTGCATGAGGGCCTGTAAACCTGAAGTGCCCATTGTAAGGAAGTGGATCTATTGTAGTATAGCCCTTTGGCAGGGCAGCCAAAAATTGGGAGGCTCCACATTGTCCCTGGATAGAGACGTGCATGAAGGCCTGTAAACCTGAAGTGCCCATTGTAAGGAAGTGGGTCTATTGTAGTATAGCCCTTTGGCAGGGCAGCCAAAAATTGGGAGGCTCCACATTGTCCCTGGATAGAGACGTGCATGAGGGCCTGTAAACCTGAAGTGCCCATTGTAAGGAAGTGGGTCTATTGTAGTATAGCCCTTTGGCAGGGCAGCCAAAAATTGGGAGGCTCCACAATGTCCCTGGATAGAGACGTGCATGATGGCCTGTAAACCTGAAGTGCCCATTGTAAGGAAGTTGGTCTATTGTAGTATAGCCCTTTGGCAGGGCAGCCAAAAATTGGGAGGCTCCACAATGTCCCTGGATAGAGACGTGCATGATGGCCTGTAAACCTGAAGTGCCCATTGTAAGGAAGTGGGTCTACTGTAGTATAGCCCTTTGGCAGGGCAGCCAAAAATTGGGAGGCTCCACATTGTCCCTGGATAGAGACGTGCATGAGGGCCTGTAAACCTGAAGTGCCCATTGTAAGGAAGTGGGTCTATTTTAGTATAGCCCTTTTTCAGGGCAGCCAAAAATTGGGAGGCTCCACATTGTCCCTGGATAGAGACGTGCATGAGGGCCTGTAAACCTGAAGTGCCCATTGTAAGGAAGTGGGTCTATTTTAGTATAGCCCTTTGGCAGGGCAGCCAAAAATTGGGAGGCTCCACATTGCCCCTGGATAGAGATGTGCATGAGGGCCTCAAAACATTGTTCCCATTGCAAAGGAGTGGGTCTCCTGTCGTTGTAATGTCCATTCTGAAAGAATGGGCGAAAAAATTTACCACTGGGGGTATACCTGAAACAACGGCCTAACTATTGTAACGGTCATCATGGTGGCGCATGAGGAGAAGGAGGAGCAGTCCAGCGATTATCCAAAGTCCAGAAGTGTGTACCCATGGGTGAGTGGAGGTACATGGCAAATTCCCGTTACAAACTTTAAATTCCGCTCTCATTTGCTGGTGGTGTGGTGAAGTCTGGCCCAATCCAACCCTTGTTCATCTTGATCAGAGTCAGCCTGTCAGCATTTTCAGTTGACAGGCGGGTGCGTTTATCTGTAATGATTCCACCTGCGGCACTAAAAACACGCTCTGACAAAACGCTAGCAGCAGGGCAGGCCAGGACTTCCAAGGCGTAGAGAGCCAATTCATGCCACGTGTCCAGCTTGGATACCCAATAATTGTAAGGCACAGAGGAATGTCGGAGTACAGTTGTTCGATCTGCAAGGTACTCCTTGAGCATCTGGGCAAACTTAGGATTTCTTGTGGCACTACCCCGCACCTCAGGGGCTGTGGTACGTGAGGGGCTGAGAAAACTGTTCACCATCTTAAAGACTGTTCCCCTACCTCTGGCGGATTGGACTTGTGACCCTCTCGGCTATACGCCTTGGTTTTCCACTGATTCCTGACCTATCCCGCTAGCGTTTTGTGAGGGGAATGCTTTGCCTACTTCCGTGACTATGGCCTTCCGGAACTGCTGCATTTTGGCTGACCTCTCCGCCTCGGGAATAAGAGACATAAAGTTCTCCCTGTAGCGTGGGTCTAACAGTGTTACCAACCAGTAATGATTGTCGGCCAAGATGTTCTTAACGTGAGGGTCACGAGACAGGCAGCTTACCATAAAATCAGCCATGTGCGCCAGACTCTTAACAGTCAGTACTTCAGTATCCTGACCAACACGATGACTGAACATGCTGTCCTCCTCCTCCTCCTCCTCCTCATCTACCCTGTCCTCTGGCCAGCCACGCTGAACCGAGGATATGACTGGTGTGCATGTCATATCCTCAATTTGGCCGGAGAGTTGCTCCATGTCTTCATCCTCCTCCTCGTCATAGTCCTCCACTGCACGTTGTGATGAGATGAGGCTGGGCTGTGTGTTATCACCCACACCCACTACTTTTCTTGCTCCAAGTCATCGCGCTCCGCCTGCAATGCATCATGTTTGTTTTTGAGCAGAGACCGTTTTAGAAGGCAGAGAAGCGGTATGGTGACGCTAATAATGGCGTCATCACCACTCACCATCTTGGTGGAGTCCTCAAAGTTTTGGAGGATGCTACATAGGTCGGACATCCATCTCCACTCCTTAGGTGTTATGTGTGGAGTTTGACCCATTTCCCGACGGCTTAGGTGATGCAACAACTGCCCTCTTCTGCTCACATATCCTGACCAACATGTGCAGAGTTGAATTCCAACGCGTGGGGACATCACACACCAGTCTGTGAGCCGGAAGATGCAAACGGCGCTGAAAGCCGGCAAGGCCGGCATAAGCAGTAGGTGACTTTCGAAAATGTGCAGACAGGCGGCGAACTTTTACCAGCAGATCAGACAGCTCTGGGTATGACTTTAGAAACCGCTGAACCACGAGGTTGAGCACATGGGCCATGCATGGAACATGTGTCAGCTGGCCTCGCCTCAAAGCCGCTACCAGGTTCCGGCCATTGTCACAAACGACCTTTCCTGGCTTTAGGTTCAGACGTGTGTTTCAGAGCTGTCCACACCTCTTCTGCATTGTGGGGTTTGTCACCTATGCAGATTAGCTTCAGCACAGCCTGTTGCCGCTTCGCCGAGGCAGTGCTGCAGTGCTTCCAGCTTGGGACTGGTGTGGAGGGTAAAGTGGATGAGGATGCGCAGGAGGAGGGGAAGGCTGAGGAGCATGACATTCCGGAGCTGTAGAGTGTGGGTGAAACCCTGACTGAGGTAGGGCCTGCAAATCTTGGTGTGGGAAGGACGTGTTCCGTCCCTCGCTCAGACTGGGTCCCAGCTTCCACAATATTAACCCAGTGTGCCATCAACGAGATGTAGTGGCCTTGCCCACAAGCACTTGTCCACGTGTCTGTGGTTAGGTGGACTTTGGCTGAAACAGCATTGTTCAGGGCACGTGTGATGTTTTGTGACACGTGGTTATGCAATGCGGGAACGGCACACCGGGAGAAATAGTGGCGGCTGGGGACCGAGTAACGTGGGACAGCTGCCGCCATCAGGTCGCAGAATGCTTCTGTCTCCACCAGCCTAAAAGGCAACATTTCCAGCGCAAGCAGTCGCGAAATGTTAGCATTTAGAACTGTGGCATGTGGGGCGTTGGCAGTGTATTTGCGCCTGCATTCAAAGGTTTGCTGAATGGATAACTGAACGCTGCGCTGGGACAAGGACGTGCTTGATGATGGTGTTATTTCTGCGTAGGCAACTGCAGGTGCAGGGCCGGAGGAGGCTTGTTCGCAGGCAGCATGGACAGGGGATTGGCTCGCATGCACAACAAGCGAAGACGTAGCAGTGACATCACCAAGCACTGCTCCTCGACTCTGTTGTACCTCCCACAAAGTTGGGTGCTTGGCTGACATGTGCCTGATCATGCTGGTGGTGGTCAGGCTGCTAGTTTTGGTACCCCTGCTGATGCTGGCATGGCAGGTGTTGCAAATGGCCTTTTTAGAATCATCTGGAGCCAACATAAAAAACTGCCAGACTCGGGAAGACCTAACATTTGTACAGGCACCTGTCACGCTCCCCGGGTCCCCTGCTCTGCTCCCCGGCTCACCTGCCACGCTCCCCGGCTTCCCTGCGTCGCTCCCCGGTTCCTCTGTCCGGCGTCCGCCGCTCCCCGGTCTCCAGCCTCCATTGCCTGCGGTTCCCAGGCGTCCTGGTCCCCGCTCCCGGCGCCCGTCGGCTACTCAGCCCCAGCCCGGCTCTCCTGCTTCCTCCTCACCGCTCCCTGCCCTGGCTTCTGGCACCCGGGCCTCGCGCATGCGCATTAGGGCGCGCGCGCGGTCATTGACCCTTTCTTAAAGGGCTAGCGTCCACTGACAGGAAATTGAGCACACAGGTACAGGGTATAAAGGGGTTAGTGTCCAAGTGGGCGGGGCCTGTTCTTCGTGTTTCCCAAGCTAGGAGTCAGGTCTCCTTGTGTTCCTGTGATATACTCACCTCTCTCTCTTCTAGAGCCGATCCTGCCTCGCCATCCGGTCCTGCCGAATCCCGAACCCCGAATGCTGACTATCTGCCATCCTGACAGTCCGATCCTTCTCTGATCCCTGTGGTGACCCGTCCTCTCGCTCCATCGGTTCCGGACTCCGCCTGACAACATCTCGGCTTCCGAACCTGAGCTCCGTCACCCGGACTACCATCAGTGTCTCCGTGGTCCCAGGGACTTCTCCATTCTACTCTTGTGCACGGACTGTCCTGCTACCCGTAGTGCTCCAGCTACCGGACCCCTTACCTTCATCAAGGAGTTCGGCCCAGTGGATCCACCTCCTGGGTCTGCCCGTCCACCTGGCCCTAACAGTAAGAACAGGCCATGGATCCCGCCGAAGCACTAGCGGCCTTGCAGGAAGAACTCACACGCCAGCGTGAGACTCAGACCCGCATGCTGAACTTTATGTCTTCTGTGGACGCCCGCCTGAACACGCTACAAGCGTCGGTTACATCTTCAGCATCTCGGGCTTCCACTAGACAATCCACGGCTCCAGCTCCCGTGGCAGCCTCCTCGGATGCTTCCAGGCTTCGTTTGGCCTCACCACCCCGGTACGCCGGAGATCCCAAAACCTGCAGGGGATTCATAAACCAATGCTCCCTCCATTTCACGCAGCTGCCGCATTTGTTTGCCTCCGACCAAGCCAAGGTCACCTTCATGATGTCCCATCTAGAGGGTGAGGCATTGGCGTGGATGAACCCCTTGTGGGAGAAGGAGGACCCTATGACCACGAACATCCAGGAGTTCCTGCAGGCATTTCGTGGCACCTTTGACGAGCCCGGACGCGCCTCCGCGTCTGCCTCATCTCTTCTCCGGTTACGTCAGGGGACTCTGACGGTGGGTCAATATGCCATCCGTTTTCGCACCTTGGCTTCGGAACTCGGGTGGAACAACGAGGCTCTAACCGCCGCCTTCTGGGAAGGACTCTCGGGTCGAATTAAAGATGAGCTGGCTGGTCGTGACGTACCGTCCACCCTGGATGCCCTGATTACCCTAGCGACTCGAGTGGACATTCGCTTTCAGCGATCCAAAGAGGTGTCCCGTGAGAGACGTCCGGTACGGCATTCCTCACCTCCGCAGAAGCCCGCCGTACTTCAGTCAACGGCATCTGGTGTCTCCGTCCACGAGCCCATGCAGATCGACCGTGTGCGGCAGTCTGAACAACGCCGAGCAGAGCGGCTCCCCAAGGGCCTCTGCTTCTACTGCGGAGAGGGCACACACCTTCTACGCTCCTGTCCAGAGAGGCCGGGAAACTCCAAAGCCTAGGGTTGGTAGGAGAGGCCACCCTAGGTGCTGGGACTCTCTCAGACCCGGTTACGTGGACTGTTCAAGTGACAACGGGAGAGACGCGGTTCACGGCCGAGGCGTACCTCGATTCTGGGGCAGCAGGCAATGTCATCCAGCAGGCCACGGTGGACAAGTACCAGGTGCCTGTTACTCCACTCGACAAACCCCTCGTGATTGCCTCTGTGGATGGGAGACCCCTCTCTGACACCATCTCATGGATCACCAGGCCGGTCGAACTGCGTATCGGTGCCCTGCACACCGAGAACATCGCTCTCTACGTCCTCCCACACATGTCCCATCAAATCCTGCTGGGACTCCCCTGGTTACGGACACACGAACCGTCAGTCAGCTGGGGCACTGGTGAAATCACCCGATGGGGCTCTTCTTGCCATGAGAACTGTCTGAAGACCATACAACCCATCCGACGACCTCCGGTTCCAGAGTCCCTACCGGGACTGCCCTCGGCCTATTGGTCCTTCGCGGACGTCTTTGACAAAAAGGAATCAGAGGTACTTCCGCCACATCGTCCTTACGATTGTGCCATCGATCTGCTCCCGGGAACTACACCACCTCGAGGACGGATATATCCGCTGTCTCCTGCTGAAACAAGGGCCATGTCTACTTACATCACAGAGAGCCTGGCAAGGGGATTCATTCGGAGATCCTCCTCTCCTGCTGGAGCAGGCTTCTTCTTCGTTAAGAAGAAAGAAGGTGACCTACGCCCATGCATAGACTACCGGGGATTGAACCAAATCACCGTGAAAAACAAGTACCCCCTGACGCTCATCCCCGAATTGTTTGATCGGCTTAGAGGAGCTCGTGTGTTCACCAAGTTGGATCTTCGGGGTGCCTACAACCTGGTCCGCATCCGCTCTGGGGACGAATGGAAGACCGCGTTCAATACTCGCGATGGGCACTATGAATACTGTGTGATGCCCTTCGGCCTGTGTAACGCACCAGCAGTCTTTCAGGAATTGGTGAACGACGTGTTCCGGGACCTTCTCTACGTCTGTGTGGTGGTGTATCTTGATGTCATCCTGGTCTTTTCTCCGGACCTCCAGACCCACAGAGAGAACGTGCAGATGGTACTACAAAGACTGAGAGAGAATCGTCTGTACGCCAAGTACGAGAAGTGTGTCTTCGAGCAGTCTTCTCTTCCCTTCCTGGGTTACGTCATCTCCGATACCGGACTGCAGATGGATCCGAAGAAGGTCTCTTCCATTCTCAACTGGCCTCCTCCTTCTGGACTAAAGGCAATCCAACGCTTTCTGGGATTCGCCAACTATTACCGCCAGTTCATCCCTCACTTCTCGGCTCTGACTGCTCCTCTCTCCGCCTTGACCAAGAAGGGGGCTAATCCAAAGGACTGGTCACCTGCGGCCGACGCCGCGTTTGGCTCTCTGAAGCGGGCATTTGCCTCCTCTCCTGTGCTCCACCGTCCGGAGTTAAACCGACAGTTCACCTTGGAGGTGGATGCCTCCTCCTCGGGAGCCGGAGCAGTGCTCATGCAGAAGTCCTCCTCCGGGAAGATGGTGACTTGCGGTTTCTTCTCCAAGAGCTTCTCAGCGCCTGAACGCAATTACACCATCGGTGACTGAGAGCTATTGGCAGTCAAACTGGCTCTGGAGGAATGGCGCTACCTTCTGGAAGGAGCAGTGTACCCCGTTATTATTTACACGGACCACAAGAACCTGGAATACCTGCGGTCTGCTCAGCGACTGAACCCACGGCAAGCCAGGTGGTCCTTGTTCTTTGCCAGATTTGATTTCCAGCTCCATTTCCGACCCGCGGACAAGAATGTACGCGCAGATGCCTTGTCCAGGTCATTCATGCCCATGGAGCAGGAGGAGGAGACAACCCAGCCCATCATCTGCCCTAGTAAAATCATTCCGGTGACTCCTGTCACCCTGGCCCAGATACCGCCCGGGAAGACCTATGTCTCTGAGACTGACAGGCAAAAAGTGTTACACTGGGGCCATGCCTCGAAAATAGCCGGTCATGCTGGTCAGAAGAGAACATGGAGTACGATTGTACGTCATTACTGGTGGCCATCCCTTCGGACGGATGTCGCTTCTTTTGTCTCAGCCTGCTCCTCTTGTGCCAGGAACAAGACGCCCAAACACCTGCCATATGGCCGTCTTCTGCCTCTGCCTATACCCTCAGTTCCGTGGCAACACATTGCGATGGACTTTATTACGGACTTGCCACTGTCCTCCGGCCACACAGTCATATGGGTCGTGGTGGATCGGTTCTCTAAAATGGCTCATTTCGTCCCTATGGCTGGACTGCCCTCTGCCCAGGAACTCGCTGACGCCTATATACAACACATCTTCCGCTTGCATGGCTTTCCATCACACATTGTGTCCGACAGAGGAACTCAGTTCACCTCCCGCTTCTGGAGGGCTCTCTGCAAACATCTGGGAGTGACTCTGGACTTTTCTTCAGCCTACCATCCTCAGTCGAACGGCCAAGTGGAACGGGTCAATCAGATCTTGACCTCCTTCTTACGTCACTACGTCAACGCCCATCATGACGACTGGTCCACGCTTCTTCCTTGGGCTGAATTCTCCCATAACCACCACGTCAGTGAGTCCTCCTCCAGCTCTCCCTTCCATGTCGTTTACGGACTTCAGCCTTCCGTCCCATTGCCTGTATCCTCTTCCTCGGATGTCCCTGCTGCTGATGCTGTAGCCCGTGACTTTGCAACGATTTGGGACTCTGTCAAGGCGTCCCTTGGACGTGCTTCCCTGCGGATGAAGAGACACGCAGACAAGAGGCGTCTGGACCCTCCGTGTTTCTCTCCAGGAGATCTCGTCTGGCTTGCTTCCAAGTACGTCCGATTGAAGCTACCATCCTACAAGCTGGGACCTCGCTACATCGGGCCGTTTAAAGTCCTCAGCAAGATCAATGAGGTCTCCTACAAGCTGCAGCTCCCGGCCACGATGAGGATACCCAACTCCTTCCACGTCTCCCTGCTCAAGCCGGTTGTCCTTGGTCCCTTCTCCGCTACTGCCAGTTCGGCTCCTCCTCCTATTGCCGATGACGACATCTATGCGGTAAGGGATATCGTGGCCATGAAAACCGTACGGGGCCGACAGTTCTTCCTGGTGGACTGGGCAGGGTATGGTCCTGAAGATAGGTCCTGGGAACCCCGGGAGAATGTGGGTACTCCTCTGATCCGTGCCTTCCTGTCCCGGTTGCGGGGAGGGGGGCGTGGGGGGGGGTACTGTCACGCTCCCTGGGTCCCCTGCTCTGCTCCCCGGCTCACCTGCCACGCTCCCCGGCTTCCCTGCGTCGCTCCCCGGTTCCTCTGTCCGGCGTCCGCCGCTCCCCGGTCTCCAGCCTCCATTGCCTGCGGTTCCCAGGCGTCCTGGTCCCCGCTCCCGGTGCCCGTCGGCTACTCAGCCCCAGCGCCGCTCTCCTGCTTCCTCCTCACCGCTCCCTGCCCTGGCTTCTGGCACCTGGGCCTCGCGCATGCGCATTAGGGCGCGCGCGCGGTCATTGACCCTTTCTTAAAGGGCCAGCGTCCACTGACAGGAAATTGAGCACACAGGTACAGGATATAAAGGGGTTAGTGTCCAAGTGGGCGGGGCCTGTTCTTCGTGTTTTCCAAGCTAGGAGTCAGGTCTCCTTGTGTTCCTGTGATATACTCACCTCTCTCTCTTCTAGAGCCGATCCTGCCTCGCCATCCGGTCCTGCCGAATCCCGAACCCCGAACGCTGACTATCTGCCATCCTGACTGTCCGATCCTTCTCTGATCCCTGTGGTGACCCGTCCTCTCGCTCCATCGGTTCCGGACTCCGCCTGACAACATCTCGGCTTCCGAACCTGAGCTCCGTCACCCGGACTACCATCAGTGTCTCCGTGGTCCCAGGGACTTCTCCATTCTACTCTTGTGCACGGACTGTCCTGCTACCCGTAGTGCTCCAGCTACCGGACCCCTTACCTTCATCAAGGAGTTCGGCCCAGTGGATCCACCTCCTGGGTCTGCCCGTCCACCTGGCCCTAACAGCACCTTGTGTCGTGTTGTTGTTCCGGGGAACGGTTGCCTGACGTCTGCCTGGGGCCACCACCCTGCTTCTTACTGCCTGTTGGGATGCTACGCCTCCCTCCCCCTGTGCACTGCTGTCCTCACTCTGCATATCCTCCTGCCAGGTTGGGTCAGCTACTGGATCATCCACCACGTCGTCTTCCTCTTCTGCACCCGGCTCCTCCTCCTGACTTCCTGACAATTGTGTCTCATCATCGTCCACCCCTTGTTGAGACACGTTGCCAACTTCGTGAGAACGTGGCTGCTCAAATATTTGGGCATCTGTACATACGATCTCCTCATGACCCACTTCAACAGGAGCTGGCGAGAGGCCAGAATGTGCGAATGGAAACGTGAACAGCTCTTCCGAGTGTCCAAGTGTGGGATCAGTAATGTCCGTGGACGTGTACTCAGCCTGGTGGTGGGAAGGAGGATCAGGTTCTGAAATGTGCGGTGCAGTATCACGGCTACTGACACTTGACCGTGTGGAAGACAGAGTGTTTGTGGTGGTGCCAATCTGACTGGAAGCATTATCCGCTATCCAACTAACAACCTGTTGACACTGGTCTTAGTTCAAGAGCGGTGTACTGCTGCGGTCCCCAAGAATTTGGGACAGGACGTGCAAGCGAGTAGATGTGGCCCTTTGTTGTGGCGAAATTAGAGCTTGCCCACGACCTCGGCCTCTGCCTGCACCACCATCACGTCCACTTCCTTGTTTGTTGCCAATGCCCTTGCGCATTTTGCAATGCTGTGCTGACGTGTATTCACTAGACTTGTGCGTTATATCCAAGTTTGTGCAAAACGCACACAAGTGCACCTGTACGCTGCCACCGACAGGCACACATGTGCGGTTTTTAAATGCAAGCACGGACGCACTAAGAACCTAACAGGTTTTTAGGAGCGACAATTACTGAGAAGTTTGACACTATCAGACACTGCTGACTGACGTGTATTATTCACTAGACTTGTGCGTTATATACTAGTTTGTGCAAAACGTGCACCTGTACGCTGCCACCGACAGGCACACACGTGCGGTTTTTAAATGCAAGCACGGACACACTAAGAACCTAACAGGTTTTTAGGAGCGACAATTACTGAGAAGTTTGACACTATCAGACACTGCTGACTGACGTGTATTATTCACTAGACTTGTGCGTTATATACTAGTTTGTGCAAAACGTGCACCTGTACGCTGCCACCGACAGGCACACACGTGCGGTTTTTAAATGCAAGCATGGACGCACTAAGAACCTAACAGGTTTTTAGGAGCGACAATTACTGAGAAATTTGACACTATCAGACACTGCTGACTGACGTGTATTATTCACTAGACTTGTGCGTTATATACTAGTTTGTGTAAAACGTGCACCTGTACGCTGCCAGCGACAAGCACACACGTGCGGTTTTTAAATGCAAGCACGGACGCACTAAGAACCTAACAGCTTTTTAGGAGCGACAATTACTGAGAAGTCTGACACTATCAGGACTGTTTTAGACTGTGTACACCAGCCCCAGATATGATGAAGGCTGGTATACGGTCACCACTAGGAATGGCTATATAACCTGCCTGCCTGCCTGTACAATAGTCCTGAGAAGGACTCTTCTGGTCACTAGCCTGTATTCCGACCTGGCTATACCCTGCCTGCCCTGCCTGTATACAGCAACAATAGTCCTGAGAAGGACTCTGCTCCTGTACTCCGACCTGGCTATACCCTGCCTGCCTGTATACATTCTACAATAGTCCTGAGAAGGACTTCTGGTCACACTGTTTG
The DNA here is from genome assembly GCF_048569485.1 of Anomaloglossus baeobatrachus. NCBI lineage: Eukaryota > Metazoa > Chordata > Amphibia > Anura > Aromobatidae > Anomaloglossus > Anomaloglossus baeobatrachus. The sequence continues at coordinate 264,505,079 of NC_134354.1, read as the reverse complement.
CAGCCCTGCTACGGAAATAACTATAAAGGGCCGCAAACCTTTCCCTGAAGCAGCAACACTCTCCCTGCACTGACTGTCTGGATGGCTGTGTGCAGAGCACAGCGCGCCCGCCGGTATAAAGGCTCGGTCACGCTGTGCAGGCCGGCCAATCAATGCAATTCCACAACTAACAGGGCTGTGGCATTGCAGTGGTCTGCCAGCCAATCCCTGCATGAGGGCTGGCTCTCAAAAGAGCGCCAACATGCAGGGATGAAGACCACGAGTACAGCACGAGTATCGCGAGATTACTCGGTACCCGCCGAGTAGCCCGAGTACAGTGATACTCGTGCGAGTACCGATTAGTGACAAGCATACTCGCTCAACACTAACACACATGTACAGTATGTTTAAGAGGGAACCTGGTACCCACCAACTTATAGATCTGCTCATTACCTTAATGTAAGTGGTTGCTTTATTGAATAAGTACAGTATCCAGGTGTGCATATTGTCTTTATCTCACCTATCTCCTGAGCTTTGGTTTTTGAGTGGACAATTAATCCCCTCATAATTATGAAACTGGTCGTGCCTTGTTGATATTCAATTGATTTAGATGGCTGAATCAGTTTCAGTTTTAAATAGGTGTTGGATCACTGTTGTTTGTTATGTCTATTTTAGAGAACCCCAAATAAAGGTTATGTTTTAGTAATACATGATGCTATTTTTGACCTGAGACACATGTTTGAATCTTGCTTTTGTATACCTAATGGTTGTAAGTAATTGCTTCTATTATTGGCATAACGTTCATGGCGGCATGTCACAATTTTAAAGGACTTGACCAGGTTCGAGACTTTCTGCTGTCAGTTGAATCGTGACAGAGTGTAGACCGCAGATCATCAAGATTACCTGATACTTGAGTAGGTGGGTACATGACCACATGTATGTGAATCATATCCATATGGTCTGTAACTGCCAGCTCACACTTGGAAAACCAGGGAAATGTCATTGCATGCGTACATGCTGTCACAATTCAGCAGTCTGCAGTCACAGACACTTTTGTCTCAAGTGTAAACAACCCTTTAAAACTTGACGTATTATTGTAAGGGCACAAAGGTGTCACACATATCCTGCATATGGCCGTGTGTATAAAGTCTAACGCCAGATAACTGCCTGTAACGAGTTCATAAACATGTGTCAAACGAGTCTCCCTCAGACTGTCCTATAAAAGCACACCAACACCGCAGGTAATGTCCTCTGTTGGATCAGACTTCACCACATTTTCATGGCTGTTAGTAGTAATTGTGATATTACAATAACAGGTACTAGTGTCTATATTTGAGGAGAATCACTACATTGTGATACAAAGTTTCCAATAACATATCGCATTAATTAGTGTCATCTGATCTCAGATTAATTAACAATCCATATCCATGAGATTTCAGAAATCTTGTGCACTTTGTTGATGCTGTAAAACGCTAAGTATTTTCGAAGCGAGAGCGATCCAATTTTTTTGGACCATTGTTATTCAATGAGGCAGTGCAAATATTCAAATTTTTTTTGCCCACCGATTCGGCATGTAAAGAAAACGTAGCATGAATGATTTGCCTGCAAGAATCGGATGGCACTCGCATAATGAAATCTATGAAAAAAATCAGGCTCCACTCAGATGACATCCAAGTGCAGCCCAATCTTCACGAACTGACATACTGGAGAAGGTGGAGAAACTATTTTTTTTCTCTCCACTTCTGAGAAAAGCGGACTACACTCTGATCACAATTTGAGAAGTGTCCGATTAGCATAATCTCAGTTGGAGAAAATCCGGTTGTGTGACCCTACTCACAGTGAGCAGAAAAGAACAGCAAAAAATGCAGTGTGTGAACAAGGCCTTACTATGCACTAAGCACATCTACATATTGCAATATCTTTTCAGTATATGTATAAAGAAAAACTGATATTTTGTTCTGAAATATCTTTTCTTGCATTTTTGTAATCCTTAGCGTTAGATTGGTATATATATATATACACAAATCTGCACACATTGGTGTTAAACATCCCACAGACTAATAACAGGTGAAGAAACAGGATGCCTCCGATATTCCACCCCCGGGTCTGGATGACCTCCTCTTCTCCTGTTTCCTGCCTATTACCACAGGGCTGGCATAGGGCATTACCACCCTTTGTTTACTTGTCTCCAGGCTGCAGCTGCTCTCCACCTAACAAAGCCTAGCAATGAATATACCCTTGTCTTTTGTACTGCTTCTTATAAAGTGCTTTTTTTTCCAAGGGTAAATGCAGTAACTATAAAAAAGCAGCATGTTTTTGTCTGGCTCAACCCTGGAGACGTCTCTGCTGAGCTTAGAAGCCAGGAATTTATCAGATCCACCTAACACAGAAGGCTGATAAGAAGTCTGTTTACAATCAGCAGCTGACAGCTATCTAAGGACATAGGAATATTTTCAAGTTCAACACTAAGATATTTTTTCTTTAGGCATTGATGGTAATAAAATAATTAATAAAAAAAAAAAAATCAGCTTCCAGTGCTGGAGAAGGATGTTATCAATACCATGGATGGCAAGAAGACAAAACAAATCAATTTTGGAACAAATCATGCCAGACATGTCACTTGGGCTAAGGATCACCAAACTATGACTTAACTACTTTGGACACATCATATGAAGAGATAAATCACAGGAGAATACATCATGGTCCGAAGAATAGAAGGAACAATATGAAGAGGAAGACCAGCAATCCAATGGCTATCAAGATCACGGTGGAAAAGACCATTTCCTTAGGCTTGCAAAGATCGATCTTCCTACAGCGTGTTAATATATTATGTCACCATGGCTCGAGATTGAGTTGAAGGCCATTAAAAGAAGAAAAGAAAGGGCTGCCCCTGCTGATCCAGCAAAGATCGCTTACGGAGGAGGTCTGCACCATATCCAGAAATGGCCTACTCCGTTAGAAATTCACAAGACCCCTGCAGCAGTCAGATGATTAGAAGAGCACATTATCAAAGAAATATTAGATGTATTCTTCCAGTAACCTGTCCACTACAGTTAATTCCTGTGACTTCCAAACAGAGCAGACATCACTTCTGGAGGTGACGCACACCTCCAGAGCGGATTGTTGGATCTGCCGGGGCGCTAGAACATGAGTATGCCTTTGTTTATTATTTTGAAACCATCAATGCCTAAAAAAATGCATTTCAGTATTGGTCAGCCCTTTTAATTTCTTTTATATAACTTGTATTTTTGGTAAAATGTGAGAAAAAAATTATAACCTTACTGATAAAATGTGAAACTGTTCTGAAACAAACAAGGTTTATAGGATCCCCATTCCTCTGAAATTGCATTTTTGTGGCATTATCTTGTTACATTTGTTCGATTCAACTATTTTTTGTCATTTTTTGAAACAGATGAGGTATATTTTCAGGCATAGGCATCTGTGTAGGAAAAATAAACTAAAAAGCCCTTCTTTGATCATTCTTCAGGGAAAGAAGGGCTTAATGCCTAGCGGTAGAGGAAATTCCAGATGGCATTGTAGGAACGTGATGTTTTATGAGGTCTACGCAGTTCAGAGATCTATGTCTTCTTCATTAGGACATGAAATCACATTCACATTTGAAAGTGATTTCTAGTCCTGATGAAGGAGACATAGATTTCTGAAACATCTCTTTTCAGTTGGTTATTAAAAGCTATTTACCACTAAAGACTGTCGAATTTTACTATTTTTCCATCTACTGGTTAACACGGTACAAATATATATAATTTTTCTGTATCTCAGGCTTCACTCAGACAGCCATGACTTTTAATCACACTTTAATAACACTTAAAACTAGGGACCATTGTTCCTCAGAGTTTTTTTTATCCACGTTTCATCAGTGATATTTCATCTATGAAAAATAAAAAAGTGCAAAGCTCCTCTTATCCATTACCAATAAGAATGATGGAAAGCACATGGATTTCATACTCACGACATTGTGCTGGCCGTGATTTTCCCAGACTTGTATGGGTTATTTTCATCCATGATGCAGATGAAAAATGGACTTGGTCCCTGTGATTGTTTTAAAGATACATGGTCCTCAAAAAAGCACGGATATGTGAACAGCGCCATAGACTTTAATAGGTGCATTTTCCATTCATGTAAATTACGCATGAACATGTACATGGTTCTTGGATGTCTAAATGAGGTTTTAGGGTAGACATTGTAGTTGTATAACTTCTAGATATTGAAAGGTAAACAGTAATATTCTCCAATTGGGTGACAGATGGATAACCCTTGAAAACTGTTTAGCCATGTCTGCTGATAGTTACTTTGTTACATCTTTAGTTTCTGATAATCTCTAAATACATTTTAATACATATTTTGAATCATACTGTATACTTCATGGCCATTGAAATATGAAAATTGAGAATCCAGAAACCAGTCAGACTAAATTATACTGAATGACATCCATAGATTTTGTCTTTTCAGTCTTCTCTTTTCTCTGCATACACATATGCCCCCTGGTGGTTATGCATGACATTGTAATCAAATGCCACAGTTTCAACAAGACCAATCATGAAATTTCTTCCCTGCTAAATATCTTGCGACCAACTATGTTAGGCTACATTTACACGACCGTCCTGTTTTTGCAGTCCGAAAAAAACGGTCCTGTTTTTTTACGGATGCATCCGTGTAGCATCCGTGTGACATCCGTTCCATATACGGTCCGTGTGTCATCCGCGTGCCTTCCAGTTTTTATTGCAGACCGCAAAAAACAGAAGCAGCTAGAAAGACAAATAGATGGATATATATAGATGGATAGATGGAGAAATGGATAGATAGATGGATAGATAGAGAGACAGAGAGATAGAGTGATAAATAAAGAGATAGAGGGATGGATGGATGAATGAATGAATAGAGGAATAGATAGATAGGTAGAGGGATAGATAGATAATAGATGAGAAAGACATACTGTATATAATGTCCCACTCCCCAGCATTTTGTAATCTTGCACCCTTTAGTGCCTTTCATATGGCACTAAAGGGTGCTTAGCCTTGTATTTAACCAAAAAGTAAACAAATAAAATGATGTGGGGTCCCCCCTATCTTTTGTAGCCAGCTCGTGTAAAGCAGACGGCTGCAGCCTGCAGACCACAGCTGGCAGCTTCACATTGGCTGGTAATCCAAAGGAGAGGGCACCCCACACTGTTATTTTAAATTAAATAAATAATTTAAAACAATAAACGTGGGGTCCCCCCCTGAAATTGGATCACCAGCCAAGCTAAAGCGGACAGCTGTGATCTGATATTCTCAGGCTAGGGAGGTCCACCGTTATTGGACACTCCCCAGCCTAAAAATAGCAGGCCACAGCCGCTCCAGAAGTGGCACATCCATTAGATGCGCCAATCCTGGCGCTTCGCCCCAATTCATTCCGTTGCCCTGCTTCGGTAGCAAACGGGGTAATATATGGGGTTGATAGAGCTGCGTAATGCCACATGGCATCAAGCCCTGGGGTTAGTGATGTCACGGCATCTATCAGATACCTGACATTACTAACCCAGTCAGTAAAAAAAATAGACAAAAAAAATGTATTTGAAAAGAACACTCCCCAAAACATTCCCTCTTTCACCAATTTATTGGTGACGATCTCCTGCACTCCTGACGTCAGCGTTGTCACTGACTTCCATTGCAGGAGCCTGTGACATCACCGCTATTCACAGTCTCGGACCGCCCGCAAGACTTGATGTGAGAACGCGGCGGGCATGGAAGTCAATGACGAGCGCTGACGTCAGGAGTGCAGTGAACTTCATCATCACAGGTAATGAACTTAGTTTACATCCTGATGTCGGCACTTGTCTTCCCGCAGCTGCTTACACTGCTGTGCGGACAGATGCTGACATACTGCAGTGTGAGCAGCTGTGAGAATGGCGCGGGAGCAGGACACAGACTGCAGGGGCACCCTACAGAAGTCACATGGAAGTGCTTCTGTGTGGCTTCCGGGGATTTTGCGGACCCATTGACTTGTATTGAGTCACGGTCCGCAATTACGGAACAGAATAGGACATGGTCCATAATAACAGAACGGACATACGGCATCCAATCTGTTTTTTGTAAGAACGGATGCACACGGAAGTACTTCCGTGTGTCATCCGATCCTACACAAAAGACATTGAAAAGATGGTCCTGTTAGTAGGTCCGAAAAAAACAGGAACTGAACAGGATAGACAAAATGGCTGTCTGAGCCCTTATTGGGCTGTGTTCCCATGTCCTGTAATGCAATCCATTTTGGGATCCGTTTGGAAAATTAAAAAACGGATCCATTAACGGATACATATATTCCCCATTGGCTTTAATGGTGAAACATTTGTTAACAGATGTTCCAACATGTGTCATCCATTAGGGCCAATCTGTTAGTGTTCCATTGTTAAAAACGGACCAAAAGTTCTGCATGCAAGACTTTTTTCCAACGGATCCACATACGGATATCTAATTGATCCATTATTGCATAATGGGAGTCAATGGGCAACGGAATGTTAGTAATGCATTCGTTGGTATATAATGGGAGCCAAATGGGCAACTGAGCCGTTAACGGATGAACTAGCGGATCCGTTGCCCGAGAGATCAGAGAGAGATCACTTAAAAATGTCATCTGTTGGGGCAATCCGTTAATGGATCCATTATTAATTTTTTTCAAACTGAGCCAAAAACTGATTGAATGAAAGACATGGGACCTCAGCCTTAGGGGTACTTTGCACGCTGCGACATCGCAGGCCGATGCTGCGATGCCGAGCGCGATAGTACTCGCCCCCGTCGCAGCAGCGATTTCCTTAGCCGTAGCGAACATTATCGCTTCGGCAGCTTCACATGGACTCACCTGTCCTGCGACCGTCGCTCTGGCCGGCGACCCGCCTCCTTGTTAAGGAGGCGGGTCGTGCGGCGTCATAGCGACGTCACACGCCAGGCGGCCAATCGGAGCGGAGGGGCGGAGATGAGTGGGATGTAAACATCCCGCCCATCTCCTTCCTTCCGCATATCCTACGGAAGCCGCAGTGACGCCGGTAGGAGATGTTCCTCGCTCCTGCGGCTTCACACACAGCGATGTGTGCTGCCGCAGGAGCGAGGAACGACATCGGACTGTCGCGTCAGCGTAATCATGGATTACGCCGATGCTGCACCGATGATACGATTACGACGCTTTTGCGCTCGTTAATCGTATCATCGAGCCTTTACACACTACGATGTCGCATGCGATGCCGGAAGTGCGTCATTTTCAATTTGACCCCACCGACATCGCACCTGCGATGTCGTAGTGTGCAAAGCCCGCCTTACTATTAAAAAACAGAGGCACAGCAAGCATGTCATGAAGTAAAGCACAATGTAAAGATTGAAGGGTGTGGGGGAACATTATGAAGTGGTGCGGGGTGCGAGGGAACAATATGGGACAACATGGATTGGAACAGGGTGTTAGGGGACATTATGAAGTGGTGCAGCATGTGGGGGACATTATAATTGTATGTCACAGTTACAACAAATCAAATCATGATTTTTTTCCCCTCATATATTTTGCGACCAACTTTATTACTATTAACCGAGAGAACCACAGCAAATATACCATGACGTATCTATAAGGGATAAACGGGTCTCCAGTGACAAACTTCCCCTTAATTTAAACATATTAGTAACGACACAGACTCCGACTTTATTGCCGAATGGCCACAGCTTTATTCAACAGTATATATGTACCAAACTTGTGGCTCAACATGCCACCCCATTAACACCTGAACCTGTACATATATACATATTCTCCACAAAATGACACCTGATAGGTCCATCCGAGAGCCAAACCATCATTCCTATCCCCCGGCCGTAACCTCCAACCGGCCCAGGGGACCACCTCGGCCGTGACCAACCGACCCGAGGTGTAGGGTAATTAACGTTCCATCGTTAATTACCCCTCCCCAGAACCTGCAGGACCTCCGCCTACAAGTTCCCATCCAACTCAAAGCCACTCCCCCTGAGTGGCTTCATACCAACAAACCTACTGTCGGTACACCAAACCTCTCTGAACGGACCTATCACCCCGCTGTGACAACAACTCAAAAGAAAACAACATCCTTTTTTTTTTTTTTTTTTTATATATATTTCACATTTATTTTCCATTTTTTATTAATTTCTTTTTTTTTTTTTTTTTTTTTTTATATATACTCTTTATTCTTTTTATTATTATTATCATTTTATTTATTTATTGATTTATTTATATTTTTTTTTTTTTTTTTTTTTTTTTTTTTTTACATTATTGCAGGGCGGGTGGGCGGGACACGCTGTCTGTAGGTCAAAAGGGGCAGTGACCTCTGCACAGCCCCCTTTATACCCACACACCAACCCTCCCATATCTTGTCCCTCACCCAATCCCTTTTCCCGACTCTCCCACCAATCAGGCAGCCCCTATGTGCCTCCAACCTTAGCACTTAACTCTTTCCTACCCTAACCCTCCCGATCGTCATGGGCCTGTTCACCCCTATGGGGCTCTCTGGCCGTCTTGACGTATCTATAAGGGATAAACGGGTCTCCAGTGACAAACTTCCCCTTAATTTAAACATATTAGTAACGACACAGACTCCGACTTTATTGCCGAATGGCCACAGCTTTATTCAACAGTATATATGTACCAAACTTGTGGCTCAACATGCCACCCCATTAACACCTGAACCTGTACATATATACATATTCTCCACAAAATGACACCTGATAGGTCCATCCGAGAGCCAAACCATCATTCCTATCCCCCGGCCGTAACCTCCAACCGGCCCAGGGGACCACCTCGGCCGTGACCAACCGACCCGAGGTGTAGGGTAATTAACGTTCCATCGTTAATTACCCCTCCCCAGAACCTGCAGGACCTCCGCCTACAAGTTCCCATCCAACTCAAAGCCACTCCCCCTGAGTGGCTTCATACCAACAAACCTACTGTCGGTACACCAAACCTCTCTGAACGGACCTATCACCCCGCCACAGACCGGCCAAGTGACACCTTACTTGGCCCGGGCCCCCCCACACCCCCAATGCTCTTTCTATTCCATCCTTCAAACCCAACGTCCACAAATCCAACCGCCATCCGTGAGAATGGACCCCATCACGCCTCAAATACTGCTCGGTGGACTTCTCCAACTCCTCGAATCGAACCACCAACCTCCGTTCCACGCTCCAAACCTGCCAATCGCCCGGTTCCATTTTTTTCCAGGCCCTGTGAATCCGATCCACTCCTAAAACGCCACTGCCTTCGGGCTACCATATCGGACCTCACAATCACAATGCCACGGAACGCCCTCCACAAATGAAGTAAGTCCAACTTGCTCTCCCTTTTAACTCTCACGCCGTCCACACTCCAAAGTCATTCCCCCCCACATGCAGCATTAAAACAACCGGTTCCTTGTCAATCCGGCTATAATACACCAATTCAGGGCGAACTCTACTCCAAGTCATGCCCCGAACTCCGAGCCATTTCACACGGGCTTCCTACATCGCCGCTCCGCACGAAGAGACTGCCCACCAAACCATCCTCAATAAAGGACCCCCCCCCGTCACCAAACATCACCTAATCAGATGTGGTCTAATATACAAACGAAACCTGGAGGAATCCCAGCTCCCAATCCACCGGGTCCAATCCTCACTCAGCCCCCCCACGTAGCCGCTTCGGTCGCTGCCCCAATCCGAAAGGAGTGGGACCCATAATCCCTTGGCTACTCCCCCGGCCCTTACTAAAGCCGTCTTCAACACTGCCATACTGGAATCACGATAAGGCAGATCCATCCACATGTCTAAAGAAACACCGGGGTAGCCACCCCACACCTGCAAGAATTCCGCCACCTGAACCACTGGGCATAGGTGGTGCCCTGGCAATTCAAACAATGTCACCAGACGTCCCCCACCTATTTGGTCTGTCTATCGAAAACCATACCGGCACTCGCGCCATCCTTACCAAGCGTAACAACCTCTAATAACAGCCCGCCTACCGCATGCCTGGCAGGGCTACCAAATTCACTGATGCAGAAAGCCCCGAAAATGCCAATACGAAGGCAACCTTAAACAGCCTCGTACCTAATCGTACGAGCATATATCCCCCAAACACATCACCAACCAATCAACGACGGAAACAATAGTGGCCGTCTCCTGTCTCGCGACCACGCGTCCTTTGAAAACCCTTTATCCCCTACCGCACCAGAAAATCCTTTGCCACGTCCCGAACCCCTTGCATTTTAACAAGAAGGCCAACACCGCCCAACTTGTAATCATCACCGAAACGGACCGGCCTGCTGAAAAATCCCAGCTAATCAATGACAAAACCCCCAGCACTCGGCCTGTCTAACCAAGCTCCATAAAATCCGCCTTCTCCAATTCCTCCCATTCCTGCCACACAGCCTGGTATCGGCACAAGTAGCCTCAGTCACCGGTCTCCTGATTCCCTCAAATGCTACCCGACGGCAGGTCACACAGCCATGCCGGGCATAGTTCTCCAACCTTGTCCGCTCCTGGCACCAGTCGCCTGAACCTGTGGGACTGAAACCGAGAGCGCATCAGCCACTACACTTTGCACTCCGGGCACATGCTGCGCCACCACGCACCTGTTGAGTTCTAAGCAACCCAACACCAGATGTCTCAAGTAGCACACCACCGGGGGCGATTTTGACGACCATGAATTGATCAAAATACACCACTGCCATGTCATTACAATGCACACCAAGCTTCTTGCCCGCAAATTCTGGGCCCCAAAACTCCATCGCCACTATGATGGGGGAACATTTCCACCAGCGCCAAATATGTCACAAACCCTTTTTTCCACCCAAAGCCGTGGCCATTAGCCCACACACCAATGCGTCCTAAAATTGCCCCAAAACCTGATGCCCCCGCCGCATCAATAAACAGTTCCAGCTGGATATCTGATACTGCCCTGTTCACCCATAACGTCCGTCCATTGTATCATTCAAGGAATGCAGCCCCACACCAGCAAACCTCCTTTCATTGTCATTGTCACTCTGACAAATAATTTGTAGCAATCACCCCTGCCATTGCGCTTGCCAGACGCCTGTTAAATATTCGCCCCATAGGCCTAGTGCGACCGGCAAAATTCAACTTCCCAAGGACCGACTGAAATCCTGTAACCGCACCTTCTTAGCCCAGTGCAACAACTGCACCGACACCTTCAAAACACGCAGCTCGTCCTCCGGCAATCGGCATTCCATAGCCACCGTGTCAATTTCAATGCCCAAGAAACACAGGGACGTCACTGGCCCTTCTGTCTTCCCCCGTGCCACCGGAATCCCAGGCTTCCTGCAATGCGTTCTCATGTAAATAACAGCAAGGAACAAACCGAGGAGCCCACACAAAAGAAATCATCCAAATAGTGTATCCCTGAGTGGACACCCGCCACATCCCTGACTACCCATTCCACAAACGAACTGACGCTTCAAACTAAGCGCACGAAATAGAACAACCCATGGGCAGGCACTGATCCACATAGTACTGCCCATCCCACCTGCACCCCAAAGGTAAAAAAAAAAACTCTCCGGGTGCACCGGAAGTAACCGTAAAGCTGCTTCCACGTCCGCCTTGGTCATCGGGGCCCCTTGCCCACTACCCACACTAACTCCAACGCCTTGTCAAACGATACATAACAGACCGCCAGCACTCGGGTGAAATCCCGCCGTTCACCAACAACCCAGCCGGGTAAGAGAGATGATGAAGGAGCAGATACTCGTTCGACTCCTTCTTGGGTACCACTCCCAGCAGCGAAAACCCTCAAGTTGGGGAGTGACGGGTCCTGGACCAGAACCCGCCATCCATCCCGCTCCACCTCCTTCTGCAGCCTTTCCGTCACCACCTCCGGATGTCCTTTTCCGGACCCCGAATTACCCGGGCGAAACACCGGCGCCCCAAAATCAACCGGAACCCGGAAACCTTCCATAAAACCCGTAGCAAACAGCTCCGCCGCCCGGTCATCCGGATATCTATTTAAATAGGGACGCATCCCTCGACCCTCACTAGCGTCCTCCCTGTTACCAAAACCTTCCCCCGACTTTTCTTTCCCCCTTTGAAACACCTGGCCACAGAGTGGGAAACCTCCACAACCGGAACACTCGTGTTTGAACTGACACGCTGCCCCCAAACTTACATTGCCCTTCACTAAATTTCCAACACGCCCCTTTCTTTTTTCCAGCCAAAGACCCGCCACTCGCACCCGGGCCCCTGGCACCACCTCAAAAGGGCTGCGCCGGAGCCGTTATCAAACGCATCCCCAAAACATATATCTTTGTGTTCCAACCAGATGCCCGGCCGCATAGCCTTCCATTGCCAGTTAGTAAACGTCCTCGGGATCAACCTACACCTCCCCCTTTTTTTTTTTTTTTTTTTTTTTTTTTTTATCCTCCTTATCTTTCAGATTCACTTGCCTTCACTGTATCCAAATTAAACTTTTCCAAGGGAAGCAGTGAAAATATTTCCCCATACTCCCCTTTTCTTATCTACTCCCTCACCTCCTTTTTTAAATGCACCCCTAACGGACTCCCAAAGCACCCGTAACTTCGCTCCGTGCCCTAACATCCAAACGCACAACCTCATCATCCTTTTCCACGTCCTCGCTAACCAACGCCACGGCCGCCGCGCCGTCCCCCTGACCCGCAACGACCGCCAGCACAACCTCCTAAGTCTCTACCTCGCGCACCGGTACCACCGGCAGCCACCCCGACCGTGGGACCCACCCACGCCCCCCGCCAGGGACCCAGGCCCGCTTCGACCTGACCGCTCAGCCGACAATCCCTGCAACACCCCTAGCAGCTGCCCCCAAAACTCCGCCCCGGGTAACCCCGACTGACCGACCGCACTAAACCCCCGGCAAACCACTCCCCGCGGTGGAACCCCCGTCCCCGCTAACACTACCCACAACATTAAACATATTGGTTGTTCTCTCACCGGGCTGCCTCTGAACCGAATCCGGAGCAGCCGTACCGCGAACATCCTGCTGCCGTTCATCCGTCCTGCCGCCTCCTCCGGTCCTTCTTACTCGCCCGAATAAGAAGAGCTGCTGAAGTCCGCTGGGGGGACCAGCGAGGGGACAGCCCGCACCTTGCGGCCGTCAACCCCCACGGTCACCGCACCCTGCTCCTCCGTGCACCTCCTGTTTGTCCTCTGTTTCATGCCGCGGCGCGGCGTCCTGCCGCCATCCTTCTTTGCTGCCCCCTCCTGCTGCACCGCTGTACTCTCTGTAGCTCCCGGTGGTCCCCCTCCCTGCCGACTGCAGGAAGGCCGTGCCTCTCCGTCCGGATGCCAGGAACACCCCCCAGCCTGATCCCTGCTGGGAGGTACCGTAATAACAGACCGCCGCAAGGGCCCTGCCGACCGCATGACCCTGCCACCAGCCCCCTCCGACTACCGCTCCGATCCGTGCCGCCCCTCCATCCATGCTCTCTCCCCTGCCGTCTGCAGGGAGTCTCCCCGTCCGCTCTGTGGTGCCGGGCGCCACCCCCAGCCCGCACCTCACTGGGGGCTGCCGCTGCTCTGGTCCGTGGCCGTGCAGGCCGCAGACCGGAAGTAGGCCTCGCATAAGCTCCGCCCACCCCCGGCCCGCGGAATCTCCGACGAGGATTCCTCCCGGCGGCCGGAGACACGTCTGAAGGTGAGGTGCACTCCGCTGCCCCGGAGGGTCCCCGAAGGGGCTCCTAAATCTGTCTTCTCCCCCCCCGACGGGGGAGTAGCGCTCCGGCGGTCGCGCCCGCCGAGCGCGCAGCGCAGGTCCGGGCGCAGGAGCAGAGAAGCCGCTCCAGCCCCGCAGACGCGTCCTCGCAGATGTCCTCAGATGCCCCCCCCCAGCTCCAGCACCGCCACCATTCTTCAGTCAGGGAGGCAGCAGCGCAGGGGGGACACGCTGTCTGTAGGTCAAAAGGGGCAGTGACCTCTGCACAGCCCCCTTTATACCCACACACCAACCCTCCCATATCTTGTCCCTCACCCAATCCCTTTTCCCGACTCTCCCACCAATCAGGCAGCCCCTATGTGCCTCCAACCTTAGCACTTAACTCTTTCCTACCCTAACCCTCCCGATCGTCATGGGCCTGTTCACCCCTATGGGGCTCTCTGGCCGTCTTGAAGTAATGCACCTTGTAAAATTAAAAGGCAGGGTCACAGGATGGGTGGGAACATTTTGGAGAGGAATAGGGTGTTGGTAGATATTATGAAGTGGTGCAGGGTGTGGGGGAACAATATGGAGCGGATCAGGGTGTTGGGAGTCATTATGGAGTGGTGCAGAGTGTGGGGGAGCAATATGGAGTGGAACAGGGTGTTGGGAGACATTATAAAGTGGTGCAGTGATTGGGGGATATTATGGACAGGTTCAGTATGGCAGATATTTTGTGCAGGAATCAGAGTGAGGGTCCATTACTTATTTTGGGGTGCGGCATAGGAGATATTTTTATTTATGATGCAGTATAATGATACTTTTATTTTTCAGGGCACCATGTAGGGATGTGCTGCAGAAGGCCTGAGAAGACGGAAGTCTGCAGAGATGAGCTGTGGAGGTGAAAAGTCATCATGGTATCGGTACTATGACAAAAAGAGATGGAAACCATTTCAATTAGAGAATATGTCATCTATAAAGTGCCAGGATGTAAATGTTTATTTGCGATACTGATTACGTTTCACCAGTACTGTGGTTCCTGTATGGTCTGCAGTCTGATGATGGCTGGTAACAAAAAATTCCCAGTGTCTCCTTACTATGGATAAACAGAGAGTTACACTTGTATAACATGGACCTGTATCATGGGGCTGACCTGGAACTGCAATTGATCACTGTACTAAGCTTGGTGATGTATTCCTGTACTGACGGTGCTTCTGATCATGTAGCAGTCCATAACATACGTCATCTTAAAACAAAAAAACCCTCAAAACTTAGTTTTGAGATCATGAGTAGGATTTAGTTGAGTTTATACTCCAAAAACTCAGTGTAATTGGGTGTGTTCACACTGATTTTTTTTATTTATTTATTTATTTTACTTAGCAGAAACTGAGCAAAATCTCTCCAAATCCCTTTCGGATACTCAAAATTTGGTTCTGCTGATTTAATAATGTATTTACCTTTACATTTATTTGCAGCCCTTTTGATTGATTCAGTATGACAATATGATATGACAATGTGGCATTTGGAGCAAAAAATGTGCACTTCGGCTTTCCACCTTTCCATCCGATGCTTGGCATGGTGCTGGTGTGGAGAATGTACAGTGAGGACATCATACTGTGTGTTGGTGAAGGCACTATGAGAGGCATTATATTGTGTGCAGAACAATGTACTGTGGAGGGCATCAAGCGACTGGCCAACTGCCCACCTGGGCATAATCCAAGTGAGTCACCCCACTCCTGCTGTGCTTGTGTGATATGTGCTTCCAACTTTGTGAGAGCAGTTTGCTGAAGGCCCTTGTAACGCCTGACTGGATCAACAGACTCAGGTGGGATATAATGGACAGACTAGAGGGAAGCCACTCACCAAGCAGGACCCCCAGAACCCTGAAACCCTTTAACCCCTATACAGGGATTTGGAATTACACAGGGCCCTGGAGATTACTACCTGTGCAAGGCTGCAGTCCGATGAGAATAGTAGTCAGGCAGGGTCAAACCAGGAATAGCAGAACAGGGACAGAATCGGCAGGCAAGGACGTAATCAGAAAACGGAGCAGAGGTCAAATCCGGATCGGGCAGCGAGGTACAAAAACAGCAGGCAGAAGGGTAGTCAGAAAACACGCAGAAGTCAGCACACAGGAATCACAAAACAGAATAGGGCAGACCAGGAGCCAGGAAATCAGAACTATCTCTGGCAGAGGTCAGCAGACAGGAGGGGAACTAAGAAGGGTGTGGTGTCTTCCCATTGGCTCTAGCTGAACGCTGGCAACTTCAGCTGGAGGACACACGCCACCCACAGTCAGCCACTGGTACTGCAGATCCCAAGATAACCCAGCACAGTGGATGATCTGAGCCTGCGCCCACCAGTGCCGCTGGCATCGACTCCTCTCCCATCACCAGCACCATCCACGGCAGGAACAAGGCGTCGCCTGGCGATCGGAGCAGAAGTCGCTGGAGCGGACTCCGGTGGTGACGTAACAGCCCTTTTCTGTTCCAACATGATTGTGTAGGGAGGTGGCTGCATTCCAACCCCTGAAGCCACAAACATTACTGTATATATTGATATGTAGAGTATAAGATGTTGACAGTAATAATGTTTGTGGGAAATGTGGCCATCTAGCGGCAGTTCTAGGTAGTACTCATACATGCAAATAGAATCTGTCTAGCAATGCTCATAGACGACTGTATACAGGAGGTCTGTAGGAAGGAAAAGAGTTAAGCTCTGAGGGAGCAGCTGAAAGGATGAGTTAGTACCTGTGTGTAGAAGAGAGACTCCATTTTAGGATTAGTTGGAGATAGGCCAAAGAGCTGAGTGTGGCCAGGTATGCCCAGTGCAAGTTGGGCAGGACTCCCAGACGTGAGGACTTCTGGATGTCTGGAGCATAAGGCTCAGGACTGGTGGTAAGGAGACACTTGAAAGCCCCCTACCATATTTTGGTAGGAGACAAGAAGTAGCTGGGAGAGAGAGTCAGGGAGCCTGAGACCGAGAGAGTGAAGGCTGGTAGTGCTAGTGAAGACACTACATTACATGCAGTACAGAGTCGGCCCAGTTATTTAGCGTAGAAACTCCTGAGACGTCGGGGCAAGAGGTTCGAATAGGGTGGCCATTGAATTCACTTCTAACAGAGAAGTGCAGAATGTGGAGTTGCAGGTGCGAGAGCAAGGAGACTTTATAAGGCTGTGTGCGCACGTGTGCGTTGTGCATGCCTTTACGCTGCGTATTGCACTGCAGCGTAAAGGAATGCGTCCTGCATCCCCAGCACAATCTATGAAGATTGTGCAAATTCCATCCGCATGTTGCGTTTTGGAATGCAGCGTTTTGGATGCTGAATTTTTTTGCCAAAACGCTGCGTTCTAAAAAGCAAATTGTCACTTCTTTTGTGCGTTTTGCATGCTTTTCCCACTCTGTCTATGGGAGAGCAAGCATCCAGAACGCATGAATTCCGCATGCACAATGCTTTCAAAACGCAGCTTTTCGGCTGCGTTTTGAAACGCATATGCAGTGACTTAAAGCTGCAGTATATTTGATACCCAGAGCGCATAGCCTAAAGGTGATATGAATCCAGTGAGAGTAACAGGACCAGTGAAGTGTATTGTACTTGTAATGTGCCACCCCTGCATCAGCAGCCTGCCGTCGCTGCTCGGATCCGGATCCGCGGTGGCTCGAGTGGTCTCCGGACCCGGGGGTCGGGGTCGCGCGGCCACTAGAAATTAAAGGGGGGTTATTTACAGGGGATTGTATGGACAGTTTGTGATGCCACCCATGGTGCGTGGTAAGATGGAGTACCACCGCTACAATGGGGAGTACCCAGTGGCAATGGTGCAGGCAGCCAGATGTTTAACCCCTCCACTGGTAGGGGGAATGCCCCAGGACCCGGTGTAGGTGACGGGAAGGTGCCGTTGGGACGGTCAGGGGGTTGTTTGTGTACTCACTCAGTCCAATAACACTGACACCGACAACTGTGGTAAACCAAAGTTCTGGACATCGCTGCCACTTGAAGGGAGCATGCCTGGATCACATGCACGTTGGTGTTGCATGTTAGTCTGTGACCTTTTCCTTGGCACCTTGTCCTCTAGTTGGTCCCTATAGTATGAAACTAGTCGGGTCCCACTTACCAGTATGGCTAACTGGGTGAGCTTGCTCTCAGGGTTCACACTTGGGATTTTCTGGACCATGTGAATGGAAAGTCCTATCCCCCTCGTTGCGCTAGTACCCCGATTTTGGAGTGGGTGGAGAACGGATCTTGAAGGCTCCGTCCTCGTCGGGTAAATTGTCAAGATGCCTGAAGCTTCTTCCTGACCTACAGTCCATGTATCCCGTCGTGCCCTGGCCCCTGCCCGGTGATGGCACAAGGCCACCGGCTGTCCTCCTCGACAGTCCGTGCCCCTTGTCATGATCCCCTGCGACCGGGTTCCAGCTCCTACCAGGTCCAGACCAGCGTCTACCACCTAGTAGTCCCAAGGAGCCCAGCTCCTGCTCTCTCACTTCACCGCTCCGTGACCTCTCCTCTCGAGTCACTCTCCAACTCACTGTCTCCTGACACTCCTGACCCTCCCTTAACCAACCCCCCATGTGGGCAACCCTATTCCACGCAGGCTGTCTGCTGGTGTGTCTGGTGGGTGTGGTGCAGAGTGTTAGGAGCTAGGATTTTATTTAGCTGTTCTTGGCAACACCAATGGTTAGGGGTCCGTAACCAAGGAGGAAGGGGATACTGTGCAGAAGGGCAGATTGCACAATACCATGTGACGTCCTGATAGGCCAGGGCGTCACAGTAACTTGAAATAAAACCAATAAAGTATATGGACCTGTGGTGAATCTGTTTCCAAAGAACAATATTGTTGTTATTGAATAAAAGTTCTTTTATATAAAAGGAAACCAAGTGTCACCTGAGATGGAGGAGACAGTGAACTGGTAACTGTTCCGCACCCCACACAGTTAATCGGAAATACGTCTTGTCTGGAACGTGCCAGGGCATGATACGACTGTGAAAGTTCGACCACAACTACAACTACCATCCTCTGGCACCTTACAACTGCACCAATGCAAAAAGTAAGGTCTATGTGTTGCGGGCGGGGACGCTCAGATCCGGGTTCGCTGCTGCAGCTTGAGTGGTGACCGGACCCGGGCTCACACGGCCGTCCGTCCTCACAACCGTCGGAAGGGTATATTTACAGGGGATTGATGTGTCAGTGATGCCACCCGTGGGTAGCAGTGAGGGATGGTGACACTGCCGCTGCCTGGTGATGGGGCGCCCGGGGCGGATGGAGCAGGGCAGCAAGATGGGATCCCCTCCACAGGTAGGGGAGGTGTAGTCCCCGGGCCCTTGGTTGGTTCATGGGAGTAATGGCTGCTGGAGGTGGCGTGCCGGGTTGGACCGGGGATCAATGGTGTACTCATAGTTCAGTATTCACACATGAGTCCAGCGGTAAACCAAGTTGCCAGTGACTGGTCGCCTTTGGTGGGTGTATTCGGGTCCCACACCCGGGTGTAGTAAACAGGGGTCCCTTCCTCCTGCACTCTGTGTTTGTGTCTTCTCTGGGACAACTCCGCATGCAACAGGGAAGTCCATTCCCAGTACTGTGTGTGTTGGGAGCTGTGGCCCGCGAAATCTGACCCATGGGATTTTTGTGGGTTCTGACGGACACCCTATCCCCCACATTTCGCTTCCGTTTCGCTCTCTGGGCTTCTGGAGAACAAGGCCTGAAACCTCGTCTTCTGCTGGTTGATTAACAAGGGGCATGCAACTTTCCTCGTCCTAGGGTCCAGGCACCCCATCTGTGCACGGCCTCCGGACCGGATTTCCGCTGTCGGCACCAGTGGGCTACACCCTGCCCCAGTCCACTTAAGGTCTCCCGCGACCGGATCTCCGTCGCCTGTGGCCCTGTTTACTGTCTGCCACCTAGCCAGGTAGTCCAGGTGCCCCTACCCCTGACTCCACTTCAACTTGGCTCTCTCCTCTACTCAACTTCAACTGTCAGCTTCCACTGTCAGTAGTTGAAGTTGAGTGGAGTTGAGTACTGTGTTCCCGTCCCTGACACCCCAGGACCCCTAGGTGGGCGTTCTCATCCGCGTGATCCCGCCCACTGGTGTGTCCTAATTACCATGAGGGGGTGGCTAGGCTTTAAAGGCTGTGTGTTGTATCTGTGTGTGGGTTTTTGGTGGTAGCAAGGAGGGTGGACTACTTATGTGACTACCTGGTTTTGCCAGGGCTTCACACATAAAGGCATACAGTACCTTTCTGATACAGTAAAAAAGGATAAATAACCTGGCAAGCTTCTTCATAAATCTCGTTCAGTCTTTTATATGCGCCCAATTGCTCACACAAAAATATTTCTCCTCGTGAAGCTCATTATTGTACGAACATATTACGATGCCACTTTCATGGTCCTGACAGCACCCCTCCCCGCACAGTATAATGCCCTCTAGGTTTTAGTACTATAAAGCAACCATGGTAGACAAACCCAGCAAGCTCATATACAATTTATTGACACCCCACCCATCCTGATCAAGGAAGAAGCATGTTTTGCTGTAGGCCATGTGCTCACTAGAAAATGGAATTTTCTTAAGAAATTACGGATCTCTGCACGAATCCCGCACCCACGGCAGAAATTCAGCATGCGGTTTTACCGCGGGATGTTGCGGATTTGCCGTTGATTTGCTGCGGAATTGCTGTGGAATTTCTGCGGATTTTCCGCAGGTTTGTCCCTGCGGGTTTTACCAATAATTAATGGTAAAACAACAGGGACCTGCAGAAAAGAAGTGACATGCTCATTAATTTTGCAGCGGAAAATCCGCGGGTAAATCCACGGGTATGAAAAAACGCAGTGTGTGCATAGCATTTGTTTATACCCATAGGTTTTGCTGAGGAATGACTGCAGAAATCTTAGACACATGTTCTGCAGCAAATCCGCGGTAAATCCGCAGTAAAATCCGCAGTAAATCCGCAGTAAAATCCGCGGTAAATCTGCAGTAAAATCCGCAGTAAATCTGCAGCGTGTGCACATAGCCTTACTTTGTAATGCTCCTCATCGCTTCCTTAAACAGGTTGTACTGAGTTAATTTTTATTTGCCAATAGGCTTGAAGATGTAGAAAATGCCAAACACACTGCTCACCCTCACTTCTCCTGATCCCAGGCAGATTGCATTGGTGAAATAATGAACACAGCCAATCACTGGAGTCCACGGTAATGACGAGCTACTGTAGACAGCGTGAGACAGCTGAGCCTAGTAGTGAATCACATGCACTGCAGTCGTTGCAAGGTCACCACTGAAGCCCATCAAGAAACCCCAGGGCAGCTGCGGAGAACAGGTGCTGCATGAGTATAGCTGGATTTGTTCTTTGTGCTATGGACTAAAAACATTTAAAGCTTGAAATCCCATTTATATAAACATTAGCTGCTCCATTTAAATGATCAGGGTCTCTAGCCCCATGGGCGTTGCATCGCCCCGTGGGCATATTCATACTTTCTATGGTATCACGCCACTATGGGCGTGATACCATGGATTTACATGAGCGACGTCATGCCTGCTCTTTCAGAATCCCGTGCAGAATCCCATCAATAGATGACTAGTAAATTTGATGCCTTCTAGTCCTCCCTACTGATGAGCTCTGTATAAGCTCACCCCTACCATTGATTGGCAGCTTTCTGCTTATGCATAGTATACACAGAAAGCTGTTGTTCCGTGGTGTGAGTGAAGGTCTACAAAGCTCAGCATTCAGAGAACTGGTAGATCTGCAGGAGATAAAATAGTGATTTTATCAAATCAAGAACATGCAGATCAGTAACACATCACTGGAATCCGGGTCTTTTCTCTTATATAATGCTGCTCTCAGATGGTGTTGTAAAAACCTGATGACAGATTCTCTTTATTCAACTGGACCCAGGTGCGGCATCACCACCCGGCACACCTGGACAAATGCTGGGCCACTGGACAAATGGGGGAGCCCACTCACCGTTAGCAGGGGAGGTGATTTTTTTTCTGCAGCCCCAGGGCAGATTTCCTCGGACCACAGTGCTCGAGTCAGCAAAATGTGGCTGCAGGCCCTTTAAACCCACACTTATAGTGTGAACACGTGCACGCAATGTTCATTGCTGAATGTTGCATGCAGGTGCATTGAAGTTCATCTGTGGGCGGAGTTATTGCACAATACGCTCCAATTCCACAGGTGAAGCGGAGCGGCATCGTCAGTGTCCCCCAGTGCTGTATGCCCCCCAGTTCTATATGTCTCCCAAGTGCTGTATGTCTTCCCAGTGCTGTATGTCTCCCCAGTGCTGTATGTCTGCCCATTGCTGTATGTCTCCCCATTGTATGTCCCTCTACCCCAGTAATGTATACTCCCCAGCAACGTGTATGCCCCTGAGTGCTGTTTGCTGCCCAAGTGATGAATTTGCCCCCATCCTCCCCTGTGATGTACAGTATAATCCTCCAGCCTCTCATGTAATGTATGTATATACTGTAGCCCCCATGTCTACTGGGATGTATATACTCGTACAGCAATTTTAGTATGCACTGTTCTGTCATGTCTGTTAAAGTGACGGGCACTAAGCAGTGGTTCAGAGTAAGGAGTTGTCACTCCGAAACGCGTTCCGGTTTTTCTACCCTGCCATGTAAACTGGATTTTATTATTATGGAAGAACCCTTTTATCTTTGTTGAATGAAGAACATTTTTTTAATTCAATTGGAACTTGGATGCTGGATCTTTTCTCTTTCTTCAAGTTCAGGGATTGCCTGCAGCCCGGTCTGGCTGTTACCTGATCCCTGCACCGTTCCTTTTGGTAGTTTGACTCGCCCACCCCAGGGCTATGGGACACCCGGTGCCAGGCCGGACAAGTCCAGGGACGTCAGTGGTGGCTGGGCCCGACTCCGTGACCCTGGCGGGAGTCAATTAATATGGCTTCAGTGGGGGTGATTATTAAAGTTTATATTTGTCGTGACGCCACCTGTGGTTTGCGGCTATTAAGCCGCCGCTGCTGTATGGGGCCTCCGGGGCTGATGGAATGGCAGCTTGGGTGGTCCTGCTCCCCACAGGTGCAGCGGTACCCCGGGGCACAGTTGGTGCTTGTAAGTGTCAATGCAGTGATGGAAGTTCATGCAGATAAAAATAACAGAGGCAACACCAGGGACTCCAGTTTCAAGATGTTTACTCACAGTTGGTTATTTGACATGGCAGCTGTCCGGTTGCCCACTGGTGTGCTGGAATCCTCTGTCAGGGACCTCCGCTGATCCCGGGTAGATCTGGGGGTAAATGCCAGTGCACCCCTCTATGTTTCCTTTCTCAGCTGACTCCTCAAGCCTTGCCCTTGTTGGCTGAACCTGGATCGGCCTCCACTGCAGCCTCCGGGCTGGGAGCTCGCCTGTCGGTTATTTGCCCCTTTTCTAGAGGTTCTGCTGTGGGCTGTGGTCCGGGGAGCATGCAGCTTCCCTGGACCTCGGTTTCTAACCTTTGGAGTTGACTTCTCCTCCTCCAGTGACTAGGGACCGTCCCCTGGATGCAGCTTGATCCCTCCACCGATGTTCCTGTGGAACAGGCCACCAGCTCAAAAGCTATCTGTGGCCCTGGAATCCTTTCGTTCCCTGCTTGGTGTCACCTGGACCCTCTGAGTCCCATGGTCTTCACCAGGAAGCGTCACTTTCTTCTCCTTAGCTCCTGACTGACTAGAGCTTTCTTACTGCTCCTCCTTCTCCTCTGCCTCCCGCAGACCTCCTCCTCCTTCTCCCCTCTCTCTCAGACTCCTGAACTTGACCTTCCTTTTCCTGTCTACTCTCTGGTGGCTCCTCCCACCTCCCCAGTTGCTAAGCTACCACCCAATCGGAAAGGGGATGGGACTTACCGGCCCTCCCTGGCGAGCCAGCCACGAGGGTTGCTGCCACAGTCCCCTGTCTCTGTGTGTGCCCAGCAATGGGTGTAGTGCGGATTTACCTGGAAACTGGCATGTACTCCTTTCTCTACCCAGGATGGGACATCACACCTCTGGATGGGGTGCAATGTCTCTGTGGCGACGGAAGCTTCAGGGGCGCCACAAGTTCTCCAGGTGGGTGAGCTGGTAATTTTTCCTTTTATTGTGTCATACAGCAGTTTTAGTATGCACTGTTCTGCCATGTCTTTTAAAGTGACGAGCACTAAGCAGTGCACCCTGCACAGCCACATGCCTGGGAGGAACTGGACAAGAGACTTGTTGCCGACTTCCCCATATTAAAAATATCTCTAATATATGTACATGTATGATGTGTATATGTATGTCAGTGTATATGACTGTATATATATATTTATGTCTGTATATATGTATTTTTGTGAATTTGTCTTCCAATATGTATATGTACGTATCCCTATATGTGTATATGTTTGTGTATGTACCTGTCTGTGTATGCATGGGACCCACTGGGATTCTTTCGCCCGGGACCTACGTAAACCTGGAACCGACACTGACTCCGCCCTAGGAATTTTTCTAGCATTCATAATAGTTGCATTTACCGTTAGTTAATAATAATAAAATCATATTGGATGCATTGTTTATTTTCCACAATAATGAAATTTCAACACCAAGAAGGAAAAGTTGTGTAGTTATGGAAATCACAGGGTCAGTAGATAAGATAATGGTATGCATACACTTTTGAAAAACAGAAAGAGGGAAAAATCCTGCGGTATGTGCAGTGTGCCTTGACAAATTTTGGCCACGCCCTTAGCCACACCCCAAAGTCACACCCATTTGGAGTTTAGCAGACGCCCTGGACTGTTCGTTCATTCATACCAGCCAGAACTTTCTCATATTTATATCAGCTTCACTATATGACATGTTACATTTTTGTGTCTGTAAAGGGGGCTTTACACGCTACGACATCGCTAATGTGAACTCGTTGGGGTCACGGAATTGGTGACGCACATCCGGCCGCATTAGCGATGCCGTTGCGTGTGACACCGATGAGCGATTTTGCATCGTTGCAAAAACGTGCAAAATCGCTCATCAGTGACATAGGGGTCCATTCTCAAAAATTGTTACTGCAGCAGTAACGAGGTTGTTCCTCGTTCCTGCGGCAGCACACATCGTTCCGTGTGACACCGCAGGAACGTGGAAGCTCTCCTTACCTGCCTCCCGGCCGCTATGCGAAAGAAAGGAGGTGGGCGGGATGTTACGTCCTGCTCATCTCCGCCCCTCCGCTTCTATTGGACGGCCGCTCAGTGACATCGCTGTGACGCCGCACGGACCGCCCCCTTGAAAGGAGGCGGTTTGCCGGTCACAGCGACGTCGCCGGGCAGGCAAGTATGTGTGACGGGTCTGGGCGATGTTGTGCGGCAC
This sequence comes from Anomaloglossus baeobatrachus, assembly GCF_048569485.1. NCBI lineage: Eukaryota > Metazoa > Chordata > Amphibia > Anura > Aromobatidae > Anomaloglossus > Anomaloglossus baeobatrachus. The sequence continues at coordinate 264,480,159 of NC_134354.1, read as the reverse complement.
GGCCAGCGATTTGCCCGTGTCGCACAACAGATTGGGGCGGGTACCCACACTAGCGATATTGGGACCGATATCGCAGTGTGTAAAGCGGCCTTAAGGCCATGTTCACACATTGCATAAATGCTGTGTTTTTTTGTTTTTTGCAGGTGTCTGCACCAAACTCCACAATAATAATCTCAGACTCTGACAACAAGGTAAACCAAGTCTCTGGGTGCCGCTGCCCTCTTGGGGGAGCCTATCCGGGTATCTGTGGCGCCCTGGACAAGCCAGGTCGTCACAGAACTACACCAACACACCCCACACCCCGGTTAGGCACACCGAAGCCAAACACAAAATCCTTGTTGCCTTCCTTCAGGGGCTGATGTCCACACCAGGGGGTGGGCCAGGCGGTTGGTCCCGCCCACCGAGAAGTTCACAGTCCTGGAGGCGGGAAAAGGAGGCAGTGCAGATTAGAGTTGACTTTTGAAGTGAGAGGAAGTAAAGTGGTAGAGGAGCAGTGTCAGGTTTCCAGGTTTTCCAGTTCTCTTTTGAATGAGCTTGCCCTCGGTTAACATGGAGTTTACTGTTCTGTTGCCCTACTTCCTGTCCAGCTGCTTAAAAGGCCGCCTCTAAGCCTAGTCCAGTGCCTGAGTATACTGCTTGCTGTGTGCTCCTGCTTTGCTGCTGCTAATCCTGTTTGCCTTTGGATCCTCCTAAAGACTACCGACCGACCAACTCTGGACCTTACCCGGTTTCTCAAGCTGTGCCCGGATTCCGTCTGCCATCTTCGGTCAGCACTCTGCCCGGTTCTCTCTGGTTCGTAACCACTCTGGACATTCATCCCGTACGGACACTCCTGGACTTTTACCGCTTGCCCCTTGTGTCCCGGCTGCTGCGCATTTAGGCCTTCCGGGGTGATTGCCGGACAGTCCCTGTATAGGGGTTCGCTCTGGTGGTCTCCCTGGGGGAGTCCGGTGCGTGGCCCCGGGAATTCCCTTCGCTCCGTTTCGGGAAGGTATTGTGTGTATTTGTACCGCTGTGTTTTCCGTTGTGTATCTACCGTGGTGACATATTATAAAATATCTTGTACCAAGAACTCGTCTCTGATTGTCATTGCCCTACGCTATCGAAATCCTCAGAACATATATAAGTATTACAAGCAGTCTGAAGGCCGTCCGGGTGTGTGGCCCGGACGGTACAGCAAGGTTGGCAGACGGTGGTGACCATCTGCAGGAGAGGCTAATTGGAGCGAACCGTGCGGACCGTGGACGGGTGGTGGCCCAGCGGTACCGGATCGGCGAGCAAGGAGAAGCCAGCACCATCCAGCAGGGCTTACGGACCCCGACAAGGCTAGGAGTTGCCGTTGAATTTGTCAAATCCGTTAGCGAAGGGAACCTCCGGGGTTTCCCAGCAGCCAAGACCCGATTGAAGGCGACAGCTCACACCGTAGAGGGAAACACAGTCACCGCCAAGGCTACAGTTCCCAGGGCCAGAGCCTGCGGGCAAAAGGGGCTCCCTCAGCCTCCATCCAAGCTGGGGAGCGGGTTACCGGTGGGAAGCCATTGGAGCCGTAACACAAAACAGGTGCAGGGAAAGGCAGTCACCATCAACCTGCCGGGAGGAGAAACACCGCAGCCGTCTGTGGGACCCGTCCATCCAGCCGTTTGCTTTACCGGAGACTTTGCATTTATCATTGGCTGAGTGAGTACCACCGTGCCGTGCGGCACATCGCTGCCCCCGTGACCCTGCACCTCACCAGGCCCCGTAACCCGCCTGCCATACATCCCTACCTCCCTCACCGGGCCCCGGGACAACCAACCCCCTACCCATGGAGGGGGGAACCAACATCCGAGCTGCTCCCCGTCATCGCTCCCGGGATCCCCGTCCAGAGCAGCGGTGGTGTCACCAATCTCACCACAACCGTGGGTGGCGTCACGGACAATATCCCTAAACCCAAACCACCCCCTTTCACTCACGGGCGAGGAACGCCGCTCGAGTCCCCGGGATCCGGCCCACCGCTCGATCCACCACCGAGCAGCAGCAGCAGCCGGACCCGAGCAGTGGGTGAGCGCAGCGTCCCCTCCTCCGCCCGCGACAACTTGGCATCACGAACAGGATCTTACCGCTCTGCCATCTGGTAGAGGTGCGCCTTGTGACCGCCGGAGGTGTCCGGCCGAAAATCTTGAGAAGCCGCCATTTTGGGCGCGAAAAGTCCCCGCTCGAGCGTCTCCTCGAGCAGTGGAGGCGCGAAAATCAAAACCCCGCCCCTGTAGAGGAGGAGCTGGAAAAAGACTAAGGGAGACGGATGGCGTCTGGCCGCATGTAGCCCGCGTCTATAAAAGCAGGGACGCCAGGACCCTGCGGCCATCTTTTTGTTGGTTCCTAGAAGAGGCCGCCACGGCAATGTACCAGCCGTCCCGCAGCACCGTAGCCCCCGCGCCTGGAACCGCGGCATGGGTGGAGGTCCGGACCGCCCAGCTCCAACAGCGGCTGCAGATCAGGATGCAACTCCTTTTGGAGGAGTGGGAGGCCGACATGGCGGAAGTGGTGGCGGCCATACGGAGACGCGAGGTGGAGGGAGTCTTGGAAGGGAGGGTAAGTGACCCACGCCCCTGTACCCCTAGTGGGTCGGTCATCGCGGCCGAGGGACCCGGTCTACACCCGCTCGCCCTGCTACCTCCCCCGCTATCCGTGTTGGCTGCTGCTGAACCGCCAGTAGGCCCGCTACCATCACCACCGGTAGCGGTACCCCGCTCATCCGCCCAGGTGGACCGACCTGCAGCCGGGGCCCTTGACCACTCGGAGCCGCTCCCGTGGAAAGTGCCAAAGACTGAACCAGAGGCACCTGTGGAGACTCTCTCCAAACCGGTGCCGACAGACCGCTCCGTGCAGGAGGTCCGGCGGGAGACGACCCCTGTGCCCATCCCCCACGCCTCGGCTGAGGCCGCACCGGGTTGCCGTTGCAGAGCAGTACCCCAGGCCATGACACTGCGGGACCTTCGCCCCAGAATGCCAGTCCTGGGCAGCGTGAAGGAGGTCTCGCGGGGCCCGACCCATGCGCCGGGGCCCGCAGTAGCCCCCTACTGGGACAGAGGACAGACCCCGCTGGGCCAAGAAATTGCCGAGAGGGAGCGAAGGAAGGTGGAACTGGTGGCCCGCACGATTCGGGAGAAAGAAAGCCTCCGCCAAGCGACCTTCCGTGTCCGGGGCCCGCTCTATGAAGGGCAAGTGAGGAGGTTTAACGTCCATCGGGGCTATGGTTTTATCTATGAGCCGGGCCTGGAGGCCGAAGTTTTTGTGGCCCGATGGGACGTCAATGCCCATTTGCCAGAAGATCACCCGGGCCGCAACCTGATGCCGGGAGACTTGGTGCAGTACACCAGGCACTGCAAGGAGAGGGGGTGGTTCGCGTTGGATGCGAAGCTGAGGGGCAGTCAAGAGGCCCGAGTATCTACGGAGCCCCCTCCCCTGGCCGCCACCGTGGATCCGGAGTGAGTCAGCGGTCCACCGTTGTCAGAAGTTGTCCCCGTTGGGACCACCTGTGCTGTAGAAAGTTTGAATGATAAGAGAACATGATTAACCAAAAGTTCACCTGATTTACTACCTTGATTGAACCGGTCGTTGCCGGCAACTGTTGTCCCCGCGGGGACTGTCTGCAAACCGATGCGTAGAAACTGCTACGGACAAGCCCGAAAACTAGCAGGGTAACCACGAACTTGTGGTATGTAAATAAAAATGTTGTTGGCTTGAAACCGTGACCGCCTCCGGAGAGGCTGATTTGGAGGATGGGCCTGGAGGAAAGTGATGGCCCAGGCTCGCCAATACCGTAACCGGTGGCGATCCTCCGGGGGGGTTCAGGGGTCCCCATGGACGCGGGTCCCCTGAAAGGGACAGAACCCGCTCGGGCAACTTGGTGCTGGACTGGGGTCAAGGGGTAATGCCCATTTGCTTAGGGGCAGCATCAGGGCCAGGTTGCTTGGGTGGGAGAAGAGCAGAAGCCATACCGTTAATAAAGACAACCGTTTAGTAACGTTTAAGAAATGTGCCTCCCGATGTGGGAAGATTGAAAAAATGCTTGTGTTTTAAATGTTTTTACCGTTTTATCTTTTACAGTTAAAAATAAAACCGGTGATGGACGGGCAGCCCGCGGACGGTCTGCATTTTACTAAGGGGGAATGTGGTGCCCTGGACAAGCCAGATCGTCACAGAACTACACCAACACACCCCACACCCCAGTTAGGCACACCGAAGCCAAACACAAAATCCTTGTTGCCTTCCTCCAGGGGCTGATGTCCACACCAGGGGGTGGGCCAGGCGGTTGGTCCCGCCCACCGAGGAGTTCACAGTCCTGGAGGCGGGAAAAGGAGACAGTGCAGATTAGAGTTGACTTTTGAAGTGAGAGGAAGTAAAGTGGTAGAGGAGCAGTCTGAAGGCCGTCCGGGTGTGTGGCCCGGACGGTACAGCAAGGTTGGCAGACGGTGGTGACCGTCTACAGGAGAGGCTAATTGGAGCGAACCGTGCGGACCGTGGACGGACGGTGGCCCGGCTGTACCGGCTCGGCGAGCAAAGAGAAGCCAGCACCATCCGGCAGGGCTTACGGACCCCGACAAGGCTAGGAGTCGCCGTTGAATTTGTCAAATCCGTTAGCGAAGGAAACCTCCAGGGTTTCCCAGCAGCCAAGACCCGATTGAAGGCGACAGCTCACACCGTAGAGGGAAACACAGTCACTGCCAAGGCTACAGTTCCCAGGGCCAGAGCCTGCGGGCAAAAAGGGCTCCCTCAGCCTCCATCCAAGCTGGGGAGCGGGTTACCGGTGAGAAGACATTGGAACCGTAACACAAAACAGGTGCAGGGAAAGGCAGTCACCATCAACCTGCTGGGAGGAGAAACACCGCAGCCGTCTGTGGGACCCGTCCATCCAGCCGTTTGCTTTACTGGAGACTTTGCATTCATCATTGGCTGCGTGAGTACCACCGTGCCGTGCAGCACAGCGCTGCCCCTGCGACCCTGCACCTCACCAGGCCCCGTAACCCGCCTGCCATACACCCCTACCTCCCTCACCGGGCCCGGGACAACCAACCCCCTACCCACGGAGGGGGGAACCAACATCCGAGCTGCTCCCCGTCATCGCTCCCGGGATCCCCGTCCAGAGCAGCGGTGGTGTCACCAATCTCACCACAACCGTGGGTGGCGTCACGGACAATATCCCTAAACCCAAACCACCCCCTTTCACTCACGGGCGAGGAACGCCGCTCGAGTCCCTGGGATCCGGCCCACCGCTCGAGCCACCACCGAGCAGCAGCAGCAGCCGGACTCGAGCAGTGGGTGAGCGCAGCGTCCCCTCCTCCGCCCGCGACATATCCGTCCCCTATAGTACTGCAGGGTGGTCCGGAGCCTGCCTCCGTGCACAAATTAGAAGTATTCTGGTGGCCCGTTGGTGTAAAGCTGTCTGGGCCCCACTCCCTATTTGTTGGTAGTGGAGATGCGCTCTCAAGGGCTCACGGTTGGGATTTCTGTGGGCTGCGTGGGTTGGAAAGCCCTATCCCCCTCGTTGTGCTAGTGCCTCTGATCTCTGAGCTTCTTGGGGACAGTCCATAAAGTCACTATCCTCCACAGGTTAATTGCTGGGCTGCCTGAAGCTACTCCCCGACCTAGGGTCCAGTAACCTGCCGTGCTTTCGTACCCAGACCGGCTATTAGACTCGATCTGCTGACCATCTGCCAAGAGCAGGTCTAGGCACCCAGCCTCAATAGCCTGCGACCAGGTCTCCGACTCCTCCGGGCCCAGACCACCGTTTGCGACCCAACCTGTAACACCCAGGGAGCCACACACTCCCCCCAGCTCCTCACTTTCGAGAGCTACCACTGTTCTCTGTCTCCTTCTCTCCCACCAGTCTGCCTGACCACTAGGTGGGCGGCCCTATTCCAGCTCAGCAGCCCACTGGTGTGTCTGACAGGGTGTGGTGTGAGGTCTGGTTGGGATTTGGATGCTGATGGAGGCAATACCATAGGTTGGGAACCCAGAACCATGGGGGGGTTGAGCCCTGCATGAAAGAATAGGAAGTGCAGTACCCTGCGATGCCCTTACTAGTCCAGGGGTGTCACATTCCCCCTTGGTTAAACGTAGCTCGTCCCTGAGCTACAGGACTTCCAGAGGTTTATTTTGTTTAACTGCAAGAGAAAAAGGTAACATTTTTAATTCAAAAATTTCTCATCCCGCACAGGGCAGGCACATTACTTAAACATTACATAACTAAAACTCTTAGCGTTCCCATGGTTCTTTTAATAATAATGAACTCTACCGGTTGTAGCGGTAGCACGTGGCTCAGCCTACTCTGCTGCAGCCCCTTCCTGCAACAGTCAATTCCCATTGTCCCTCTCCCTTCAACTCGCCACCCAAACAACCTGTAACCTGCCGCTTCCTACTTGGGGTCCGTGACGGGGTTCAAGTCCTGGAGGTATTAAAAACGACTCTGGTGGGTGCACGAGGCGCAACTATATACAACAGCACAAGTTCGTGCTGGCTACTTCCAGTCCCACAGCCATGGTCCATATTAATTAGCACAAAACAAAGATAAAACACGGTCCATTCCCTGAAAGTAAACATTAATCAGGTTAGGTATTCAGTCAATTGGTAAGCATATGAATCAACATACATCAGCATTGGTATATCAACATTAACATTAACAGCATTGAAACTTAAACTTTAACTTTGAAACTTTTAGAGTAGCCAGGTTCTCGCTACCATAGACAACTGGCACCCCTCCGGGGTGTAACTCTGTTTCGGGCCACGGTCTTGCGGGCCCCAAACCCAAACGGTACCCTTGCCTCGCTCGTCTTCTCTGTTGATGTGAGCGGTGATTCCTCTCCTGTGCTGCTCTCGGGCAAGCACTTTTGCACGCAGCCGCATCAACCGTCGCCAATGCCTTTCCCAATTATAAGTGCTGACGTCAGGCTTCACTTCCCCGAGGGGTACCAGCTGCAATTGGACTCCCGCGGCCCCGGCAGCTGCCAGAATGCCACGCGGTGGCAGAACCAGCATCTCCTCAGGCTCCGCTTCCGCTGTGATGGATACAGAATCCGACTGGTCCGCAGCCGAGGTTGCAGAGTCCGGGTGCTCCGTACCGGAGTACGGGCCCGGTGATGCAGCTGGGTCTGATCTGGCCGGTGCTGGGATGAACTGTGTCGCGGCCTGGTCTGGTGATAAGGCCAGGGGGTTTCCCCAATCAGGTTTCCTGGAGAATAAGCCCTACCCTGAAAATAAGACCAAGCGCTTTTTTCGGGGATAAAAAAATATAAGACAGTATCTTATTTTCTGAGAAACAGGGTATCTTTAAGGGTACCATGTTGGGAGTTACTGCAGAAAAGGGAAGTCTGCAGAAACAAGCTCCGGATGTGAATGTCATCATGAAGGAAAGATTTGATTTTTTGATTTGAAGATGTAAAAGAATAAAAAGAGAACGACTCCAATCACAGACATCATCTATAAGATACCTAGATATAAATGTAATGTATGATACTGACTACATATAATAACTGTTATGATACCAGTGTCATCTGATGAAGGCTGGTAACAACTCCCAGATTCTTCTTACCATTGTTAGGGTAGTACTGTGAGTTGTATGTTCATGTGATAGAAATGTATATGGGTGGGGCTACGCTGATGATGAAAAAGATAACCGTAATAAGATTAGTTCTGTATTCATGTACTGATGGTGGTTCAGGTGATGTAATCATGTATTGGTGATGGTTCTCGTCCTGTATTCATGTACTGATAGTGGTTATTGTACTGCAATCATGTACTGATAATTATAGGTTCTGATCCTGTATTTTTGTACTGATGGAGGTTCTCGTAATCTATTCATGTACTGATGGTGTTCTAGTAGAGTACTGATAATGATCCAGTGCTGAATTCATATATTTATGATTAATAATAATAATAATAATAATAAAATTTTATTTATATAGCGCCAACATATTCCGCAGCACTTTACAATCAGGTGGGAGGTTGTACCGGCAAAAACAAAATAGCACATAATTCAACAGCTACAGTAGGAATGAAGGCCCTTCTCGAAAGCTTACAATCTATGGGGAAATAGGGGGACACAAAAGGTAAAGCACACTTGTAGTATCTGATCCAGCCATTGTTATGCTAGGTTATTGGTTACATATAAAGATGAATGATCTGGTCATTAGACAGTAATCTTTTGAGTGCCCTTACGTGCTATTACCGTGTTTTTCCAAAAATAAGACCTCCCCCAAAAATAAACCCTAGCAGGGATTTTCAGCATTTTTGGAGAAAGGCTTAAATATAAGCCCTCCCCCGAAAATAAGCCCTAGTCCCGGATCAATAATGAAGTGTCCATGCAGCTAAAAAAGATACAGATACTGCAGGACACTTCATTATACACAGCGGCACCCGGCAATCACACTCACCGGACGCCGAGCAGCAGGACCTGCAGTGATCGCACCCCCGCACACATCAGCTCACACACACACAATCAGATCTCACACACACACCAGATCTCACACACAAACATCGGATCGCACACACACAGTCAGATCGCACACATAATCAGATCGCACACACAAACATCGGCTTACACGCAAACAACAAATCACACACACACACACACACACACAAACATCGGATCGCACACACATCGGATCGCATACACACTCACCTCATCCAGTGACACCGATCTCTTCTCGCCGGGAGAATCCTGAGAGGCAGTGCGGTGCAGCGCGACGAACAGGACCTGCGGCCGGACACGTGACTCACGGCAGCAGAGAATGAGAGCAAGTGCTGGATGTGATGTGATGTGTGTGTGTGTGTCTGCAATCGGCTGTGTGTGTGTCTGCGATCGGCTGTGTTTTTCTGCGATCGGCTGTGTGTGTCTGCGTTCGGATGTGTGTATTTGTGATCGGCTGTGTGTGCCTGCGATCAGATGTGTCTATCTGTGATGGCTGTGTGTGCCTGCGATCTGCTGTGTGTATCTGTGATCGGCTGTGTGTGTCTGTGATCGGATGTGTGCATCTGTGATGGCTGTGTGTGATCTGCTGTGTATATCTGCGATCTGCTGTGTGTGTATCTGTGATCGGCTGTGTGTATCTGTGATCGGCTGTGTGTATCTGTGATCGGCTGTGTGTGCCTGCGATCTGCTGTGTGTGATCTGCTGTGTATATCTGTGATCTGCTGTGTGTCTGTGTGTGATCTGCTGTGTGTATCTGTGATCGGCTGTGTGTGTATCTGTGATCGGCTGTGTGTATCTGTGATCGGATGTGTGTATCTGTGATCGGCTGTGTGTGCCTGCGATCTGCTGTGTGTGATCTGCTGTGTATATCTGTGATCTGCTGTGTGTGTCTGGGATCTTCTGTGTGTGTCAGCGTGTCAGCTAGCAGCAGGGTAGGACGGCATGCAGCACTGACCGGAGATCACAGGAGGACCTGGGAACCACGCAGACGTCCTGGTCTGGTGAGTATGAGTCTCCTGGGAAGTGGGGGGGGTCTGCTTTTTTGGGGGGTAAACTTACCCCCAAGCGTGTTTCTCCAAGAATAAGACCTCCTCCAAAAATAAGCCCTAGCGCTTTTTTGGGGGGCAAAAAAAATATAAGACAGTGTCTTATTTTTGGAAAAACACGGTAGTTGTATGTAGGATATGAGGACAGAAATAGGAGAGAGAAGGTTATGAATAGCATTTACAGTAGAAGGTGAGACGGGAAAGTTAGGTTAGTAAGTTATGATGATAAGAGATGTGTTTTTAATGCACGCTTAAAAACTTGGGGGCTGGATATTAGTCTCATTCTTTGGGGTAGTGTATTCCAGAAAACTGGCGCGGCACGAGAGCATTCTTGGAGACGAAGGTGTGAGGTTCGTATTATGGAGGATGTTAGTCTAAGATCATTTGCCGAATAGAGGGGGCGGGTAGGATGATAGACGAGATGAGGGATGAGATATATGGTGGTGCAGAGCTGTGGGTGAGGGATATGAGTTTACATTTTATTCTGTAGCTGATAGGTAGCCAGTGTAGTGACTGGCACAAGGTGGAGGCATCAGTGAAGCAGCTGGACAGGAATATGACCCTGGCTGCTGCATTCAAGATGGATTGTAGAGGAGAAAGTTTGGTCCGAGGGAGACCAATCAGTAAAGAGTTGCAGTAGTCCAGGCGGGAATGAATAAGAGTGACAGTAAAGGCTGCTTTACACGCAACGACATCGCTAACAAGATGTCGTTGGGGTCACGGAATTCGTGACGCACATCCGGCCTCGTTAGCGACGTCGTTGCATGTGAAACGCAGGAACCTTATCGTTGATCATTGATGCGTTGTTCCTTTCCTGAATATCGTTGCTGTTGCAGGACGCAGGTTGTTCGTCGTTCCTGCGGCAGCACACATCGCTATGTGTGACACCGCAGGAACGAGGAACTACATCGTACCTGCGGCCGCCGGCAATGAGGAAGGAAGGAGGTGGGCGGGATATTCCGCCCGCTCATCTCCGTACCTCCGCTTCTATTGGATGTCTGCCGTGTGACGTCGCTGTGACGTCGCACGAAGCGCCCCCTTAGAAAGGAGGCGGCTTGCCGGCCACAGCGACGTCGCAGGGAAGGTAAGTCCATGTGCTGGGTGTTAGTGATGTGTGCCACGGGCAGCGATTTTCCCTTGATGCACAACCGACGGGGGCGGGTACGCTCCCTAGCGATATCAATAGCGATATCAAAGGGTGTAAAGTCCCCTTAAGGGTTTTTGCAGTTTCGAAAGTGAGAAATGGTCGGATTCTGGAGATGTTTTTAAGATGCAGGTGACATGAGTGAGTGAGTGATTGTATATGGGGAATGAAGGAGAGTTCTAAATCATATGTGACCCCAAGACAGCGAGCGCGCCACTTGGGTATAATGATTAAATCATCGAAGGTAATTGAGATGTTGGGTGTAGGTTGGTTAGAAGGAGGAAACACAATAAACTCAGTTTTGGAGAGATTCAGCTTCAGATAGAGGGAGGACATGCTTTGAGAGACAGCAGACAGACAATTCCTGGTATTTTGTAACAAAACAAGGGTGATGATTGGCGATGATGTGTATAATTGGGTGTCATCAGCATAAAAATGGTATTGGAAACCAAATCTGCTGATGGTTTGTCCAATAGGGGCGGTGTATAGAGAGAAGAGGAGAGGGCCCAAGACTGAGCCTTGAGGAACCCCGAAGGTGAGGGGGAGAGGAGCGCAGTAAGAGCCGGCAAAGGAAACAGTGAAGGAGCGGTCGGAGAGATAGGAGGAGAACCAGGCGAGAGCGGGGTCTTTGAGGCCAATAGAGCAGAGCATGGTGAGTAGAAGTTGGTGATCCACAGTGTCAAAAGCAGATGAGAGATCCAAGAGAAACAATAGGAAATAGTGCCCGTTAGATTTTGCTGTTAATAGATCATTAGAAACTTTGGTGAGGGCCGTTTCTGTGGAGTGTAAAGAGCGGAAACCAGATTAAGAGGGATCGAGAAGTGAGTTTTCAGATAAATAGCGGATTAGCCGAGAGTGGATCAAGCGTTCCAGGAGCTTAGAGATAAAGGGAAGGTTAGAGACTGGTCTGTAGTTAGCAGCACAGTTCTGATTGAGGTAACGTTTTTTAAGTAGAGGAGTTATGATGGCATGTTTAAATGATGAAGGAAAGATACCTGATGAAAGAGAGAGGTTAAACATTTTGGTCAGATAGGTAGTGACGGCTGGGGTGAGAGCCTGAAGGAGATGTGAGGGAAGAGGGTCACTGGTGCAGGTTGTCGGGCGAGAAGAAGCAAGGAGCCGGGTCACTTCTTCTTCTGTGACAGGCTCAAATATTGTAAGTGAGCTTGAGGTGCAGGAGAGGAGGGGATCCAGGCTCTCAGGGGATTTTTCAAAAAATTCCTGGCGGATGTTGTTGATCTTTTGTAAGAAGAAAGTGGCAAGATCATCAGAGCTTAGGTTGGTGACCGGGGTCTGTGCTTTCGGGCGCAAGAGGGAGTGGAAGGTTTCAAAGAGTCGTTTAGGCTTGTTGGCTAGTGAAGTGATGAGAGTGGTAAAGTATACTTGTTTAGCCAGATGGAGAGCAGAGTTATAGATTTTGAGCATGAACTTATAGTGGATGAAGTCTTCATCTGATTGTTCTGGTGCTGCATTCATGTCCTGATGGTGATTCTGGTAATGTATCAGGGTAAGACGAAAATGAACCGTAGTGGACCCGTAGAAGCCTGATTGCAGGCGAAACGGCCATCGTCCTTTGTGAGGGGCCGGTATCCGTGTCTCCTGCCGCCGCTGTTTTTATCCTTCACTAAAACTTGAATAAAGAACATCCGGTATAGCAGCTGTTTTGCGGTCATTTTCGTCTTACCCTGATGCTCGGAATGTATCTTCATACCTGACCAGCATGCTGTGACCGGAGCGATTAACATACTGGTGCTGCAAGCTCCTACAAGTGAGAACTTATCATCGCGGTAACGTAGATCCACGAGTGGTGCAGGACTCACCTTTTCTTTGCATGTATGATTCTGGTAATGTATTTATGTACTAATGATAGTTCTGGTGATGTGATCTATTCACATAATGATAATAGTTCTGGTGCGGTGTTCATTTATCGATGATGGTTTTCCTGTACATATGTAGCAATTCATAACTTGTCACTTAACTTGCCAAATGCCTATGTTAATAAAGTATTGTGCCATCTGACAATTTAAGCATTAATACATCTGTATTTATGTAAGGAGCATTAAACATTTGTATTTGAGATCCCTCATTGCTGCCATTTTGTAGTGGCACTTTCAGTTTGCCACAGACTGAACTTCATAGGAGACTGTGCTTTGTCTTATTTACTGCAATTGTGTAGTATTGCAGTATATAGTATAAGTAATGAAATGATCTAAGGTTCAAGACCACTAAGGGGAGAAATATTATTTTTAAATTCTTAAAACTTTATTACAAATTTGATTCCCTTTAACCTAAAAAAATACAATATTTTTTATTATTTAGTTTGTATCTCTGCTTCAGTAAAGCCTTGTTCTGTAATGAGAAAAAAAAAATCTAAATGCCAAAAAAGTGATCAAAACGTTACTTGTGTCCCCAAATTGGTAAAGAGAAAAAACATCAACTCATCATCATACAAAAAACAAGACATACATAGCTTCATTTCTAGAGGAAATAGTGACATCTAGTGGTTACATTGCAATAATACTTCATTTAATCTACTCTTACATGCTGTATGTATTTATCTTGTGGAAATATCATATAGCTTAGTTCTATAACAAAACATTTCTATTAATTCCACAGCACTTTACAGGCATGATCATCACTGTCCCCATTGGGGCTCACCTGCATGTCTTTTTGAGGAAATCAGAGTTCTCAGAGGTTTTTCCATCACAGGGAAAACATACAAACTTATTGCAGACCTTGTGCTTGGTGGGATTTGAACCCAGGACCCCAGCACTGCAAGACTGCAGTGCTAACCACTGAGCCACTGTGCTGCCCATGTTGGAAAGGAATATCGCACATGGAGCACATGCTAAGCATACGTTGAAATTAACATCCAACAGATGCTCAGTAGAGCGGGGACTATCCTGGCCACTGAAAGATACGTCACTGATGACGCTTCATTTTATGGTGCTATCAGAAGCTGTGGCAGTCACCGCAGCCTCTGCCGCCCTAGTGATGTCTCAATTGAGTATCCCAGTATGCACTGGAGATTCTCACATAAAAGAACTTTAGAATAGAAGTAAAAAAAACAGTGCACAGATTAGAGAGGGAATGGTAGGAACTATATAATTACAGGATATTAGAAAAGTGTTTGGAGTATTAAATAGCTTAGACCTTTAGGATTAAATCAGCGTTAGTTTCAGACCACCGCTTTATGTTTAGGTCTAATAATGCTGATCAAGCTCCTTCATCCATAACCCAAATAGATGATGATTGTAGAAATTGGGTGAGGTTATTATGTGCAATTTATTAACAGTTTACAGTTCCATAAAAGTAATAGGCACCAAACATCCCATTAGGTGACAATGCTTCTCAAGTGTTCTTGCCTTTAAGGGTGGTTGTGTATTCGGATCTGCCTCTAAAGGGACTCTGTCTGTACAGAATGACTGTTCACACCAACTACAGGTGCTTGGTGCACTATTGTCATAGCCAAAAATGTAAAGAGCACCTTCCAACCTACTTATTTTCCCCGCTATCTGCCCCTCCTCTTTGATTGATAGTTCTGGCTTTTATTTCTTAAAAACTCAAGATCTACTATTCATATTTCTATTTGTAGATAATAACACACAGTCATCAAGTTTCCATGCTCAGCATAAAGTCAGACTACATCGCAATCTATCACAGTAGTTTTTACACTAAGCTGCCTTATAATTACCAGCAGGGGGGCAGTATCTGCATATTCAGCCACACAATACTTGGCAATGTGCATTCATCACTTATCCTATACAATTTCCACATATTCCTTTAAAATCTTGCTGAGAATAGGTGAAAAATAAACTTATAAAATTAATGGCATGAACACTGTCTACCCGGCCCGTTATGGTTTTTATATTATCTATTTCCAAGTGTCTGATGCCTAGTGGAAGTGTTGCAGGCGGGGAACAGACCACAGCATGGGGGGCTGCTCAAGATGCTCGGATCCGGGGGGTTGCTGTGGCTCGAGTGGCAGCTGGACCTGGGCTCGTGCAGTAGTCCGTCGCCCACAACTGAATAAAGAAAGGGGGGTATTATTTACAGGGGAGAGTTTGTCAGTGATGCCACCCATGGGTTGTGGTGATTGTTGGTGACACCACTGCTGCCTTGGTATGGGGTGCCCGGGGCCGATGGAGCGGGGCAGCAGGATTGTATTCACTCCACGGATAGGGGAGGTGTAGTCCCGGGGCCCGTATGTAGGTGGAGTAGAGTGCTGGGACGCAGTCTGCAGGGCCGGACCGGATGATACTGGTGTACTCACTGTTTTTGAATAAATCACACAGAGTCCAGATAGTAAACCAACGGCCGGATACCAGTAGCCTCCGGAGGGGTGTGCTCCGTGAACAGAACAGGGGCCCTTCCTCCTGCACTTTAGTTTAGTGTCTCGTGTGTTGACTAGTCCGCATGAAACGGGAAAAGTCCACTCTCGGTGTCTTAGATCTCGCGGGCGACAGCTCCCAAAGCAGACCCTTGGGATTTTAGCAGGCACTTGCAGACGCCCTATCCCCCACGTTGGGCTTCCGTCTCGCTCTATCTGGGCTGCTAGTGGGACAAGACTTGGAATCTTGTCCCCTGCTGGTTAATCGGAAAGGTGCTTGCAGCTGTCCTCGCCTTGTGGTTCAGGTACCCCGACTGTGCACGGCCTCCGGACCGGATTCCTGCTGTCGGCACCGGGGGGCTACAACCCTGCCCCGGTCCACTTAAGGTCTCCCGCAACCAGATCTCTGTCGCCTGTGGCCCTGCTCTGCCGTCTGCCACCTAGTCAGACACTGGTGTGTCCCTATTGTCCTGGGGGGGGGTGGCTAGGCTTTTGTGGCTGGTGTTTGTACCTGTGTGTGGGGTTGTGTTGGAAGGCCAAGGAGGAGAGAGTCCTGCCTCTGGAAGATGGATGCAGTCTCCTGTGACAACCTGATCCTGGCAGAGTGTCACAGAAGGACTTTATTTCTAAAGGTGACAGTCTGGGGGCATTGTTACAAAAGAGGATACCATGGATGGCATTATCTCTAAAGTTGACTGTCTAGAGGGAGATTAGCACTTAAGAGGACACCCTGGAGGGTCATTATTATAAAAGCAAACACTCTTGGGGGAAGGGGGGGGGGGCTCTATTAATAAAGGGAACACTTTTGAGCGGGGATGCAAAAACCTTTCATGTTTAGGGCTTTAATCTCCATGTATAGGGCTCCCACCTATCCGGAAGGTAGAGGTACCTTTCTTACGTGTTCACAGTCCAGAAAGAAAAAATCCAGGGGTTCCCTAACAGCCAAAGACCCGTTAGAAGGCAACCGTCTGCACCGTGAGGGTATACAGCTACCGCCTAAGGCTAGAGACCCAAGGGCCAGCGCCTGCGGGCAAACGGGCTCCTCCGGCATCCATACACCGGGGAGCGGACTACCGTTGGGGACCCATCGTAGTCAAACAGTACACAAAGGTGCAGGGAAAGACAGCCGCCATCACCTGTCCAGAGAGAGACACAGCAGCCGGCTGCGGGACCCGTCCATCCAGCCGTTTGGTTTACCGGAGACTTTGTGCATCCCTTGCTGAGTGAGTACACCCGTGCCATCCGGCACCACGCCGCGCTGTCCCTGCAACCCTGCACCTCACCAACCCTGCCTCCCCGTCACACCACCGGGCCCCGGGACCACCGACCCCTACCCACGGAGGAGGGAAAACAACATCCCAGCTGCTCCCTACCATCGCTCCCGGGATCCCCGTCACCAGCAGCGGTGGTGCCCATCTTCACCACAACCCGTGGGTGGCATCACGGACTAAATCCCCCAAAACCAACCACCCATTTCACTCACGGGCGAGGAGCGCCGCTCGAGTTCCGGATCCGGCCCACCGCTCGAGCCACCAAGCAGCAGCAGCGCCGGACCCGAGCATTAGCGAGCGCAGCGGCGGTGTCCTCCCCGCCCGCGACACATCCATAATTACCCTGACTGCTGTCATGACCATCACCAAACCTCCAAACCTATTAATCCCTCCCTTATTCCTGATCAACGCAAAAAGGCCCACACACACCACAAGATCTCTTTAGTGGACGGGGTCGGCCACAGCTTTATTTATTATATTTCCTTTCACTTCTCTTTATTAAAACGTCTCCTTTAAAACTTCAACTTCTCAGAATACTTGAAACGATTCTTTCACCATCTTTTTTTTAACTCCGACACGGTGTGGCCCTCCGGACTCCCAGAAGCCACGTTCGCACTCGGTCTCATTAACATTGATTGAATTTACCGCCAGCTGTGACTTGAACATCAACTCTGTAATAAGAAAAACTATATCAGACACCAGAAAGGAAAATACCATTTACGGGAGGGAGGGAGGGACGCTTGTCAGCAGATGCTGGAAAAGAGGCTGAACCCCCTGCTCCAAGCCTCATAAACAACCAGGAAGGTACCATCAGGAAAAGGAAGGGTGGGGGAATCCAGCCACGTCCCATATACCATATAAGGAGAGGGGCAGACACAGCCACTGGCCTGGATAAGCACTGCTGGAAGGGCCTGAGCCAGGCACCCCCACTGAATAAAATGGGTGTTGAACTGTTCTTAATTAACCCCTCAACTCCTGTCCCAGTCTTAAGGGAGGTAAAAGGAGGGTGTAAGCCCAATCCTGATGCCCTGCAGACAGCAGTCATTGACCACTTCCTTATGCAGTTTGTAGTCCTCTAGACTGCTGTCATGACCACCACCAAACCTCCAAACCTATTAATCCCTCCCTTATTCCTGATTAACGCAAAAAGGCACACACACCACAAGATCTCTTTAGTGGACGGGGTCGACCACAGCTTTATTTATTATATTTCCTTTCACTTCTCTTTATTAAAACGTCTTTAAAACTTCAACTTCTCAGAATACATGAAACGATTCTTTCACCATCTTTTTTAACTCCGACACGGTGTGGCCCTCCGGACTCCCAGAGGCCACGTTCGCACTCGGTCTCATTTAACATTGATTGAATTTACCGCCACGAAGGGATGGTGTACCGCTACACCATGCCCCAACCGCCATAACTGCCTGCTCGACCCCATCCAGTAAACAACAAACCGTGACAAACAACAATTTGTATCCTGCCAGTTTTCTCCATGTCATTACGTCTCACTCACCCTGTCATGTGACTCTCGGGTTATCTAGAACCAAATAATAATAACCCTAAAATAGTTGTTGCCCCAACCCACTCTGCTGACTTACATTGCCATTGACAGCACCTGGATCCAATACCGACCACGACTCTCCTTCCAGAACACACAGATGTTCCTAAAACCAAAAACCTTTGGTCATGGCCTACACGCAGCCCTCTGGGCAACCCAACATATGCCTGACAATAGACACTAGGCAAGCAGTGACCTGCCTAAATACAAACAATAACGTCAGAGCATGCAACTACAGCAAAACGGTCTGGCTTCCATTTAGCAACACACCAACACATTTAACTTGATTCCCGACAAGCCCACTCTGTATGCCTAGAGCTGATCCTCAACAAATGGGTTCCAAAATCACGCGGAGATACCACGATCACATCTAAAAAACCGCGGAAAATGAGAAATACAAAGAGACTAGACACCTTGCCGAGTAACCCACACCACATAATAGAGCACTCCGGGCCAGGCACAGAGTTTAATATAACCCACACACCCAGGATTGTCCTGGAACACTTCATTCAAACCGCACCATTTAATTGGTTACTAGGACAAAGTCGCGGGCGGGGAGGGCGCTGCGCTCACCACGCTCGGGTCCGGCGCTGCGGCTGCCGCTGCTGCTCGGTGGCTCGAGCGGTGGGCCGGATTCGGGGACTCGAGCGGCGCTCCTCGCCCATGAGTGAAAGGGGGTTTAGTGTGGTTTGGGGGATTTGGTCCGGGATGCCACCCACGGTTTGTGGTGACGTTGGGGCACCACCGCTGCTGTTGACGGGGATCCCGGGAGCGATGGCAGGGAGCAGCTGGGATGTTTCTCTCCCCTCTGTGGGTAGGGGGGTTGGTGGTCCCAGGGCCCGGTGAGGTGACGGGGAGGCCGGGTCGGGCAAGGTGCAGGGTTGCTTGGACTGCGCAGCGCGGTGCCGGACGGCACGGTAGTACTCACTCAGCCACAAATGGATGCAAAGTCTCTGGTAAAACAAACGGCTGGATGGACGGGTCCCGCAGCCGGCTGCTGTGGTTTCTCCCGGACGTTTGGTGGTGGCTGCCTTTCCCTGCACCTTTTGTGTATCTTCGGTCCCGATGGCTTCCCACCGGTAACTCGCTCCCCAGCGTGTATATGGACCGGAGGAGCCCTTTTGCCCGCAGGCTCTGGCCCTGGGAACTCTAGCTGTGGCGGTAGCTGTATTTCCCTTGTGCTGGTTGGACGGTTGCCTTCAATCGGGTCTTGGCTGTTTGAAAACCCCTGGGGTTCCGGTCACTAACGGATTTGACCTGTTTAACAGCGACTCCAAGCCTGGTCGGGGTCTGCAGGCCCTGCCGGTTTGTGCTGGCTTCACTTTGCTCCCCGGTTCGGTACCGGCGGGCCACCGCCCGTCCCCGGTCCTTCGGTTCCGCGTTGATCTGCCTCTCCTGCAGACAGCCACCACCATCTGCCAACCTTGCTCTAGGTGCCCGGGCCACGTACCCGGACACAGTTAGTTTGCTCCTCTACTACTACTTCACTCCTCTCACTTTTACTTCCCTAACTGATCTCGAGCTCTGCCTGAGCTTAACTGACTTCCTTCTCCCGCCTCCAGGACTGTGAACTCCTCAGTGGGTGGGGCCAACTGCCTGGCTCCACCCCACTTGGTGTGGACATCAGCCCCTGGAGGGAGGCAACAAGGATTTGTGTCTGACTGATGTGCCTATCTCGGGGTGGGGGTGTGGTGTTGTAGTCCCTGTGACGACCTGGCTAGTCCAGGGCGCCACAGACAACATTATGCACGTTGGTAACCAAGACAATGTATGCACTCATTCACCTGCCCTGGTCCCTGATAACGGAACAAAATCCTCTACCCAAAGAATGCCAAAAAGGAAACCGCTCCAAAACCACCAGAACAGACCACAACACGCGCCACCACCAATTGCCTTAGCAACTTGTATGAAACTGGCCTCCATCTCTCCATCCTTACATGATCCTTCTTCCACCCCATAAACTCCTACTGCCTCGTGAATGGTTCTTGTGAAAGCTGAAACCAACCGTCTTCTTTATCACTGTCGAATACGGAGCCCTTTGGGACCTCAGCTGTTGCAAATAGTGAATGACATTTCTTTAAGGGAAACTGTCAAAACTGTGACTGCGCTTACGAGAAACTCTCCTACCAACATACACCGCTCCCTCCACATCTTACCATATGTATCCCAAGTTGTTACTGCACCGATGATCTGACCAAGGTCATCGATTGTTCCTCCGATCCCCATATCACCTTCAAGCGTACCCAAAAGTTTCCTGGTATGCCTCTGGCAGCAACCGATGAAATTCTTGCCAAAGTGAAAGAGAGAATCAGCACATTTATTTTGGACACCTGTGGCATGTCTAACGTGAAGCCAAATATATATGAAGAATATATGTGACGCTCTGGCAAAACCAGTAGTCCCAGATAGGCCCCCGCACAACACCATTCCTCACTTAGGTAACACACAGCTGATCTGAAACCCCTAGTCACCACCCCTTAGGGAAAGATAGGCATACCAGTGGGCGGGGAACAGGCGGTTGGACACGCCTACCCAGGGGTCTAGACAGCCCGGGGTCGGGAAAACAGGCAGTTCTGAGTCAGATGAAGTTTTGTAGTTCAAGTTGAGAGGAGTGTGGGCTGGAGCTAGATGTAGCTCCAGCAGAGGAAGTTCAAGTTGAACAGTGCCAGAGTTGGAGCCCTGGTGCCTTTGGCTAGGTGGCAGACGGTAGTCTCCGTCAGCAGGAGACGGGGAAGACGGCTCACCAGATCCGAGGTGGACCAGGACAGGGTTGTAGCCCCCCCGTTACCGACACGGAAAACTGACCCGGAAACGAACGTAGCACTGAGGGGGTACTCGGACCCTGAATCCAGGACCGAAACCAGCGGCCTAGCTAATTAACTGATTGAGGGCAGGATTATAGGTCCTGTCCCACCAAAGTCCCTAAGAGAAGACAACAGCCCACTGATAGGGATAAGGCCACCTCCAGGGGCCCATAGATCCCACGGGCCAGCGTCTGCGGGCACGGCTCCTTAGGCCACATCCAGCCAGGAGTGGGCTCCTGAGTTCCACACCAGGCAGTCCACCATACACAAAGCAAAGTGCAGAGGAAAAAGACAGTGACCACTAGCCCGGGTGGGGGGGACCTGGATGCAACCGGCCACAGCGGCCGGCCACCAGCACCTTGGTTTACCAAAAGGACCTCGTGTGATTCATTTACTGTGAGTTTTCTTTGGACAAAATAAAATTTCTACCTTTATACATGTTGGTGTGCACATGTTTCTATGAGGTCTTTTTTCTTCTTGTACAATTGTTATATTCCCTCATAGTTGTAGCATCCAACTTTATTGAATACATGAATATTTATTGGGCACATGTGCACCCTGTTTTCTATGTATATTATTTACTGTGAGTAACCAACCATTTCCCACACGTCCCGGCGCGCCGGCCCTTGCCATTGCCATACCCTGCACAAAGACACTGGGTCCTGGGGCAACCATCCCCAACCCACGGAGGGGTTAACATCCAGCTGCTACTACATCTTCCCCGGGTGCCCCACAACAGCAGCGGTGATGTCCCACTTCACCACACACCATGGGTGGCGTCACAAACTTAATACGGCCTTAGCCCGTACATCTATGCCCCCCTTTTTATTCGGTGTGTCCGGGGGACCCTCGACCCACCCACAGAAGGGCCGGATCCGAGCAGCGGCGGCTGCTGGCACAGGGGCGGCACATATATATGTAAAGTGAACTGGGACCGAGAATACAGTTTTTTTCTTTTATATTTATCCAAGCAGCATAGCTTGATGACCCGATGGCGCATGATACAACCGTAAACAGAATATCTCCTTGTTGGGCACACACTACCACCTGGCAACGCATGCCAGCAAACAAAACCTAGAGGACCACAGGGAGTGCATTTGCTTCAATATTCCCTTAGGAACAGTCATAAAACCATCTACCGATCCCTTAATCCTCTCAATTTGCCTTTGGGGGCCAGAAAACCAGGGCCGCAAAATCTAGCTCAATATCTAAAAAGGAGGGGGGGGGGCGGGAACACGCAGGACCATTTTTATTTTGCGGAGGGTGGGGAAAGGAAGGGTTACCGAAATGTCGCATTAATCGCCGAACTAGCCAAACAAAGATGGAGATATTCACAACAAAGGAGTATCCACAATGAGAGCTGTTCGTAAGCCTGAATGCTGTCTCAATATCCGGCACTGCCATGAAAAACCCCAGTGCCAGCGTTACAAAGCAATGTGATGGCTTTATTAGAAGACGAACACCCCAGAAACCAACTGCTTAGAATACCACCAACGACCCTCGTGAAACTATAAAGGGTACTTTACATGCTGCGACATCGCTAGCGATCTCATTAGCGATGTGAAATTCTAGACAGCAAGTGCGATCTTTCGAGATCGCACATGCGTAAAATGACCTATGTGCGATCCCGAAAGATCGCACTTGCGATCTAGAATTTCACATCGTTAACGAGATCGCTAGTGATGTCACAGCATGTAAAGTACCCTTAAGGCTGCTTTCACACATCAGTTTTTTGCCATCAGGCACAATCCGGCAAAAACATGAGAAAACGAATCCGGCGTCTGTTGCTGCCAGATCTGTTTTTCCCCCATAGACTTTCATTAGCGCCGGATTGTGCCGGATGGCTTTGCGTTTCATCCATTTTTTGCCGGATCCGCTAAAATGTACTTGTCCGACGGTCGGTTGAAACGTTGAAGTGAACGTTTTTGTGTCCGGCAAAAAAAAACGGATTGCGCCGGATCCGGCGCCATACGGCGTGTTTTATAATGGAAGCCTATGGACGCTGGATCCGGCGTAATGTGGCAAAAACGGATCCGGCCGCCGGATCCGTTTTTTTTTTAACTGAACATGCTCAGTATCACACCGGATCTGTCAAAAAACTGAAGGAACTGATGGAACAAACTGATGCAACTGATCCGTTTTTTCGCCGGATCCGTCGCATCAGTTTTTCGCCGGATCGTGCCCGATGCCAAAAAACAGGCTGCTTTCACACATCAAAGTGTTGAGTTAAACAATATCTATTGAGCTCTTTTGGTACCACACCCAACAGTAAATGCGCAAGTTGTGAAAAGGGGGCGCTCCAACACAGCTGCCGTTCTGCCCAGAAAGATTATTTCGCTTTCTTTTTTTTTAAATACTTGTGGTTTATCTACTAGGTTATTAACTGGTGATTTCAAGTTCCGAAAAAGCGGAGCGCTGGAAAACAAAAGGCATGAAAAACCAAGCGTAAAAACCCACTCACCGGCTGGCCTCTGCCGTATTATTGGGGTACAAGCCTAATTACCTACCCATCTATGCACAGGGGACCTTTGGACGGGAAGGCTTACCTGGTCTGGATCAACGAACTGCATGTGAATAGTATTCGCGCTTATATCTCCCAAGCTGCTATCACAAAGAAACCTATTGGATACCAAACTGAACTCTCTGAAACCCATGAGTCGAATTGAGATTACAGACCTGTTTCATTAAATTGTTTTTTATAACTATTTATGTTATTCTGTGTTATCATAAAATTAAGGGGTATTTTTACCTACTTTAGTATCATATATTATATCATATGAAAACAAGGAGAACAGACGGAGTGTGATGCAAAATAACACGATTTATTAAGGCACAAGACTGGCACAAAAGGAGATGAGCGGCAACATCAGAGGCATGTGTGTGACAAAGGATTATATAACATACAATATGATGTCATTTAGCAACCATGGTAATATAAATATGGAATGCTGTGGAGATGGCAAAAAAGGGTATATATATATGGCCAATATACATATACAGTCACAGTCAGATACAACGATAAGTGGAATAAATGATATAAGCACAAAATTAGTGCCCCACATTAATCATGCATCAGACATAGCCAAAGCCATCAACACAGAACCCATGGTGAAGTATCACATAGCAATTGCACAAGATAAAACATGAGTGCTTATGGGGAGATCATGGTAAAGCAGATGTATGATAAATGCCAATATGCATAAATAAAGCGGGAGTCATAGACTGTAATGTGAATATAATAATCCCACACTGCATATGCATCAAACATAACCCATAATGGCACAAACAATGATGCTATAGTAAGAATATAAGTTGCAATTGCATTACATAGACCAGGTAGCAATAACAATAACAATAGTCATAGGTCAGACATAAGGTAAAGAGCAATGGGCGCAAAACCTAGAATGGAAGAAGGGCATACCCATAAACACACAGCCTGTGAGTAGCAGCAAAGAGATCCCCCTGGAGACCCCGACGCATACGTTTCACGATCCAATAAGTGTGATCATTTCATCAGGGGGATAACCACGCTGTGAGTGAGACATGCTTTTAAGCATGGCGCCAAGCCTCCCTGATCACTCCCCCACTGACGTCAGCACAGACCGCATCACAGGAAGTCCCGGGCTCCGGAGTCTCCAGCAATCAACGCCCATCAGAACAGTATGCGCATGTGCGGGAATGAGGACGCGTCACTCACATCCAGCGCATGCGCAGAGGCGATTAAAGATGCCAAGGAGACCGGAAAGTATACCCGGAGATGCAGCTGTCAGACGCAGAGGGGAGGGACCAGGGAGGGAGCATAAGAAAAGGTGAAGTAGATCACACGGACATAGAATACAATGCAGATGATCTTTAATCTTGGAAATAAGTCCAGATCCGTGATCCCAGTCATATGAGATATAAGTAAATGCCATGCAGAGGTATTCAGCGCTCCTAAGGAAGTGCCAGGAAAAATTTGTTACTGAAATTAAAAACAAAAAAGTATATGATTAAAAACGAGGCACTTAAAACCAGGGAGACAAGAGAAAGACAGCGCTTATCACAAAAATGGTGCAAAGCTGAGGTGTTCATTTAACCCCCTAGGGGACAGTGTTCCCAAAGTATAAATCCAGCGAGTTTCACGTTGAGCTAAGATTTTACGTACATTCCCTCCCCTTGCGCCCCCATGGATAACATCAATACCCCTAACAAGTAGGGATCTTGGATCACACGCATGGAAGGCACGAAAGTGACGTGGAAGGGTCTTAAGGCTGGAAGTATCAACCACCGTCCGGACCGCAGCAATGTCCCTCACATGTTCCCTCACACGTTTGCGTAATTCTCTGCTGGTGAGACCTACATATATCATGCGGCACCCACACGTGGCATAATAAATCACGTTGCTGGATGCCGCATGAGATGTAGTGCCGTATGTCATAATTACGGGCTCCGTCAGCAGAGGTGAAGGACGAGGTGCGAAGGACATTGCTGCAGGCCAGACAGTGGCCGCAGGGAAAACAGCCCTTTAAGGGGCTACCAAGGTCAAGGAAAGTACTAGGCTGGCGTGGAATGTAATGACTCCGGACAAGAATGTCACGGAGATTACGTGACCTACGAGGTGTCAGAAGTGGGCGATTGGACAGTAAATTCCGAAGGGTAGAGTCAGATTGGAGGACCCCCCAATGCCTGTTCAGGATAGATCGCATGCTATCCCATTCATGATTAAATGTAGAGATGAACCGGATTGGACCAGGATCAGAGGAGATGCCAGACTTAGCCGCGCCACCATAGAGTAGGGTAGAACGAGGGGTATGTTTAGCCCGTAAATAAGCTCTTTTGATGCTCCTATTACTATAACCCCGCTCTTGAAACCGAATCGTAAGGTCCGCCGCTTGCTCCTCAAACTTAAGGTCGGAGGAGCAAATGCGCTTCATGCGCAAAAATTGACCCGTCGGAATGGCTCGAATAGTAGACTGATCATGGGATGACGAGGCATGCAGCAAGGAGTTAACCGAAATTGTTTTGCGGAAAACATCCGTCTGGATAACCCAGTTGTCATCAATTTCAATATCAATATCGAGGAAATCCAAACGCCTTGCATTACTCTTATGGGTTAGCTTAATGTTAAAAGAGTTCATGCCCAGTCGGCCCATGAATTCGTCAAGTTGCTCCGCCTTGCCCACCCACAAAATAAACAAATCATCAATATAACGCAACCAGCACTGCACATGGGCACATGGGCATGGGGTACAAGCCTAATTACCTACCCATCTATGCACAGGGGACCTTTGGACGGGAAGGCTTACCTGGTCTGGATCAACGAACTGCATGTGAATAGTATTCGCGCTTATATCTCCCAAGCTGCTATCACAAAGAAACCTATTGGATACCAAACTGAACTCTCTGAAACCCATGAGTCGAATTGAGATTACAGACCTGTTTCATTAAATTGTTTTTTATAACTATTTATGTTATTCTGTGTTATCATAAAATTAAGGGGTATTTTTACCTACTTTAGTATCATATATTATATCATATGCACTTTAGTCTTTTCATAATGGGAGCTTATATTCAATTAACCTATTTACCTAATTAATTCAATGTTGTGTATAACAATGGTTCTGCTATATTGGAACCCCTCCCCCTTTTCAGCTAATTTCTTAACTAATTTACGTAAGATATAGTATGTGCGTTAACGTTACAATATTGATGATCTATTACACACTGCTGCACACAGCTCATACGTACACTGTAGACTCTCTCCCTAGTAGAGATGAGCGAACCGGTCGCGGTTCGGCTCGAGGTCGGTTCGCCGAACGGAGGTTCCGTTCGAGTTCGATTCGTCGAACGTCGACGAACCGAACTCGAACCAATAGGCTATAATGGGAGGCAATCACAAACACATTAAAATGCATGATAAATGTACACAAACAGTTAATAAACATTGCCATAACACTTACCGGTCCCCGCGATCCCTCCTGCACTCTGTCTCCTGCCGCTATTCCATCCGATGATCGCTGAATCCTCCCGGTGACCAGCACTGCCAGCAGCGATGCAGGACCTATCGTGACGTCAAAATAGCCATGTGACCAGTCACGTGGCTATTATCTCATTGGCTACAGACTGGTCACATGACTATGACGCGTCATGTAGGACCTGCGAGTGCATCTCTCCGGTACACGGTGCACATTTGTGTATCGCCGTGTACCGGCGACATGCTCTAGCACACGGTCGACTCCCCATTCCGTTAGGGACCGGCTGACACGGCCGGTCATTAACGGAGATCACCGTTGCCATAGCAACGCAGTTAGCGGTGACGTCACCGCTAACCGCGGCTCCGGGAGCACCGTTGCTATGGTAACGCGTCTGTCAGCGTTACCGCTGTTACCGCTAGCAGCACTGATCACTCACGGAGTGAAGGCTGCATGCTGCTTCTCGTGCAGCTTTCACGGAGTGAATGCTCCACGGGAAGCAGCGTCTTCCCCCATGCAGCAGTGATGTAGCAGAGCTGCATTTGTTGAACGAGAAAGACAGAAGAGCAGGATCGTGGAGGGCTGACAGGGGGTAATAAAGATGAGTCTCTAATGTGTCTGTGTATTTATTTCTATTAAAGTATTTTTTCTCTGTGTGGTGTCTTTTTTTTAACCCTTTATTGGAGATTCTTAATGGCCGGGTCAAACGTGCCTGACATTAAGAATCTCTGGCTTAATACTGGCTAGTAAAACAAAGCCAGTATTAACTCATGATTACCCAACAAGCCACCCGGCTCCAGGGCTGTTGGAAGAGTTGGATACAGCGCCAGATGATGGCGCTTCTATGAGAGCGCCATTTTCTGGGACGGCTGCGGACTGAAATTCGCAGCAGAGGCGCCCAGAAACCTCGGGCTAACCTGTGCTGCGGATTCCAATCCCCAGCTGCCTAGTTGTACCTGGCTGGACACAAAAATGGGGCGAAGCCCACGTCATTTGTTTTTTAATTATTTCATGAAATAAGTGAAATAATTAAAAAAAACGGGCTTCCCTATATTTTTGGTTCCCAGCCGGGTACAAATAGGCAACTGGGGGTTGGAGGCAGCCCGTGGCTGCCTGCTGTACCTGGCTAGCATACAAAAATATGGCGAAGCCCACGTCATTTTTTTGGTGGGCAAAAAACTTCTGCATACAGTCCTGGATGGAGTATGCTGAGCCTTGTAGTTCTGCAGCTGCTGTCTGCTCTTCTCCATACAGACTGTATGCAGAAGTTTTTTGCCCCCTGAAAAAATTATGTGCTCAGAGGTAATAATAGATAAAATTAGTCTGGGAGATTTAGAGTGCCGAGGTTACTCACTAAGTCAGTAAGTCACAATGGATAGTAATGCAAAATCACTCTTTATTGGTCCGTATTTGTAAAAAAAATTTTTCATAAGCATATATTTTTTTGTCCAAAACAAGTTACAAATGACGTTTCGACCTAAGCCTTCGTCAGATTGGACTTATCTGCATGTAATCCTGAAAAATGACAATAATCAGTATCACATAAGAGTGAGAGAACAATAACATAAACTCGAACAATGTAGAGGTACAATTGGGATGCAGCAAAAAAATTGCAACACAGCAAGAAATGAAACACATGATACAAATGTCATAATACAGTACAAGGACAATATAGTAATGACAAATATGGGGTCAGAGTAGGCTTAGACAGCTCTGGTACGAAAGAGATGTCAATCATAAAGTAATATGTGCAGTAGGTGTAGAGCTACACTATGCATGGCAGAGCTAATGGGTAGACCGACCATAGAAAAAGAACGAAGAAAAAGTGGAGAAAAAATGCAGAAAAAGTGGAGAAAAAGTGGAGAAAAAGCGGAGAAAAAGTGGAGAAAAAATGGAGAAAAAGTGGAGAAAAAAATGGAGAAAAGGTGGAGAAAAAGTGGAGAAGAAGTGGAGAAAAAGTGGAGAAAAATTGGAGAAAAAGTGTAGAAAAAGTGGAGAAAAATGTAGAAAAAGTGGAGAAAAAATGGAGAAAAAGTGGTGAAAAGGTGGAGAAAAAGTGGAGAAGAAGTGGAGAAGTGGAGAAGAAGTGGAGAAGAAGTGGAGAAAAAGTGGAGAAAAAGTGGAGAAAAAGTGGAGAAAAAGTGGAGAAAAAATGGAGAAAAAGTGGAGAAAAAGTGGAGAAAAAGTGGAGAAAAAGTGGAGAAAAAATGGAGAAAAAGTGGAGAAAAAGTGGAGAAAAAGTGGAGAAAAAGTGGAGAAAAAATGTAGACAAAGTGGAGAAAAAGTGGAGAAAAAGTGGAGAAAAAGTGGAGAAAAAGTAGAGAAAAAATGGAGAAGTGGAGAAGAAGTGGAGAAGAAGTGTTTGTTCATGCCAGATGGGAGATAAATAATTTTTTACCGGCGCTGTCATTTACTGTAACGTGATCATCGGTGTACGGTGTATACCTGTGATCACGTGAGCGGGGACCGGAAAAACCGTCCTCAATCATGATCTCCAGGGTCTCAGCCAGCCCTGAAACCCCGGAGATTTTCTGACGCTGGGGGGCGTTATTCACTTATTTCTGCCTGCTGTTTATAAACGGCAGATCAGAATAAGGCTACATTAACACGACCGATCCATTTTTGCGGTCTGCAAAAAACAGTCCGTTTTTTTCACGGGTGCATCCGTGTGGCATCCGTTTCCGTTCCGTAGACGGTCCATATGTCATCCGTGTGCCTTCCGTTTTTTTGTGTACTGCAAAAAAACTGAAGGAGGGTAAATGCATAAATTTACCCAGGATCCATAGCTTCATCCTACATGAGGCGGTCACATGTTCACTCCAGTGCCATTTTCTACTGCTTTTCACAGCGTAGAGCGCTCTGGTGATTTTCTTGTGCTTGTGCACTTCATATCAGTCTTTTCTGTCATTATAATGGCAGAAAGACACATAATGTCCCACTCTCCTGCATTTTGTAATTTTGCACCCTTTGGTGCCTTTCATGTGGCACTAAGGGGTGCTTAGCTTTGTATTTAGCCAAAAAAATGAAAAAAAATGACGTAGGGTTCCCCCTAGTTTTGTAGCCAGCTAGGGTAAAGCAGACGGCTGCAGCCTGCAGACCACAGCTGGCAACCTCACCTTGGCTGGTAATCCAAAACTGAGGGCACCCCACGCTGTTATTTTAAATTAAATAAATAATTAAAAAAAAAAAACACGTATGGTTCCCCCCAAAATTGGATCACCAGCCAAGGTAAAGCAGACAGCTGGGGTCTGATATTCTCAGACTAGGGAGGTCCATGGTTATTGGACTCTCCCCAGCCTAAAAATAGCAGGCCGCAGCCGCCCCAGAAGTGGCGCATCCATTAGATGCGCCAATCCTGGTGCTTCGCCCCAGCTCATCCCGCGCCCTGGTGCGGTGGCAAACGGGGTAATATATGGGGTTAATACCAGATGTGTAATGTCACCTGGCATCAAGCCCTGGGGTTGGTGAGGTCAGGCGTCTATCAGATACCTGACATTACCAACCCAGTCAGTAATAAAAAAAAATAGACGACAAACACATTTTTATTTGAAAAAACACTCCCCAACACATTCCCTCTTTAACCAATTTATTAGAAAGAAAAACAAATCCAGGTCTGGTGTAATCCAAGGGGTTGCCATGACGATCCACACTGTCCCAGTCAATGAAGAGCAGAATGTTCCCCATTGGCTGGGAGAGCAATGCAGTGACCTGAGCTAACATCAATGGGTCAGCCCAGGTCACTGCAGGGGATGACAAGTGCTGCTGTCAGCAAGGTACATTACCTGCGCTGATCTCCAGCACTGCTGACAGCCCCTGTCACTGAGTTCAATGACCGCCGCCTTCACAGCCAAGTATCGCGAGAGGCACGTGACGTCACCGCTAGTCAGTCTCGGGTCGGAAGCGAGAGAAGGTGATGTGACAAGCGGCGGCCATGGAGGACAGTGACAGCGCTGAGGTCGGGACTTCATCACCGCAGGTAAGCCGAGCGGGACCATGTGTGCAGAGTGTGTGTGTGTGTGTGTGTGTGTGTACGTGTGTACATGCCGCGGGCAGGAGGGGGCGGAGCGAGCTGAGCGGGGAAGTGTCGGCTTCCTGCATGTAACTAGGATAAACATCGGGTTACTAACCAAAGCGCTTTGGTTGGATACCCGATGTTTATCTTGGTTACCAGCTTCTGGCAGGCTGCCAGCGATGGCTCCTGCACACTGTAGCAGTAAAAAGCCCTGCTTTTTGCTGCTAGAACCGTTCTCGAACGTAGCTAGAACTATCGAGCTTTAGCAAAAAGCTCGAGTTCTAGTTCGATCTAGAACAGCCCCCAAAATCACTCGAGCCTCGAACTGGAGAACCTCGAACCGCGCTCAACTCTACTCCCTAGTATCCCCAGCCGCACACAGCTTACTGATATGCACAGCTGTAGGCTTTTTCATCTTGCAAAATTCCTTAAACTACATATGTCATGTGTTACAACTGTGTAATCAGCACTGTACACTGAATCCATATATGTGAGCTCAGATTAGCACTCCTCGGCCATCGAGCAATTTGGAAACAAGCATCAAAATATCAACCTTTTTTTTTTTCATATATATATATATATATATATATATATATATATATATATATAAAAACTCAAACACTGCATAGGCTTAGCTAAGGGTTCTCTTCTCTAGCTTTGCCACAAGGGCTTAATGGTTGATACTAAACTACTACCATAACCCCAAGCCCCAGCAAAGTTAACTTACCATCCTGTTCGAATGCAGCAGAAGTGAACCCATGCAGGGACAGCAGCACCGCGCTGCAGCAGAAGAAGACCCATGCAGGGACAGCGGCACACCGCTGCAATAGAAGTAGACCCATGCAGGGACAGCGGCACCCCGCTGCAATAGAAGTAGACCCATGCAGGGACAGTGGCACCTCGCTGCAATAGAAGTAGACCCATGCAGGGACAGCGGCACCCCGCTGCAATAGAAGTAGACTCATGCAGGGACAGTGGCACACCGCTGCAATAGAAGTAGACCCATGCAGGGACAGCGGCACCCCGCTGCAATAGAAGTAGACCCATGCAGGGACAGTGGCACCTCGCTGCAACATAAGTGTACCCCATGCAGGAACAGCGGCCCCCGCTGCAAAAGAAGTGGACCCATGCAGGAATAGCGGCCCCCCGTTGCAATAGAAGTATACCCCATGCAGAGACAGCGGCATCGCGCTGGCAACATCGCCTCGCGGGACGGCCCACCGTCCGACAACGATGGTCCAGGCTGCTTCATTCTTGATCTGTCAGGGCTGTTAGGCGGGCTTTGCACACTGCGACATCGCAGGTGCGATGTCGGTGGGGTCAAATTGAAAGTGACGCACATCCGGCATCGCATGCAACATCGCAGTGTGTAAAGCCTGGATGATACGATTAACGAGCGCAAAAGCGTCGTAATCGTATCATCGGTACAGCGTCGGCGTAATTCATAATTACGCCGACGCGATGGTCCGATGTTGTTCCTCGCTCCTGCGGCAGCACACATCGCTGTGTGTGAAGCCGCAGGAGCGAGGAACATCTCCTACCGGCGTCACTGCGGCTTCCGTAGGATATGCGGAAGGAAGGAGATGGGCAGGATGTTTACATCCTGCTCATCTCCGCCCCTCCGCTCCGATTGGCCGCCTGCCGTGTGACGTCGCAGTGACGCCGCACGACCCGCCCCCTTAACAAGGAGGCGGGTCGCCGGCCACAGGGACGTCGCACGGCAGGTGAGTGTGTGTGTGAAGCTGGCGTAGCGATAATTTTCGCTACGCCAGCTATCACCACATATCGCTGCTGCGACGGGGGCGGGCACTATCGCACTCGGCATCGCAGCATCGGCCTGCGATGTCGTAGTGTGCAAAGCCCGCCTTAGAGCTGGCTGGTTGCTTCATTCTTGATCTGCTGGAGCTGGCTGGTTGCTTCATTCTTGATCTGTCGTGGCTCTTGGAGCTGGCTGGTTGCTTCATTCTTGATCTGCTGGAGCTGGCTGGTTGCTTCATTCTTGATCTGTCAGCGCCGCTGGAGCTGGCTGATGACGAGTAGGAATGCTACTGGAACGAGCGTGCACATAAACATCCACTGTCTCTGGAAGAATGCCTGCAACAACACCTTCATTCCAAGGCCAAACTCCTTCCACATCTATCTATCCCACAGCAGCATTCACATGACCTCAACCACGCCCCACGATACCTGCACACCGTACCCAGAACAAGCGAATCCTTTAGGTGAGGATTTGGATCAGCGGTGGACTGGAGATTGTTGCAGCGGCAGGTGGAAACAGGGGGAGGGGTACTAATGGCTCCTCCGCTGAAGATGAGCACTGATCATTGTTCTTCATTAGAGCCTGCACTGAAAAGCTGCTGTCTCTGTTTAAAATGGCGCTGCAGGGATGGGAGGGGCGGGGCTACTGGACAACTCTTGAGAACACGGGCATAGTGTGAGAAATTGAGAGGGGGTTGGGCGGTACCCGCCACTCACAGAGGGGGCATGGTTACCGGCCGCTCGCGACGCCGCTCATGGAGACAAGCAGAGCCCTATGGTGGCTGTCACTCAGTGTCCATACGTCGTTGGTGAGTACAGGGGGAGCTGAGGCGGACGGCTCAGGTGCACCGAGCGCCTGGCCCTGGCCAAAGCGCTCTCGTTGTGACTGTGAATGGGAGCCGTACCTGCTGCATCGCCCAGCAAAGCTGACAGACGCGCTTTGGGCTGAATATAACCGGTCTTTAGGCACACGGCCATACTTGCTATTCTGCCTTATGTCACCTTTCCAGCGATGGCTGACAGTTTGTCAGCAGATGCTGGAAAACATGCTGACCGCACCTGCTCCAAGCCTCATAAACAACCAGGAAGGTAGCATCAGGAAAAGGAAGGGTGGGGGAATCCAGCCACGTCCCATTTACCATATAAGGAGAGGGGCAGACACAGCCACTGGCCTGGATAAGCACTGTGGGAAGGGCTTAAGCCAGGCACCCCCACCGAATGAAATGGGTATTGAACTGTTCTTAATTAACCCCTCAACTCCTGTCCCAGTCTTAAGGGAGGTAAAAGGAGGGTGTAAGCCCAATCCTGACGCCCTGCAGACAGCAGTCAGTGACCACTTCCTTATGCAGTTTGTAGTCCTCCATCCCTAATGTGCTAAGTACCAGTGATCCACTGATCTTCTCCATGACATGAAAAAAACATGTGACCAGACACTATGCAGTTGGTTGAGGAAGGTACCGCAGGCCACATATCATTCTGGGCTGCAGGTTGTGCTCTCCTGTGCTAGAGGTACATTATCACATTTTTTTTACGAAAAAGGAAACTGCTGGAAGTTTTACTAAAAGGGACAAACTAGAGGGGGACATTATTACTTACGTGTCATTCTTTGGGGGGAGCACTGTTTCTA
The DNA here is from genome assembly GCF_048569485.1 of Anomaloglossus baeobatrachus. Classification (NCBI taxonomy): domain Eukaryota; kingdom Metazoa; phylum Chordata; class Amphibia; order Anura; family Aromobatidae; genus Anomaloglossus; species Anomaloglossus baeobatrachus. The sequence continues at coordinate 264,446,209 of NC_134354.1, read as the reverse complement.
AAGGGGACACTCGGGAAAGGGGATATTACTATTGAAAAGGACAGTCTGGGACATTAATAAAGACACTCTGAGGGAGATTATTACTAAGGCTGGGGCCACACGGGCACTACTGCGATCCCCTTGCATGAGACTCGGCTCGTGCTGGCAGTACAGCAGAGCCGAGTCTCATGCTTGTGTCCTTGCAACTGAGGTCCGTTCGTGCGAGCAGACCTCAGCTGCGGGGGGCGGGCCGGCACTCAGGAGGGGAGGTAGGGATTTCTCTCCCTCTCTCCTGCGTAGTCAGCTATAGCCATTCTCGCATTGCACTGGCAGTACACCGGTGTACCGCGAGTGCAGTGCGATTTTTCTCTCGCCCCATTCACTTGAATGGGTGCGAGAGAAAGAGTCTCGGATTACAATCGCAGCATGCTGCGATTGTTTTCTCAGTCCGATTAGGGCTGAGAAAATAATCGCCCATGTGTGCTGACACACAGGCTAGAATTGGTCCGAGGGGAATGCGATGTTTTATCGCACTCCACTCGCACCGATTTTCTCGCCGTGTGGCTTAGCCCTAAGTGGGAGACTGTGGTAGAGGGGTGCATTATTGTTAAAGGGGACACTCAGGAGGAACATTATTATTAAAGGGGCCATTCAGAGAGAATAATAACTAGATGAGTGTTACTAAAGAAGGTACTCTGATGGACATTATTATTGAACGGGGCACAAAGGGTATTATTATTATTGTATTAGTAGAGGGACACTCTTGCAACATTATTACTAGAGGCACAAAATTACGATTAACAGCGGGATGACAGGTATAAGGTTTGCAATAGGTGTGAATGGTGTGAGAAGTTAAATGTGTCTGTGTTGCAAACTCTCCAGATGTAGGGGCTACGCGGGGCAGTAGTCGTGGGCGAGGGGCTTATCAGCAGTCCTTCAGAGGTCCGCACCCTGACCTCCTCCACAGCGCAAGGGGCAAGGGATGGGTCTCGGTGATCCTAGCTGGATGTATGGTCTTTGTGTGTGAAAGCCATACCTGTGATTAGGATGTTGTCCGGACCAATATTCTTCAATTGGAAAGTCATTGACACAAACTCAGACTGTTGAAATGTCTCCAACAAATTACTGCAACAAATCTGCAACTCCTGGCAGAAAACCATGTCAAAAATACATTGCGGTTTTGCTGCATTTTCCTGCCAGAAGATGCAGATTTGTTGCAGAAATGTCTGATCAATGTGTCGCGGGCGGAGGAGGGGACGCCGCGCTCTCCCACTGCTGCTCGGGTCCGGCTGCCGCAGCTGCTGCGGCCTGCTGCTGCTCGGTGGCTCGAGCGATGGGCCGGATCCCGGGGACTCTAGCGGCGCTCCTCGCCCGTGAGTGAAAGGGGGTTGTTGGGTGTGGGGATTGTTTATTGTCCGTGACGCCACCCACGGTTGTGGTGATTTGTAGCACCACCGCTGCTCAATATGGGGATCCCGGGAGTGGTGATGCGGAGCAGCCAGGTGTTGTGTTGCCCCTCCGTGGGTAGGGGTTGGTGATCCCGGGACCCAGTGATGGTGCGGAAGGTGCAGGGCCTGGTGGGCGCAGGGATGCGGGGGCAGCGCTGTGCCTTGCGGCACTGTGGTACTCACTCAGCCTGAGACATTGACACAGTTTTACGGTAAACCACACGGCTGGAAAGACGGTTCCCACGGACGGCTGCACTTGCTCTCCCAGTAGGTAACGGTGATGTCCCTTTGACCTGCACCTAGTGTTTCTGTGTTGGTAGCGATGGGTTCCCACCGGTAACCCGCTCCCCGGCTTGGATATGGGCCGGAGGAGCCCTACTTTGCCCGCAGACGCTGGCCCTGAGGAACTGGTGCCCTGGCGGTGGCGGTGTTCCTCCTTAATGGTTGGACTTTTGCCTTCAGTCGGGACTTGGTTGTTGGGGGATCGACGTCCCCTTCACTGACGGATTCGGCAAATTATGGCGACTCCTAGCCTTGCCGGGGTCCGAGAGGCCCCTGCCCTGGTGCTGACTGTCCTTCGTATACTGCTCCAGACCGCCGGGCCACTACCCGTCCACGGTCCTTCCAGCAACCTCCGAGCAGTCCCCCTCCAGACGATCACCGCTGTTGCTGACCTTGCTGACACTGTCCTGCACTTAGCTGGACTAACTTCAGGTCTTTCTACGTTCACTTTTACTCTTTTTCTTCTTTGCTCCACTACCACTTCACTTTCACTTAGCTCCTCTACTACTTCCTTCTCTTCCCTAGCTTGACTCAGGCTCTCTTGTTTACTCCTTCACTCCCCTAACTAGACTGCCTGGTTTTCCCCGCCTCCAGAGCTGTGAACTCTTCGGTGGGCGGAGCCAACCGCCTGGCCCACCCCCTGGTGTGAACATCAGCCCCTGGAGGAAGGCAACAAGGATTTGAGTAGCTTTGGTGTTCCTAACTGGGATGTAGGGTGTGGTGGTGTGATGACCTGTGACCCCTGGCTTGCCCAGGGCGTCACATTCCCCCTTAGCAAAATGCAGACCGTCCGCGGGCTGCCCGTCTAACACCGGTTTTATTTTCTGTAAAAAGGTAAACGGTAACATATTAATGCATAACATCATCCCACAACGGGAGGCACATTTCTTAAACGTTACTAAGCGGTTTTACGGGTACGGTTTCCGCTCTCTCCCACCCAAGCAACCTGGCCCTGATGCTGCCCCTAAAGCCCAGGCAGCACCCCTTGACCCACAGTCCAGCACAAGTTACCCGAGCGGGATCTGTCCTTCCCCTCCAGAGGGTAGCCACCGGTTCCTTTGGTGGCTGGGCCCCAGCCTGCTCTGCTAAGGGCCCTCCCTCCAACCTGCCTCTCTGGAGGCGGCAACTGTGGAAAACGGTACGGTAAAACAACATATTTACAAGCCACTTAACGTTTGTGGTTGCCCTGCAAGTTCACGGGCTTGTCCATGGATAGTTCCCATGCTAAACTTTTAAACGGTCCCCACGGGGACAACGGTGCCGGCTCCGGCCGGTTCAATCACTGTTAATCAGGTTAAACTTCGGTTATTATTTTGCTTATCATTTTCAAAACTTTCAAACACTTTTAAACAACACTCTGGTGGTCCCAACGGGGACTGGACAACGGTACTCCGCTGCCCTACTCATACTCTTCTACTGAGGCAGACTCGTCCTCCGCCACCAGCATATCAAACTTGCACTGACATGCCTGCGGTGACAGGGGTACCCGGTACCCATTTCCACTGGTATGCGGGGTAGGGACAACCACGGGGTCTCCTACATAGCGGGAACACTCGCTTGCCTCTTCAAACTCAGCAGCGGACCCGGGACTAGGGCCGGAGTCGTCATCTCTTGCTCCTGCGTCAGGCGGGTTGCCGCCAGCTGTCGCAGCTTCCTGGTCTCCAGCATCCGGCATTTCAGACCCTTCCGCGGTGGCACGGAGCAGCAGATTAGGCGAGCTTACACTAAGGTGCCCCATAAGTAACGGCAAGGGTGATGCATAGGCCGAGTCTAGGCCGGGCCCCTCAGCCGCAGAGGCCGGTCCTGGTAGGACATAGGGACGTGGGTCACCAGTCGGTTCTGCTACATCCATTCCCCCTCCGTACATCGGGACAGTTGTCATCAGCTCCTCCACCTCGTTGGTCCACTGCTCCATCATCCGGAAGATCTGATCCTGCTGACGCTGGTGGAATTGCATCACCCGGGCCTTCATCCAGGCCACGGTTCCAGGCTCAGGGTCTGGCACAGTCACTGCCGGGACTTCTGGCACCATGCTGTTAAGGGGCCGCGGTTTTAGCGGTTCTCCCTGGTGTACTTCAGGGACGTCCCGGACGTCTGCAGCCGGCGGGTCCGCCGGAGCGGCTGGGCAGGGTATCGCTACCGGTTGGGCAAGTAGCGGGCCTAATGGCGGAGCGGCAGCAGCTATCACGGGTAGCGGGGAGAGAGGCAGGGTGAGCTGAAGCCGGCCGGGCCCCTCAGCTCCAATGGCCGATCCTTCAGGAATACAGGGGCGTGGGTCGCTTACCCGCTCCTCCAAATCCTCTTCTGCCTCGCGTCTCCACATAGCAGCCACCACATCCGCCATGTCGGTCTCCCACTCCTCCAGGAGGAGTTGCATATGGGCCTGCAGACGATTACTCAGCGGGACGGTCCGGTCCCTCAACCATGTCGCCGTGCCGGGCGCGGGAGTCTCGCTGTTATTAGCTGGAGCGGACATCTCGGCAGTCGTGCTTTCCAGGAACTAGCAACAAGATGGCCACAGGGTCCTGGCGTTCCTGCTTTTATAGCCACCTCACATGCGTCCAGCCGCCATCGCGTCCCCCTTAGCTTCTTTCCAGCCACTCCTCTATTGGGGCGGAGTTTTGGCCTTTGCGCCTCTGCTACTCGAGAAGACGCTCGAGCGGGAACTTTTCGCGCCAAAGATGGCGACTTCTGGAAATTTTCAGCCGAATACCTCCGGCGGTCACAAGGCGCACCTCTACCCAACGGCAGAGCGGTAAGATCCTGTTCGTGACGCCAAGTTGTCGCGGGCGGAGGAGGGGACGCCGCGCTCTCCCACTGCTGCTCGGGTCCGGCTGCCGCGGCTGCTGCGGCCTGCTGCTGCTCGGTGGCTCGAGCGATGGGCCGGATCCCGGGGACTCTAGCGGCGCTCCTCGCCCGTGAGTGAAAGGGGGTTGTTGGGTGTGGGGATTGTTTATTGTCCGTGACGCCACCCACGGTTGTGGTGATTTGTAGCACCACCGCTGCTCAATATGGGGATCCCGGGAGTGGTGATGCGGAGCAGCCAGGTGTTGTGTTGCCCCTCCGTGGGTAGGGGTTGGTGATCCCGGGACCCAGTGATGGTGCAGAAGGTGCAGGGCCTGGTGGGCGCAGGGACGCGGGGGCAGCGCTGTGCCTTGCGGCACTGTGGTACTCACTCAGCCTGAGACGTTGACACAGTTTTACGGTAAACCACACGGCTGGAAAGACGGTTCCCACGGACGGCTGCACTTGCTCTCCCAGTAGGTAACGGTGATGTCCCTTTGACCTGCACCTAGTGTTTCTGTGTTGGTAGCGATAGGTTCCCACCGGTAACCCGCTCCCCGGCTTGGATATGGGCCGGAGGAGCCCTACTTTGCCCGCAGACGCTGGCCCTGAGGAACTGGTGCCCTGGCGGTGGCGGTGTTCCTCCTTAATGGTTGGACTTTTGCCTTCAGTCGGGACTTGGTTGTTGGGGGATCGACGTCCCCTTCACTGACGGATTCGGCAAATTATGGCGACTCCTAGCCTTGCCGGGGTCCGAGAGGCCCCTGCCCTGGTGCTGACTGTCCTTCGTATACTGCTCCAGACCGCCGGGCCACTACCCGTCCGCGGTCCTTCCAGCAACCTCCGAGCAGTCCCCCTCCAGACGATCACCGCTGTTGCTGACCTTGCTGACACTGTCCTGCACTTAGCTGGACTAACTTCAGGTCTTTCTACGTTCACTTTTACTCTTTTTCTTCTTTGCTCCACTACCACTTCACTTTCACTTAGCTCCTCTACTACTTCCTTCTCTTCCCTAGCTTGACTCAGGCTCTCTTGTTTACTCCTTCACTCCCCTAACTAGACTGCCTGGTTTTCCCCGCCTCCAGAGCTGTGAACTCTTCGGTGGGCGGAGCCAACCGCCTGGCCCACCCCCTGGTGTGAACATCAGCCCCTGGAGGAAGGCAACAAGGATTTGAGTAGCTTTGGTGTTCCTAACTGGGATGTAGGGTGTGGTGGTGTGATGACCTGTGACCCCTGGCTTGCCCAGGGCGTCACATTCCCCCTTAGCAAAATGCAGACCGTCCGCGGGCTGCCCGTCCAACACCGGTTTTATTTTCTGTAAAAAGGTAAACGGTAACATATTAATGCATACCATCATCCCACAACGGGAGGCACATTTCTTAAACGTTACTAAGCGGTTTTACGGGTACGGTTTCCGCTCTCTCCCACCCAAGCAACCTGGCCCTGATGCTGCCCCTAAAGCCCAGGCAGCACCCCTTGACCCACAGTCCAGCACAAGTTACCCGAGCGGGATCTGTCCTTCCCCTCCAGAGGGTAGCCACCGGTTCCTTTGGTGGCTGGGCCCCAGCCTGCTCTGCTAAGGGCCCTCCCTCCAACCTGCCTCTCTGGAGGCGGCAACTGTGGAAAACGGTACGGTAAAACAACATATTTACAAGCCACTTAACGTTTGTGGTTGCCCTGCAAGTTCACGGGCTTGTCCATGGATAGTTCCCATGCTAAACTTTTAAACGGTCCCCACGGGGACAACGGTGCCGGCTCCGGCCGGTTCAATCACTGTTAATCAGGTTAAACTTCGGTTATTATTTTGCTTATCATTTTCAAAACTTTCAAACACTTTTAAACAACACTCTGGTGGTCCCAACGGGGACTGGACAACAGTACTCCGCTGCCCTACTCATACTCTTCTACTGAGGCAGACTCGTCCTCCGCCACCAGCATATCAAACTTGCACTGACATGCCTGCGGTGACAGGGGTACCCGGTACCCATTTCCACTGGTATGCGGGGTAGGGACAACCACGGGGTCTCCTACATAGCGGGAACGCTCGCTTGCCTCTTCAAACTCAGCAGCGGACCCGGGACTAGGGCCGGAGTCGTCATCTCTTGCTCCTGCGTCAGGCGGGTTGCCGCCAGCTGTCGCAGCTTCCTGGTCTCCAGCATCCGGCATTTCAGACCCTTCCGCGGTGGCACGGAGCAGCAGATTAGGCGAGCTTACACTAAGGTGCCCCATAAGTAACGGCAAGGGTGATGCATAGGCCGAGTCTAGGCCGGGCCCCTCAGCCGCAGAGGCCGGTCCTGGTAGGACATAGGGACGTGGGTCACCAGTCGGTTCTGCTACATCCATTCCCCCTCCGTACATCGGGACAGTTGTCATCAGCTCCTCCACCTCGTTGGTCCACTGCTCCATCATCCGGAAGATCTGATCCTGCTGACGCTGGTGGAATTGCATCACCCGGGCCTTCATCCAGGCCACGGTTCCAGGCTCAGGGTCTGGCACAGTCACTGCCGGGACTTCTGGCACCATGCTGTTAAGGGGCCACGGTTTTAGCGGTTCTCCCTGGTGTACTTCAGGGACGTCCCGGACGTCTGCAGCCGGCGGGTCCGCCGGAGCGGCTGGGCAGGGTATCGCTACCGGTTGGGCAAGTAGCGGGCCTAATGGCGGAGCGGCAGCAGCTATCACGGGTAGCGGGGAGAGAGGCAGGGTGAGCTGAAGCCGGCCGGGCCCCTCAGCTCCAATGGCCGATCCTTCAGGAATACAGGGGCGTGGGTCGCTTACCCGCTCCTCCAAATCCTCTTCTGCCTCGCGTCTCCACATAGCAGCCACCACATCCGCCATGTCGGTCTCCCACTCCTCCAGGAGGAGTTGCATATGGGCCTGCAGACGATTACTCAGCGGGACGGTCCGGTCCCTCAACCACGTCGCCGTGCCGGGCGCGGGAGTCTCGCTGTTATTAGCTGGAGCGGACATCTCGGCAGTCGTGCTTTCCAGGAACTAGCAACAAGATGGCCACAGGGTCCTGGCGTCCCTGCTTTTATAGCCACCTCACATGCGTCCAGCCGCCATCGCGTCCCCCTTAGCTTCTTTCCGGCCACTCCTCTATTGGGGCGGAGTTTTGGCCTTTGCGCCTCTGCTACTCGAGAAGACGCTCGAGCGGGAACTTTTCGCGCCAAAGATGGCGACTTCTGGAAATTTTCAGCCGAATACCTCCGGCGGTCACAAGGCGCACCTCTACCCAACGGCAGAGCGGTAAGAACCTGTTCGTGACGCCAAGTTGTCGCGGGCGGAGGAGGGGACGCCGCGCTCTCCCACTGCTGCTCGGGTCCGGCTGCCGCGGCTGCTGCGGCCTGCTGCTGCTCGGTGGCTCGAGCGATGGGCCGGATCCCGGGGACTCTAGCGGCGCTCCTCGCCCGTGAGTGAAAGGGGGTTGTTGGGTGTGGGGATTGTTTATTGTCCGTGACGCCACCCACGGTTGGGGTGATTTGTAGCACCACCGCTGCTCAATATGGGGATCCCGGGAGTGGTGATGCGGAGCAGCCAGGTGTTGTGTTGCCCCTCCGTGGGTAGGGGTTGGTGATCCCGGGACCCAGTGATGGTGCGGAAGGTGCAGGGCCTGGTGGGCGCAGGGACGCGGGGGCAGCGCTGTGCCTTGCGGCACTGTGGTACTCACTCAGCCTGAGACGTTGACACAGTTTTACGGTAAACCACACGGCTGGAAAGACGGTTCCCACGGACGGCTGCACTTGCTCTCCCAGTAGGTAACGGTGATGTCCCTTTGACCTGCACCTAGTGTTTCTGTGTTGGTAGCGATAGGTTCCCACCGGTAACCCGCTCCCCGGCTTGGATATGGGCCGGAGGAGCCCTACTTTGCCCGCAGACGCTGGCCCTGAGGAACTGGTGCCCTGGCGGTGGCGGTGTTCCTCCTTAATGGTTGGACTTTTGCCTTCAGTCGGGACTTGGTTGTTGGGGGATCGACGTCCCCTTCACTGACGGATTCGGCAAATTATGGCGACTCCTAGCCTTGCCGGGGTCCGAGAGGCCCCTGCCCTGGTGCTGACTGTCCTTCGTATACTGCTCCAGACCGCCGGGCCACTACCCGTCCGCGGTCCTTCCAGCAACCTCCGAGCAGTCCCCCTCCAGACGATCACCGCTGTTGCTGACCTTGCTGACACTGTCCTGCACTTAGCTGGACTAACTTCAGGTCTTTCTACGTTCACTTTTACTCTTTTTCTTCTTTGCTCCACTACCACTTCACTTTCACTTAGCTCCTCTACTACTTCCTTCTCTTCCCTAGCTTGACTCAGGCTCTCTTGTTTACTCCTTCACTCCCCTAACTAGACTGCCTGGTTTTCCCCGCCTCCAGAGCTGTGAACTCTTCGGTGGGCGGAGCCAACCGCCTGGCCCACCCCCTGGTGTGAACATCAGCCCCTGGAGGAAGGCAACAAGGATTTGAGTAGCTTTGGTGTTCCTAACTGGGATGTAGGGTGTGGTGGTGTGATGACCTGTGACCCCTGGCTTGCCCAGGGCGTCACATTCCCCCTTAGCAAAATGCAGACCGTCCGCGGGCTGCCCGTCCAACACCGGTTTTATTTTCTGTAAAAAGGTAAACGGTAACATATTAATGCATACCATCATCCCACAACGGGAGGCACATTTCTTAAACGTTACTAAGCGGTTTTACGGGTACGGTTTCCGCTCTCTCCCACCCAAGCAACCTGGCCCTGATGCTGCCCCTAAAGCCCAGGCAGCACCCCTTGACCCACAGTCCAGCACAAGTTACCCGAGCGGGATCTGTCCTTCCCCTCCAGAGGGTAGCCACCGGTTCCTTTGGTGGCTGGGCCCCAGCCTGCTCTGCTAAGGGCCCTCCCTCCAACCTGCCTCTCTGGAGGCGGCAACTGTGGAAAACGGTACGGTAAAACAACATATTTACAAGCCACTTAACGTTTGTGGTTGCCCTGCAAGTTCACGGGCTTGTCCATGGATAGTTCCCATGCTAAACTTTTAAACGGTCCCCACGGGGACAACGGTGCCGGCTCCGGCCGGTTCAATCACTGTTAATCAGGTTAAACTTCGGTTATTATTTTGCTTATCATTTTCAAAACTTTCAAACACTTTTAAACAACACTCTGGTGGTCCCAACGGGGACTGGACAACGGTACTCCGCTGCCCTACTCATACTCTTCTACTGAGGCAGACTCGTCCTCCGCCACCAGCATATCAAACTTGCACTGACATGCCTGCGGTGACAGGGGTACCCGGTACCCATTTCCACTGGTATGCGGGTTAGGGACAACCACGGGGTCTCCTACATAGCGGGAACGCTCGCTTGCCTCTTCAAACTCAGCAGCGGACCCGGGACTAGGGCCGGAGTCGTCATCTCTTGCTCCTGCGTCAGGCGGGTTGCCGCCAGCTGTCGCAGCTTCCTGGTCTCCAGCATCCGGCATTTCAGACCCTTCCGCGGTGGCACGGAGCAGCAGATTAGGCGAGCTTACACTAAGGTGCCCCATAAGTAACGGCAAGGGTGATGCATAGGCCGAGTCTAGGCCGGGCCCCTCAGCCGCAGAGGCCGGTCCTGGTAGGACATAGGGACGTGGGTCACCAGTCGGTTCTGCTACATCCATTCCCCCTCCGTACATCGGGACAGTTGTCATCAGCTCCTCCACCTCGTTGGTCCACTGCTCCATCATCCGGAAGATCTGATCCTGCTGACGCTGGTGGAATTGCATCACCCGGGCCTTCATCCAGGCCACGGTTCCAGGCTCAGGGTCTGGCACAGTCACTGCCGGGACTTCTGGCACCATGCTGTTAAGGGGCCACGGTTTTAGCGGTTCTCCCTGGTGTACTTCAGGGACGTCCCGGACGTCTGCAGCCGGCGGGTCCGCCGGAGCGGCTGGGCAGGGTATCGCTACCGGTTGGGCAAGTAGCGGGCCTAATGGCGGAGCGGCAGCAGCTATCACGGGTAGCGGGGAGAGAGGCAGGGTGAGCTGAAGCCGGCCGGGCCCCTCAGCTCCAATGGCCGATCCTTCAGGAATACAGGGGCGTGGGTCGCTTACCCGCTCCTCCAAATCCTCTTCTGCCTCGCGTCTCCACATAGCAGCCACCACATCCGCCATGTCGGTCTCCCACTCCTCCAGGAGGAGTTGCATATGGGCCTGTAGACGATTACTCAGCGGGACGGTCCGGTCCCTCAACCACGTCGCCGTGCCGGGCGCGGGAGTCTCGCTGTTATTAGCTGGAGCGGACATCTCGGCAGTCGTGCTTTCCAGGAACTAGCAACAAGATGGCCACAGGGTCCTGGCGTCCCTGCTTTTATAGCCACCTCACATGCGTCCAGCCGCCATCGCGTCCCCCTTAGCTTCTTTCCGGCCACTCCTCTATTGGGGCGGAGTTTTGGCCTTTGCGCCTCTGCTACTCGAGAAGACGCTCGAGCGGGAACTTTTCGCGCCAAAGATGGCGACTTCTGGAAATTTTCAGCCGAATACCTCCGGCGGTCACAAGGCGCACCTCTACCCAACGGCAGAGCGGTAAGATCCTGTTCGTGACGCCAAGTTGTCGCGGGCGGAGGAGGGGACGCCGCGCTCTCCCACTGCTGCTCGGGTCCGGCTGCCGCGGCTGCTGCGGCCTGCTGCTGCTCGGTGGCTCGAGCGATGGGCCGGATCCCGGGGACTCTAGCGGCGCTCCTCGCCCGTGAGTGAAAGGGGGTTGTTGGGTGTGGGGATTGTTTATTGTCCGTGACGCCACCCACGGTTGGGGTGATTTGTAGCACCACCGCTGCTCAATATGGGGATCCCGGGAGTGGTGATGCGGAGCAGCCAGGTGTTGTGTTGCCCCTCCGTGGGTAGGGGTTGGTGATCCCGGGACCCAGTGATGGTGCGGAAGGTGCAGGGCCTGGTGGGCGCAGGGACGCGGGGGCAGCGCTGTGCCTTGCGGCACTGTGGTACTCACTCAGCCTGAGACGTTGACACAGTTTTACGGTAAACCACACGGCTGGAAAGACGGTTCCCACGGACGGCTGCACTTGCTCTCCCAGTAGGTAACGGTGATGTCCCTTTGACCTGCACCTAGTGTTTCTGTGTTGGTAGCGATAGGTTCCCACCGGTAACCCGCTCCCCGGCTTGGATATGGGCCGGAGGAGCCCTACTTTGCCCGCAGACGCTGGCCCTGAGGAACTGGTGCCCTGGCGGTGGCGGTGTTCCTCCTTAATGGTTGGACTTTTGCCTTCAGTCGGGACTTGGTTGTTGGGGGATCGACGTCCCCTTCACTGACGGATTCGGCAAATTATGGCGACTCCTAGCCTTGCCGGGGTCCGAGAGGCCCCTGCCCTGGTGCTGACTGTCCTTCGTATACTGCTCCAGACCGCCGGGCCACTACCCGTCCGCGGTCCTTCCAGCAACCTCCGAGCAGTCCCCCTCCAGACGATCACCGCTGTTGCTGACCTTGCTGACACTGTCCTGCACTTAGCTGGACTAACTTCAGGTCTTTCTACGTTCACTTTTACTCTTTTTCTTCTTTGCTCCACTACCACTTCACTTTCACTTAGCTCCTCTACTACTTCCTTCTCTTCCCTAGCTTGACTCAGGCTCTCTTGTTTACTCCTTCACTCCCCTAACTAGACTGCCTGGTTTTCCCCACCTCCAGAGCTGTGAACTCCTCGATGGGCGGAGCCAACCGCCTGGCCCACCCCCTGGTGTGAACATCAGCCCCTGGAGGAAGGCAACAAGGATTTGAGTAGCTTTGGTGTTCCTAACTGGGATGTAGGGTGTGGTGGTGTGATGACCTGTGACCCCTGGCTTGCCCAGGGCGTCACAAATGTGCACACATAGCCTAATCCAGAAATCTGGCATTGAGTTCCATGACTTCACCTGAAGTGAGATCACTGAGTTCAATGAGTTCACCTCAGGTCAGTTCACCTGAGATCACAGGTAGTGTTCCGTGGGAACCAAAGCTGTGACATCAGGTGTAGTAATTGATCTCTATGCCGGATTACAGGATTAGGCAATGTGTGCACATTGAGTATTTGGTTGCAGACATTTCTACACCAAATCTACATATCCTGGCAGAAAAACGCACCGATACCACATCAAAAACAAATGCAGGTTTGGTACTTTTTTGTCAGGAGATGCAGATTTGGTGTAGATACTGTATGTCTGCAACCAAATACTTAATGTGCACACATTGCTTAATTTGGATATCTGGAGCTTCAGCTGGTGTGAGGTCATTGAGTTCAATGAATTCACCTCAGGTCAGTTTACCTGCAATAACAGCTGTGGTACTGTGGGAACCGACAACTTTGATGTCAGATGACCTCAGTGACGTCACCGTTCACAGCTGCAGCTCAATCAGTGTGACCCTGAGACTGCAATGAGCGGTCATGTTTTTAAGTGTGACCATGCACTGTGACCTCAAATGTATTAGAGCCAGAATTGTTGTTGGAACTCATGTGGATTACCTTGAACATGCAGGGGTGTTTTTGGAGTTAATAAATTGGTGTTCCTTTATTTAAAAAAATATTTTTATTTATTTGGGTTTATTTACTTTTACTTACAGAGTTAGCAATGAGCGGGTCTTATAGATCCCCTCCCCATGACTAAACTTGGGCTTGATGACAGCTGTAATTTTTTGACAAATCACAGCTGTCATTAACTCCTTATACAGTGCCTACAAGTAGTATTCAACCCCCTGCAGATTTAGCAGGTTTACACATTCGGAATTAACTTGGCATTGTGACATTTGGACTGTAGATCAGCCTGGAAGTGTGAAATGCACTGCAGCAAAAAAGAATGTTATTTCTTTTTTTATTTTTTTTTTAAAATTGTGAACATTTTATTCAGAGGGTCATTTATTATTCAACCCCTCAAACCACAAGAATTCTGTTTGGTTCCCCTAAAGTATTAAGAAGTATTTCAGGAACAAAGAACAATGAGCTTCACATGTTTGGATTAATTATCTCTTTTTCCAGCCTTTTTTGACTAATTAAGACCCTCCCCAAACTTGTGAACAGCACTCATACTTGGTCAACATGGGAAAGACAAAGGAGCATTCCAAGGCCATCAGAGACAAGATCGTGGAGGGTCACAAGGCTGGCAAGGGGTACAAAACCCTTTCCAAGGAGTTGGGCCTACCTGTCTCCACTGTTGGGAGCATCATCCGGAAGTGGAAGGCTTATGGAACTACTGTTAGCCTTCCACGGCCTGGACAGCCTTTGAAAGTTTCCACCCGTGCCGAGGCCAGGCTTGTCCGAAGAGTCAAGGCTAACCCAAGGACAACAAGGAAGGAGCTCCGGGAAGATCTCATGGCAGTGGGGACATTGGTTTCAGTCAATACAATAAGTAACGTACTCCACCGCAATGGTCTCCGTTCCAGACGAGCCCGTAAGGTACCTTTACTTTCAAAGCGTCATGTCAAGGCTCGTCTACAGTTTGCTCATGATCACTTGGAGGACTCTGAGACAGACTGGTTCAAGGTTCTCTGGTCTGATGAGACCAAGATCGAGATCTTTGGTGCCGACCACACACGTGACGTTTGGAGACTGGATGGCACTGCATACGACCCCAAGAATACCATCCCTACAGTCAAGCATGGTGGTACCAGCATCATGCTGTGGGGCTGTTTCTCAGCCAAGGGGCCTGGCCATCTGGTCCGCATCCATGGGAAGATGGATAGCACGGCCTACCTGGAGATTTTGGCCAAGAACCTCCGCTCCTCCATCAAGGATCTTAAGATGGTCGTCATTTCATCTTCCAACAAGACAACGACCCAAAGCACACAGCCAAGAAAACCAAGGCCTGGTTCAAGAGGGAAAAAATCAAGGTGTTGCAGTGGCCTAGTCAGTCTCCTGACCTTAACCCAATTGAAAACTTGTGGAAGGAGCTCAAGATTAAAGTCCACATGAGACACCCAAAGAACCTAGATAACTTGGAGAAGATCTGCATGGAGGAGTGGGCCAAGATAACTCCAGAGACCTGTGCCGGCCTGATCAGGTCTTATAAAAGACGATTATTAGCTGTAATTGCAAACAAGGGTTATTCCACAAAATATTAAACCTAGGGGTTGAATAATAATTGACCCACACTTTTATGTTGAAAATGTATTAAAATTTAACTGAGCAACATAACTTGTTGGTTTGTAAGATTTATGCATCTGTTAATAAATCCTGCTCTTCTTTGAATTTTGCAGGCTCTAACTTATTTGCATCTTATCAAACCTGCCAAATCTCCAGGGGGTTGAATACTACTTGTAGGCACTGTATAACCCCAACTGCCACCACTCCAGGGCAATTGGGATGAGCCAGGTAAGGTACCAGGATTGTCGCATCTAATGTATGTGACAATTTCGGGTTTGCTGTGGACTGCTATTTTTAAGCTGGGGAGGGTCCAATAACCATAGGCCTCCCCAGCCGGAGTAAACCAGACCCCAGGTCCACTTTGTCTTGGCTGAGTATCAAAATTGGGAGGACTTGAATGCTGTTGTTTAGAATTACTTATTAAAATAATTAAAAAAAAACGAGGTCCTTTATATTTTGACACATAGCCAAGATAACGCACACACTTGGGGGCTGCAACCCTTATGCTGGTGTCACACATAACGACGACGACAACGACGTCGCTGCTACGTCACCATTTTCTATGACGTTGCAGCGACGTCCCGTCGCTGTCGCTGTGTGTGACATCCAGCAACGACCTGGCCCCTGCTGTGAGGTCGCCCGTCGTTGCTGAATGTCCAGCTTCATTTTTTGGTCGTCACTCTCCCGCTGTGACACACACATCACTGTGTGTGACAGCGAGAGAGCGACGAAATGAAGCGATCAGGAGCCGGCACTGGCAGCTGCGGTAAGCTGTAACCAGCGTAAACATCGGGTAACCAAGGGAAGACCTTTCCCTAGTTACCCGATGTTTACGCTGGTTACCAGCCTCCGCTCTTGCTGCCAGCGCCGGCTCCTGCACTGTGACATGTGGCTGCAGTATGCATCGGGTAATTAACCCGATGTATACTGTAGCAAGGAGAGCAAGGAGCCAGCGCTAAGCAGTGCGCGCGGCTCCTTGCTCTCTGCACTGTGACATGTAGCTGCAGCACACATCGGGTTAATTAACCCGATGTGTACTGTACCTAGGAGAGCAAGGAGCCAGCGCTAAGCGCGGCTCCCTGCTCTCTGCACATGTAGCACAGCGACGTTATGATCGCTGCTTCTGCTGTGTTTGACAGCTAAGCAGCGATCATAACAGCGACTTACAAGGTCGCTGTTACGTCACCGAAAATGGTGACGTAACAGCGACGTCGTTGTCGCTGTCGCTTAGTGTGACACCAGCTTTAGCAGCCTGCTTTATCTGTGCTTGGTATCAATATATGGGGGACCCTACACCATTTTTTCAAATTATTTATTTACTTTTACACTCCACTTCCTGCCCCAGACAGCTACTGTGAGGAAAACCAATTACAGATTATGCCACGTCAAATAGCATGACAGCTGTGGGAATCTCAGTATCTGATGGGAGTAGTCTCACTTTGCAGGAGCTCAGGACTTCCAAAGCAGCAGAGAGTTTTTCCAGTGAGACGCCTGATTCCTGCCTCCTCTTTTCCCCAGCAAGGAGGCAGTGCTCCTGGCAAGACTGCCATAGAGTCCAGGGGGCTTTTGCCCCCCGGACTGCTCCAACGGGGGGCAGGGAGGTGAAGGCAATGGAGGAGCCCAAGAGATCCACCAGAGGGATGAGGACTGCACCTCCTGGTCCAGCTAAAAGTAAGGGGTCCATAGCTGCACTGGGAACATTTGGGCGGACCAGCATCCAGCTGGAAAAATGTTGGGTACCTATACCACCCGGGTGACCCACATGTTTAAACAATATGAGCGGATCAGGGTGAAGATCGGCAGACTACAGAGGGAGCTTATGGAAGTCAGGTTCTGGTGTGACCACATGCATAGCAAGGGGTGTGCGGACTGGCAGCCCAGGTATGAAAGCAAAGGAGGAGTTGGGGGTGGCGGTGACACTCCATGAGAATTTCAGAATGATCAGCGTTTTGAAGCTACTGTGCCGCCCCAGCAGCAGTCGAACTGCTCGAATCCGAGGTTGCTGTGGCTCGAGGGTCTCCGGACCTGGGGGCTTGCGGCCACTTCAAATGTAAGAGGATATTTACAGGGGATGAATGTTCGTGACGCCACCTGCTGGTTTCGGTAAAGGGGAGTACTGCCGCTGCCGAAGGGAGTGCCGGGCCAGATGACGTGGGGCAGCCAGGTGTCAGTCCCTCCACAGGTAGGGAAGGCCCCGAATAGTGGGGATTTGGTAAACGGGTAGCTTGCTTTGCCTTGGGAAGCAAGGTGCAGGGATCAGATTACTCACTGCGGTAGTCGTGGTGCTGAATTAGGTGGAATACGCAGACACTCACTCAGATTCTAAACCGAAGTCTCTAAGCAGCGCAATCTCTACGGGGGAAGCCCGTCCAGGTCTCATCTCCCACCAGTGTCACTTGGTAACTCCGGAGCCCTGCCTCCATGCACAAATTGTTTGACAGTTGTGGCCCCTTGGCTTGAAGCGTTCGGGGCCCCGCTAGCTGCTTGTATGGCAGTTGTGCTCTTGGTGGCTGGCATTTGGGATTTCAGTGGGTTGTGTATTTTGGAGAACCCTATCCCCCGCGTTGTGTTGATGCCTCCAATCTCTGAGCTCTTGGGGAAAGTTCATAAAGAGACTATCCTCCACAGGTTAATTATCCGGTTGCTTAAAGCTACTCCCTGATCTAGGGTCCTGTACCCCACCGTGCTCGGTACCGGTAAGGTGGATGGGCTTTCTGGTGCCAACAGTCCTCCTAGACTGCGTCTGTTATACTCCTGTCCAGTGTTCCTAATACCGCTCCCCAACTCCTGTGGTCCCGGACCTCCTTTTGTGACCCAACCTGTCGCCTCCCTGGGAGCTCCAACTCCCCTGCTCCTCACTCTTTGAGGGCTAACACTGTTCTGCTTGTCTGCCCTCCCACCAGTCTGACTGACCCCTAGGTAGGCAGCCATGCTCCAACTTGACCAACCCACTGGTGTGTCTGTCCAGCCCTGGTGTGAGGTGTGGTTGGGATTTCTAGTGCAGATGTCAGTGACAATGTTGATGAGAACCTGGAACCATGGGAGGGTAGGCCCTGCATCCTGGAGTTCAGGAGGAAGTTCCCTGTAGCACCCTGATATAGTCAGGGGCTCGTTTTTCTTTACTTAGAATTTGTTTATGGCAAAACAAAAGCAGCTAACAGTCTATTCAGCAGGACTATCAGCTGTGTATCCACCAGACTTCTGCAGAACACAACTGATGGTCCCAACCGCATTTATAAGGCAAGAAATCCCACTTATTAAACCTGACAGGGCACACCTGTGACGTGAGAACCATTTCCGGTGACTACCTCTTGAAGCTCATCAAGAGAATGCCAAGAGTGTGCAAAGCAGTATTCAAAGCAAAAGGTGGCTACTTTGAAGAACCTAAAATATAAGACATATTTTCAGTTGTTTCACACTTTTTTGTTAGATATTTCATTCCACATGTGTTAATTCATAGTTTTGATGCCTTCAATGTGAATCTACAATTTTCAGAGTCATGAAAATAAAAAAACTCTTTGAATGAGAAGGTGTGTCCAAACGTTTGGTCTGTACTGTATATATATAAATATCTATTTATATAATTGACTTATTCTGTCTGTCTGTCTGTCTGTCTTGCTCAAAAATTGTGTCGTTACAGTGACAATTGTGTCGTTACAGTGACAACCAGCGGATTGGCCGCTGGGCTCGGCATGGCCCCGCCCCCCCACACGGATTGGCCGCTCGGCTCGGCCTGGCCCTGCTCCCCGCACGGATTGGTCGCTCGCCCTACCCCCTGCACGCATTGGATGCTCGCCCTGGCCCCGCCCCCCGCACGCATTCCCCGAACCCACACGGAGACGCCCGACTCCCAGGTGACTGCTGCAGCCCCGGAAGCCCACACCGGCAAGACAAAGTGGAGAAAAGCCACTAGCTTACCCCGCCTCCTGGCACACGTGTGGCGGAGCCGGCGTAGGCTGGTATCCATGGTACACATCGGGTAACTATAGAAACTGTTTTCCTTAGTTACCCGATGTGTAACATGGTTACTAGCTTACCCCGGCTCCCGGCACACGTCAGCACTGTCGCTTACCTTTTCTCCACTTTGTCGGATCCGTCTCGCTCCCGTGCACTGTGTACACTACAGTTGCCGCGCGACAAGCTCCGATCACGTGTTGTCATGTGACCAGGAAGTTTTGATGCAGCCACTGTCCTGTACACAGTGTACGGCTGCCTTCAGACGACCATGTCACACATAGCACGCATGCATGTATATACACACACACACACATAGCAGACACACATGGATATACCGAGCGCATACACACATAGCGCACATGCATGTATACACACACACATACTCTGCTGTACACTCACCCAGCAATGCGGTCCCCGGAATTGAAGTCCCCAGCCCTGTCCCTGCTTCCAGCTCCTCAGGGCACTGCACTGAATATTCAGTGAGTATAATGAGTGGCGATAAGGAGCGGGAGGCAGCAGAGCCGGAGGCAGCATCTCTGGAGAGAAGTAAATATAGAAAATATTTTTATTAAAAAGACCCATATTTTCTCTGGTATGTTTTACACTGATGTCGCACGGATCACATCAGTGTGCGATCCATGTGACATCCGTGCTGCCGAAGATGCCTGCGTGTGTGCGTGTGGGGTCATGAAGTCACACGGTCCGTGTGCAAACACGGACGTGTGAGGCACATCATAGAATAACATGGGTACGTGTGACATCCGTGTTACAAAATGCATGTCACACGTACCTAAAACACGGACGTCTGAAACCAGCCTACGGCAGCGCGCCAGATCCGACAAAGTGGAGAAAAGCTGGATGTGTGAAACCACTAGCTTACCCAGGCTCCCGGCACACGTGTGCTGGAGCCGGCGTAGGCTGGTAACCATGGTACACATTGGGTAACTATAGAAACCGCTTTGCATAGTTACCTGATGTGTACCATAGTTACTAGCTTACCCCAGATCCCTGCCCATTCAGATCGTTGGTCTCCCACTGTCAAATACGCCTATGCGTGCTGCACAGCAGGAGACCAACGAGCAAAAAATAAACCAGCACTGTCGCTTTGCATAGTTACCCAATGTGTACCATGGTTATCAGCTTACCGACGTACGCTGGTAACAAATGGT
Organism: Anomaloglossus baeobatrachus; assembly: GCF_048569485.1. NCBI lineage: Eukaryota > Metazoa > Chordata > Amphibia > Anura > Aromobatidae > Anomaloglossus > Anomaloglossus baeobatrachus. The sequence continues at coordinate 264,426,530 of NC_134354.1, read as the reverse complement.
ACACAATCCTGTAACTATGGAAAGCGATTTCATTAGTTACCCAATGTGTACCATGGTTACCACCCTACCCCCGGCTCCCGGCACACGTGTGCTTGAGCCGGCGTACGCTGGTAACCATGGTACACATCGGGTAACTAAGCAAAGCGCTTTGAATAGTTACCCGATTGTGTAACATGGTTACCAGTGTACGCCGGCTCCATGCCCATTCAGATCGATGGTCTCCCACTGTCAAACACGCCGATGCATGCTGCACAGCGGGAGACCAACGAGCAACAAATGAACCATTATTCAAGACTTGCTGATTATATTATTATTCAATCTGCTAACCTACATACACATTCTAGACTACCCGATACGTTAGAATCGGGCCACCTTCTAGTCTAATATATAAAGCTAAGTGTATGTATGTGTGTATGTATGTGTGTATGTCCGCTAAAGGAATTTGCACCGTCGCATTTACAATCATGAAATTTTGCACAGACACCCCATGTGACCCAGGGAACATCATAGACTTTGTTTTGATGGGAAAATTTAACCTTGCGCTTTACAGTTACTCTCAAAAATCTTGCCTCCATTAAAAAGAATAGAGGTGGGAGCTATAGGTTATTAAAGGGAACCTGTCAGCAGAAATTTCGACTTAAACCTAACAGATTCCCCCTCTGCAGCTCCTGGGCTGCATTCTAGCAAGGTCCCTGTTAGTATTGTGGCCCCTTTCTGACCCAAAAAAAGAGTTTATATCGAGGTACCTTTTTGGCTTCTGATTCTCTAAATGTGTCACGGGGGCGGGCTGCCTGATGGCCGTTATTCTGCCCCCTGTTCCTGTATGCCGCCCCCATCGCCGATTTCTATACTTCTGGACGCCGCCCACTGCTCCAGCCATCCCCGCGCATGCCCAGTGCTCATCTCTCGTGGATGAGCACTGTGCCCAGTGTCACCGGTGGTGACGTGCGCGCAGGGTTTAGATTATGGGCGGTGCTGTGATGTTAATTACCAAGCAACCGCCCATAATCGCGGGACCGCGCATTCCCCCTCGGCCTGCTTCTTTCTGCGCAAGCGCGCTGCAGCTGAACTCCTCCTGATCGGTGTAGTCACTGCTCCGCGCTCCTCCCATCTATTTCCTGCCTCAGGGCAAGATGGGAAGGAGGTGACGTGAGTTCAGCTGCAGCGCGCTTGCGCAGAAAGCAGGCCGAGGGGGAATGCGCGGTCCCGCGATTATGGGCGGTTGCTTGGTAATTAACATCACAGCACCGCCCATAATCTAAACCCTGCGCGCACGTCACCACCGGTGACACTGGGCACAGTGCTCATCCACGAGAGATGAGCACTGGGCATGCGCGGGGATGGATGGAGCAGTGGGCGGCGTCCAGAAGTATAGAAATCGGCGATGGGGGCGGCATACAGGAAAAGGGGGCAGAATAACGGCCATCAGGCAGCCCGCCCCCGTGACACATTTAGAGAATCAGAAGCCAAAAAGGTACCTCGATATAAACTCTTTTTTTGGGTCAGAAAGGGGCCACAATACTAACAGGGACCTTGCTAGAATGCAGCCCAGGAGCTGCAGAGGGGGAATCTGTTAGGTTTAAGTCGAAATTTCTGCTGACAGGTTCCCTTTAATAGGAGCTGTCAGTGGTTGCTATAGGAACAAAATAAACTGTTAGTAAAAGAAGCTTATGTGTGAGGTAATAAGATGTCGGTGGGGAGACGGATAGAGAGAGACAGACAGAGACACAGACAGAGACAGACGGGCAAAGAGACAGACGGGCAAAGAGACAAACGGGGAAATAGACAGCCGGGGAAAGAGACAGACGTGGAAAGAGACAGACCTGGAAAGAGACAGACCTGGAAAGAGACAGACAAAGACAGACGGGGAAAGAGACAGACGTGGAAATAGAGAGACAGACAGACACACACATAGAGACAGACACAGAGATAGAGAGAGACAGACAGACACAGAGATGGTGACAGACTAATACAAATACAGACAGAGAGATAGAAACAGACAGAAAGAGACATAGACACAGACAGACAAAGAAAGGCACAACAGATAGACAGACAGACAGCGACACACAGAGACTGGAAGAGAGACAGAGACAGTTAATATCCCGGGCATTGCCCGGGTACTACAGCTAGTCTAATATATAAAGCTGAGTGTATGTATGTGTGTATGTGTATGTCCGCTAAAGGAATCCGCACTGTCGCATTTACAATCATGAAATTTTGCACAGATGCCTCATGTGACTCACTGAACGTCATAGACTATGTTTTGACAAGAAAATTTAACACCGCGCTTTACAATTACTCTCCAAAATACATGCCTCCATTAAAGTGAATGGAGCTGCGAGCTACAGGCTATTAATTGGAGCTGTGATTGGTTGCTATAGGAACAAATGACAGTCATAGTGTAAGAAGCTTATGTGTGAGGTAATATGATGTCAGTGGAAAGACGGATAGAGACAGACACAGACTGAGATACAGACAGACAGACAGACAGACAGGCACAGACAGAAAGAGGCACACAGGAAAAGAGACAGAGACAAACAGAGACAGATAGGGAAAAGAAAGGCAGACAGACAGATAGAAAGAGACAGACATAAAGACACATGGGGAAAGAGACAGACAGAGATAGACAGAAAAAGAGACAGAGAAAGACAGACAAGGGAAGAGACAGACAAAGACAGACGAGGAAAGAGACAGATGGGGAGAGAGACAGATGGTGAAAGAGACAGACATGGAAAGAGACAGCTATAGAAAGAGACAGATGTGGAAAAAGTCTGACGTGGAAAGAGTCAGACGTGGATAGAGTCAGATGTGGAAAGAGTCATACGTGGAAAGAGACAGACACAGAGACAGAGAGAGGCAGACACAGGGATAGAGACAGACAGACACAGAGATAGAGAGATACAGACAGGCACAGAGATAGAGAGAGATAAACAGAGACACAGAGATAGAGAGACAGGGAGACTGGTACAGAGCAGATAGAGAAATAGACACAGACAGATACACAGAGACAGACAGGGAAAGAGACAGACAGACAGAGACTGGGAGAAAGACAGAGAGACAGTTACTACACCCAGGTAAAACGCCCGGGTACTACAGCTAATATATATATATATATATATATATATATAGTACAGACCAAAGGTTTGGACAAACCTTCTCATCTCTAGAACAACGGTTAAGAGGAGACTTTGTGCAGCAGGCCTTCATGGTAAAATATCTGCTAGGAAACCCCTGCTAAGGACAGACAACAAGCAGAAGAGACTTGTTTGGGCTAAAGAACACTAGGGATGGACATTAGACCAGTGGAAATCTGTGCTTCATTCTGATGAGTCCAAATTTGAGATCTTTGGATCCAACCACCGTGTCTTTGTAGAAAAGATGAACGGATGGACTCTACATGGCTCGTTCCCACTGTGAAGCATGGAGGAGGAGGTGTAATGGTCTGGGGGTGCTTTGTTGGTGACACTGTTGGAGATTTATTTAAAATTGAAGGCATACAGAACCAGCATGCCTACCACAGCATCTTGCAGCGGCGTGCTATTCCATCCGGTTTGCGTTTAGTTGGACCATCATTTATTTTTCAACAGGACAATGACCCCAAACACACCTCCAGGCTGTGTAAGGGCTATTTGACTAAGAAGGAGAGTGATGGGGTGCTACGCCAGATGACCTGGTCTCCACTGTCACCAGACTTCAACTCAATCAAGATGGTTTGGGGTGAGCTGGACCGCAAAGTGAAGGCAAAAGGGCCAACAAGTGCTAAGCATCTCTGGGAACTCCTTCAAGACTGTTGGTAAACCATTTCCGGTGACTACCTCTTGAAGCTCATCAAGAGAATGCCAAGAGTGTGCAAAGCAGTAATAAAAGCAAAAGGTGGCTACTTTGAAGAACCTAGAATATAAGACATATTTTCAGTTGTTTCACACTTTTTTAAGTATTTCATTCCACATGTTTGAATTCATAGTTTTGATGCATTCAATGTGAATCTACAGTTTTCAGAGTCCTGAAAATAAAGAAAACTCTTTGAATGAGAAGGTGTGTCCAAACTTTTGGTCTGCATTGTATATCTATATATATATATATATATATATATATATATATATATATTTATATATAATGTATACGTTGTTGGACAATCAGTTTTAATTTATGTCATATTGATATTTTGATTCTCAAAAGATGTAGGTCGGCAATAAAAGGGAATGGAATGTAATCTGACACACACATAAATAAAGTGCTTCAGTGCATAAAGGGTCAGAAAAAATCCCCATATAGTAAACTTAACCTACACATTTGATTAAATTGCTAAGTATATGTGGAAGGAGGAAAAGTTTCCAAATATAAATTGATCTACATGCACTATTTATAATAAATGATGCCTGGTAGTCAATGGGATAAAGAGATCCCCTATGCCATTATAAGGTAGATGATATCATATATATACCTTTAAAAAGACAAATGCCAATAATGAATGGGTCCTCAGAGCGAAAAAAGTTTCCCCCAGCCCACCAACATGTGTTTCGCCTAGGGAGCAGTGCGTCCCACCCACGGCTTCATCAGAGAGGGAAGTATCCCTTTCTTCATTCATGTCTGTTTTAAATAGACCGCCTCGGTCTATTTCTGCTTACGTCATCCCCCTCAAGGACGCATACACAGTCCAGGACCAACACGCCACGGGTGAATCAGCCGTCAGGCAGAACGCAACGCAGGCGCAGGAGCAGGGACGCGTCATCCGGCACCGGCGCCTACGTCGCTGCCATGGAGACGGCCAAGCCACCGGCGGCGAGGCAGAAACCGAACCGCGCATGCGTGCAGGGGATAATTCAAAAAAGACATAGGTAAATATGAACATATAGAAATGTGCCATGATCGACATATGTGAAAGAAAAAGACAAGGAAACACAAAGCTTATATTGAAAGGATTTGGAGAGTGTATTCCAAAATATGGATATAGGAATAAAGTAACGTTTTCTCAATCAATATATTCCAAATTCCAATGATGAATCATAGGAGCTTGAACAGTTCTAGAGGGAAACACTTTCATATCAGAGGAATTTATTATAGAACTAAAATCTAAATATAACAAGATAAAAAATGCCAATAATCAATAATCAAGACAGAAAACGTAGGTATACAAATGGTTACAATGTAATGGAGAAAGAGATACATAAAAAAGGGGGAGAAATAGCACTCTTACGCAGATCAACTAGGTTCCCCCCCCCTTGTTCCTCTGCCCGGCAATAGATATTTTCACCAGACTGGCCATTAATGACTTCTGGAAAATTTCAACAAGAAGGAAGCAGGACAATCTTACCTATAAACAACAACAAGCTCTGGTGGAATTGCAATCATACAAGGAAATTGTCATCAAGGCGGCGGACAAGAGGGGGGGCAACATAGTGATCTGGGCTACCGAGAAATATGAGAGGGAAGCCTTGAGTCAGTTAAGAGATAGAGAAACCTATAGTAAGCTATCATTTAGTCCTTTACCCACTTTCCTGAAGGAACTCACAAAGACACTGGAGATGGTGCTTGAGGAGGGCATTATTAATAAAAAAATCTCTGTGGAACCTCTTCCATGTTTTGATTGTTATAGCTGATGTTGAAAGCCTGTACACCAGCATTGGACACGAGGATGTTCTGGCAGCGGTCTGCTTTTTTCTTGAGATGGACAGTTGGTGTGGCAGAATGGGGGAATTAATCCTTGAGTTGCTCCACTTTACCCTTAGTCACAATTTTTTCTTTTTAAAGATCAGTATTATCTTCAGAGGCAGGGCACTGCGATGGGCACGGCCTGTGCACCCTTGTATGCCAACCTCTTCCTGGGCTACTGGGAGAGTTTGGTCTTTAGTGACGGGGGCGCTGGGGCTATATATGGATGATGTTTTGCTTTTTTGGAAGGGCACTGTGGAACAGCACAGGATTTTTATGGGCCAATTGAATTGTAATGAATTTAACATAAAACTTACATACAAGCATAGCAGCAGTAGCGTTGATTTTTTGGATATTATGTCATGCTGGGTGTGGGGAGAGACACCCAGTAAGTGGACTCCTGGGAATAAGGGAGGCTGAAACACAAAGAGGGGGGGAAACCAGGGGCTCCTGCGCTGACCCTGACACTGGGCAGACCTGCGCTTGCCCTGAAACCACAGGTACCTATAAGGGTTAGGAGGTGTGGCCCGCCAACGTGCCCCTATCTCCTAGCCAGACCCTAGGACTAAGTCCCATCACCCACCAATCCACGGAGGGAGCAGCAAACACAAAAATAAACAGCAAAAGGGGAAAAAGGAAAAACAACAACAACTTATCTTGAGAGGGAATCTTCAGAATATACAGCAACAGTACTCTGAAGCCACATGCACTCCTGAGCAAGCAACTTCTCCAAATGAAGAGTATAATCCACACTGGAGGAGTGAGAGGCCCCACGTTATAAAGGCCCTTAATTACCAGCTTGAGGAAAGGCTCCTCCAACCTGGCAAGGAAACAGAAAAAACTAATTCAAGCTCTTAAAGGGACAGCGTCCATTAACGTCTGGACGATCGCCGGGCCCTTCTGCCTCTGGTCCCAGCAGCACCTGAAGGTCCAGACACATCCGTGACATAGTAAGATCGAGGTAGGCCATGACCACCTCATAGAGATGGATGTATACCGTAAAAACACCTCTGTCAACGCTCTGCTGCAATCTTCATCTGCCCATACTCCCTCAACCCTTCATGCCATACCGACTGGACAATTCTTTAGAATGAGGCAGATTTGCTCGTCGGACCATGTCTTTGATGCCCAGGCCTCTGACCTTAGGCGTCGTTTTCAGGATCATGGGTATAGCAATAAGGTCATCAAAAAGGGCTAAGTGAGAGCTAAGAGGACACCTAGATCTCGCCTTCTCTCCTATGCTCCTAAGAAGGAATCTTCTGAGCCCAAAATCAGATTTATCGGGACGTACAATCATGAGTGGGGCACCATGAGGGACATTTTGGCCAATCATTGGCCCATTCTTCGATCTGATCCCGTATTGTCGGGCCTCTTGACTGATGCACCACTCATGACAGCATGACGTTCCCGAAATCTGAAAGACATTCTGGTGAATAGCCATTACATTCCTCCCGTCCAGAACCCTTTTGGTACTAAAGGCCCACTTTCGGGCTGTTACAAATGTAGCCACTGTCTGGCTTGTAAAAATCTGATTCATGCTAAGACATTTACCTCCTCGGATTGCCTGAGATCCTTTGATATCAGGCGGTACATCACATGTGGTACGACACATGTGGTGTACTATGCCACATGCCCATGCTCTCTGGTCTATGTGGGGCTCACCTCCTGTGAGCTTCGCGTTAGGATCAGGGAGCATATGCGTGATATTGAGGCAGCCAAGACATTGGAGGACGTTACACTTTTGAAAACTATACCCCGACATTTTAAGGCCCATCACGCCTGTGATTCATCTCTATTGGCAGCTCGGGGGATTGATGTAATTAATGGAGGGTCTAGAGTGGGCAATTTGAAGAAGACACTGGGTCAATGGGAGGCGAGATGGATCGGTGTTTTGGATACTCTGGTCCCTAAGGGACTGAATGAGACCATCAGCTTCACACCTTTTCTATAAATTAATTTGCCTTGCTTGTCATCAGCTCTGATTCATATTTTTAATTTGTTTTAAATTGTATTGCCTATTTCTCCACCTTTTTTATGTATCTCTTTCTTCATTACATTGTAATAATTTGTATACCTACGTTTTCTGTCTTGACTATTGATTATTGGCAGTTTTTACCTTGTTATATTTAGTTTTGAGTTCTACAATAAATTCCTCTGATATGAAAGTGTTTCCCTCTGGACCTGTTCAAGCTCCTATGATTCATCATTGGAATATGGAATATATCGATTGAGAAAACGTTACTTTATTCCTATATCCATATTTTGGAATACAACTCTCCAAATCCTTTCAATATAAGCTTTGTGTGTCCTTGTATTTTTCTTTCACATATGTCGATTATGGCACATTTCTGTATGTTCATATTTACCTATGTCTTTTTTGAGTTATCCCCTGCACGCATGCGCGGTTCGGTTTCTGCCTCGCTGCCGGTGGCTTGGCCGTTTCCATGGCAGCAGCGTGGCCGTGGGAGCCGGATGACGCGTCCCTGCTCCTGCGCCTGCGCCGCGTTCTGCCTGATGGCTGATTCACCCGCGGCGTGTTGGTCCTGGACTGCGTATGCGTCTTTGAAGGGGATGACGTAAGCGGAAATAGATTGAGGTGGTCTATTTAAAACAGACATGAATGGAGAGAGGGATACTTCCCTCCCTGATGAAGCTGTGAGTGGGACGCACCGCTCCCCAGGCGAAACATGTGTTGGTGGGCTGGGGGGAAACTTTTTTTCGATTTGAGGACCCGGTGTTCCGATACTCATTATTGGCATTTGTCTTTGAAAGGTATATACTGTATATATGACATCATCTACCTTATAATGGCATAGGGGATCTCTTTATCCCATTGACTACCAGGCATGATTTATTATAAATAGTGCATGTAGATCAATTGATATTTGGAAACTTTTCCTCCTTCCACATATACGTAACACTGTAATCAAATGTGTATGTTGATTTTACTATATGGGGATTTTTTCTGACCCTTTATGCACTGAAGCGCTTTATATATGTGTGGGTCAGTTTACATTCTATTCCCTTTTATTGCCCCCTACATCTTTTGAGAATCAAAATATCAATATGACATAATTTAAAACTGATTGTCCAACAGTGTATAGGTATATCTATATATATAATTGCCTTATTCTGTCTATCTGTCTGTCTGTCATGCTCCGAAATTGTGTCCTTACGGTGACACAAAGCTGATTGGCCGCTGGGCTCACCATGGCCCCGCCCCCCCACACGGATTGGCCTCTCGCCCCGGCTCTCTGCAGGCCCCGCCCCCCTCACGCAATGTACGCTCGCTCTGGCCCAACTGACACGGAGCCCCGATTCCCAGGTGAGTACACACACACACATCAGATCACACTCACTCTCACACTCACTCTCACACACACCTCACACATCACAACATGCTGGGATATCTCTTGCTTCTACACCGGCTCCGTCAGGATCCCAGCAGTGCCAGACATAACCTTGCGATGCTGGGATCTTCACGGAGGCCGTGAAAGCTGGTAACCATTATACACATCGGGTAACTAAGGTCCCTTAGTTACCCGATGTGTATCATAGTTAACAGTGTACACCGGCTCACACTCACTCTCATACACACCTCACACACACATCACATCGCATCCACACATCAAGGTCCTGCAGCGCCGGAAAATACAGACACATAACAGCACACACACATAACAGCACACACATACACACACACAAATCAGATCACACTCACTCACACACACACATCACATCGCATCCACATACTCACAACATCCTGGGATATCGCTTGCTTCTCGGCCTCGATACTGTGCTGTTGTGATCTTCCAGGACCTGCCGGAGGATCACATGGCCAGAAGCATGTGATATCCCCGGATGTTGTGAGTATAAGCGCGTATGTGCGATATCGTCAGTGTCTGTGTGTGTGAGTGGATGCGATCGGGTGTGTGTGAGTGGATGCGATCGGGTGTGTGTGAGTGGATGCGATCGGGTGTGTGTGAGTGGATGCGATCGGGTGTGTGTGAGTGGATGCGATCGGGTGTGTGAGTGTCGGCAGAGGAGCACGGCGTGCTGGAGGAGGCTGGGAGCAGAGAGGCTGATCATGGGGAAGGCTGGGAGGAGAGAGGCTGATGGTGGGGGAGGCTGGGAGGGGGAGGCTGGGACGAGGGAGGCTGATGCTGGTGGAGGCTGATGCTTGGGGAGGCTGGGAGCGGAAGGCTGATGCTGAGGGAGGCTGGGAGAGGGAGGCTGGGAGGAAGGAGGCTGGGAGGAGAGAGGCTGATCCTGGGGAAGGCTGGGAAGGGGAGGCTGATGCTGGGGGAGGCTGGAAGGAGAGAGGCTGGAAGGAGAGAGGCTGATGCTGGTGGAGGCTGATGCATGGGGAGGCTGATGCTGGGGGAGGCTGGAAGGAGAGAGGCTAATGCTGGTGGAGGCTGATGCTTGGGGAGGTTGATGCTGGGGGAGACTGGGAGGGGAAGGCTGATGCTGAGGGAGGCTGGGAGGAAGGAGGCTGGGAGGAGAGAGGCTGATCCTGGGGAAGGCTGGGAACGGGAGGCTGATGCTGAGGGAGGCTGGAAGGAGAGAGGCTGATGCTGGGGGAGGCTGGAAGGAGAGAGGCTGATGCTGGTGGAGGCTGATGCTTGGGGAGGCTGATGCTGGGGGAGACTGGGAGCGGAAGGCTGATGCTGAGGGAGGCTGGGAGAGGGAGGCTGGGAGGAAGGAGGCTGGGAGGAGAGAGGCTGATCCTGGGGAAGGCTGGGAAGTGGAGGCTGATGCTGGGGGAGGCTGGAAGGAGAGAGGCTGGAAGGAGAGAGGCTGATGCTGGTGGAGGCTGATGCATGGGGAGGCTGATGCTGGGGGAGACTGGGAGCAGAAGGCTGATGCTGAGGGAGGCTGGGAGGAAGGAGGCTGGGAGGAAGGAGGCTGGGAGGAGAGAGGCTGATCCTGGGGAAGGCTGGGAAGGGGAGGCTGATGCTGAGGGAAGCTGGAAGGAGAGAGGCTGATGCTGGGGGAGGCTGGAAGGAGAGAGGCTGAGGCTGGGAGGAGAGAGGCTGATGCTGGGGAAGGCTGATGCTGAGGGAGGCTGGGAGGGGAAAGCTGATGCTGGGGAAGGCTGGGAGGACGGAGGCTGGGAGGAGAGAGGCTGATCCCGGGGAAGGCTGGGAGAGGGAGGCTGATGCTGGAGGAGGCTGGAAGGAGAGAGGCTGATGCTGGCGGAGGCTGATGCTGGGGAGGCTGGGAGAGGGAGGCTGATGCTGAGGGAGGCTGGGAGGAGGGAGGCTGGGAGAGGTAGGCTGAGAGAAGAGAGGCTGATGCACACACACACACACACACACACACACACACACACACACACGCGCGCGTGCACTGCACAACACACCACACACACACACACACTGGGAACCACAAACAACTGCCCTACACAGACACCCACACACACAGACAACGCTGCACACACACAACACCCAACACACAAACACCGCGGCACACACAAATATACGCACATACCGCACAACACACACATTGCTCAAAACATACCTCCCCCCAAAACACACCACACACACACAAACCGCGCAACACACACACAACGCTACAGACACACAGCGCTCCACAAACAACGCAACACACGCAACACACATACAACACCGCTCTCACCCCCCGTCACACCCAGACAACACCCAGAACATGTACAGCGCCTACACAAACACTTGGTAACTACAGACAACAACATCTCTCTCTATATATATATATATAACAAAAATCATACATGAACTACACAATACGTAAATTCTAGAATACCCGATGCGTAGAATCGGGCCACCTTCTAGTATATATATGTGTGTGTGTGTGTGTGTGTGTGTGTCTGTGTGTGTGTGCATCAGCCTCTCTTCTCTCAGCCTACCTCTCCCAGCCTCCCTCCTCCCAGCCTCCCTCAGCATCAGCCTCCCTCTCCCAGCCTCCCCAGCATCAGCCACCGCCAGCATCAGCCTCTCTCCTTCCAGCCTCCTCCAGCATCAGCCTCCCTCTCCCAGCCTTCCCCAGGATCAGCCTCTCTCCTCCCAGCCTCCGTCCTCCCAGCCTTCCCCAGCATCAGCTTTCCCCTCCCAGCCTCCCTCAGCATCAGCCTTCCCCAGCATCAGCCTCTCTCCTCCCAGCCTCAGCCTCTCTCCTTCCAGCCTCCCCCAGCATCAGCCTCTCTCCTTCCAGCTTCCCTCAGCATCAGCCTCCCCTTCCCAGCCTTCCCCAGGATCAGCCTCTCTCCTCCCAGCCTCCTTCCTCCCAGCCTCCTTCCTCCCAGCCTCCCTCAGCATCAGCCTTCTGCTCCCAGTCTCCCCCAGCATCAGCCTCCCCATGCATCAGCCTCCACCAGCATCAGCCTCTCTCCTTCCAGCCTCTCTCCTTCCAGCCTCCCCCAGCATCAGCCTCCCCTTCCCAGCCTTCCCCAGGATCAGCCTCTCTCCTCCCAGCCTCCTTCCTCCCAGCCTCCCTCTCCCAGCCTCCCTCAGCATCAGCCTTCCGCTACCAGTCTCCCCCAGCATCAGCCTCCCCAAGCATCAGCCTCCACCAGCATCAGCCTCTCTCCTTCCAGCCTCCCCCAGCATCAGCCTCTCTGCTTCCAGCCTCCCTCAGCATCAGCCTCCCGTTCCCAGCCTTCCCCAGGATCAGCCTCTCTCCTCCCAGCCTCCTTCCTCCCAGCCTCCCTCAGCATCAGCCTTCCCCTCCCAGTCTCCCCCAGCATCAACCTCCCCAAGCATCAGCCTCCACCAGCATTAGCCTCTCTCCTTCCAGCCTCCCCCAGCATCAGCCTCCCCATGTATCAGCCTCCACCAGCATCAGCCTCTCTCCTTCCAGCCTCCCCCAGCATCAGCCTCCCCTTCCCAGCCTTCCCCAGGATCAGCCTCTCTCCTCCCAGCCTCCTTCCTCCCAGCCTCCCTCTCCCAGCCTCCCTCAGCATCAGCCTTCCGCTCCCAGCCTCCCCAAGCATCAGCCTCCACCAGCATCAGCCTCCCTCGTCCCAGCCTCCCCCTCCCAGCCTCCCCCACCATCAGCCTCTCTCCTCCCAGCCTTCCCCATGATCAGCCTCTCTGCTCCCAGCCTCCTCCAGCACGCCGTGCTCCTCTGCCGACACTCACACACCCGATCGCATCCACTCACACACACCCGATCGCATCCACTCACACACACCCGATCGCATCCACTCACACACACCCGATCGCATCCACTCACACACACCCGATCGCATCCACTCACACACACCCGATCGCATCCACTCACACACACAGACACTGACGATATCGCACATACGCGCTTATACTCACAACATCCGGGGATATCACATGCTTCTGGCCATGTGATCCTCCGGCAGGTCCTGGAAGATCACAACAGCACAGTATCGAGGCCGAGAAGCAAGCGATATCCCAGGATGTTGTGAGTATGTGGATGCGATGTGATGTGTGTGTGTGTGAGTGAGTGTGATCTGATTTGTGTGTGTGTATGTGTGTGCTGTTATGTGTGTGTGCTGTTATGTGTCTGTATTTTCCGGCGCTGCAGGACCTTGATGTGTGGATGCGATGTGATGTGTGTGTGAGGTGTGTATGAGAGTGAGTGTGAGCCGGTGTACACTGTTAACTATGATACACATCGGGTAACTAAGGGACCTTAGTTACCCGATGTGTATAATGGTTACCAGCTTTCACGGCCTCCGTGAAGATCCCAGCATCGCAAGGTTATGTCTGGCGCTGCTGGGATCCTGACGGAGCCGGTGTAGAAGCAAGAGATATCCCAGCATGTTGTGATGTGTGAGGTGTGTGTGAGAGTGAGTGTGAGAGTGAGTGTGATCTGATGTGTGTGTGTACTCACCTGGGAATCGGGGCTCCGTGTCAGTTGGGCCAGAGCGAGCGTGCATTGCGTGAGGGGGGCGGGGCCTGCAGAGAGCCGGGGCGAGAGGCCAATCCGTGTGGGGGGGCGGGGCCATGGCGAGCCCAGCGGCCAATCAGCTTTGTGTCACCGTAAGGACACAATTTCGGAGCATGACAGACAGACAGACAGACAGACAGAATAAGGCAATTATATATATAGATATATATATCTATATATATTCCTGTGTGACTACCTTGTACTATGGGATGTACTGTAATTATATTTTGTACATTTGAATGCCATTATTGTTATTCACCTTGACCGCCGCTCTCCTCATTGTATGTTTGCTTTTTATTTTGGTTTTATGTGTGATTTCAACAACCCCTCCCCCTTTCTTTGTTCAAATAAAATTTAATGTGCACCTTGATGCTCCTGTTTCTATGTTTATCATGGAGTATGTGCAAGCGTTTGAGTGGCCTTAATCAGGCACCCATTCGCCAATATGTGTCATACGGTGTCATGGAGATTTTGTTTATTTCTAAATGAGATGGTTGCAGAGGTGGATGTTGGAGTGACTGCAGGTGTAGAAGGTGCTGGATTGACTGCTGGAGTAATGAATGCTGGAGTGGTAGCTAGGAGTGATGTGGGTGGAGTGGTTGCTAGGATTGATTGGGTAGAGTAGTTGCTAGGAGTCATGGGGTGGAGTGGTTGATAGAAGTGGTAGTGGAAGTAAGGTTGCTAGTGGAGGGGTAGCAAATATGATGGTTCTGCTGCCCTCTCAACCGTGGTGGCCAGAGCAGGCGAACACAGTTATGCGGAAGCCGCTGCTGCTGGGGTGAGTCGTGCGACTGGGATTTTGTCTGGTGGATACAGTAAAGGTGACTTGCAACAGTGCCTTCTAGACGCCCTGAAGAGGCGTGAGGAATTCATCGATGTAGTGGAAGGAGTGGTTAATTTGTCCTTTTGGACAACTAGACACAGTCTGGTGGCCTTCCAAGGTAGAAGGGATGAGACAGTGTGGTCTCTGCCAACATCGAGGTAAAGTGGTCAGAACATGGTCCATTTCCGCTGGCTGCTCGATGGGCCTTGCCTCCTGAATTGTAGTAAGAGGTTGGTGAGGATTCTCAGAAATATAGGCTAGGGGGCATGATATATATATGCCCTTATACAGCCTTTTGGCACCACCTACTTTGATGTCAGTTTTATTTGGCCGGAGGATATGGAACATTTTTGTTCGCAATATGAGCTTACTCAGAGATTCCGATGTCAAGTCAATCTCCCGCCAGAACATGGTAAAGAATGTGTCTGTTTTGACTGGCAAGGAGTCGCTTTCTTGTGCAGACAGCATGACCTTGATCAGTCTCTATGGACAGGTGATCCATGTAGGCGAAAGATTGTTTGATGATTTTGGGTTTTGGTGAGAGGCTTGAAACTTTATTGGTAAGTTAAAGGTTTCAGGGAATACTATTGCCCACATTCCCTCCTCAACTTTCTTAGGTAGCGATCGGCTCATGATCTTCTACTAGGGGCAGCCTATCTTCTGCCAAAAGTGTGGTAGCCCCACACACTTTAGTGCGGCGTGTAACGTGGTTAAATATGCTTTGAGTGGGGCTCATGGCCATCTTGCTACAACGTGCAAGGACAATGGGTATAACATGTGTGGGGATTTCAGCTGCTGTCCTTGTTGCTTTGCCAATATGGTCCGGAATCCGACAAGGGCAGGCCAAGATGCAGGAGGGGGCTCCAACCCTGCTGGTGAAGGGACAAACAGAGGTAGAGGAAACGGGGGACCAGTGAAGGGTAAGCAGTTACCGAACCTTGCAAGGATAAGGAAAACAGAATGTCGTCAGGAGGAGGAAGGGGGCAATGTCTTTGCCTCCAAAACCCGATCTGGAGAGGATTGCAGCTGGGGTTTTGGACAGTGAGCTGGAAGAGGAGGTCAGGAGGTTGGACAGGGAAGAGGAAGCTGCAGCCTTGCAATCTTTGTCCAGTGAGGGTCTGAACAGGGATGTAAGGGAATGGCAACAGAAAAAGAATAAGGGTAAGGGTAAAAAAATTGGCAAGAGAAAGAAGAGGAAGAAGCCAGGGGAGTCCAGGGGTCTGTCCTTGTAGTGGTTATATCTTATATATATTATATATAGTATGTATTTTTGGCTTGCACTCATATATATATATTAGTGCTCACTTCAGTTATCCTATTCAGTTATATGTAGTTTTTTTTCTGAATGTGAACACAGCTCCGCCCCTTTCGGCCATGTTTTTTCCATCTCCTATATAAGAAAGTCCTTAGTTACCCCTCTCCACCCATAGCAGTTTTTAAGGCAATGAGATGACACACAGTTAGGGTCACAGAGCTAGGGACCCCAATATAGAGATATACCTTGACGAGGTTTTGGGGCTCAGTTACATTGATCAATGCGATTGCTAAATATCTCCTTTTTCCTAATATTCATAGCAGGTATGCAATTCATTATTCACATGTTCAAATTAGCAAGTAGCATTTTTCATTGTATATTCCAATATTTTTCCATATGCTTGAGGCATTATACCATTATCTAAGTTTGATGTGCAGCCTTATTCTTATATATGTCCTTGTAGTGGGACCCCTTGGTGAACCCGGAGGAAAGCTCGGTTACTCCGCCTCTCGTGGGCCTCACCAACCGATACCATGCCCTTTCGACATCTCTCCCTCTCAATCTGGCAGGGAGGGGATGTGGTGCCAAAGGTTGCAGACAAGAGGGTCAGGGTTTCGGAGGGCACTGGGTCTTCTTCACTAGGGGTGGTAGATGGGCACAAGACTACACCGAATCCGCCAGAAAAAAATGAGAGAGTATAGAAGGCTGATGGAAGGATGGATATGAATGTATGCTTAAAGAGGGGGAAGAACACATTCTCCTCTCTGGAAGGGCATGTGTCTGGGGGTGGGGAAAAGCTTTCTGTCCAATTTGATCACCCATGATGGTTGATGCTAGCAACCATTAATGTTGACAGCATGAAGTCAGGTATGATGAGATTTACAGCCTTTTATTTTCTCGGCCATCTTGATGCTGACATTTTGTTTGTGCGGGAGACCAGATTGTCTGACTCAACACTGTTGAGGAAGGCAAGAAAGGAATGGTTGCATAGGCTCTCCTATTGGTCTCTTGCTGCCGAGCCATACAGTGGAGTAACGTTTTTTTTTTAAACCGCATATGTAACATGCTGATGGATTATTGAGTTGGAAATAGAGAGGTGCCTGATTTTAGAATTGCTTATGAAGTGACTGGAGCTCCGGCTCCTCAATATATACGGTCCATAGTCTAAGTGGTAAATAAGGAATAACGTTTGGAACACCATTCTAAGTCTGAACTGGGTGCAAAAACCTAAAAAAACATCACTATATGGAGATAAGGTATGCACACCAGTGACTATGTAAGGGGAATACATGAAATAGCAGAAACTGCTGTGTGAATACTGACATGAAAAATCCAATAGCTATATGTAAGAATGAAAATGTGAAAAATGGAACCTGCATTACTGCTATGAACATATGAATAAAGAGAAATTTAGCTGCTGAATTGATCAATGCAATAGAGCCCCAACACTACGCACCCAGTTCAGACTTAGAATGGTGTTCCAAACGTTATTCCTAAGGCTAGTTTCACACTTGCGCTATTTCGACGCAAACGGAATCCGTCACTAATGTAGTACAGTTCATTTATTTACAGTGGAAGCGCGTTACTATGGCGCGTGTGTGTGTCATGCAGTACCCGCTTGTGTCCACACGATGTCGCGCTTCCACTGTAAATAAATGAACTGTACTACATTAGTGACGGATTCCGTTTGTGTCAAAATAGCGCAAGTGTGAGTGAGCGCTTATTTGTTAGTAGTTTTTCGTTTGTGAACCCACCCCACTCACACCTATTGCCAATCCACATAATACGTATATATAGCCTGGGTCTCAGCTTCCCAACACGGTAAGTTTTTTAACTGCATGAGAGGACACACACAAGCTAGGGACCCCAGCGTAGAGAAATACTTTGGCGTAGTGTTGGGGCTCTATTGCATTGATCAATTCAGTAGCTAAATTTCTCTTTATTCATATATTCATGGCAGTAATGCAGGTTCCATTTTTCACATTTTCATTCTTACATATAGCTATTGGATTTTTCATGTCAGTATTAACACAGCAGTTTCTGCTATTTCATGTATTCCCCTTGCATAGTCACTGGTGTGCATACCTTATCTCCATATAGTGATTTTTTTTAGGTTTTTGCACCCAGTTCAGACTTAGAATGGTGTTCCAAACATTATTCCTTATTTGTTAGTAGTTTTTCGTTTGTGAACCCACCCCACTCACACCTATTGCCAATCCACATAATACGTATATATAGCCTGGGTCTCAGCTTCCCAACACGGTAAGTTTTTTAACTGCGTGAGAGGACACACACAAGTTAGGGACCCCAACGTAGAGAAATACTTTGGCGTAGTGTTGGGGCTCTATTGCATTGATAAATTCAGTAGCTAAATTTCTCTTTATTCGTCACTGGTGTGCATACCTTATCTCCACATAGTCTAAGTGGGACTGTAAAAATCTCTTTATGAAGATTAAACCTTTTCGGCTTTGTAGCCGGCAGGTGGGCTTTGGAGGGGACGTCAACAATGTCTCAAGCTCCAGGATAGGGGAGGTTCCAGATACCAGCTGGCATATGATAGCATCACACTTAATAGTATAATTAGGGAGACTCAACTGTTGGATGTACTGTATATATGAGAAATAACCCAGGTCACGTGGGATTCACATACTTCACAGTTAGTCAGATAGGGGCAAGGATAGACAGGTTTGATTTGAAAGAGGAGGCCGTCTCTTTACCGATATTGGTGGTAGATCTGGAATTCTCTGATCACTGTTTAATTATGTTTTCCTTGAATTTTGCAGAAACCTCCCCAGATGGGAAGAGGTGTGTGGAAGCTAAATTCGTCACTCCTGATGAAAACAGCTGCGAGACAGTCTTTTGAGGATTTTCTTCAGGGACAGGTGCCATTGGATGACCTTTTTAACAGTGAGTCTGAGTGGTTGAAGATGTTTGAGCACTGGATGGTGAAGTTCCTTCCAACAGCTCTCCAACCTTAGAAGCCTGAACAGGGAACGGCTGTATCAGAGCGTGAGGAGAAAACTCGAGAATCTTGTTTTGGCTGGAGGTGACAGCAAGGAAATCTCCAGAGTAAAATTCTTGATATGGAGGTGTCAGTACTATAGGCACACATCTTTGTTTTTTTAGGGATTTTAGGAAGTACCGCTCACTTGACCCTTACAGAAACTGCAAGATGTCAGTGAGTAGTAAGATAGTGTTAGGTCAGAAGGATGGTATCACTAATAAGGTCTAAATCAGGGATCCTGGAAATCATCAGATCCTACTAGTCTCACCTCTTGGGGAGGAAGGAACTAGATTGAGAGATGATATTGGCTTTTCTTGCTGAGCCCGCCGTTATGCCAGGAGTAGACCCCTCTCTTGATGTCTTGATGTGAAGGAGATTAATGAATTGGAAGTGAGACTGGCAATTGATGGGCTTCGGGCCAAAGAGTCGCCAGGTCCAGTTTGCTTATCATCCGAGTTCTATAAGATCTTTAAGTTCTCTTTAGTACCTTTGATGACTCCAGTGTTTAATGAGTGTCTTTCATCGGGCATTCTGCCGAAGTCAATGAAGAGATTAACGTTGATTCTTCTGTCAAAGGGTAAGGATCCGTCACACATTGAGAATTGGAAGTCCGTAACACTTCTCAATGTGGACAGAAAGGTTCTGGCTAAGGTGCTTTTCAACAGGCTGGTAAAATTTGTGCCAAGGCTCCTTTTGGAGGCCCAGTACTGCACTGTTCCTGGTCCTAGTGCTTTTAGCGCTGTTCTTGATGTGCAGGAGGCTGTGGGGCAGGGTAGGACAGGCCTGTGCAATGGGTATATGCTGTCTCTGGATCAGGCAAAAGCCTTTGACCAGGTTGATCACGATTGCCTCTGGTTCACTTTGACATACAGTATTGTGTCCTGAGGATAGTAGCCTATGCTGACAACGTCACGGTTTTTGTTTCCTCGGGAGGGGAGGCGAGGGCAGTGATGCCAGAGGTACAGTGGTACTCAGAGGCATCGGGGTCCAAGGTCAACCAGGACAAGTTTGAAAGTCTCTGGTTGGATGGCGAAGTTCCTGATTTCAGTCCTCTGGACACTTTCCCAGAACCCCAGGAATCTGCCAAAGTCCTAGACATAGAATTTGGCCAGGGTGATTACCACACTAAAAACTGGCAGAATTAAGTGTGTCCAGAGAGTGGACCACTGGAAGGGTTGGACTTTGACCCTGAGGGAAAGGGTGAGTTTGTGCAAAGCTTTCCTGCTCCTTTTGTTAATCTATCTAGGCACTGTGTGCTTCTTGACAAAGCCTCTTTGGACGTGGGTTTACAGTCTGATTTTTCAGCTGTTGTGCGGAAGCACACTGAACCTAGTCAAGAGGGACGTTACTTACCATACGAGGGGACTGGGGTGTTGAACCCCATGGTGTTTCTTATGGACACGTTTTTGAAGGCAAACATCTCAAACCTCTGGAAAAGATGGCTTCTCAGTGGGTATTCTCCTGCAGGGGGTGGCTTCAGCCCTTCTTCCAGGATTCTGTCAAGCAGGTTACTTGACAAGAGGATCTTATCAATTCATTTTAGAAAACCACTGGTCCTCAGGGATTGCCCAAGTTGGGATCTGGAGGTGGGGTTAAGGTTATTGAACTCGAAGAGAATCCCTATGAAGTTTTGGAACTTGACTTGGCACTGTGCCATCATCAGAGATTAAGTAAGACTGCCATATTACATTGCAGCGCAATGTTAGAATGAGCTGGCAGCTCTACTGAAATGAGCATGTCAGTATGTATTTTTATGCAGCTGTCACGCTCAGGTGGAGAAAGCCATGGGCGAGTCCGAGCATTGTTATGATGTGATGCTCAGGCAGTAATACAACAGTCTGACTGGATCACTGATGCCAGTACTGAGGGGTTGAAGGAAATTTTGTGCGGCAGAAGGGGGTGAATATTCATTTGCCATTAACACATGTTCCAATCACTGATACCGGCACAGAGGCGTGGGCAGGACTATGGGTGTAGGAACAGGGTGAATATTCATTTTTCTTTAACTAGCATGTGACTATAGACTTCCAGGACTTACAGCAACACATCAATAAAAGTTTCCCCAATGTACACCAATAAAAGTTACATATCATGAAAGGCTGCCCAAGCCATATTTTAGGATTACTATTATAGTATGGTATGCAACTAGAGATAATTCTTGTAGTAGGGCTTATATTATAAGCATACTCTGAAGAGGCAGAAAAAAACATCTAGGGCTTAATTTCGGGGTAGATCTTTTTTTTGGGGAAATAAGGTGTTTCTATACAAGGCACAAAAGGGGCATTATTACTGTTTTACGACAATGGTTATAGTACGATATCATTTGTTTTAAAGTGGTGGATTGTGAAAAGGGTACTGGAAAATCAGTAAGCCAAAGATGCATCTGTGTTAAATTTTGCAGGAACAAATTATAGATGGAAGAAGTGGTCATGGTGGTCTGCGCCAAATGGAAAATAAATAGGAAAATGAATGACTATGATCACCGAAGATGTCACAGGTTATTTACAGTATAGACATGTATGGTCTACAGAGCACTGGTGTAAAACTGATATTACCATTATCTGGTCACTTTATGGCAGTAATATGAGCCTAAATACTTTGGTTTGGGTTAATATTCCATCATTGAATGGTGTTATAATACTGCAATATAATAGACATACAGTATAACTGAGGTATTATTTAATCTTATATAGCATCATCATTATTAATAATATAGATCTTGTAGTAAATCTTGATTTCCTCCAGGCAGGGTAATATTTCTAATAGAGACCTCTATCTGGGGAAGATGGAGGGTGGGACAGCACGGGCCTGTGTCCTTTTAAATGCCAGTGCTGAATTTCAGTCCCAGTCCGGCCCTGGCTGCAGATTTTCTGTTCAAAAATTCAAAGAGGAAATCTACATTTCCACCATATGTGAATTTAGCCTTATATACTTCCAGATATTGCATTATTCGGGAACCTGTGTAAAACGTGCAAACATCAAACAAAAGGATTCTTGATGCATGAATGAATAAACAGATTTTTATTAAAATTGTTATATGTACATCAGCTCTGGAAAGATATACAAAGCCAGTTATATTGCGAAAAGCAGGCAATGAACATTTCAGAGGGATTCAGCCTGTCTTGTACTTTTAAATGTTGATGAGAAATAGATCAAACACTTGTCCCCCTCATAATAAAATGTTGGCAATTTTTGGAACGTATTGCAAAACTGATATGCCATAGAGCAGACACACGCTTCACTTAGTCTTTGTTTGCACCACGCTGGCAGTGTAATCTTGTCTTATAGGCCAAGTAAGTTTTCTTTTATATAGCCTTCATGTATACAGTTGCATACATCATCAAAAGACTCCTATTACAAAATATTGCCCAATGGCTCCAGTTCATCAATGTAATTCGCTTTTTGAATTACTTTGAAAAGTCCCCAAATTTTTGCTAACACAGTGTTGTGACAAATTTAGTGACTTTTGGCACTTTCACAGCAGTTTTGGTGAAATGGGCAGAGCTGGAACAGGACATGGTGTTGAAGATGCATGATGCCACAGGTTGACTAACTCATGATGAGCTGTAGTGTGCCTTATGGCAGAAATCTTACTCCAGTGGCTGGCATAAGGCGCACGCCACGTGCCAGAAGCAACTGACTCATTAACAGGTGAGTACCTCTTAATGAATCAGGAGCTTCTGACTCCAGCACTCCTCCTCATCAAGAACATTGTGAACATTTATGGTCTTGATGACTCATGTCCAATTTGTTCTATGTTGGGCTTATTTTTCATCCAAAATGTAGTTGACCATAAACAAAGAATGTGCATGGTGTTTCCGTTATTTAGGGAAAAAGGAGGGTTGAACCACTGGCAATATGCCGTAAAGTTCTACAAGTAAAATATATCACTATTGTTGGGTTATATTAAGGGGTTGTCCAGTCTTTGGTTGAAAGTCTGTAGTTGCTCTATTTGATTAGAGACTTCTAAATCCTTACATCGTACACACTGTATGCTGTCCAGATTCTCCATCCTGCAAAAAATGGCCAGTCACATGATGTTAGCATGTGATATGCATACTTCCGGCCAAATTCCATCTAGACTTGCTTGGCCTTCGCTCACTTTACCTGTATTGACCGAGGTTGTGCACGTCTAGTTGGCACGTGACCGTATTTATGCAATTTGCATAATTGTGGTCACATGTCTGCCTGTTCTTGGCAGTAATACCAGAGACTCCTGACAGGGTGACGTGTGCAAGCTTTAAGGGTTCCGAAGTCTTCAGTCCCATAGAGTTACTTCAAATTTTCAACAAAAGACCAGACAACCCCTTTAAGACATTGTAACGAAAATATTTTTATGCTACTAGATTTTTAATCTGCTCAGTGAGCCATGATTTTACCTTTGCTAGTTTTCTTGTTCATAGCAACTTCAAAATAGTTTTATTCTAAAAATTGCTCTGTTATCTTAATAATAATTCACATTAGTCTTGCAAGAAGTTGTGTGTCCTTCAAAGTAGAACTTCTGAAGTCAAGAGCTTGCTTTGCATTCATATGCCGTCTGTCGCTATCCAGCTATTTGTGAGCAGAGAAGAAAAAGTGAATAGAGAATATATAGCGCATGTTCTCTTTGCTTGTTACATATTGATAATGTCAGCATTTCGCAGGCATAAAGGGGTGTCCGGTGGAATGTTATTACTTTCAATCTCATTACCATCCAAGCGTAAAATTTCCAGCCGAGAGAAGGACGTGATGTCCACATGTGTGCAAAAACTTTTGACTGTAAATTCTAGAGATGAGAGAAAAGGAAAATTGTTATTATACTTAATATCATTCAAATAATTTAATGCATATAAGATTAGATTTTGCAACATTTAATGCAAGTTTTCATCCAATTAGGAGTCTTACAACAACACATGGAAATGTTTTCCAAAGAATGTATGCACAGTAAGAATTGCTTAAATGTCTGGGCTGACCATACACATAAATATAATTATATACTGTACTTATATTTTTTCTGAAAATTTGTATTTTTCAGTTGGTCATAACTAGTATTTAGCGAGTATTGGGGTGCTTGGAATTCTCGGTACTCGATCAAGTATTCCCGTCAGTTAAAAAATGTAAGGTGTCCTTTATTTTTTTTTAAAGTGAACCTGTCAGGTTCTGTATGCACCCAGAACCATGAGAAGTTCTGTGTGCATATTGCTAATCTCTGCCTAAGGGCTCTTGTCCACTTGCGATTTCCATGTGCGAGTGCGATCCGATAAAAAATGGGATCGCACTCGCACCAGTATTAAGCTATGAGGCCGTGTCCTCTTGCTAAATTTTTAACGGCACACCTCGTGCACTCGGTGAAATCGCAGCATGCTGCGATTTGCACCGAGTCTCAGCTCTCGCACCCCCATGCAAGCCTATGGGAGTGAGAAAAAAATCGGAATACGGGTGGCATATGTATGTCATACAGATGGCATACGCATGTCACATGAATCCTTGACACTTGCATACCGCGTCGGGCTGGCTCCCGGAGGAATCGCCAGTAATACCAGTCCTAGCCGTGGTTACATGCACTGAACTCCGGAGCTGTCACCTGAGCTCCGGAGTGCAGCCTGGACTGAACAGCGAGCGCCGAGTGATTGATTCCCCGGCAATTGCTGTTCAGTTCATGACAGCTGCAAACAGACTGGGCTGATCTCCGGAGTTCAGGTGACACCTCCGGAGTTCAGTGCAGGTGTAACGCCTGCCTGGATCAACAGACTCAGGTGGGATGTAATGGACAGACTAGAGGGAAGCCACTCACCAAGCAGGACCCCCAGAACCCTGAAACCTTTTAACCCCTATACAGGAATTTGGAATTACACAGGGCCCTGGAGATCACTACCTGTGGAAGGCTGCAGTCCGAGAGAGTAGTCGTCAGGCAGAGTCAAACCAGAAATAGCAGAACAGGGACAGAATCGGCAGACAAGGACGTAATCAGAAAACGTAGCAGAGGTCAAATCCGGATCGGGCAGTGAGGTACAAAAACAGCAGGCAAAAGGTAGTCAGAAAACACGCAGAAGTCGGCACACAGGAATCACAAAACAGAATAGGGCAAACCAGGAGCCAGGAAATCAGAACTATCTGTGGCAGAGGTGAGCAGACAGGAGGGGAGCTAAGAAGGGTGTGGTGTCTTCCCATTGGCTGTAGCTGAATGCTGGCAACTTCAGCTGGAAGACACACGCCACCCACAGTCAGCCAGTGGTACTGCAGATCCCAAAATAACCCAGCCCAGTGGATGATCGGAGCCTGTGCCCACCGGTGCCGCTGGCATTGACTCCTCTCCCATTACCAGCACCATCCACGGCAGGAACATGGCGTCGCCTGGCGATTGGAGCAGAAGTCGCTGGAGTGGACTCCGGTGGTGACGTAACAGCAGGTAACCGCGGCCAGGACTGGTACTACTAGAGATTCCTCCGGTAGCCAGTCTGACGCTGCTTGCATAACACTCACATAGCACCCGCATGACCCTCGCATGTCATACGGATGCTATGTGAGAAAAAAAACAAAACACTGTATGCAGACCTTACGCAGGACGCTCGACTTACATTTGTAGCCAAGTATCGCTGTGATTTTTTTAATGCAAGTGGACAAGAGCCCTAACCGTCCCTGTTTACACTAGCATAGTTAAAGAGATCTTTAGAAAAAGTAATTCTAAAGATCTTTCATCATATGCTAATGAGCGCAGGGTCTAGTTGCAAGGGCGTTAGTTCCCTTGGCTAGTTAGCCCCCTTACCATGTAAGCACTTCCCTGTGGGCATGCTAACGTGCTAATGAATGTGCAGCATCAGAGGCATGGTCCTTTTCAGCTCTATTCTGCCACCACGCCCGATACTGGATTTCGGCTCAGTGCACATGACCTCTGGACTTCCAGTCATGCACACTACACCAGTTTAAAGATGGGACTCGCACATCCAACTTCATAGTGTGCATGACCAGAAGTCTGGGGATTTCTGATCATGTGCACTGAGCTGAAATCCAACGTCGGGCGTGGTGACAGCAGGGAGGGAAGAGTGACCGCGCCTCTGACGTTGTGCATTCAATAGCATGTTAGCATGCCTACAGGGGCGTACTAACAAGCTAAGGGAGCCAACTAGCCAAGGAAACTAATGCCCTTGTGACTAGTCGCTGACCTCATTAGCATATCATAAAGGATCTTTACAAACACTTTTTCTAAAGATCCATTTATCAATGCTAGTGTATACAGGGATGGTTAGGCAGGGATTAGCAATATGCACCCAGAACTGCTCGTGGTTCTGGGTGCATACAGGACCTGACAAGTTCCCTTTAAAGCTTTAGAAATATATACTGTACAAATTATTTTGACTGTCATTTTCATCATTGTCACGCACAGTTTGTAAGCACTACCCTACTCACTACGGTCACCGTTCTGACGTTCTGAAAGTTGCTTCCTGTATTGTCTCTCCCATTTTCTGACCCAGCTTGCCTACTCAATTATCCTGTCCTTTCTGCTCCTGACCTCGGTACCTCTACTGAATCTATGCTGCCTGCCCTGATATGAGATTGCCTGACTGCCTTTTGCCTTTATCTGCCTGTACCTCAAACCCATCTCTCTGACCCTTCAGTCAGCTGCTGCCATCCCGGAGACTGGAGTGGTACCTGGTGACTACCGGCGGCAAAGCCTATCCTTCCCATCAGAGGCTCAAGCGAACACCCAGTAGTTACGTTGTCACACCCCTCCATGGTAAGCTAGGTCACATACAGCAGCATTACAATCATTTACAGTTCACAGTGAATGGAGCTCATGTGTTCTTATTAGAATTACAGGTTGCAGTCTGCTTCTCCTGCATCACCCCCACCTTAATACAAAATAACAGGGGTTTTCTGTCTGCTGTCTCTAACACCAGGTCCTTCCTCTATCTAAAACTGAATCTCTACACAACTGAAGTTCTTGTGTTTCCTTCCAATACTAACCGTCCTATACCTGATATTTCAATTACCTTTGGTGGAACAACCATAACTCCAAAGATGCACACTCGCTGTCTTTGGGTCATATTTGACACAGAATGTTCCTTTATTCCCTATAACCAATTACTAACTCACATCACCTGCATCACCTAGAATCCGACCTTTTCTTACCTTGGAAAGTGCAAAATCACTTAGTGTCGCTCTTATTCAAATTGTCTCTTCATAGAGGAAGGAGACGAACTGTAGTGTCGCTCTTACTCATTCTCTTCTGGCATACTGTAACTCTTTACTGATTGGTCAACCTCTAATCAAACTTTTTCCCCTTTAATCCATCCTGATTCCTGAACGCAGCAGCCAGGGTCATATTCCTCTCCAGCCACTTCACTGATGCTTTGACCTTGGCTGCCTATCCGCTACAGAATACATTACAAACTTATCTCTCTTACACACAAATCTCTTCGCAGTTCTGCACTGCCCTTCATCTCATCTCTCATCTCTGTCTATTACTCTACCCATGCCATCTAATCTGTAACTGATCTAAAACTAACATCCTCCATAATCCGAACCTCCCATCCCCATATCCAAGACTTCTCTTGTGCTGCAACAGTGTTCTGGAATGCACTACCTCAATCGAGCTGACTAATATCCAGCCCCCATGTTTTTGAGCGTCTATCAGTTTGCCAGATACAGAAGATTGATTTGTCACTCAACAGAGCAGATTTCCAAGGCACCAGACTGCAGTGGCGATTGCTTTTCAACACTCCATCAGATGTCTGTTATTTTGTTTGGTGATATAAAGCTTGAAAACTGCTGTTCAGCCATGGAAACCCATGGTATTAGTTCCTAGTGCATAGTTTTTGTAAGTGATGTTAATGATTGTTGAATTTCTGTATATCTCCTAAAGTCCTCAGAGTGTTGGCTACTTTTATACGTTCTGCACTATACATCATCTACCACTTCATAGATTCATAGTTTCATTCCCAACTTTCAATGTGGTGCCACTCACATGTGGTAATGTAATAGTAAGGAGGCAATAAATATCATGAACTTGTTTCTGAGGTGACATACTATGACAGTATCACCTTCAAATTCGTGAGCTTTTTAGAGTGAATTATTCTTTCACAAATGTTGTTAATGGCAGATTGGATATTTACGGTTTCAATTTTATATACTTGAGGCAATAGGACAATATTAAAGACTTAAAAACTAAGATTAAGAGGTGTATCCCAGTACTTTAGATCATATGCATGTATTTTAAGGGATTATCCAGGCTTGGGCTAATAGTCTGCAGTCACTATACGTGACTGCAGACTGCCAAACTGTGACGTCGCCTGGTGTTTATGTCACAATTCCCTGGTGTGCCCCATGCTAGTCAGTGGTCACAAGACTGCCTGTATGCGATTTGCATACTTACCGTCACATGCCAACTAGCCTCATTTGTCTTCTCTTGCAATATCAACAAGAGAGTGGATTTTTCCTTTTAAATTAGTAGGAAGAGTATACAAAGAGCATTTGTAGCTGTTTAGGGGAAGGATTTTGGAGTGGCTCGCTTCAAAATCTTCCTATAAAAAGTGAATTTAGCCTCAGAAATATCACATCTAAAACTCATTGTTATGTCAGTATTTGGTCAGTATTTTGCATCCGTGTTTATAAGCTATGGGTGGAAAATAAACAGTGAAAGTGGCAATGGAAAAATGTGTAATCCTTCCCATTTTTGAGAAAACTGCAATGGAAAAATGTGTAATCTTTCATTTTGATTACTCATTTTTGTGTGTGTTTGCATAAAAATAGTGATGAGATTGATCCCTAATGATGTTTTTGCACCGCAAGGTTTCACTTATGAACAAAATATGGACTATCTCCCACCTGGAAAGGACAGGATGAAGGAGGTGACTTTTGGCAATTGTTTGGTGACTTTACTACCTAAGGTTAGCGGAACACTATAAGTATGGGAAAGCGAGTGAATGCAGCTGTGCTAGTCTTGGGATTCGGAAAAATCTAAGGACTGTGCCAAGCTTCCTGTATCATAGGGAGAAAGAATACAAAGGACAGTAACAACAACACCATAATGACTAGCTATAAAATTCACTTGAGAGGCACGGCTGCTGTCTTCACATGCAACTGCCTGTATAATATGCCTTTACGGGGAGGCAGCCCATCCCAGGTTGGGGACTGTATTATAAAACGCATCCGCTTAATGGCAGAAATCTTGTCCCAGGACAAAAACTAAAATCTATATATACAGTGCTTATCATAAATGAGTACATCCCAACAGATTTGTCAGAAAACCTTTAATTTTCTTTCAGAATCAATATATTCAATGGCCCATTGATTGCACATAAAATTTGTTATTTTGCACACCCAGAAGAGTTATTTTTCTAACAAATTCATTCAAGGCCATGTTGCAAAAAATGAGTACACCCCAATGAAAGTCTTAGGAGAAAAGTTAAAGTTTAGACTACAAAATTCTAATTAACAAGAATTCAACCATAGGTAAGCCTAATTATTCTTTACACAAGGTGTTCAGCAGGCAATAGAAAGTAGAAGGAAAATTAGAGCAACTGTCCAATTATAAAAAGTCTTCCTTTATTCTTGCATATTAAACATTTTTTCAAATATGTTGATAAAACAGCAGAAATGGATCCATGCCTGCAGTCAAAGGCTGACGCGTTTCGTGCAGTTGCCCTTAGTCATAGCCTCCAGCAGGCAGTTGACGACTAAAGGCCATTACTTAATGAAAACCTATTTCCATTTCATCATTTCAGCCACAGCACCATATGGAAGAAAAATTTAAGACCTGAGAAAGAAAGGTGAGAAAGCGACAATATCAGCAAAGCTTTACTTATCAATGAGAATACTGAAACAAAAGTGATACTGTGGCACCCCTGACCTGGTCAGGCGCCACTGAGTACTGCACCCATGCTGGATGAGTGCAAACAGGTAATCCAAAAGGCTGGAATAGGGTGTACGGACAGACACATAGTGACCAGGTCTCCCACACACTAGAGGGGACCCTTGGGCAGACCCAAGAGGGGGCGTACCTCCACATCTCAGCTAGAGGTGCTGGGGAGGGGTTGGAAGCTAAGGTGACAGTGGCAGTTAGAAAAGGAGTAGGAGAGAAGCAAGTCAGTCTGAAGAAGAGAGCGCAGGGAGAAGGAGTGAGCAGGCACGTGGACACGCTAGTCAGACTCTGCCCGTGAAATAGCCATTAGCGGGGGGAACGGTCACCAGCAGTTGGACAGAAAGACGCTGAGGAAGTTAGCTGGTCGTGTACGGAGACTTCTGGTAGCTAGGCACGCACGGGGAACAGGTCACTAGAGTCAGACATCCATTTAGTGGTCTGCTAAACCTGCCGATGGGGTGGACCACAAGTCCCATATTAACCAAAACAGAGTCCGAGCATCAGCAGCAACGAGGGGGCCCATAAGGAGGATCGAGCCTGGAGCCATCTTCCTTGGTCCACGCTGCCAGCTAACGGGCCAGAAAGGGGAGAAATGGCAGTTGCGACTTCCCTGGATGAATCCCACGGTACTTTAAGTCAGGGGTTGTCCGAAACAAGAAGTGCTAGGAAGGCGAGATAGCGATTACCCTTAGACTACGATTACCCTTAGACTAGGTGGACCAGGTATCCGTCAGGCTAGTCTATCTCAGCATCGCCCGGGTTACCTCAGAAAAACACCTGAAAGTGAGCAAACAATTTGAAAGACTTTCTGGACTGTGACTGAGTTATTCTGCGACCTGTTGTTCTACACACATACACCCTAGCCCCTAACTCTCGGGAGGCCCCACCATCCGACTGCAGATTCCATCAGCCCCAGACGCTCGTTAAAACTGCAGTGGCGGTCACCCATAACCCTGACCGCAAACCGAGAGTGGCATCACGATTCAGCTGAAAATAACCTGACATACCTGCTGCCAGCGATAATCAAGTGGAGCCCCTGTGCCGCCCCAGAATGTGGAGTGACGTCCCTGAGGTGACCGCTAGAGGTGGGCGACACATTTCTGGCATCACGAACAGGATAAGGACTAGACCTGTTTAGACAGATGACAGTGCGCCTTAGTGGTCTAATCAGAAAATTTGGACCGCCGCCATATTGACACTGCTAAAAGCGTGCGAATTTGAAGACTGCAGCCCGCGCAGAAGGAAAGTACTGCCCACGAAGAGGTGTGGCTGTCCTAGAACCCCTGGAGCATTCTGGCCCCGCGAGAGAAGAAGATGGGGGCGGATCTGTCCCTGGACTGCGGGAATGTCCGAGTCCTGTGGGAGAAAAAGAACAAGAAACGAAACTGAGCAAGGAGTGTGGGCAGAACCTGTTGAGCAGTGAGAGAGGCAAGATGACGTCAGCGGAAAGCGACCGCGAGGAGCTGGGATGGACCAGGCCCATGACTGCTGCTGAGATGGAGGCAGAAGTAGGAAGAATCGCCGACAGAAGGGAGGAACGGAGCAGGCGTGAGATAGCCACTTGGAAAAAGGAGATATTGGCAATAAGAAACCTGCAGATGTCAGTGCAGCGAGGCCCACATGGAGGTGCCACCCACGCCCATCTGGAATCATCACCGGCGATAGCAGCCCTGCTGCGGGATATCTCCAGCCCAACTCCGGGTGAGTCCCACACTGCCCCTGTCCGACCGGGTATGCTGACCCCACCGGCGTTGTCACCAGATGCCAGCGCGATGCCTGATGCAGTGTCCGGTGCGATGCCCGATGCGACGCCCGGTGAGATGCCCAGTGCAACGCCTCTTGTCCCGGCCAGACCAGACCAGGCCGCAACGCCTCTTGTCCAGGCCAGACCAGACCAGGTTGCAACGCCGTCTGTCCCAGTTGCCCGACCAGAGGTGGTCATAGCACCCCAGTCACTGACTGGGGGTCCTGTCCCTGTGCTCTGGCATGAAGCGGACAAGGACATGGCTCGGGTAAAGAGAGGACTGGAGGCTCGGTTCCCCGCACACCTAGTAGACATGTACCTGGTTCCTAAGCTGCCATCCCGACCTGAAGCGGTCCCAACACCCTCTCCGCTGGAGAGGGATCCATCACCCTGCCCGGCTGCTGGAGGCTCGTCCCCAGAGCTGCTACCAAATCGATCGGAGGAGGACACAGCACCCTTAAAGAGAAAGGGAGGCCTGGAGGTCGCGCAGCTGTTCTCCCGATGACCGGAAGAGGTCACAGCACCCTTCGCCAGGGAGGGAGACGAGATTCAGCCACCACCGCTGCTATTCCCCAACCAACCAGAGGAGGTTGCAGCACCCTTAGAAAGAGAGGGAGGCCCGAAGGCCGCGCTGATGTTCCAACAATGACCGGAGGAGATTGCAGCCCCCCGTGCCGAGGAGGAAGACCTCATTGCATATAGCCCTGGCATGTATGTGACCTGGGAGCCGGCTGATGAATAGGTGATGGTGATGCAAAGACCAGCCCGCAGAGGACAGCGGCATGTGAGATCCAGACACCCCCTTGAGAAGCCCACCTCAGAGAAAGAGCAAGTGGAGGCCAGAGAACTGCAGGAGAAGAAGTCCCTGCAGCAGACCGGGTACCAGGCCTGAGGTCCCCTTCACCGTGGGGTAGTGGAGGAATTCAACTGCGGCACATGGTATGGCTTCATAGTAGAGTCTGGAGTAAAGGAGGGCATCTTTGTCTTCAGAAGGGATGTGCAGTCCCACCTACAGCGAGGACACCCAGGTCGAGACCTCTATGTGGGAGATGTTGTTGAATTCACCAGGCATATGGGTGAAAGAGGCTGGTTTGCCTTGGACGTGATACAGTGCGCTAAGGAAACCGTGGCAAGTCCAAGCTCCAACCCCACTGTTCCTACCAGGTCCTCAGAATTGTCACCATTAGAGGATACTCATGCTGCTATTTCCCAGAGTCAGAGCACTGCAAGCAAGAGCCCTGATCTTGAGAGAAGCAAGTCTGTGTAGTTTGAAAAGCAAAGTTCAAGATGTTTTAAAGTTAAGCAACGTTTAAATGTTTAAGAAAATGTGCCCACAAAAACTTTTGTGTGAACTGTTGAAGTATTTCCTTCCTTTTAGCACCAGGTTACGTGCACTTTAAAAATGGACCACAGGCTATGAACTGGCTATAGCCACAAACTCTCGCATTGTAAAAAGTTACCCCAGTGGTACCAACCTCAGAGCACGCCTGTTTATGGGGCCTGGCACTGCACCACCAGGAAGCACGCCTGTTGATGGGGCCTGCTGTCCAAAATTCCAAAGCACGCCTGTTTATGGGGCCTGGCTCTGCACCACCAGGGAGCACGACTGTTGATGGAGCCTGGCTCTCCAACACACAGAAGTAGGTACGCCTGTTTATGGCGCCTACCTTAAACCACCATCCTCAGGAGAGGAAGATTGGAGGAAAGGTCTGGGATAGAGCTGGCCCAGACCTGGTCACCAAAGGGACCAGTGACCTGCCTTCTGGAGGTTCCTGGGTGGGTTCAGGACTTGTGGGTGGTGGGTGGTGAAGAATGGTACCTGGTATGATGTTTTATGTGAATGCCTCCCCTGTGTGGGAAAAGTTGTATTAAAATGTTTTATTGTCTTTGCAGTCCGAGGACGTGCTGTTGATAACCAAGGGGGAATGTGGTGCCCCTGACCTGGTCAGGCGCCACTGAGTACTGCACCCATACTGGGTGAGTGCAAACAGGTAATCCAAAAGGCTGGAATAGGGTGTGTACGGACAGACACATAGTGACCAGGTCTCCCACACACTAGAGGGGACCCTTGGCAGACCCAATAGGGGGCGTACCTCCATTTCTCAGCTAGGGGTGCTGGTGAGGGGCTGGAAGATAAGGTGGCAGTGGCAGTCAGAAAAGGAGTAGGAGAGGAGCAAGCCAGTCTGAAGCGGAGCGCGCAGGGAGAAAGAGTGAGCAGGCACGCGGACACGCTAGTTAGACCCTGCCCGTGAAGTAGTTATTAGCGGAGTAGAACGGTCACCAGCAGGTGGACAGAAAGACGCTGAGGAAGTCAGCTGGTCGTGTACGGAGACTCCTGGTGGCTAGGCACGCACGGGGAACAGGTTCCTAGAGCCAGACATCCATTTAGTGGTCTGCTAAACCTGCTGGTGGGGTGGACCACAAGTCTCACACCAACCAAAACAGAGTCGGAGCATCAGCAGCAACGAGGGGGCCCATAAGGAGGATCGAGCCTAGAGCCATCTTCCTTGGTCCACGCTGCCAGAAAACGGGCTAGAAAGGGGAGAAAAGGCTGTTGCAACTTTCCTGGATGAATGTACTTTAAGTCAGGTTTTTGTCCGAAACAAGAAGTGCTAGGAAGGCGAGTTAGCGGTTACCCTTAGACCAGCCTGACGGATACCTGGTTCCACCTGCTTTATCTCAGCATCGCCCGGGTTACCTCAGAAAAACACCTGAAAGTGAGTAAACAAGTTGAAAGACTTTCTGGACTGCGACTGAGTTATTCTGCGACCTGTTGTTCAACACACATACACCCGAGCCCTTGGGGCCAGCCTCACTCTCGGTAGGCCCCACCATCCAACTGCAGATTCCATCAACCCCAGACGCTCGTTAAAACTGCAGTGGTTGTCACCCATAACCCTGACCGCAAACCGAGAGTGGCGTCACGATTCAGCTGTAAATAAACTGACATACCTGCTGCCAGCGGTAATCAAGTGGAGCCCCTGTGGCGTCCCAGAAGGTGGAGTGATAGTGATGTCCCTGAGGCAACCGTTACAGGTGGGCAACACAATACAAAATTTAACAAAGATGGTACAGCATCATCTGACAAAGAGGTCGAGGCCAACCACAGACGTTAACACCTAAACAGGATTGTCTTGTGATGAGAAGGGTTGAAAGAATTCCCCATTCAAGTTCACTAAAGTTAGCTAAAGAAATAGAAAGTGTTTCCTGTGACACAATACCACATAGTCTGCAGAGGAAAGCTATGCATGGGTGTTATCCACGAATTAAGCCACTCCTAAAGGTAACAAACAAAAATATCAGATCTACAATTAGCTAAAGCCTATGCTGAAAAATATGATGACTAAATATTCTGGAATAATGAGACCAAGATGACTGTTTTTGGATCTCATGGCTTCAAAACTGTATGGTGTCACAAAGGTGAGTAGTACAAAGCAAAATGCATGGTGACTACAGTGAAACATAGTGGTGGCCAGGGGTAGATATATCATTGGTGCAATCTGTGCAGTCGCAAAAGGGCCTAAAAGGAAAGGGGGCCCATTTCAACTCCAAAGCAGGTGGAATTAAGCATTATGATGAGCTATTGGACTTCAAAGAGCCCATATTCTGTTCAGTCACAAGGGTTCTTTTCTGTCTGTGTCAGCCAGTGATGGTGGCAGTGAGCTTATAAAGGGTTACAGGAGTGCTTACTTCTGAAGAACAGGTTGGAAGTGATTCAGTGGCCAAGTATAAAAGTAAAGGATCTATAGGAAAATCATACTGTGTATAGGGGGCTGTAGGGATGCAGTACTCTATGCTTTGCAATACAGCAATATTTACTAGAAAGAGACTGCAATGTAGCAGCTTCACAGAGTAGGTTTTGATCATGTGAGCTCTGTTGTGTTGTGTAGCCACTGCCTAAATATAAGGATGCGGACCACATCCTTCGGGTAACTTTCAAAGTTGCCTTTAACCCAATTTTAATTTGAGACCTCTACCTTTTGGTATGTATACAGTATATTAGTATATATATATATATATATATAGTATGCACCCACCCCAAGTGCTACCAGCACTGGCAGTGTCAGTTGGAGAAGCTTCAGAAGTTGTTACCTCCCCAAAAATTGAATATGATATTGTAGTCCGCTTATTGACATGAGAATCAGAATTGATTTGCAGTCAGGCCTTTGGAGATTTGCTGTCATAATGACACTTTTTAAACGGCAATACTATTGAGCTCAAATATATAGACTCAGTTTTGACTGAATCACTATGTACACAAAATGCAATTTGTTTGGACCTGTTAACTTGTTAGGTGAAAAAAATGGAACAAAAAAAGTATTCATGCACAATGCTTTCAATACTTTACTTATGAGTTTTGCTATCACAACTATTGTTAATATAAGCACCCTGAGTGCCACCAAGAAGGCTTGTGACATCCTTTCTGATGCCATAAGTGCCAACAGAATTAAAAACTATGACTTTCTGGACTAATAGCTGGTTGCAATTTTCTCCAATAGTTTGGAGAAGATTTCTCTCATCCAGTTCCTCTCTTCATTTCACATGCCAAGACACATTTTTTTCACTTGTGTTCTTTGTCATAAATGGAAAATAAAACACCTGGAATACTGCAGAAAAAGGAGACATATTGTGGAATGTAAAAAGTAATATTAAAGAAGAATTCCCAGAAACAAATGAAATGCTTTATTCCTTAATATATTGGTAATACACCCCTCAACATTGAAGTTGCAACACTAAGAAGGAAAAGTTATGGAATATACAATGCCCGTATCAGTAGTTCCACAATCAAATCAATGGAACTACAAGTTTTTAGTATACCTGGAAGGAAGAAAAGACTGCTCTGGCTATTTATTTTTAGTTATTTTGCATACTTATATAGCACTATCATATACCACAGTGTTTTACACACATTATCACTTTTCCCTTTTGGGCTCGCAATCTAAATTCCTTATCAATATGTCCTTGTACTGTTTGTGGAAAACCGGAGTACCCAGAATAAACCCAGGCAAACATGGGAACCTCTTCATAGCGTTGCCCACATGGCCCTCAGATGGAAACCAGAGGCTGGAATGGTTCAATGGAAGCTGGAAAGGAGGTCTATCCTCTTCAGCACTTCAGTCCTAATGTTGCCTTGGGCACAATGATAGTTGGAGATTGGTCTGGAGACCACCGTGGATGCCACCATGAAGAAGCCTTTATAAGGGCATGTCACATTAACCCTACTTGCTGGATTATGCAGACTGCATAATATACAGTTGCTGGACCCCCCTATTCTTCATTCCAGGAACACTAACAGCTTTGTGTTACATTAATTTGTGTACAGAACCAGTGGTACGGCCATTTATTCAAAGTGTCCCAGAAGCCATTTTTCAATATGACGATGCCAGGCGACATGTTACTCTTGCTACTGTGAGCAATCTACTTATCCTACATGTGCTATGATGGCCTGCAGCATCATCAGGGACATCATTGGTCAGCAGTTGCAAAGGAAGCTGCGAGCAGTGGATCTTGATGATTTGTGTGCCCATGTGCATTTAGTGGGGCAGAACATTTCTAAGACAACTTCTAATAACCTCACTGATAGCATGCCAAATAAATATATTTTTGTGAGTGGCGCTAATACTTGATACTGATTAAATTGCATTACAATTTTGTTTCCATTCTTTCATCATGTGCATATTATAAACTTTTCCAGCGATCTTGTATTTTCAATAATTCTATGACTTTTCATTCTTGGTGTTGCAAATTCAATATTGAGGAGTGCAAATGTAATCTAGTGAGCATGTGTTCAAATACTTACCTATTGCCGACTTCAGTTTCCCAGCACCATTCCTATCCATTTCTGAACCACATAATATCAATTCACATACCTGCTTGTGTAGACAATAAGTTGCTATCTCTGTATAAGTGTCACGCTCGTGACTAGCAGGGTTTACCTAGTACCTGGTAAACCCCCAGAAGATGTAACACACAGGGAACACAGGAGTCACAATGCAATAGAGGACCCTGCCGCTAGGGAGCGGGGTAAGAGGACACCTCCTGAACTCACCTCAAGCTGTTACCTCAGCTCCCTAGCGTCCCATCACTGAGCCAGATACCTTAGGTCCTCAGCTATCACTACACACCCTGCCTAGTGAGCAGGCCAACGAGATCACTAGTCTCACCACTACAATATAGAAACAGAAGGGTAAGAATACAGACAGGGGCAATAGACATGAAAAGGAAAAACGCTACAGGCAGCTTCAGTGCAGCAAAAATAACACTGCGGTACACATGATAAACTTCTTCATGAGCTCACTCCTTCCAAAGTGCACCACATAGAAATGAGGAATTTAATTTCTATCACAGGCATCAGCTGATCAGATCACATGACTTAAATAGTGAATGGGAGTGATCCCAAAGAGCAGCACCTGAGATTGGAAGCTACAGCCAGCAGACAGGCAGGAAAGGGTGCTTAATCCTTACAGCACCACTAGCAAGATGTTATCAAGTAGCAGTAGTGAACCTGCCAGTGGCAAGGTGCTGTGACCTTCTGACACCAGATTCACCACAGTCTTCCCCGAGTGAGACACACGTATGACAATAAGTCTATAAGAGTCTCGATGTGGTTCAGAAAAAGACAGCAATTATATTGGGAATAGAAGAAGATGGTGATTGCTCTAAGTACTTAAACACGTGCACAATATATACATATTGCTTACGGACTAAGGAATAAAAAACTTTCAGGAAGTTCTTTAAATTAAAATTGTTTAATTGACTGAGCAGCACTTTTTCCTCAAGTAGGAAAAATTAAGCATTGCAAAGTGACTTTATATTGCCTAATAAATAAGTTTTATACTACATTGTGAATTTGCAAATGTTCCATGCATTCCTTGATCTGCTAAACGCTCTCTTCTGAATAAGATGCCATGAAAAGCCTGGAATTTTACAGGGATAATTATAAGGTGTGAAAAGTTGTTACATGTCCAGATATCTGAAAATGCAACAATAATGCATCAATAAGGCTAATACACCATTAAGTTAAAGGGAACCTGTCCCCTATAAGCTGCAGCCACCACCACTGAGTTCTTACATACAGCATTCAAGAATACTGTATATAAGAGCCCAAGCTGCTGTGTAGAATGTAAAAAACCCTCTTATAATACTCACCTAAGGGACTACATTCAGGTGTCCGCCTGCAGAAAAAATAAATGTGCAAAAATGGTGCAATACAGAGCACATGCTAACGGAGCCTGCTCCATTATAGTCCATGGCCCTGTCGGTGCATGCGTCCGAAACACGTTTTGGGGGGTGGGGGAGGGGCAGTTCGGATGGATGCCCCGACGAGACCACTGAACGTAAGTAAAAGCGCAATATGAAAGCAGCCTAAGATTATCTAAATTATTATTAGTTTATTTGTCAGTGCTCTGAGCCCTTGTGGAAACAATGCAGTGAACAATCAACAATAAGAACAAGAAAGGGAGCTAAGAATTTGCTGATTGCTTGTACTTGTTGCCTCTCCTTAGTATTATTCAAAGAACCTATCACCAACATAAAAAATGTAGATCAGAAAAATGCACAAAAGTAAACAATATCTAGTGTCGATTGGAGCTCATATTGAAAATTTGAGTTCAATTTGGGTGCCTTTACACACTAAAATGGTGGCACTTATGTGGCACTATAGGAAAAATCCTTCATAGTTGTCTTTCAACTGACATGTGGCTTTATAAAGAAGGAACCTGCAATTACATCTTCCATTTTACGGTTATGGCTAAAAGTGTTGGCAGTGCACCCTTGAAATTGTTCCAGAAAATGAAGTATTTCTCCCAGAAAATATCATCTTTCCACGTTTTTTTATACATAGGTTTATTTCCTTTTTGTGTATTAGAACAACACAAAAAAACAGAGATAAAAGGCCAACTGGCCGTAATTTCACGCACAACTCCAAAATAAGCTGAAAAAAATTGTTGGCATCTTGAACATAATATTTGGTTGCACACTATTTGGAATAAATAACCACAATCAATCACTTCCTATAACCATCCACAAGATTCTTGCATCTCTAAGCTGGAATTTTGCACCACTCTCCTTTTGCAAACGGCTCTAGGTCTCTCATATTTGAAGGCGCCTTCTCCCAACAGCAAGTTTAAGATCTCAATTTTTAAGTGCTTTTTTCCATCCATTTCTGGGTGCTTCTTGAAGACCAATGAATAGGATACAAACCCAACTTTGTGACACTGGGCACTACATTTCGATCAAAAATCCTTTGGTAATCTTTAGATTTCATGATACCTTGCTCACAGTCAAGGCACCCAGTACCAGAAGCAGCAAATCCAACCCCAAAACATCTTTGAACCTCAACTATATTTGACTGTAGGTACTTTTTTCTCTTCTTTGTAGGCCTCATTCCATTTTCAGTAAACAGTAGAATGATGTGCTTTACCAAAAAGCTCTATCTTGGTTTCATCTGTCCACAAAATGCTTTCCCAGAAGGATTTTGGCTTACTTATATACATTTTAGGAAACTGCAATCTAGTTTTTTATGTCTCTGTGTCAGCAGTAGGGTGATCCTGGGTACCTTAACGTTTCATTTAATTCTAATATTGACACATAGTTTGCACTGACACTGATGCACCCTGAGCCTGCAGGATAGCTTGAATTTCTTTGGAACTTGATTGGGGCTGCTGATCCACCATATGGACTATCCTGCATTGCAACCATTCATCAATTTTTCTCTGCCGTCCACATCCACGAAGATTAACTTCAGTGCCATGGGTTGTAAACTTCTTGATTATATTGTGCACCGTGGACAAAAGAACATCAAGATCTCTGGAGATGGACTTGTAACTATAGTTGAGCGGATTGCTAACAATCCGGGTCTGGCGGATCCGTTGCGGGTTGCCCCAGAAGTCCGGATCCGATCTGGAATCCGGCCAATGTAAGTCAGAGAGAGAGAGAGAAAGAGAGAGAGACCCTGACCCCTGAAACCGTGCGGATCCGGACTTTTACAGTTCGAATCCGCTCAACACTACTTGTAACCTTGATATTATTGATATTTGAAATCATAGCTCTTCGTTTCTTGCTGTTCTCCATGTTTAGTATGACACACACAGACATACAATGCAAAAATTGGGTCAACTTCTTTTTATCTGGCTTCATGTGTGATTTTCATATTGCCCACACCTGTTACTTGTCACAAGTGAGTTTTATTGAGCATCACATGCTTGAAACAAAGCTATTTACCCTCAATATTGCAAAGGTGCCAACAATTTTGTCCGGCCCATGTTTGAGGGTTTGTGTTAAATTATGTCCATTTTGCCTTTTTTTCCCCTTATCCTTTGTGTTTTTTCAATACACACAAAGGAAATAAACATGTGTATTACAAAATTTGTGTCATTTCAATAATTTTCTGGGAGAAATACTTCATTTTCTGGAACAAATTTAAGGGTGTCAACATTTTTGACCATGACTGTATATATAAATAGCAAAGCAGTATGTACCATTGTTTCTAACCACTCTTTGTAGAAGTACTTCAAAAAAATGTCAGCACTTTAGATCAGCAATATCCTTATAAACCATGCAGTTTAAGATTACCTTTAGTAGAAGATACATCATCCTAAATAAATAAAATACTGTATTTGATCTCTTTTTAAAGGGACTTAAAATATCCAATAATACCTAAACCCTAATACTTTAAGTCAGTAGATATTTAAACAAGATGTCATTTTGTCTGTTTAGTGCCCAGTAAGGAAAGTTATCCAGCCTTTTCTTTCACTTGCCAAGGACATTAGATTATTCATAGCCAACAATTCCAGCCCTACTGTAAATTCAATCAGGTACATTCCATTAGACTTTATTCAATATATAGCCATTCCTGAATTAGTAAATATTTTACAAAAGGGCACTGTAGATTATTCAGATCAGTTCTTGTACATATACGGAAATGTACAGGTCTAGGAGTTGTTTCACTGTTCATCCAAATGGCTTTCAGAATGCAACTGATTTTCTCCAATATTTATGCCGTAGTTTATAATTGTCCAGAGGTGACTCAAAACTTTTATAAAATACATGCAAATTGGGTAATTGGGTTAATTTTGTTCAAAGTTTAATATTTTTAAAATATAAATCATATAATGTACATAAAATAGAGAATTATTTTGTGAATATATTGCATTAAATGCATTATAAGGGAGTAGGCATTTAGTGAACAAGATTCTCCAGCACAACATAAAAGGGTATGTTTGAGTACTTGGTACTTTGCTTCAAGATAGATAGGATATAAGGCCTATTGGTGTGACATGGTTCCCTACTCAAGGAACATGTGAAAGGACCAAGGCAACACAAAGTCATTTTAACCCATTCACCAGCGGGTGATTTTCCATTTTTCGTTTTTGTTATTTGATCCCCTTCTTCCAAGAGCCGTAACTTTTCTATGAGATGTAATGGGATGAGTTGTACTTTTAAATGAGTCCTTGAGTTTTACCATATAGTATACTGGAAAACAGCAAAAAATTCCAAGTGCGGAAAAATTGCAAAATAATACGATTGCATGATTGTTTTGGGATATTTTATTCACTGTGTTCAATATATGGTAAAACTGAGGTGTAAATGTGATGTTGCTTGTCGGTACGAGTTCGTAGATACCAAATATGTATAGGTCCACTTTTATCGAAGGGGTTAAAAAAATTCCGAAGTTTGTCCCAAAAAAGTTGGGTACTTTTTGAGCCATATTTCACAACCCATAGTGTTCTCATTTTTCTAGATATGGGGCTCAGTAGTTGCGTAATTTTTGCATCTCGAGCTGACGTTTTTAATGGTACCATTTTTGCACAGATGCTACGTTTTAATCACCTATTATTGCATGTTGTGCAAAATTTGCGACAACGAAAAAACATAATTTTGGCATTTGGAATTTGTTTGCCGCTATGCCATTTACTGATCAGACAAATTGATTTTATATTTTGATAGATTGGGCATTTCTGAACGTGGCGATACCAAATGTGTGTATATTTCTTATTTTTTCAACCGTTTAATTTTCAATGGAGCAAATGAGAGGGGGTTTGAACTTTTAGGTTTTTTAAATTTTTTTACATTTATTAAAACTTTTCTTTTACATTTTTTATTTATTTTACTAGCCCCCTATGGGACTATAAGGATCAGCAGCCTGATCGCTGATTAATTTCTGTTGATCAGAGCTGCTATGCTGGCTGTAATAGGAACTATGTCATTATAGCGACAAAGGTCATCATATGACCTGCCACTACCACGACAACCATCGGCTTCCGATAGCGGCGGGGAAAGGCGCGTTCCCCACTGCAGTTAACAGGCGCTGATCCACCTGCGCCTGTGAGGAACACATGTCTGCTGTTCAAATCAGCACACATGTGCAGGGATCACTGTCGGCTCACTTCAGCAGCCGGTGGTGATCACCCCTCCATGATTTAGGACGTATCGGTATATCCTTGGTCGTGAAGGGGTTAATAGTTATGAGTGCCCACTAAAACACTCAAGTGCTCATTAGTCAAATTGAGCAGGTCAGAGGCTTGGACGGACTTGATTCAAACAACAAGAATAATAGAAGTCTATGGAGAACTTGAGCATTTTTCCAGAAGACCGCCCAAGGGAGGCCAGGGGGCTGATAAACTGCTGAAATGGATGGGAACAATATGGGGAAGATGCCTGGATGCTTCTCAGAACTGTATAAATAAATCATTTTAAAAAATGACATGGGGGTTCCCTCCCAATTTTGATAACCAGCC
Source organism: Anomaloglossus baeobatrachus (assembly GCF_048569485.1). NCBI lineage: Eukaryota > Metazoa > Chordata > Amphibia > Anura > Aromobatidae > Anomaloglossus > Anomaloglossus baeobatrachus. The sequence goes on along the minus strand of NC_134354.1, from coordinate 264,383,572 downwards.
CGGAAAAAGCAGACAACTGGGGATGATATTATCAGGCTGGAAAAGTTCATGGAAATTGGTCCCTTCCAGTCTACACCATGTTCCAAATTATTATGCAAATTATATTTTTCTATGATTTTCCTAAATGGTCGATGCAAATGACAGTCAGTCTAATAAAAGTCATCACCCGTTAGAGTATACATCAAATTTTATTGAAGAAACCTTCCAATGATAACAGTATAATCTTCAAAATTAAAAAAACCTCAAAATTTCAAATTTTTAGGGTCAGTAGAGTTTCTAAACATTTTATATGTTTTAAAGAACTGAAAATGCTCATTTGTGGAATTTGCAGCATTAGGAGGTCACATTCACTGAAATAAAAAGCTATTTAAATCAAAAACATCCTAACTGGCCAATTTACATGTTACATAGGAACCCTTCTCTGATATCACCTTCACAATTCTTGCATCCATAGAACTTGTGAGTCTTTGGAGAGTTTCTGCTTGAATTTCTTTGCATGATGTCAGAATAGCCTCCCAGAGCTGCTGTTTTGATGTGAACAGCCTCCCAGAGCTGCTGTTTTGATGTGAACTGCCTCCCACGCTCATAGATCTTTTGCTTGATGATACTCCAAAGTTTCTCTATAGGGTTGAGGTCAGGGGAAGATGATGACCACACCATGAATTTATCTCCTTCTATGCCCATAGCAGCCAATGACACAGAAGTATTCTTTGCAGCATGAGATGGTGCATTGTCATGCCTGAAGATGATTTTTCTCCTGAAGGCACGTTTCTGCTTTTTGTACCATGGAAGAAAGTTGTCAGTCAGAAACTCTATATACTTTGCAGAGGTCATTTTCACACCTTCAGGAACCCTAAAGGAAGCTACCAGATGTCTCCCCATGATTCCAGCCCAAAACATGACTCCTCCACCTCCTTGCTGACGTCGCAGCCTTGTTGGGACATGGTGGCCATCCACCAACCATCCACTACTCCATCCATCTGGACCATCCAGGATTGCTCAACAGTCATCAGTAAACAAGACTGTTTGAAAATTAGTCTTCATGTATGTCTGGGCCCACCGCAACCGTTTCTGCTTGTGAGCACTGGTTAGGGGTTGCCGAATAGTAGGTTTATGCACCACAGCAAGCCTTTGAAGGATCCAAACCTTGAGGTTCGAGGGACTCCAGAGGCACCAGCAGCTTCTGTTTGCTGGTTTGTAATGGCTTTTTAGCAGCTTAATCCTATGGACTTGCCTAGCAGAAACCTTCCTCATTCTGCCTTTATCAGCACAAACACGTATGTGCTCTGAATCAGCCACAAATCTCTTCACAGTACGATGATCACGCTTAAGTTTTCATGAAATATCTAATATTTTCATCTCTTGTCCAAGGCATTGCACTGTTTGATGCTTTTCGGCAGCAGAGAGATCCTTTGTCTTTCCCATGTTACTTGAAAACTGTGGCTGCTTAATATTGTGGAACTTCCAGTTTTCCTTTTATTGGGCTCACCTGGCAAACTAATTATCACAGGTATCTGAAATTGATTTCAGTGATGCAAAGAACCCTGAGACACAATACCATCAATGAATTTCATTGAAAAAAAAAATAAATAATCGCTATGACACTTAAATCCAATTTGCATAATAATTTGGAACATGGTGTAAAAATATCAGCCCACATTTACCCCATAATTGGTGCATCTATTTTCCTAGCTATTCTAGATTGCCCTGGTGTGGTGGCAATTGAGGTAATATTTTATGGGGTTGATGTCAATTGTCTAATGTCGACTGGCATTCAGGCAAGGGGTCAGAAATGGAGAGGTGTCTATCAGACACCCCCATTATTAATCCAGTAATCCTCAAAAAAAACACAGACAAAGGAAAAAATAGTTTGTTTGCACGACTATGCAGATCGCAGCCTGATCGGGAGTGACCTATGAGCAGTGTTCTCAAAACTAAGCTCCATGGGTTGTGATACAGAATCGATGAACATCGTGAGAATGCCAAACACTACGTCAGAGCTGTGGGGATTTTTTAATAAAAATAAATTGGTGAAAGAGGGTCTGTCTCTCATTTTTATTTCTCTAACGCTCATTTTATGTTGTTCAGATTACCATTTATGGACTACATCGGATTCGGTGGACTTCTTCGGATCTTCATGGCATTTTTTCTTTTTTAATAAATTGGTGAACGAGGGAAAGTGTGAGGGAGTCTTTACTCAAATAAATTATTTTTTTCCTGTGTGTCTGTTGTTTTTTCACTTACTGGGTTGGTAATGGGGATGTCTGAAAGATACCTCTCCATTACTAACCCCTTGGCTTGATGTCAGTTGACATTACACGGCTAACAGCAACTCCAAAAAATATTACTCTGGTTGCCAATGCATCTAATAGTTACATAGTTACATAGGTTGAAAAAAGACCAAAGTCCATCTAGTTCAACCTTTCTCCACCAATTATACATTTTGTCCCTAAGTCACTTATAACCAACAATGTTGTGTGCACTGAGTAAATCATCCAGCCCTTTTTTAAAAGCTGTTATAGTGTCTGCCATCACTACCTCTTGTGGTAGGGCATTCTAGGGCCGGTGTGGGCTGATATTTTTAAGATGGGAAGAGCCAAATAACCATGGGCCTTCACAGCCTGATAATTCCAACCTGCAGCTGTCTGCTTCAGCCTAGCTGGTTATCAAAAATAGGGAGGACCCCACTCTGTTTTTTTTTAAATTATTTATTTATTTGGTTACACAAGGCTAAAAACACCCTTTAGTGCCACATGAAAGACACTAAAGTGCATTAGTGTACAAACCCTGCTCTAATCTAAGCTCTCCCTCCTACATCAACTCTCACTGAACTGCTTCTAGAGGACAGTGTGACGAGTATCGTGCCCCTTGGTCTCCTATAAGACCAGATGATGCGATACAGCTAGCCAATCAGAGTAATGCCAGTAGCCAACATGGCTACGACATTACTGCATATGGCAGGCAATCCCTGCATGTTTTTTGGCTGGCTTACAGCTGCGAAAAATTTGGGGGGCGGAAAACCAATCGAGTAACGAGCATGCCCGACCACACCGATGCTCGATCAAATATTGAGCAGGGCCGAGCATGCTCAGTCATCACTTCATCTTAACAGTTATTTTACAAGGATGCACATTACTTAAATGTTATAAAAGTACTGTCTAGAAATGGGCAAATAGTAACTATTCGTGTTTGGGTAATGCTTACCGAATACTAAATACTAGAGTTGAGCGCGGTTCGTGGTTCGTGGTTCTCCAGTTCGCGGTTCGAGTGATTTTGGGGGGTATTCTAGATAGAACTAGAACTCGAGCTTTTTTGCTAAAGCTCGATAGTTCTAGATACATTCGAGAACGGTTCTAGCAGCAAAAAGCAGGGCTTTTTACAGCTACAGTGTGCAGGAGCCATCGCTGGCAGCCTGCCAGAAGCTGGTAACCAAGATAAACATCGGGTATCCAAGCAAAGCGCTTTGGTTAGTAACCCGATGTTTATCCTAGTTACGTGCAGGAAGCCCACACTTCCCCGCTCAGCTCGCTCCACCCCCTCCTGCACGCAGCATGTACACACACACACACACACACACACACACGTCCGTCATCCTGGCACTCTGCACACATGGTCCCGCTCGGCTTACCTGCGGTGATGAAGTCCCGACCTCAGCGCTGTCACTGTTGTCCATCGCCGCCGCTTGTCACATCACCTTCTCTCGCTTCCGACCCGAGACTGACTAGCGGTGACGTCACGGGCCTCTCACGATACTTGACTGTGAAGGCGGCGGTCATTGAACTCAGTGACAGGGGCTGTCAGCAGTGCAGGAGATCAGCGCAGGTAATGCACCTCGCTGACAGCAGCACTTGTCATGCCCTGCAGTGACCTGGGCTGACCCATTGATGTTAGCTCAGGTCACTGCACTGCTCTCCCAGCTAATGGGGAACATCCTGCTCTTCATTGACTGGGACAGTGTGGATCGTCATGGCAACCCCTTGGATTACACCAGACCTGGATTTGTTTTTCTTTCTAATAAATTGGTTAAAGAGGGAATGTATTGGGGAGTATTTTTTCAAATAAAAATGTGTTTGTCGTCTATTTTTTTTTATTACTGACTGGGTTGGTGATGTCGGGTATCTGATAGACGCCTGACCTCACCAACCCCAGGGATTGATGCCAGGTGACATTACACATCTGGTATTAACCCCATATATTACCCCGTTTGCCACCGCACCAGGGCGCGGGATGAGCTGGGGCGAAGCACCAGGATTGGCACATCTAATGGATGCGCCACTTCTGGGGCGGCTGCGGCCTGCTATTTTTAGGCTGGGGAGAGTCCAATAACCATGGACCTCCCTAGTCTGAGAATATCAGACCCCAGCTGTCTGCTTTACCTTGGCTGGTGATCCAATTTTGGGGGGACCCCTACGTGTTTTTTTTTTTTAATTATTTATTTAATTTAAAATAACAGCGTGGGGTGCCCTCAGTTTTGGATTAACAGCCAAGGTGAGGTTGCCAGCTGTGGTCTGCAGGTTGCAGCCGTCTGCTTTACCCTAGCTGGCTTCAAAAATAAGGGGAACCCTACGTCATTTTTTTTTTTCATTTTTTGGCTAAATACAAAGCTAAGCACCCCTTAGTGCCACATGAAAGGCACCAAAGGGTGCAAAATTACAAAATGCAGGAGAGTGGGACATTATGTGTCTTTCTGCCATTATAATGACAGAAAAGACTGATATGAAGTGCACAAGCACAAGAAAATCACCAGAGCGCTCTACGCTGTGAAAAGCAGTAGAAAATGGCACTGGAGTGAACATGTGACCGCCTCATGTAGGATGAAGCTATAGATCCTGGGTAAATTTATGCATTTACCCTCCTTCAGTTTTTTTGCAGTACACAAAAAAAGCGGAAGGCACACGGATGAGAAACAGATGACATACGGACCGTCTACGGAACGGAAACGGATGCCACACGGATGCACCCGTGAAAAAAAACGGACTGTTTTTTGCAGACCGCAAAAATGGATCGGTCGTGTTAATGTTGCCTTATTCTGATCTGCCGTTTATAAACAGCAGGCAGAAATAAGTGAATAACGCCCCCCGGCGTCAGAAAATCTCCGGGGTTTCAGGGTTAGCTGAGACCCTGGAGATCATGATTCAGGACGGTTTTTCCGGTCCCCGCTCACGTGATCACAGGTATACACCGTACACCGATGATCACGTTACAGTAAATGACAGCGCCGGTAAAAAATTATTTATCTCCCATCTGGCATGAACAAACATGATAAATCTCCTCCCCGGTCCCCTCCGGTCCCCCGGTGTCGCCAAAGTGCCCCCCCTGATGCCCTCCCAGAAATCCAAGATGGCCGCGCGCACAGCAGCGCGCCGGCCGCATTCACCCTACTAGTCTGATTTCTGTTGCATGTGCCATGACACATGTGACAGAAAACCCTCGCCAGGCCCTGCCAGGTCACCCCCTATAACCCCACCGGTGTCCCACGGTGTCCCACGGTACCTGTGCAGCGTTGATCCCCCCACGGCCCTCTCCTTCACAATAGACGCTGCCGCATGCACAGAGCGGCTGTCAGCTCAGCTTCCTGTGTTCAGACACAGTGAGTGGTGGTTATGCATCTATAAGCTAAATGGGCGGCACGGTGGCTCAGTGGTTAGCAGTGCAGTCTTGCAGCGCTGAGGTCCTGGGTTCAATTCTCCCCAAGGACACCATCTGCAAGGAGTTTGTATGTTCTCCCCGTGTTTGCGTGGGTTTCCTCCCACACTCCAAAGACATACAGCGCTATGGAATTAATAACGCTATATAAATGAATAAATTATTATTATTACTGTATTGCCCTGCTCATGAGGTAAGAAACATAATTGATCAGGAGAGCTATATACTACATTTCCAAATGGAGGGATTTGCTTTTATAGTTTCCCTGCTGAACGACTACCAAACATAAGAGTCCGTTATACGCCACAAGAAAACACATCTAAATAGCGAGCTCTGTTGTTAAGTATTCATTCAGCTGGATAACTGGACTTAAAGGGGTATTCCATCTCCAAGATCCTATCCCCAATATATAGTAGGTGGAATAGCAATAATATCAGCAAATACCAATATTTGGAAATGTAGAATAGTTCTCCTGATTAGGCATGCCCTTACCTCATGAGCAGGGCATTGCAGCTTTGGTAGCAACCATTACGACATGGACTCTGCTGCTGTGGACCCGGGGAGAGTGAGTGCAGATTCAATGCACCCGCACTCCTCACATGAAGGGTCCGCACTCCTAGAAAATGGGGGATACGTTCCCTGAGTGTCTCCCCCCATATTCTAGACGGTCCAGAGTCGTCGTGGGACCCCTTTATTTTTTTTCTTACAATAAATTGGTGAAAGAGGAAATGTTTTGGGGACTGTTTTTTCAAATAAATTTCTTTTGTCGATTTTTTTTTTGTTAGTACTGACAGTTTTTGATGTTGGGTATCTAATAGACGCCATGACATCACAAACTGCTGGGCTTGATCTCAGGTGACTTTACAGCTAGTATCAACCCGATTTATTACCCCGTTTGCCACTGCACCAGGGCACGGGATGAGCTGGGGTGAAGCGCCAGGATTGGCGCATCTAGTGGATGCGCCACGTCTGGGGTGCCTGCGGCCTGCTATTTTTAGGCTGTGAAGGCCCAATAACTATGGACCTTCCCACCCTGAGAATACCAGACCACAGCTGTCTGCTTTACCTTGGCTGGTGATCCAATTTGGGGGGGACCCTACTTTTATTGTGTAATTATTAATATTTATAAAATAATTATAAAAAAAGAGCCTGGGGGGACCTCCACATTGGATCCCCAACCACGGTAAAGCTGCCAGCTGTGGTTTTCAGGCTACAGCCGTCTGCTTTACCCTAGCTGGCTATCAAAAATGGGGGGACCCAACGTCTTTTTTTTTTTAACTATTTCTTAAATAGAAAAAATTAATAGGCTTCCCTGTATTTTGATTGCCAACCAAGCTAATGGCAGTCAGATGGGGGTGGCAACACATAGCTGTCTGCTTTATCTGCGCTGAGAATCAAAAATACCGCGGAGCGCTACGTCATTTTTTTTAAAGACTTATTTTTACAGCACTGTGATGTCCAGCAATCAAAATACAGGGAAGCCCATTTTGTTTTTAGTTATTTAAATAAATAATTAAAAAAAATATATATGGGCTCCCGCTGCATTTTTTGTATTGCTAGCTAAGGGTAATCCAAGCAGCTACTGGCTGCTAACCCCCACTGCTTGGTGTTACCTTCACTGGCAATGGAAAATCCAGGGAAGCATTTTTTATTTATTTTGCCAAAAAACTACAAAAAAAGGACGTGAGCTTCGCCATATTTTTGTATGCTAGCCAGGTATAGCAGGCAGGTGCTGGAAGAGTTGGATACAGCGCCAGAATATGGCGCTTCTATGAAAGTGCCATTTTCTGAGGCTGCTGCAGACTGCAATTCGCAGCAGTGGGGCCCAGAAAGCTCAGGCCAACCTGTGCTGCGGATTCCAATCCCCAGCAGCCTAGTTGTACCTGGCTGGACACAAAAATGGGGCGAAGCCTACGTCATTTGTTTTCTAATTATTTCATGAAATTCATGAAATAATAAAAAAAGGGCTTCCCTTTATTTTTGGTTCCCAGCCGGGTACAAATAGGTAACTGGGGGTTGGGGGCAGCCGTAACTGCCTACTGTACCTGGCTAGCATACAAAAATATGGCGAAGCCCACATAATTTTTTCAGGGGGCAAAAAACTTCTGCATACAGTCCTGGATGGAGTATGCTGAGCCTTGTAGTTCTGCAGCTGCTGTCTGTCTGGAGAAGAGCAGACAGCAGCTGCAGAACTACAAGGCTCAGCATACTCCATCCAGGACTGTATGCAGAAGTTTTTTGCCCACCAAAAAAATGACGTGGGCTTCACCATATTTTTGTATGCTAGCCAGGTACAGCAGGCAGCCATGGGCTGCCTCCAACCCCCAGTTGCCTATTTGTACCCGACTGGGAACCAAAAATATAGGGAAGCCCTTTTTTTTAATTATTTCACTTATTTCATGAAATAATTAAAAAACAAATGACGTGGGCTTCGCCCCATTTTTGTGTCCAGCCGGGTACAACTAGGCAGCTGGGGATTGGAATCCGCAGCACAGGTTAGCCCGAGGTTTCTGGGCGCCTCTGCTGCGAATTGCAGTCCGCAGCCGCCCCAGAAAATGGCGCTTTCATAGAAGCGCCATCATCTGGCACTGTATCCAACTCTTCCAACAGCCCTGAAGCCGGGTGGCTTGTTGGGTAATAATGAGTTAATACTAGCTTTGTTTTACTAGCTAGTATTAAGCCAGAGATTCTTAATGTCAGGCACGTTTGACCCGGCCATTAAGAATCTCCAATAAAGGGTTAAAAAAAGACACCACACAGAGAAAAAATACTTTAATAGAAATAAATACACAGACACATTAGAGACTCCATCTTTATTACCCCCTGTCAGCCCTCCACGATCCATGGTCTTCTGTCTTTCTTGTTCAACAAATGCAGCTCTGCTCCATCACTGCTGCATGGGGGAAGACGTGGCTTCCCGTGCAGCAGCGTGCAGCCTTCACTCCCTGAGTGATCAGTGCTGCTGGCTGTCAGTGGTAACAGCGGTAACGCTGACAGACGCGTTACCATAGCAACGGTGCTCCCGGAGCCGCGGTTAGCGGTGACGTCACCGCTAACTGCGTTGCTATGGCAACGGTGATCTCCGTTAATGACCGGCTGTGTCAGCCGGTCCCTAATGGAACGGGGAGTTGACCGTGTGCTAGAGCATGTCGCCGGTACACGGCGATACACAAATGTGCACCGTGTACCGGAGAGATGCACTCGCAGGTCCTACATGACGCGTCATAGTCATGTGACCAGTCTGTAGCGAATGAGATAATAGCCACGTGACTGGTCACATGGCTATTTTGACGTCACGATAGGTCCTGCATCTCTGCTGGCAGTGCCGGTCACCGGGAGGATTCAGCGATCATCGGATGGAATAGCGGCAGGAGACAGAGTGCAGGAGGGATCGCGGGGACCGGTAAGTGTTATGGCAATGTTTATTAACTGTTTGTGTACATTTATCATGCATTTTTATGCGTTTGTGATTGCCTCCCATTATATCCTATAGGTTCGAGTTTGGTTCGTCGAACGTTCGACAAACCGAACTCGAACGAGACCTCCGTTCGGCGAACCGAACTCGAGCCGAACCACGGCCAGTTCGCTCATCTCTACTAAATACTATTCCAGTTTTCGTCACGACAAGAAAAATGCTTGGGTTCCCCTTTGACTTGCATTAGGTTCGTAATTCATGATGAATACTGGAATAGTACTTTACTATTTGTTAGAAATAAACTGAACACGAATAGTTAGTATTTGCCCATCACTAGTACTGGCTGCTCTCTTATCAGAGACCGAAGGGAAGAATTTACAGCCTTTGGACAGTGGATTACTTCACAGGGGTGTGCTTTCTCACGCTTTCATGTAGTCTCCCGATGCTTCAGGCATCTTCTACGGTTGTGGGCAGTTATTTTTCTGAGGGGCCACATGAGATACCGTGACTTATGTGTAGGGCTGAACCAATAGGCTGCAATTAATTCTGCTCAACATTAACCCCTTCAGCCCCGGGGCACTTTCCGTTTTTGCGTTTTTGTTTTTTGCTCCCCTTCTTCCGAGAGCCGTAACTTTTTTATTTTTCTGTCAATCTTGCCATATGAGGGCTTGTTTTTTGCGGGACAAGTTGTACTTTTAAATGAAACCATAAGTTTTACCATATGGTGTACTGGAAAGCAGCAAAAAAATTCCAAGTGTGGAAAAATTGCAAAAAAAGTGTGATGGCACAATAGTTTTTGGGATGTTTTATTCACGGTGTTCACTATATGGTAAAACTGATGTGTGAGTATGATGCCTGAGGTCGGTGCGAGTTTGTAGACACCAAACATGTATAGATTTACTTGTATCTAAGGGGTTAAAAAAAATTCACAAGTTTGTCCAATAAAAGTGGCGCACGTTTTGCGCCATTTTCCGAAACACGTAGCGTTCTTTTTTTTTGGGATCTGTGGCTCAGTGATGGCTTATTTTTTGCGTCTCGATCTGATGTTTCTAATGGTAGCATTTTTGCGCAGATGCTACGTTTTGATCGCCTGTTATTGCATTTTACGTAAAACTTGCGGCGACCAAAAAACGTAATTTTGGCGGTTGGAATTTTTTTGCCACTACGCTGTTTACCACTCAGATTAATTTATTTTATATTTTGATAGATCGGGCATTTCTGAACGCGGCGATACCAAATATGTGTATATTTATTTATTTTTTAACCCTTTAATTTTCAATGGGGGGAAAGGGGGGTGATTTGAACTTTTAGGTTTTTTGTTTTTTTTTTAATTTTTTAAAACTTTTTTTTTACTTTTTTTATTTTATTTTACTAGTCCCTCTAGGGGGCTATAGCGATCAGCAATCCGATTGCTGATCGCTATCTGCTGATCACAGCTATCCCGCTGTAAACAGCAGAAATAGTCACTTTCTTTCTTCCTCTGCTCCGTGCCGAGGAAGAATGAAAGTTAAACTTCATAGCATCAGGCGTCATCACATGACCCTGTGCTACGATGGCAACCACCGAACGTCACGTGATCACTCACGTGACGTCCGAAGGCGGCGGCGGTAAGTAAAAAACATGGCCGCGCGCATATAGATCTCGCTGCCAGACTTTGGCAGTGAGATCTAAGGGGTTAATGTTCTGGGTGGAATGCGATTCCACTCGGAACATTTAGGCACACATGTCAGCTGTTGAAAACAGCTGATATGTGCCGATCCACGCCGCCTGCCCGCGGCAGGGGGCGGGGCTTACCGGGACACGATCCATGACGGAAAGATCCGTCCATGGTCGTGAAGGGGTTAATATTAACATAATAAATATAATTGTCAATTTATTTTAATATTACTTGTATCACTTAATATTGAGCAGAATTTAGTATACTCACATTTCCCTATATACAGCATGAGCTCTAAAATAGCTCCCCTATATACAGTATGAGCCCCCAAACAGCCCCCTACACACAGTATGAGCCCATATATAGCCCCTATATACAGTAGGAGCCCCTTCACATAACCTCTCTATATAGACATTGAGCCTCCACATAGCCTCCCTATATACAGTATGAGCCCTCCACAAACCCCTACATACAGTATGAGCCCCCCACACAGCCCTCTACATACAGTATGAGCCCACACAGCCTCCTACATACAGAATGATCTCTCACACAGTCCCCCACATACATTATGAGTCACACACAACCTCCTACATACAGTATGAGTCCACACATAGGCCCATCTATATACAGGACTCAGACTAAGAGCGAGGAGCTCGAAACGCGTACCATCTGTATGAGGGGTCCAAGAGGACTTTTATATTTGTTGGGGATGTGATGTTCATCACCCTATGTTTTTAATGGATTCTGAATAAAGATACAACTTTTATATTTTACCTGGACGTAGATGCTGGATATTTTTGCTTTTTGTGGAATTTCCTGGCGTGGCCGGCCTCTATCCTTGCACCTGTCTCTCATTGGAGTCTCCATAGACCTGGGTGAGCTGATTTTTCTTTTTTCTCCTCCCTATATACAGTATGAGCCCTCCACAAACCCCTACATACAGTATGAGCCCCCCACACAGCCCTTTACATACAGTATGAACCCACACAGTCCCCCACATACATTATGAGTCACACACAACCTCCTACATACAGTATGAGTCCACACATAGGCCCATCTATATACAGCATGAGCCCTCACATAGCTCCTCACATACAGCATGAGCCCTCACACAACCCCCCATATACAGGATTAGCTCCTACATACAGTTTGAGTCCACATATAGGCCCATCTATATACAGTATGAGTCCCGACATAGCTCCCCTATATACAGTATGATCCCCCACACAGCCCCCTACATATAGTATGAGCCCCCATAGCCAATATATACAGTATGAGACACACACACCCCTACATACAGTGTGGGCCCCCACATAGTATTTCTATATACAGTATGAGCCCCGATATAGCTCCCTTATATACAGTATGATACACCACACAGCCCCCTACATAGAGTATGAGACCCCATAGCAAATATTTACAGTATGAGACACACACACCACTACATACAGTGTGAGCCCCCACATAGCCTTTCTATATACAGTATGAGCCCCCACATAGCCACCTATATACAGTATGTGCCCCACATAACTCCTCTATATACAATCTGAGTCCCCATATAGCCTTTCAATTTACAATGTGAGCCCTCACATAGTCCTTCTATATATAGTGTGAGCCTCCACAAAACCTCAAATATATAGTATGAGCCCCCTCAGTCTCCTAAACACAGTATGAGCCTGCACATGGCCACTAGCACATAGCTTCCTAAATATAACATGAGCCCCCACAAAGCCTTCAAAATACAGCATGAGCCCTAACATATCTTCTAAAATACATTATGAGCCCCACATAGCCTCCTAAATACATTATGAGCCCCACATAGCCTCATGTATACAGTATGAGCCACTACATATCCCTCTTATAAACAGTATGAGCCCCCACAGTCTACTAAATACATAATGAGCCCCACATAGCCTCCTATATACAAGTATGAACCTCCACAAAGCCTTCTATATATTATGATCCCTCACATGGGCTCATAATGCATTTAGGAGGCTAACATTGCCTAATATTGTACATACAGTATGAGCCTACAATATACAATACGAGCCCCACACAGGCTCCTCTCTGTATCATGAGCACTGCATAGCCTCCTAAATATAGCATGAGCACTCACATACTGTATATACTTTTCTGAGCCCGACGTAGCCTCCTTTATACATTTTAAGCCCCACATAGCGATCTATTTATATTTCTGAGGCTACACATAGCCTTCTATATAAATTTCTGAGCCCCCACATAGCCTCTATATATGAATTTCTGACCCCCACATAGCCCCCTGTACACATTATGAGCTCCCATCACAGCCTTCTACATACATGCAAACATACACATGAAAAACCACAACAAAAACACCACTTACACACCTCATTCCACATAGGCAAGCTGCTTAGTGCATATGTATTGATTTAGGTCCACATGTTGCTTCCATGTGTGTTCCTAGTGCTAACCACTGAACAAACAGAACCCTATTACAAACACCCTTTTGGTGCATGTGTATGCTGTCCACACTTTTAGCTCTGCTTCTACAAGGTTCCTGACTGCTAACTAAACTCTGTTGTTCTTGGGTGCCGTCTGAACATTTAGCTCTGCAACTCTAAGGTTACTTAATGCAGACATAGATCAGCTCTTCCTCACTGGTGTCTGTACACTGAGCTCTGCTGCTCCAAGGTGTTTTACTGCCAATTTAGACAACTGCAGGCTGCAACCCCCAGTGGTCTGCTTTAATGTGGCTGGTTATCAAAAATAGAGGGAATCCCATGCCATTTTTTAAATTACTTAGATAAATAATTCAAAAAAAAACACCAAAACGCCTCAAGGTCCCACTCATTTTTCATACAGTAACCCGCCAAGGTAAAGCAGACAATTGGAGGCTGATATTATCAGGGTGGGAAGTTGTATGGTTATTGGCCTCTCCCATCCTGAAAATAGCAGCCCAGAGCTGCCAGAATTGGTGCATCACATTAGATGCACCATTTCTGGTGATTTACTCTGCTCTTTCCAGTTGCCCTGGTGAACTGTCAATAGTGGAACTATATGGGGTTGATGATAGTGTGATCAATGCTGCCACCAAGCTCTAGGTTAGTAATGGGGAGGCGTCTATGAGACACATCCATTAATAACCATGTAAGTCAAAAGGAATAAACACACAGAAAAATCATTTATTTGAAATAAAAAACACACACACCCTCTTTCACCCCTTTATTAACCTCCAAAACAACCTTGCAGGTCCAACGTAATCCACACAACATCCTACCAACGATCCCGTCTATGCTACAGCTAGAAGTCTGCAGTGATAGAAAACGTGACCGATCACTACAGCCTCCAGGACATATTGAGGGCAGCGGGGGAGCCCTGCTATGAGAAGCGGTAATGGCACTCAATTCACCAGAGGTCAAAGTCAGGCTCTCATGGTACTAAGTGTGACCATGAGTGAACTCACTGCTGGATTGCTGGACTTCCGGATTGCAGGACATAGCCTCACAGCAGTCCGGCAATCTGGCAGCGGTTTCAATTGAGTTCACACTCAGGGGTTCCCTGCTGCCCTCAGTGAACTCAGTTGAATCCACTGCCAGATTACCAGACTGTTGTGCCACCTTGTCCCGCAAACTGATGGTCCGGAATTCCGTCAATGAGTTCAATTGAGTTCACTAAGGACAGCGGGGAGCCCAGAGTGTGAACTCCGGTGACCTGACTGCCGGATTGCTGGACTACCGTGCCGCTGTGTCCTAAAATCCGGCAGCGAGTTCACTGGTGGTCTCAGTTTGTACCATTGGAGCCCATGGGAGCTCGGCTGTGACCTCTGGTGAACTCAATGACATCACCACTTTTCACAGCAGGGGGTCCTCCACTGCCCTCAGTGTGCCACAGAGGCTGCAGTGAGCTGTCATTTTTTCTATCAGTGCAGACTCCAGATGTGGCAAAGACAAGATCATTATGGGATGTTGTGTCAAACTGCGGAGCTGATTTTGGAGTTAATAAAGAGGTGAAAGCGTGTGTGTATGTTTTTCTTTATTTCAAATAAAGGATTTTTCTCTGTTTGTTTATTTCTTTTGACTTACAGGGTTAGTAATGGGTGTGTCTCATAGACACCTTACCATTACTAACCTAAGGGTTGATGGCAGCTGTGATTTTTGACTAACCGATCCCAGCTGTCATCAACCCCATATATTACCCCAATTGCCACAGCTCCAGGGCAATCGGGATGAGACAGGAAAAACGCCAAAATTTCTGAGTGGCTGTTGGCTGCTATTTTCAGCCTGGGAGTGGCCAATAATCATGGCGCTTCCCACACTGATAATACTAATCCCAAGCTGCCAGCTTTACCTTGGATGGTTATCAAAAATGGGGGGAACCTAGAGCCTTTTTTTCTTTTTTCTTTATTTAAATAATTAAAAAAAACAAACAAACTAAATGGGATCCCCAATTTTTGATAATCAGCCATTATAAAGCAGTCCGCTGGGGGTTGCAGCTTGTAGCTGCTACAAAACCTGCGCAGAAGAGGACAGGTAAAAATCTGTGTTTGGGTCCAAGACCTGAACACTCAATGTTCGGAATGAAACCCAAACTTTACAGTTTGGGTTTGCTCATCCCTAATCCTTGTCCCTTTCAGCATTTCCAGCTGTTCTGGTCCCTGCTGTCTTGTGTGTTTTCCAGTTAATTTAACTTGTTCAACCTACAATATTGCAAATTTACCTCAGCAGGTGACCCCATAATAGGCCATTGATTCCAAAGCTGCAGTGGGAACAACAATAGACTTATGTGCACTAGTTATGTAACTTGCTAAGTGTCAACAGAAGGTCGTCCAGGCTATGTGTCTCCTCTCATCCAGTATGGACTCACTTCAATTTCCTTTTGTTTAACGATCAGCTCCTCAACATCTGCCATGCCCTCTCTCTCTTCTAGAGCATTGTTATTGCAGATCACCTTCACATTTCTTTACTCCAGCTCATTGTGACAGAGATCCAATGTAATCAGAGGGTTTTGTAATTTTATACACCACTCATTTTGTTATTTGTACCTTACACTTTGTTTCTAATCGGTCAAAAGGCATCTAACATTTTTTCTTCGCTTTTTGGAGAAGCCTCAGCATAGACCACCTAGAAATGAGGTGATCCGATGATGCAGTCCCTACCAGCGATATTGTCTGACTTCAATAGAGTGAGGAACCAGCTTAAGTTAATTCTGCTGCTGAATTAATACAATGACTAAAACTAGGAACTCCGCTATAAAGTTCTGAACTGTGGTCTGTTATTGTTGGACTATGGACTGTGTACAAGCTGACATTTGTTAGCTATTGATGTTGTTTGACTTTCATCATCATCTTTATTTTGGTGTTTTTCCATTCAATTTCTATATGTGTAGGTTAGGAAGATATTATAGAGTGTGAATTAAATATGAATGAATGAATTAAAATATGAAAATAAATGTGTTTAATTGTTTGAAATACAAAAAAATGCTACATTTCCTGGCAAATATGCTGCTCAGGTTTTAATACTCGATGAGCATTGCGTTCATCAGCATTGTGCCCAAACATATTTGTCATTGTATGTGTGGCTATGGTTCTACACTATGATCTAACATGCACTAGCAGATCATCTCTCAAACTGTCAAAATGGACACTAGCTCAGGGCCGCCCTGAGGAAGCTGACTCTGTGCGATGCGAAACGCGCGTTGGAGGGGTTTTTGTCTCATGTGGACACGGGGGTGAGGCGTACTAACTATGGGTAAGCTGCTGATCAATTTATGATAACAAATAGCAAGTACCGGAACCTATCTCTTTTAATGGCTTCACTCTACCGGCTAGACAACTTGCATTATTTAACATTACTTGACCTCCCTAGTATTCTGTTTATATAACTCCTAGCTCCTGTCTCTCACACGCTTGTGGGTGTTCCCTTTCAAGTAGCACTTCTTACCACTTTTTCTATGAAAGTTTATATAGTGGGGTTTTACTGTGTGTTTAAATTAAATAAAAAACTTTATAATTGGACTTTATAGCTCCTGTTTTCCTGGTTCTAATATCAGCAAATGAATACAGGGTGTCAGCTAAATAGCCAGGTAATCACTCTGATCCGGAGGCACATGGAGGAAACTCAGCATGCCCCAGCTTCTAATTCGACAGCTGAGCTGTCTATCACCATACTAACAGCTCAACATTCCCCAGCCTCCAACTGGATGGCTAAACTGTCCATCATCATACTGACATGCTCAGCACGCCCCAGCCTCTGATTGGATGGCTGAACTGTCCTTTACCATATTGACAGCTCAGCATGCCCCAGCCTTTGATTGGATGGCTGAACTTTCCATCACCAGACTGACAGCTTAGCATGCTCCTGCCTGAAATTGAATGGCTGATCTGTCCATCACCATACTGATAGCTCAGTATGCCACTGCCCAAGATTAGGCAGCAGAACTGTGACTCAATGTGTCTATTAATCTTGACACAAGCACATTTGTATATGACACTCACTAAGTGAATGCTCTAACTTCTGTAGCGCCCCTCACTACATCAGGGTGCTACAGGGAACTGCATCCTGTCCCCCAGGGTGCAGGGCCTACCCCACATGGTTCCAGGTTCCCATCAACAGTGTCACTAACACCCGCACTACAAATCCCAACCACACCTCACACCAGACCTGTACAGACACATCAGTGGGTTGGTCAGGTTGGAGCAGGGCCGCCCACCTAGGAGTCAGGCAGACTGGTGGGAGGGTAGACAATGAGTTGAGAGTTAGCCCTCAAAGAGTGAGGAGCAAGGGAGTTGCAGCTCCCAGGGAGGCGACAGGTTGGGTCGCAGACGGTGGTCCGGGACCACAGGAGTCGGGGACCAGTAGTAGTGACGTTGGAAAGGGGTGCAACGGACATCGTCGTGTAGGACTGTCGGCACCAGAAAGCCCAAAAGAACTTACCGGTACCAAGCACGGTGGGGTACAGGACCCTAGATCAGGGAAGAGCTTCAAGCGCCTTGATAATTAACCTGTGGCGCATAGTCTCTTTATGAACTTTCCCCAAGAGCTCAGAGATTGAAGGCATCAGCACAACACGGGGGATAGGGTTCTCCAAACTACACAACCCACTAAAATCCAAAGTGCCAGCCATCAAGAGCACAGCTGCCATACACACGGGTAGCGGGGTCCCGAAAGCTTCAAGCTGAGGGGCCACATCGGTCAATCAATTTGTGCACGGAGGCAGGGCTCCGGACTTACCAAGTGACACTGCTGGGAGCGGGACCTGGATGGGCTCTCCCCGTAGAGACAGTGGTGCCCAGAGACTTTGGTTTACCATTTATGTGATTCTCTGCTTATTCCACCTAATCCAGCACCACAACTACCGCAGTGAGTAATATGACCCCTGCACCCTGCTTTTCAAGGTCAAGCCACCCGTTTACCAAATCCCCACTGTCCGGGGACTTCCCTACCTGCGGAGGGACTGACACCAGGCTGCCCCCACACCATCTGCCCCGGTACTCCCTTCGGCAGTGGCGGTACTCCCCTTTACCGCAACCCATAGGTGGCGTCACGAACATTCATCCCCTGTAAATACTCCCTTTACATTTGAGTGGCTGCAAGGCCCCGGGTCCAGAGACCCCTGAGCCACAGCAACCCTCGATCCGAGCAGTTCAACTGCTGCAGGGGCGGCACACTTCCATATATACTTGAATCAGTAAACTAACAAGTGGACATATTAAATATAGCCAAATAGTTTTAAACCATAGCAGCGCATATATGTTTGGGCGCAAGGCTTTAGCTCAGTGAAAGAGTATTATAACCTGGCTTTGTGAACTTAGTAGAAGATCTGGTAAATCATTTTACAATTTTTTGCTATGTCTGTTGCCCTTGGCATCTCACTGATAACCAGAGGACAATAAATCATTAGAAAAAAATTCTGTTCATTGTTAATATAATTGTGTAGGAGACAGCCTTAACCCACATGCACGTTATTAGCATTGACCAAACTAGATGGTATCGACATGTTTGGCTGACAGGCCAATGGGTATGGGGGTCCCTGACAGATGATTGTCGGAGGAGATAAGAATCCGGCTTGTATGATTTCAGACTGACAATCCTTTTCTTCTCTCTGAGATAATATGCCACCCAAGATGTCTGGCAGTGGCTCTCTCATAGAGAACACAAACGCTTGTCAGATGAAGTTCTCCTGTGGATGAAGGAGTTGGGTAAGATAGGGTTGCCAGCTGAACAATCATTAGTCTGACAGCTATCTAATGTGTATATCTGAATATTGTACATCACGTTATTGGTGCCCAGATTAAAAAAGTGACAGATTAATCTCATTAGCAATGTTTTCAGAGTAAAGTAATCTGACAGACTGCAATGTCAGCATCATAGTTCACTTCCTCTTGGACCACCTTTGGATATACTGAAAATAGTTTACATGGGAGTAATCCTTTAAAAAACAAGCAAGTCTGACCAATCTGAATTTTAATAATTTTTAGGAGAGTCAGGAGAGACAGGCTTCAGCTACCAGTTGAATTGTTCAGTACTAGCTTAAGTTGAATTCATCTGAAATATATTTCACAGAACCAGAAATATCAAGCAGGATGTAATCTTCATTAAATTGATTTCAATGGCTTGCTTTCAATCCAGCCATGGGATGTCTAATACTCAATATGACTCAACACATGCACATCCATCGATGAGCTACTCCAGAACTGGCAGGATGTAAGCATGTGGCAATCTACCTACCGTAACACCACAGTTCTATTGTTTAGTGTAAAGTACTGCACTACACCTCCTATTCATTGCTTACATCCAGCTTATATCAACTGATCATTGGGGCATGATGGGTATCAAACCAACACCAATCTCATATGGATATTTTAGAGGTAAGTCATCAACTAGGAAGTACCAGAATTTCCCATTAAATGGATTAATACGTACTGATTTTGTGTTGTTTAATGGTTTGATGCTGGAGATGAAATTATATTGACCATATGAATACTGAGGCAGCCTGCAAAAATGTTTAAAATTGAGACAAACTCATGACTGACATTAAACCTTACATTTCATTTGCTTAGCTAAAAGAAATTCTGAACATGTCAAGTAGTATGGGATTATACTGTATGTTTCTTATTTAGAAAATGCCAGCAAGAAAGATTGTAGGGCGTCAATCTCCTCCACATCATTCATCCCAACCCCAGCAGTATGTTAAACCTATATATTCACATATACTGTAATAGATTTCAAAGAAAACAACCGGATCAGGTACTTTGTATGTAGGCAAAATAATTTTGATTATGTTTGGAAGAAGCCCAGAACCAGAACTTGTGTATAGCGCAAGCTTTAAATCTAGACTGTCATGGTCTATAAAGCCTTTCCCATTAGCCAATTCTCTTAATTTTGTATGTACCCAATCATTCCCAAACACGTGAAGCAATATCCAACCTTTAAGTTTTGTTAAAGTAATTATGAGTATCTATATCTCTCTCTCTCTTACCTGCGATCTGGTTCCCTTGCAAGTACAGATGCTGTAAGTTGGTGTTAACCGGTGGTATACGATGAAGTTGATTATAAGACAGGTCTAGTTCCACGAGGCTACTAGTATTGAATGTGGTTCCGGGCAACCCATCACTGGTAAGACGATTATGTGCGATCCTAACATATTGTAGGTTTGGATAAGCTTTGAAATAATCATTTGGCACAGAGTTCATTTGATTGTATTCTAAATACATCTGCACCAGAGATTCTGGAAGGGAATCTGGTAGTTTACGGAGCTGATTGTTGCTAAGGTCTAAGTGCACCAAAGACTTCAGACCTTTCAATGAATTTCCCACTTCTTGAATCTGGTTTTCATGAAGATAAAGAGCAGTTAGATTTTCCAACCCTTCCAAGGCATTAGCGGGAACTCGGTTTATCTGATTTGAGGACAGGTGTAGTTCGCGGAGTGAGCGAGGCAGGCCATTAGGAATTCTGGTCAAATTATTGTTTTGCATATAAAGTCTTTCCAACCCTCGAAGTTTAGAGAAAATCTTTCTGCCAACTTTATCACTTACAATCTGGTTTCCATGCAGAGCCAACCACACTAGTCCAGTGGCATTGTCAAAAGCACCATCTGGAATAGCAGTAATCTGATTGTTCTGAAAATAGGCATATTTAATACGAGATGGAACATAGGGCAAATATTTCAGATCGCGTCCATCACAATACAAAGCAGTGGGAAAACTTAGGGGGCACTCACACTCCTGAGGACAGTCGCTGACAGATGGCCTTGGGGGATCTGGATCATAATCATAAGAAGGACCGTAGCTGTACTGCTGACTGTGCAAATATGAAATCCACCAATGGGAATCATATTCGTAATATTGGGACCATGAGACCTCACAGAGGGAGACCAAGAGAATGATGGCAAGGAACTTCATTATGGTAACCTTAGGGAGAAAAAGTAAAAATCTTCACTTGACGTAAAAAAAAAAATCATTTTTACAAAATATAACAAGACTTGACATATTCTGAAAGTAAATATAGTTTGAGTTATGAGATGTGGGCTCAAAGTACATATGAATATTATAAAAGAAGATATAGTATTACACTTTGGGCAGATAAAAGCAACTATTTCCTACAATATACAATTTAGTGTGATGTGCAGTATATATAAAACAATGAGCACTTTGTATGGTCTATTACAATTAGGAAGTAAATTGTGATTTTATGAAATGAAGAAAAAACACATTTCAATCCTGAGTTCTTGAACAATGAATGGTATACAGTCTAAAACAATATACAATAAAAATGAAATATAGGACAATGTATTTACCTTATAGGTTCTCTCTGTAACTTCAGTCCAGAATCCTTGAAGGTTGTGTAGGACGTTGTCTTCAGGTCTTCAGGTATAACATCTGAACACTGCTATACTGTATGTTATTAATAGAGTACAGTAGTGCATGTGAGTCCAACAAAATGTGTCACAAAAAAATCTCTTCTTCTCTCTACCTCCTTCACTTCACTTCACACTATTTTCATTTAGCTTTTTTCTTTTCCTCTGTCACTCTCTTTCCTTTCTGATGAGCTCCTTCCCTATGAGGTGTTTATGGAAGTTGAGACCTGGGATGAAAATGGAAATTTTCCTCCGTCTCCTGCCAATTACAACCTTCACATGTAGCTTCTGTGTGACTCCTCCTTGTCTTCTGCCCTTAAGTGTAAAGCCAGAGTTATTCTCATGCAATAAGGCCCTATTAAAATGTCTCCATGCTATAATGAGATTATTCCTCTCATTTGGTAACAAGGACTAAATTGTAAATGCCACAATTTACTTACTGATTAGTTTTTTATTATAAGTCACAGTATTTTTACACAACGTGACATATAGTAGTGGGAAGTTTAGGATGGTGTGGAAAAAACTGCCCAGAAGTAATACTTAAAAAATAAACTATTAAACCTTCTATTTTTTATCACTTAACATAGTAGAAAGTAAATGAACAAAATTTTAATCCCATCAATATTCGGTGTGACCACTCTTTGGGACCCGGCTACAACCATCTACTCTTTGGAGAAATCTGACAGAAGTGGTTTTCATATAAATATTGCCATCAGATACCAATCCTTCAAGATGGAAACAAGACCAAGTGACTCAACTGTGAATTAAAACATAGGAAATGAGCAGCAGAAAAATGGCAGTGAGTGCTGTGGACTGATGAGTAGAGATGAGCGAACCGTTCGGTGCTCAGGTCCTCTTAAAGGGAATGTCACCCTTTTGTGGTTTTTTAGTTATTAATAGAGTTGAGCGCGGTTCGTGGTTCGTGGTTCTCCAGTTCGCGGCTCGAGTGATTTTGGGGCCTGTTCTAGATCGAACTAGAACTCGAGCTTTTTGCAAAAGCTCGATAGTTCTAGAAACGTTCGAGAACGGTTCTAGCAGCAAAAAAACAGCAAAATCCTAGCTTGGTTTCTGCTGTAATAGTGTAAGTCACTCTGTGAATCACACTATTATGACATTTCAGTTTATAGTGTGCGGGAACAGCGCCTTCAGATCACTGCTGTTTGTATAATGGCGATCGCCATTTTTTTTTTTTTTTTTTTCTTGTCTTCCTTCCCTAAGCGCGCGCGTGTAGTGGGGCGGGCCAGCATGTCAGCCAATCCCAGACACACACACAGCTAAGTGGACTTTGAGCCAGAGAAGCAACGGCATGTGTGATAGGATCTGCATGTCACATGTCCCTGCATTATAAAACCGGACATTTTCTTCCAGGACGCCATTATCTGCCTTCTGCGTCTTTGATGTTAGACATCACTGTCGCAGCTCCGTCCTCCTGAGTCCTATAGCCGATACAGCTGTATGCGCTGCATACACAGCGTTAGACAGCATAGGGAGAGCACTTTATAGCAGTCCTTTTAAGGGCTCAAACCGGCAGGGTCAGAGTTAAGGTGACAGGTCCTGAAAACAGCGCCAGCGTCTGTGCAGCCAAGGTCAGGGTCAGGGATTTCCTCCCTGCATTTCACCATTAGGAGGGAATAGAAAGGCAGGCTTCCATTCCTCTACCCAGAGCACCACAATCCTGCCACTGTACCCTCTTGTCCTCTGCACACTCCAACTAATTATAACTAAGCCATTATACTAGCAAACACTCAGTGTACCTAGTGGCATCCTATACGTGGCTATTGGACTTTGCTATAGTCCCACTAGTGCCAAGACATTTGCAGAGCGCATCTGCCTGCGTTGCACACTCCAACTCATTATAACTAAGCCATTATACTAGCAAACACTCAGTGTACCTAGTGGCATCCTATACGTGGCTATTGGACTTTGCTATAGTCCCACTAGTGCCAAGACATTTGCAGAGCGCATCTGCCTGCGTTGCACACTCCAACTCATTATAACTAAGCCATTATACTAGCAAACACTCAGTGTACCTAGTGGCATCCTATACGTGGCTATTGGACTTTGCTATAGTCCCACTAGTGCCAAGACATTTGCAGAGCGCATCTGCCTGCGTTGCACACTCCAACTCATTATAACTAAGCCATTATACTAGCAAACACTCAGTGTACCTAGTGGCATCCTATACGTGGCTATTGGACTTTGCTATAGTCCCACTAGTGCCAAGACATTTGCAGAGCGCATCTGCCTGCGTTGCACACTCCAACTCATTATAACTAAGCCATTATACTAGCAAACACTCAGTGTACCTAGTGGCATCCTATACGTGGCTATTGGACTTTGCTATAGTCCCACTAGTGCCAAGACATTTGCAGAGCGCATCTGCCTGCGTTGCACACTCCAACTCATTATAACTAAGCCATTATACTAGCAAACACTCAGTGTACCTAGTGGCATCCTATACGTGGCTATTGGACTTTGCTATAGTCCCACTAGTGCCAAGACATTTGCAGAGCGCATCTGCCTGCGTTGCACACTCCAACTAATTATAACTAAGCCATTATACTAGCAAACACTCAGTGTACCTAGTGGCATCCTATACGTGGCTATTGGACTTTGCTATAGTCCCACTAGTGCCAAGACATTTGCAGAGCGCATCTGCCTGCGTTGCACACTCCAACTCATTATAACTAAGCCATTATACTAGCAAACACTCAGTGTACCTAGTGGCATCCTATACGTGGCTATTGGACTTTGCTATAGTCCCACTAGTGCCAAGACATTTGCAGAGCGCATCTGCCTGCGTTGCACACTCCAACTAATTATAACTAAGCCATTATACTAGCAAACACTCAGTGTACCTAGTGGCATCCTATACGTGGCTATTGGACTTTGCTATAGTCCCACTAGTGCCAAGACATTTGCAGAGCGCATCTACCTGCGTTGCACACTCCAACTAATTATAACTAAGCCATTATACTAGCAAACACTCAGTGTACCTAGTGGCATCCTATACGTGGCTATTGGACTTTGCTATAGTCCCACTAGTGCCAAGACATTTGCAGAGCGCATCTGCCTGCGTTGCACACTCCAACTCATTATAACTAAGCCATTATACTAGCAAACACTCAGTGTACCTAGTGGCATCCTATACGTGGCTATTGGACTTTGCTATAGTCCCACTAGTGCCAAGACATTTGCAGAGCGCATCTGCCTGCGTTGCACACTCCAACTCATTATAACTAAGCCATTATACTAGCAAACACTCAGTGTACCTAGTGGCATCCTATACGTGGCTATTGGACTTTGCTATAGTCCCACTAGTGCCAAGACATTTGCAGAGCGCATCTGCCTGCGTTGCACACTCCAACTAATTATAACTAAGCCATTATACTAGCAAACACTCAGTGTACCTAGTGGCATCCTATACGTGGCTATTGGACTTTGCTATAGTCCCACTAGTGCCAAGACATTTGCAGAGCGCATCTGCCTGCGTTGCACACTCCAACTCATTATAACTAAGCCATTATACTAGCAAACACTCAGTGTACCTAGTGGCATCCTATACGTGGCTATTGGACTTTGCTATAGTCCCACTAGTGCCAAGACATTTGCAGAGCGCATCTGCCTGCGTTGCACACTCCAACTCATTATAACTAAGCCATTATACTAGCAAACACTCAGTGTACCTAGTGGCATTCTATACGTGGCTATTGGACTTTGCTATAGTCCCACTAGTGCCAAGACATTTGCAGAGCGCATCTGCCTGCGTTGCACACTCCAACTCATTATAACTAAGCCATTATACTAGCAAACACTCAGTGTACCTAGTGGCATCCTATACGTGGCTATTGGACTTTGCTATAGTCCCACTAGTGCCAAGACATTTGCAGAGCGCATCTGCCTGCGTTGCACACTCCAACTCATTATAACTAAACCATTATACTAGCAAACACTCAGTGTACCTAGTGGCATCCTATACGTGGCTATTGGACTTTGCTATAGTCCCACTAGTGCCAAGACATTTGCAGAGCGCATCTGCCTGCGTTGCACACTCCAACTCATTATAACTAAGCCATTATACTAGCAAACACTCAGTGTACCTAGTGGCATCCTATACGTGGCTATTGGACTTTGCTATAGTCCCACTAGTGCCAAGACATTTGCAGAGCGCATCTGCCTGCGTTGCACACTCCAACTCATTATAACTAAGCCATTATACTAGCAAACACTCAGTGTACCTAGTGGCATCCTATACGTGGCTATTGGACTTTGCTATAGTCCCACTAGTGCCAAGACATTTGCAGAGCGCATCTGCCTGCGTTGCACACTCCAACTCATTATAACTAAGCCATTATACTAGCAAACACTCAGTGTACCTAGTGGCATCCTATACGTGGCTATTGGACTTTGCTATAGTCCCACTAGTGCCAAGACATTTGCAGAGCGCATCTGCCTGCGTTGCACACTCCAACTCATTATAACTAAGCCATTATACTAGCAAACACTCAGTGTACCTAGTGGCATCCTATACGTGGCTATTGGACTTTGCTATAGTCCCACTAGTGCCAAGACATTTGCAGAGCGCATCTGCCTGCGTTGCACACTCCAACTCATTATAACTAAGCCATTATACTAGCAAACACTCAGTGTACCTAGTGGCATCCTATACGTGGCTATTGGACTTTGCTATAGTCCCACTAGTGCCAAGACATTTGCAGAGCGCATCTGCCTGCGTTGCACACTCCAACTCATTATAACTAAGCCATTATACTAGCAAACACTCAGTGTACCTAGTGGCATCCTATACGTGGCTATTGGACTTTGCTATAGTCCCACTAGTGCCAAGACATTTGCAGAGCGCATCTGCCTGCGTTGCACACTCCAACTCATTATAACTAAGCCATTATACTAGCAAACACTCAGTGTACCTAGTGGCATCCTATACGTGGCTATTGGACTTTGCTATAGTCCCACTAGTGCCAAGACATTTGCAGAGCGCATCTGCCTGCGTTGCACACTCCAACTAATTATAACTAAGCCATTATACTAGCAAACACTCAGTGTACCTAGTGGCATCCTATACGTGGCTATTGGACTTTGCTATAGTCCCACTAGTGCCAAGACATTTGCAGAGCGCATCTGCCTGCGTTGCACACTCCAACTCATTATAACTAAGCCATTATACTAGCAAACACTCAGTGTACCTAGTGGCATCCTATACGTGGCTATTGGACTTTGCTATAGTCCCACTAGTGCCAAGACATTTGCAGAGCGCATCTGCCTGCGTTGCACACTCCAACTCATTATAACTAAGCCATTATACTAGCAAACACTCAGTGTACCTAGTGGCATCCTATACGTGGCTATTGGACTTTGTTATAGTCCCACTAGTGCCAAGACATTTGCAGAGCGCATCTGCCTGCGTTGCACACTCCAACTCATTATAACTAAGTTGCATTGTCAGGGATATTTATTCTTTATTATTCTGCTGTTAATAAAGCTAGACCACCACTGCAATCTTCACCACCTCTCAATTTTTACTACCACATTTTCAGTCCACAATCTTGTCGCAATCAACATGAGTGGCAAAATGACAGATGCTGGTGGAAAGGGGAAGAGGCGTGGTGGAAAAGGCAAAAAAGGTTTTGTCTGTGGGGAAGGTGGCAAAGCTCCATTATCATCTGCTGAAGATAGACCATCTACCAGCAAAAGTAAGATGTCTACTACTTACCGTGGACAATCCGATGTGCTCCCTTTTTTACGGACACGAACAACAGGAAGAAAGGTAGATGATGGGCAAAAAAGGAAAATGCTTGAATGGATCTCAAGTGGTCCAACAAGTGCCCTCTCAGCCACTTCAAGTACCGCATCCAAAAAACACCAGTCCTCTGAGTTTTCATCCCAATCACACTTGATTTCTCCCAGCTCTGAAGTCTCCATCAGCCCTGCACAGTATGGTGGAACTGAGATGGCTGAGTCTGCAGAGCTGTTCAGTCACACAATAGCCTGGGAATCAGAGGTCTGCTCCCAAGCTACAGTGAGTACAGAACAGGAAATGGTCTGCAGTGATGCCCAGAACCTTTGTGACTCTGATTCAGGCCGTGAGGACCAAGTTTCTGAGCATAATGTTGACCCTTTGTCACAAACTGTAACACCTGTGGTTATAGACAATGAGGAACATACTGATGAAGATGAGACGCAGATACCCGATTGGGATGACAACTTAAATATTCGGTCAGGGCAAGAAGAGGCTCGGTCTGAGGGGGAGGGGAGTGCAAACACAACAATTGATGATGAAGTTCTAGATCCCACCTACTGTCAACCCCCAGTTACGCACTCGAGGAGGTCAACAGAGGCGGTGGAGGAGGATGCAACCGACGACGAAGTTACCTTGCGCCTTCCTGGACAGAGTCGGAGCACTGGTAGCACGTCTACAACTGCATCCTCAGCCACCACTCTGCCTATGAGCATTATTCGGGGTGGATCAACAGGTCGCATGGCCTCTAAGCCTTGCCTAGCCTGGTCCTTTTTTGACATAGAAAAAGATCGCCCAAATCATGTGATATGTAAAATTTGTCATGATTCTCTTAGTAGAGGTCAAAACCTCAGCAGTTTGACAACTTCTTCCATGAATCGTCACATGAATAAATATCATAGGTCCCGGTGGGAAGCTCACCGTGCTGCAATGCGGCCTAGCGGAGCGAACCATCCACCGCCCGCCCCTTCCAGTGCATCCGCGCGCTCTTCATCTTCTAGGACTGTGGGGACAGCTGTCACACCTGTTTTTCCACGCAAAACTTCCACCACTGTAACCGCAACAGGCAGTTTGCTTGTAAGGTCGTCAGTTGGTTTGGAAGGGGAAACAAGTGAGTGTGTACAGCTCTCTCAGACATCGATAGCACCAACGTTGGATGAAGGCAACATCATGTCTCCGCCTGCACTTTCCTCACAAACCTGCATTTTTCCAGGGACACCCTACTCAACACCGTCTACACACAGCAGCCAGATCTCTGTCCCTCAGATGTGGTCAAATAAAAGGCCACTTCCTCCGACCCATGACAAAGCTAAGAGGTTGACTCTATCCCTCTGTAAGCTGTTGGCTACCGAAATGCTGCCTTTCCGCCTAGTGGACACACAGGATTTTAGAGACCTTATGTCTGTCGCTGTGCCCCAGTACCAGATGCCTAGTCGCCACTACTTCTCTAAGAAAGGTGTGCCCGCGCTACACCAGCATGTCGCACACAACATCACCGCTTCCTTGAGAAACTCTGTGTGTGAACGGGTGCATTTCACCACTGATACTTGGACCAGTAAGCATGGACAGGGACGTTACATGTCGCTGACTGGGCACTGGGTAACTATGGTGATAGATGGTGAAGGGTCTGCTGCACAAGTCTTGCCGTCCCCACGACTTGTGTGTCAATCCTCTGTCTGTCCAAGTTGCGCCACAGCTTCTGCATCCTCCACCTCATCTGGGTCCTCCACCTCCGCCCCAAGCCTGCCTGGTCAGGCCACCAGCGTTCTCACTGCGCAGAAGGAATCACGCACGCCTCATTACTATGCTGGCAGCAGAGCGCAACGGCATCAGGCGGTCTTTAGCTTGACATGTCTTGGGAATAAGAGTCACACAGCTGAGGAGTTGTGGTCAGCTCTGCGGTCCGAGTTTAATAAATGGTTGTCTCCACTCAACCTGCAGCCTGGAAAGGCCGTGTGCGACAATGCTGCAAACCTGGGTGCGGCACTTCGCCTGGGCAAGGTGACACACGTACCTTGTATGGCTCACGTGTTGAACCTTGTCGTCCAGCAATTTTTAACACACTATCCCGGCCTAGATGGCCTTCTGAACAGGGCACGAAAACTGTCAGCTCACTTCCGCCGTTCAAGCGCCGCAGCAGAGCGACTTGCATCGCTCCAGAAGTCTTTCGGCCTGCCGGTTCATCGCCTGAAATGCGATGTGGCGACACGCTGGAATTCAACTCTCCACATGTTACAGCGACTGTGGCAGCGCCGCAGAGCCCTGGTGCAATACGTCATGACGTATAGCCTGGGACAACGAGATGCAGAGGTGGGGCAGATCACCCTGATGGAGTGGTCTCAGATCAAGGACCTATGCACCCTTCTGCACAGTTTCGACATGGCGACGAATATGTTTAGCGCTGACAATGCCATTATCAGCATGACGATTCCAGTCATTTACATGCTGGAGCACACGCTAAACACTATTCGGAGTCAGGGAGTGGGACAACATGAAGGGGAGGAACTACAGGAGGATTCATATGCGCAAGGGACAACAACATCACCAAGGTCCAGACGTTCATCATCACCAACGCAGCAGGCATGGGACCATGGGGGACAGGGATCGACAAGGGCGCATAGTAGCAGGCGAAATGTTGAGCAAGGTGCAGGAGAACATGAAGAAATGGAGGACGAACTGTCCATGGACATGGAAGACTCAGCGGATGAGGGAGACCTTGGTCAAATTTCAGTTGAAAGAGGTTGGGGGGAGATGTCAGAGGAAGAAAGAACGGGTAGCACCTCTATGAAACAAACACAGCGTGGACTTGGTCCGCATGGCTGCGCAAGACACATGAGTGCCTTTTTGTTGCACTACCTCCAACATGACAGTCGTATTGTCAAAATTAGAAGTGATGATGACTACTGGATTGCCACATTATTAGATCCCCGGTACAAGTCCAAATTTTGTGACATAATTCCAGCCATAGAAAGGGACGCACGTATGCAGGAGTATCAGCAGAAGCTGTTACTCGATCTTAGCTCGGCTTTTCCACCAAACAACCGTGCAGGTGCAGGGAGGGAATCTCCCAGTTGTAACTTGACAAACATTGGTCGGTCTCGTCATCTTCAACAGTCTACCCGTACCAGTAGGACCGTATCTGGTGCCGGTAACAGCAATTTTATGGAATCTTTTCATAATTTTTTTAGACCCTCTTTTGAAAGGCCACCAGAGACAACAAGTCTGACACATACTCAACGGCTGGAGAGGATGATACAGGAGTATCTCCAAATGAACATCGATGCCATGACTGTGAAACTGGAGCCTTGCTCCTTTTGGGCTTCAAACCTAGAAAAATGGCCAGAGCTCACAACTTACGCCTTGGAGATTTTGTCGTGTCCAGCTGCCAGCGTTGTCTCTGAACGTGTATTCAGTGCTGCTGGGTGTGTGCTGACAGATAAGCGCACGCGTCTGTCCAGTGACAATGTGGACAGACTGACGTTCATCAAAATGAACAAGTCATGGATCCAGAAGGAATTTACTACCCCTGTGTCATCCTGGGGAGAGTAAATGCTTGTGGATTTGGAATGTGCTTGATGCAAATCAAAACATCCTGTTTGCAACTAGGGCCCAAGTGCTGCCACTGATGGGGTCGGTGTCTGTGTGGCCCAATTTTTGGAAAAAAGGGAGACTCCGCTTGGAGTAACCCTTGCTTGCTGTGTTTTTAAAAGAAGCCAAGATGAACAGAGCTGGGATCAGGAAAGACTTTGCTACCTACCCCGGTGTCATCCTGGGGACGGATAAGAATGGCGTATTTTTGAATGTGCTTGATGCAAATGTAGCTGTGAAGTGTACAACTAGGGCACAAGTGCTGCCACTGATGGGGTGGGTGTCTGTGTGGCCCAATTTTTGGAAAAAAGGGAGACTCCGCTTGGAGTAACCCTTGCTTGCTGTGTTTTTAAAAGAAGCCAAGATGAACAGAGCTGGGATCAGGAAAGACTTTGCTACCTACCCCGGTGTCATCCTGGGGACGGATAAGAATGGTGTATTTTTGAATGTGCTTGATGCAAATCAAAACATCCTGTTTGCAACTAGGGCCCAAGTGCTGCCACTGATGGGGTGGGTGTCTGTGTGGCCCAATTTTTGGAAAAAAGGGAGACTCCGCTTGGAGTAACCCTTGCTTGCTGTGTTTTTAAAATAAGCCAAGATGAACAGAGCTGGGATCAGGAAAGACTTTGCTACCTACCCCTGTGTCATCCTGGGGACGGATAAGAATGTCGTATTTTTGAATGTGCTTGATGCAAATGTAGCTGTGAAGTGTACAACTGGGGCACAACTGCTGCCACTGAAGGGGTGGGTGTGTGTGGGGCCCAATTTTTGGAAAAAAGGGAGACTCCGCTTGGAGTAACCCTTGCTTACATTGTTTTTAAAAGAAGCCAAGATGAACAAGTCATGGGTCAGCAAAGACTTTATCTACCTACCCCGGTGTCATCCTGGGGACGGATAAGAATGGCGTATTTTTGAATGTGCTTGATGCAAATGTAGCTGTGAAGTGTACAACTAGGGCACAAGTGCTGCCACTGATGGGGTGGGTGTCTGTGTGGCCCAATTTTTGGAAAAAAGGGAGACTCCGCTTGGAGTAACCCGTGCTTGCTGTGTTTTTAAAAGAAGCCAAGATGAACAGAGCTGGGATCAGGAAAGACTTTGCTACCTACCCCGGTGTCATCCTGGGGACGGATAAGAATGGCGTATTTTTGAATGTGCTTGATGCAAATGTAGCTGTGAAGTGTACAACTAGGGCACAAGTGCTGCCAATGATGGGGTGGGTGTCTGTGTGGCCCAATTTTTGGAAAAAAGGGAGACTCCGCTTGGAGTAACCCTTGCTTACATTGTTTTTAAAAGAAGCCAAGATGAACAAGTCATGGGTCAGCAAAGACTTTATCTACCTACCCCGGTGTCATCCTGGGGACGGATAAGAATGGCGTATTTTTGAATGTGCATGATGCAAATGTAGCTGTGAAGTGTACAACTAGGGCACAAGTGCTGCCACTGATGGGGTGGGTGTCTGTGTGGCCCAATTTTTGGAAAAAAGGGAGACTCCGCTTGGAGTAACCCTTGCTTGCTGTGTTTTTAAAAGAAGCCAAGATGAACAGAGCTGGGATCAGGAAAGACTTTGCTACCTACCCCGGTGTCATCCTGGGGACGGATAAAAATGGCGTATTTTTGAATGTGCTTGATGCAAATGTAGCTGTGAAGTGTACAACTAGGGCACAAGTGCTGCCACTGATGGGGTGGGTGTCTGTGTGGCCCAATTTTTGGAAAAAAGGGAGACTCCGCTTGGAGTAACCCTTGCTTGCTGTGTTTTTAAAAGAAGCCAAGATGAACAGAGCTGGGATCAGGAAAGACTTTGCTACCTACCCCTGTGTCATCCTGGGGACGGATAAGAATGGCGTATTTTTGAATGTGCTTGATGCAAATCAAAACATCCTGTTTGCAACTAGGGCCCAAGTGCTGCCACTGATGGGGTGGGTGTCTGTGTGGCCCAATTTTTGGAAAAAAGGGAGACTCCGCTTGGAGTAACCCTTGCTTGCTGTGTTTTTATAAGAAGCCAAGATGAACAGAGCTGGGATCAGGAAAGACTTTGCTACCTACCCCTGTGTCATCCTGGGGACGGATAAGAATGGCGTATTTTTGAATGTGCTTGATGCAAATGTAGCTGTGAAGTGTACAACTGGGGCACAACTGCTGCCACTGAAGGGGTGGGTGTGTGTGGGGCCCAATTTTTGGAAAAAAGGGAGACTCCGCTTGGAGTAACCCTTGCTTACATTGTTTTTAAAAGAAGCCAAGATGAACAAGTCATGGGTCAGCAAAGACTTTATCTACCTACCCCGGTGTCATCCTGGGGACGGATAAGAATGGCGTATTTTTGAATGTGCTTGATGCAAATGTAGCTGTGAAGTGTACAACTAGGGCACAAGTGCTGCCACTGATGGGGTGGGTGTCTGTGTGGCCCAATTTTTGGAAAAAAGGGAGACTCCGCTTGGAGTAACCCTTGCTTGCTGTGTTTTTAAAAGAAGCCAAGATGAACAGAGCTGGGATCAGGAAAGACTTTGCTACCTACCCCGGTGTCATCCTGGGGACGGATAAGAATGGCGTATTTTTGAATGTGCTTGATGCAAATGTAGCTGTGAAGTGTACAACTAGGGCACAAGTGCTGCCACTGATGGGGTGGGTGTCTGTGTGGCCCAATTTTTGGAAAAAAGGGAGACTCCGCTTGGAGTAACCCTTGCTTACATTGTTTTTAAAAGAAGCCAAGATGAACAAGTCATGGGTCAGCAAAGACTTTATCTACCTACCCCGGTGTCATCCTGGGGACGGATAAGAATGGCGTATTTTTGAATGTGCTTGATGCAAATGTAGCTGTGAAGTGTACAACTAGGGCACAAGTGCTGCCACTGATGGGGTGGGTGTCTGTGTGGCCCAATTTTTGGAAAAAAGGGAGACTCCGCTTGGAGTAACCCTTGCTTGCTGTGTTTTTAAAAGAAGCCAAGATGAACAGAGCTGGGATCAGGAAAGACTTTGCTACCTACCCCGGTGTCATCCTGGGGACGGATAAGAATGGCGTATTTTTGAATGTGCTTGATGCAAATGTAGCTGTGAAGTGTACAACTAGGGCACAAGTGCTGCCACTGATGGGGTGGGTGTCTGTATGGCCCAATTTTTGGAAAAAAGGGAGACTCCGCTTGGAGTAACCCTTGCTTGCTGTGTTTTTAAAAGAAGCCAAGATGAACAGAGCTGGGATCAGGAAAGACTTTGCTACCTACCCCGGTGTCATCCTGGGGACGGATAAGAATGGCGTATTTTTGAATGTGCTTGATGCAAATCAAAACATCCTGTTTGCAACTAGGGCCCAAGTGCTGCCACTGATGGGGTGGGTGTCTGTGTGGCCCAATTTTTGGAAAAAAGGGAGACTCCGCTTGGAGTAACCCTTGCTTGCTGTGTTTTTAAAAGAAGCCAAGATGAACAGAGCTGGGATCAGGAAAGACTTTGCTACCTACCCCTGTGTCATCCTGGGGACGGATAAGAATGGCGTATTTTTGAATGTGCTTGATGCAAATGTAGCTGTGAAGTGTACAACTAGGGCACAAGTGCTGCCAATGATGGGGTGGGTGTCTGTGTGGCCCAATTTTTGGAAAAAAGGGAGACTCCGCTTGGAGTAACCCTTGCTTACATTGTTTTTAAAAGAAGCCAAGATGAACAAGTCATGGGTCAGCAAAGACTTTATCTACCTACCCCGGTGTCATCCTGGGGACGGATAAGAATGGCGTATTTTTGAATGTGCTTGATGCAAATGTAGCTGTGAAGTGTACAACTAGGGCACAAGTGCTGCCACTGATGGGGTGGGTGTCTGTGTGGCCCAATTTTTGGAAAAAAGGGAGACTCCGCTTGGAGTAACCCTTGCTTGCTGTGTTTTTAAAAGAAGCCAAGATGAACAGAGCTGGGATCAGGAAAGACTTTGCTACCTACCCCGGTGTCATCCTGGGGACGGATAAAAATGGCGTATTTTTGAATGTGCTTGATGCAAATGTAGCTGTGAAGTGTACAACTAGGGCACAAGTGCTGCCACTGATGGGGTGGGTGTCTGTGTGGCCCAATTTTTGGAAAAAAGGGAGACTCCGCTTGGAGTAACCCTTGCTTGCTGTGTTTTTAAAAGAAGCCAAGATGAACAGAGCTGGGATCAGGAAAGACTTTGCTACCTACCCCTGTGTCATCCTGGGGACGGATAAGAATGGCGTATTTTTGAATGTGCTTGATGCAAATCAAAACATCCTGTTTGCAACTAGGGCCCAAGTGCTGCCACTGATGGGGTGGGTGTCTGTGTGGCCCAATTTTTGGAAAAAAGGGAGACTCCGCTTGGAGTAACCCTTGCTTGCTGTGTTTTTAAAAGAAGCCAAGATGAACAGAGCTGGGATCAGGAAAGACTTTGCTACCTACCCCTGTGTCATCCTGGGGACGGATAAGAATGGCGTATTTTTGAATGTGCTTGATGCAAATGTAGCTGTGAAGTGTACAACTGGGGCACAACTGCTGCCACTGAAGGGGTGGGTGTGTGTGGGGCCCAATTTTTGGAAAAAAGGGAGACTCCGCTTGGAGTAACCCTTGCTTACATTGTTTTTAAAAGAAGCCAAGATGAACAAGTCATGGGTCAGCAAAGACTTTATCTACCTACCCCGGTGTCATCCTGGGGACGGATAAGAATGGCGTATTTTTGAATGTGCTTGATGCAAATGTAGCTGTGAAGTGTACAACTAGGGCACAAGTGCTGCCACTGATGGGGTGGGTGTCTGTGTGGCCCAATTTTTGGAAAAAAGGGAGACTCCGCTTGGAGTAACCCTTGCTTGCTGTGTTTTTAAAAGAAGCCAAGATGAACAGAGCTGGGATCAGGAAAGACTTTGCTACCTACCCCGGTGTCATCCTGGGGACGGATAAGAATGGCGTATTTTTGAATGTGCTTGATGCAAATGTAGCTGTGAAGTGTACAACTAGGGCACAAGTGCTGCCACTGATGGGGTGGGTGTCTGTGTGGCCCAATTTTTGGAAAAAAGGGAGACTCCGCCTGGAGTAACCCTTGCTTACATTGTTTTTAAAAGAAGCCAAGATGAACAAGTCATGGGTCAGCAAAGACTTTATCTACCTACCCCGGTGTCATCCTGGGGACGGATAAGAATGGCGTATTTTTGAATGTACTTGATGCAAATGTAGCTGTGAAGTGTACAACTAGGGCACAAGTGCTGCCACTGATGGGGTGGGTGTCTGTGTGGCCCAATTTTTGGAAAAAAGGGAGACTCCGCTTGGAGTAACCCTTGCTTGCTGTGTTTTTAAAAGAAGCCAAGATGAACAGAGCTGGGATCAGGAAAGACTTTGCTACCTACCCCGGTGTCATCCTGGGGACGGATAAGAATGGCGTATTTTTGAATGTGCTTGATGCAAATGTAGCTGTGAAGTGTACAACTAGGGCACAAGTGCTGCCACTGATGGGGTGGGTGTCTGTATGGCCCAATTTTTGGAAAAAAGGGAGACTCCGCTTGGAGTAACCCTTGCTTGCTGTGTTTTTAAAAGAAGCCAAGATGAACAGAGCTGGGATCAGGAAAGACTTTGCTACCTACCCCGGTGTCATCCTGGGGACGGATAAGAATGGCGTATTTTTGAATGTGCTTGATGCAAATCAAAACATCCTGTTTGCAACTAGGGCCCAAGTGCTGCCACTGATGGGGTGGGTGTCTGTGTGGCCCAATTTTTGGAAAAAAGGGAGACTCCGCTTGGAGTAACCCTTGCTTGCTGTGTTTTTAAAAGAAGCCAAGATGAACAGAGCTGGGATCAGGAAAGACTTTGCTACCTACCCCTGTGTCATCCTGGGGACGGATAAGAATGGCGTATTTTTGAATGTGCTTGATGCAAATGTAGCTGTGAAGTGTACAACTGGGGCACAACTGCTGCCACTGAAGGGGTGGGTGTGTGTGTGGCCCAATTTTTGGAAAAAAGGGAGACTCCGCTTGGAGTAACCCTTGCTTGATGTGTTTTTTAAAGAAGCCAAGATGAACAGAGCTGGGATCAGGAAAGACTTTGCTACCTACCCCTGTGTCATCCTGGGGACGGATAAGAATGGCGTATTTTTGAATGTGCTTGATGCAAATGTAGCTGTGAAGTGTACAACTAGGGCACAAGTGCTGCCACTGAATGGGTGGTTGTGTGGGGCACAATTTTTGGAAAAAAGGGAGACTCCGCTTGGAGTAACCCTTGCTTACATTGTTTTTAAAAGAAGCCAAGATGAACAAGTCATGGGTCAGCAAAGACTTTATCTACCTACCCCGGTGTCATCCTGGGGACGGATAAGAATGGCGTATTTTTGAATGTGCTTGATGCAAATGTAGCTGTGAAGTGTACAACTAGGGCACAAGTGCTGCCACTGATGGGGTGGGTGTCTGTGTGGCCCAATTTTTGGAAAAAAGGGAGACTCCGCTTGGAGTAACCCTTGCTTGCTGTGTTTTTAAAAGAAGCCAAGATGAACAGAGCTGGGATCAGGAAAGACTTTGCTACCTACCCCGGTGTCATCCTGGGGACGGATAAGAATGGCGTATTTTTGAATGTGCTTGATGCAAATGTAGCTGTGAAGTGTACAACTAGGGCACAAGTGCTGCCACTGAAGGGGTGGGTGTGTGTGGTGCCCAATTTTTGGAAAAAAGGGAGACTCCGCTTGGAGTAACCCTTGCTTGATGTGTTTTTAAAAGAAGCCAAGATGAACAGAGCTGGGATCAGGAAAGACTTTGCTACCTACCCCTGTGTCATCCTGGGGACGGATAAGAATGGCGTATTTTTGAATGTGCTTGATGCAAATGTAGCTGTGAAGTGTACAACTAGGGCACAAGTGCTGCCACTGAAGGGGTGGGTGTGTGTGGGGCCCAATTTTTGGAAAAAAGGGAGACTCCGCTTGGAGTAACCCTTGCTTGATGTGTTTTTAAAAGAAGCCAAGATGAACAGAGCTGGGATCAGGAAAGACTTTGCTACCTACCCCGGTGTCATCCTGGGGACGGATAAGAATGGCGTATTTTTGAATGTGCTTGATGCAAATCAAAACATCCTGTTTGCAACTAGGGCCCAAGTGCTGCCACTGATGGGGTGGGTGTCTGTGTGGCCCAATTTTTGGAAAAAAGGGAGACTCCGCTTGGAGTAACCCTTGCTTGCTGTGTTTTTAAAAGAAGCCAAGATGAACAGAGCTGGGATCAGGAAAGACTTTGCTACCTACCCCGGTGTCATCCTGGGGACGGATAAGAATGGCGTATTTTTGAATGTGCTTGATGCAAATGTAGCTGTGAAGTGTACAACTAGGGCCCAAGTGCTGCCACTGAAGGGGTGGGTGTGTGTGGTGCCCAATTTTTGGAAAAAAGGGAGACTCCGCTTGGAGTAACCCTTGCTTGCTGTGTTTTTAAAAGAAGCCAAGATGAACAGAGCTGGGATCAGGAAAGACTTTGCTACCTACCCCTGTGTCATCCTGGGGACGGATAAGAATGGCGTATTTTTGAATGTGCTTGATGCAAATGTAGCTGTGAAGTGTACAACTAGGGCACAAGTGCTGCCACTGAAGGGGTGGGTGTGTGTGGGGCCCAATTTTTGGAAAAAAGGGAGACTCCGCTTGGAGTAACCCTTGCTTGATGTGTTTTTAAAAGAAGCCAAGATGAACAGAGCTGGGATCAGGAAAGACTTTGCTACCTACCCCTGTGTCATCCTGGGGACGGATAAGAATGGCGTATTTTTGAATGTGCTTGATGCAAATGTAGCTGTGAAGTGTACAACTAGGGCACAAGTGCTGCCACTGAATGGGTGGGTGTGTGGGGCACAATTTTTGGAAAAAAGGGAGACTCCGCTTGGAGTAACCCTTGCTTAAATTGTTTTTAAAAGAAGCCAAGATGAACAAGTCATGGGTCAGCAAAGACTTTATCTACCTACCCCGGTGTCATCCTGGGGACGGATAAGAATGGCGTATTTTTGAATGTGCTTGATGCAAATGTAGCTGTGAAGTGTACAACTAGGGCACAAGTGCTGCCACTGATGGGGTGGGTGTCTGTGTGGCCCAATTTTTGGAAAAAAGGGAGACTCCGCTTGGAGTAACCCTTGCTTGCTGTGTTTTTAAAAGAAGCCAAGATGAACAGAGCTGGGATCAGGAAAGACTTTGCTACCTACCCCGGTGTCATCCTGGGGACGGATAAGAATGGCGTATTTTTGAATGTGCTTGATGCAAATGTAGCTGTGAAGTGTACAACTAGGGCACAAGTGCTGCCACTGATGGGGTGGGTGTCTGTGTGGCCCAATTTTTGGAAAAAAGGGAGACTCCGCTTGGAGTAACCCTTGCTTACATTGTTTTTAAAAGAAGCCAAGATGAACAAGTCATGGGTCAGCAAAGACTTTATCTACCTACCCCGGTGTCATCCTGGGGACGGATAAGAATGGCGTATTTTTGAATGTGCTTGATGCAAATGTAGCTGTGAAGTGTACAACTAGGGCACAAGTGCTGCCACTGATGGGGTGGGTGTCTGTGTGGCCCAATGTTTGGAAAAAAGGGAGACTCCGCTTGGAGTAACCCTTGCTTGCTGTGTTTTTAAAAGAAGCCAAGATGAACAGAGCTGGGATCAGGAAAGACTTTGCTACCTACCCCGGTGTAATCCTGGGGACGGATAAGAATGGCGTATTTTTGAATGCGCTTGATGCAAATCAAAACATCCTGTTTGCAACTAGGGCCCAAGTGCTGCCACTGATGGGGTGGGTGTCTGTGTGGCCCAATTTTTGGAAAAAAGGGAGACTCCGCTTGGAGTAACCCTTGCTTGCTGTGTTTTTAAAAGAAGCCAAGATGAACAGAGCTGGGATCAGGAAAGACTTTGCTACCTACCCCTGTGTCATCCTGGGGACGGATAAGAATGGCGTATTTTTGAATGTGCTTGATGCAAATGTAGCTGTGAAGTGTACAACTGGGGAACAACTGCTGCCACTGAAGGGGTGGGTGTGTGTGTGGCCCAATTTTTGGAAAAAAGGGAGACTCCACTTGGAGTAACCCTTGCTTGATGTGTTTTTTAAAGAAGCCAAGATGAACAGAGCTGGGATCAGGAAAGACTTTGCTACCTACCCCTGTGTCATCCTGGGGACGGATAAGAATGGCGTATTTTTGAATGTGCTTGATGCAAATGTAGCTGTGAAGTGTACAACTAGGGCACAAGTGCTGCCACTGAGTGGGTGGGTGTGTGGGGCACAATTTTTGGAAAAAAGGGAGACTCCGCTTGGAGTAACCCTTGCTTACATTGTTTTTAAAAGAAGCCAAGATGAACAAGTCATGGGTCAGCAAAGACTTTATCTACCTACCCCGGTGTCATCCTGGGGACGGATAAGAATGGCGTATTTTTGAATGTGCTTGATGCAAATGTAGCTGTGAAGTGTACAACTAGGGCACAAGTGCTGCCACTGATGGGGTGGGTGTCTGTGTGGCCCAATTTTTGGAAAAAAGGGAGACTCCGCTTGGAGTAACCCTTGCTTGCTGTGTTTTTAAAAGAAGCCAAGATGAACAGAGCTGGGATCAGGAAAGACTTTGCTACCTACCCCGGTGTCATCCTGGGGACGGATAAGAATGGCGTATTTTTGAATGTGCTTGATGCAAATGTAGCTGTGAAGTGTACAACTAGGGCACAAGTGCTGCCACTGAAGGGGTGGGTGTGTGTGGTGCCCAATTTTTGGAAAAAAGGGAGACTCCGCTTGGAGTAACCCTTGCTTGATGTGTTTTTAAAAGAAGCCAAGATGAACAGAGCTGGGATCAGGAAAGACTTTGCTACCTACCCCTGTGTCATCCTGGGGACGGATAAGAATGGCGTATTTTTGAATGTGCTTGATGCAAATGTAGCTGTGAAGTGTACAACTAGGGCACAAGTGCTGCCACTGATGGGGTGGGTGTCTGTGTGGCCCAATTTTTGGAAAAAAGGGAGACTCCGCTTGGAGTAACCCTTGCTTGCTGTGTTTTTAAAAGAAGCCAAGATGAACAGAGCTGGGATCAGGAAAGACTTTGCTACCTACCCCTGTGTCATCCTGGGGACGGATAAGAATGGCGTATTTTTGAATGTGCTTGATGCAAATGTAGCTGTGAAGTGTACAACTGGGGCACAACTGCTGCCACTGAAGGGGTGGGTGTGTGTGGGGACCAATTTTTGGAAAAAAGGGAGACTCCGCTTGGAGTAACCCTTGCTTACATTGTTTTTAAAAGAAGCCAAGATGAACAAGTCATGGGTCAGCAAAGACTTTATCTACCTACCCCGGTGTCATCCTGGGGACGGATAAGAATGGCGTATTTTTGAATGTGCTTGATGCAAATGTAGCTGTGAAGTGTACAACTGGGGCACAACTGCTGCCACTGAAGGGGTGGGTGTGTGTGTGGCCCAATTTTTGGAAAAAAGGGAGACTCCGCTTGGAGTAACCCTTGCTTGCTGTGTTTTTAAAAGAAGCCAAGATGAACAGAGCTGGGATCAGGAAAGACTTTGCTACCTACCCCGGTGTCATCCTGGGGACGGATAAGAATGGCGTATTTTTGAATGTGCTTGATGCAAATGTAGCTGTGAAGTGTACAACTAGGGCACAAGTGCTGCCACTGATGGGGTGGGTGTCTGTGTGGCCCAATTTTTGGAAAAAAGGGAGACTCCGCTTGGAGTAACCCTTGCTTGCTGTGTTTTTAAAAGAAGCCAAGATGAACAGAGCTGGGATCAGGAAAGACTTTGCTACCTACCCCGGTGTCATCCTGGGGACGGATAAGAATGGCGTATTTTTGAATGTGCTTTATGCAAATCAAAACATCCTGTTTGCAACTAGGGCCCAAGTGCTGCCACTGATGGGGTGGGTGTCTGTGTGGCCCAATTTTTGGAAAAAAGGGAGACTCCGCTTGGAGTAACCCTTGCTTGCTGTGTTTTTAAAAGAAGCCAAGATGAACAGAGCTGGGATCAGGAAAGACTTTGCTACCTACCCCTGTGTCATCCTGGGGACGGATAAGAATGGCGTATTTTTGAATGTGCTTGATGCAAATGTAGCTGTGAAGTGTACAACTGGGGCACAACTGCTGCCACTGAAGGGGTGGGTGTGTGTGTGGCCCAATTTTTGGAAAAAAGGGAGACTCCGCTTGGAGTAACCCTTGCTTGATGTGTTTTTTAAAGAAGCCAAGATGAACAGAGCTGGGATCAGGAAAGACTTTGCTACCTACCCCTGTGTCATCCTGGGGACGGATAAGAATGGCGTATTTTTGAATGTGCTTGATGCAAATGTAGCTGTGAAGTGTACAACTAGGGCACAAGTGCTGCCACTGAATGGGTGGGTGTGTGGGGCACAATTTTTGGAAAAAAGGGAGACTCCGCTTGGAGTAACCCTTGCTTACATTGTTTTTAAAAGAAGCCAAGATGAACAAGTCATGGGTCAGCAAAGACTTTATCTACCTACCCCGGTGTCATCCTGGGGACGGATAAGAATGGCGTATTTTTGAATGTGCTTGATGCAAATGTAGCTGTGAAGTGTACAACTAGGGCACAAGTGCTGCCACTGATGGGGTGGGTGTCTGTGTGGCCCAATGTTTGGAAAAAAGGGAGACTCCGCTTGGAGTAACCCTTGCTTGCTGTGTTTTTAAAAGAAGCCAAGATGAACAGAGCTGGGATCAGGAAAGACTTTGCTACCTACCCCGGTGTCATCCTGGGGACGGATAAGAATGGCGTATTTTTGAATGCGCTTGATGCAAATCAAAACATCCTGTTTGCAACTAGGGCCCAAGTGCTGCCACTGATGGGGTGGGTGTCTGTGTGGCCCAATTTTTGGAAAAAAGGGAGACTCCGCTTGGAGTAACCCTTGCTTGCTGTGTTTTTAAAAGAAGCCAAGATGAACAGAGCTGGGATCAGGAAAGACTTTGCTACCTACCCCTGTGTCATCCTGGGGACGGATAAGAATGGCGTATTTTTGAATGTGCTTGATGCAAATGTAGCTGTGAAGTGTACAACTGGGGCACAACTGCTGCCACTGAAGGGGTGGGTGTGTGTGTGGCCCAATTTTTGGAAAAAAGGGAGACTCCACTTGGAGTAACCCTTGCTTGATGTGTTTTTTAAAGAAGCCAAGATGAACAGAGCTGGGATCAGGAAAGACTTTGCTACCTACCCCTGTGTCATCCTGGGGACGGATAAGAATGGCGTATTTTTGAATGTGCTTGATGCAAATGTAGCTGTGAAGTGTACAACTAGGGCACAAGTGCTGCCACTGAGTGGGTGGGTGTGTGGGGCACAATTTTTGGAAAAAAGGGAGACTCCGCTTGGAGTAACCCTTGCTTACATTGTTTTTAAAAGAAGCCAAGATGAACAAGTCATGGGTCAGCAAAGACTTTATCTACCTACCCCGGTGTCATCCTGGGGACGGATAAGAATGGCGTATTTTTGAATGTGCTTGATGCAAATGTAGCTGTGAAGTGTACAACTAGGGCACAAGTGCTGCCACTGATGGGGTGGGTGTCTGTGTGGCCCAATTTTTGGAAAAAAGGGAGACTCCGCTTGGAGTAACCCTTGCTTGCTGTGTTTTTAAAAGAAGCCAAGATGAACAGAGCTGGGATCAGGAAAGACTTTGCTACCTACCCCGGTGTCATCCTGGGGACGGATAAGAATGGCGTATTTTTGAATGTGCTTGATGCAAATGTAGCTGTGAAGTGTACAACTAGGGCACAAGTGCTGCCACTGAAGGGGTGGGTGTGTGTGGTGCCCAATTTTTGGAAAAAAGGGAGACTCCGCTTGGAGTAACCCTTGCTTGATGTGTTTTTAAAAGAAGCCAAGATGAACAGAGCTGGGATCAGGAAAGACTTTGCTACCTACCCCTGTGTCATCCTGGGGACGGATAAGAATGGCGTATTTTTGAATGTGCTTGATGCAAATGTAGCTGTGAAGTGTACAACTAGGGCACAAGTGCTGCCACTGAAGGGGTGGGTGTGTGTGGGGCCCAATTTTTGGAAAAAAGGGAGACTCCGCTTGGAGTAACCCTTGCTTGATGTGTTTTTAAAAGAAGCCAAGATGAACAGAGCTGGGATCAGGAAAGACTTTGCTACCTACCCCTGTGTCATCCTGGGGACGGATAAGAATGGCGTATTTTTGAATGTGCTTGATGCAAATCAAAACATCCTGTTTGCAACTAGGGCCCAAGTGCTGCCACTGATGGGGTGGGTGTCTGTGTGGCCCAAT
This sequence comes from Anomaloglossus baeobatrachus, assembly GCF_048569485.1. Classification (NCBI taxonomy): domain Eukaryota; kingdom Metazoa; phylum Chordata; class Amphibia; order Anura; family Aromobatidae; genus Anomaloglossus; species Anomaloglossus baeobatrachus. The sequence goes on along the minus strand of NC_134354.1, from coordinate 264,339,506 downwards.
TTTTGGAAAAAAGGGAGACTCCGCTTGGAGTAACCCTTGCTTGCTGTGTTTTTAAAAGAAGCCAAGATGAACAGAGCTGGGATCAGGAAAGACTTTGCTACCTACCCCTGTGTCATCCTGGGGATGGATAAGAATGGCGTATTTTTGAATGTGCTTGATGCAAATGTAGCTGTGAAGTGTACAACTGGGGCACAACTGCTGCCACTGAAGGGGTGGGTGTGTGTGGGGACCAATTTTTGGAAAAAAGGGAGACTCCGCTTGGAGTAACCCTTGCTTACATTGTTTTTAAAAGAAGCCAAGATGAACAAGTCATGGGTCAGCAAAGACTTTATCTACCTACCCCGGTGTCATCCTGGGGACGGATAAGAATGGCGTATTTTTGAATGTGCTTGATGCAAATGTATCTGTGAAGTGTACAACTAGGGCACAAGTGCTGCCACTGATGGGGTGGGTGTCTGTGTGGCCCAATTTTTGGAAAAAAGGGAGACTCCGCTTGGAGTAACCCTTGCTTGCTGTGTTTTTAAAAGAAGCCAAGATGAACAGAGCTGGGATCAGGAAAGACTTTGCTACCTACCCCGGTGTCATCCTGGGGACGGATAAGAATGGCGTATTTTTGAATGTGCTTGATTCAAATGTAGCTGTGAAGTGTACAACTAGGGCACAAGTGCTGCCACTGATGGGGTGGGTGTCTGTGTGGCCCAATTTTTGGAAAAAAGGGAGACTCCGCTTGGAGTAACCCTTGCTTGCTGTGTTTTTAAAAGAAGCCAAGATGAACAGAGCTGGGATCAGGAAAGACTTTGCTACCTACCCCGGTGTCATCCTGGGGACGGATAAGAATGGCGTATTTTTGAATGTGCTTGATGCAAATCAAAACATCCTGTTTGCAACTAGGGCCCAAGTGCTGCCACTGATGGGGTGGGTGTCTGTGTGGCCCAATTTTTGGAAAAAAGGGAGACTCCGCTTGGAGTAACCCTTGCTTTCTGTGTTTTTAAAAGAAGCCAAGATGAACAGAGCTGGGATCAGGAAAGACTTTGCTACCTACCCCTGTGTCATCCTGGGGACGGATAAGAATGGCGTATTTTTGAATGTGCTTGATGCAAATGTAGCTGTGAAGTGTACAACTGGGGCACAACTGCTGCCACTGAAGGGGTGGGTGTGTGTGTGGCCCAATTTTTGGAAAAAAGGGAGACTCCGCTTGGAGTAACCCTTGCTTGATGTGTTTTTTAAAGAAGCCAAGATGAACAGAGCTGGGATCAGGAAAGACTTTGCTACCTACCCCTGTGTCATCCTGGGGACGGATAAGAATGGCGTATTTTTGAATGTGCTTGATGCAAATGTAGCTGTGAAGTGTACAACTAGGGCACAAGTGCTGCCACTGAATGGGTGGGTGTGTGGGGCACAATTTTTGGAAAAAAGGGAGACTCCGCTTGGAGTAACCCTTGCTTACATTGTTTTTAAAAGAAGCCAAGATGAACAAGTCATGGGTCAGCAAAGACTTTATCTACCTACCCCGGTGTCATCCTGGGGACGGATAAGAATGGCGTATTTTTGAATGTGCTTGATGCAAATGTAGCTGTGAAGTGTACAACTAGGGCACAAGTGCTGCCACTGATGGGGTGGGTGTCTGTGTGGCCCAATTTTTGGAAAAAAGGGAGACTCCGCTTGGAGTAACCCTTGCTTGCTGTGTTTTTAAAAGAAGCCAAGATGAACAGAGCTGGGATCAGGAAAGACTTTGCTACCTACCCCGGTGTCATCCTGGGGACGGATGAGAATGGCGTATTTTTGAATGTGCTTGATGCAAATGTAGCTGTGAAGTGTACAACTAGGGCACAAGTGCTGCCACTGATGGGGTGGGTGTCTGTGTGGCCCAATTTTTGGAAAAAAGGGAGACTCCGCTTGGAGTAACCCTTGCTTGCTGTGTTTTTAAAAGAAGCCAAGATGAACAGAGCTGGGATCAGGAAAGACTTTGCTACCTACCCCGGTGTCATCCTGGGGACGGATAAGAATGGCGTATTTTTGAATGTGCTTGATGCAAATCAAAACATCCTGTTTGCAACTAGAGCCCAAGTGCTGCCACTGATGGGGTGGGTGTCTGTGTGGCCCAATTTTTGGAAAAAAGGGAGACTCCGCTTGGAGTAACCCTTGCTTGCTGTGTTTTTAAAAGAAGCCAAGATGAACAGAGCTGGGATCAGGAAAGACTTTGCAACCTACCCCGGTGTCATCCTGGGGACGGATAAGAATGGCGTATTTTTGAATGTGCTTGATGCAAATGTAGCTGTGAAGTGTACAACTAGGGCACAAGTGCTGCCACTGAATGGGTGGGTGTGTGGGGCACAATTTTTGGAAAAAAGGGAGACTCTGCTTGGAGTAACCCTTGCTTACATTGTTTTTAAAAGAAGCCAAGATGAACAAGTCATGGGTCAGCAAAGACTTTATCTACCTACCCCGGTGTCATCCTGGGGACGGATAAGAATGGCGTATTTTTGAATGTGCTTGATGCAAATGTAGCTGTGAAGTGTACAACTAGGGCACAAGTGCTGCCACTGATGGGGTGGGTGTCTGTGTGGCCCAATTTTTGGAAAAAAGGGAGACTCCGCTTGGAGTAACCCTTGCTTGCTGTGTTTTTAAAAGAAGCCAAGATGAACAGAGCTGGGATCAGGAAAGACTTTGCTACCTACCCCGGTGTCATCCTGGGGACGGATAAGAATGGCGTATTTTTGAATGTGCTTGATGCAAATGTAGCTGTGAAGTGTACAACTAGGGCACAAGTGCTGCCACTGATGGGGTGGGTGTGTGTGTGGCCCAATTTTTGGAAAAAAGGGAGACTCCGCTTGGAGTAACCCTTGCTTGCTGTGTTTTTAAAAGAAGCCAAGATGAACAGAGCTGGGATCAGGAAAGACTTTGCTACCTACCCCGGTGTCATCCTGGGGACGGATAAGAATGGCGTATTTTTGAATGCGCTTGATGCAAATCAAAACATCCTGTTTGCAACTAGGGCCCAAGTGCTGCCACTGATGGGGTGGGTGTCTGTGTGGCCCAATTTTTGGAAAAAAGGGAGACTCCGCTTGGAGTAACCCTTGCTTGCTGTGTTTTTAAAAGAAGCCAAGATGAACAGAGCTGGGATCAGGAAAGACTTTGCTACCTACCCCTGTGTCATCCTGGGGACGGATAAGAATGGCGTATTTTTGAATGTGCTTGATGCAAATGTAGCTGTGAAGTGTACAACTGGGGCACAACTGCTGCCACTGAAGGGGTGGGTGTGTGTGTGGCCCAATTTTTGGAAAAAAGGGAGACTCCACTTGGAGTAACCCTTGCTTGATGTGTTTTTTAAAGAAGCCAAGATGAACAGAGCTGGGATCAGGAAAGACTTTGCTACCTACCCCTGTGTCATCCTGGGGACGGATAAGAATGGCGTATTTTTGAATGTGCTTGATGCAAATGTAGCTGTGAAGTGTACAACTAGGGCACAAGTGCTGCCACTGAGTGGGTGGGTGTGTGGGGCACAATTTTTGGAAAAAAGGGAGACTCCGCTTGGAGTAACCCTTGCTTATATTGTTTTTAAAAGAAGCCAAGATGAACAAGTCATGGGTCAGCAAAGACTTTATCTACCTACCCCGGTGTCATCCTGGGGACGGATAAGAATGGCGTATTTTTGAATGTGCTTGATGCAAATGTAGCTGTGAAGTGTACAACTAGGGCACAAGTGCTGCCACTGATGGGGTGGGTGTCTGTGTGGCCCAATTTTTGGAAAAAAGGGAGACTCCGCTTGGAGTAACCCTTGCTTGCTGTGTTTTTAAAAGAAGCCAAGATGAACAGAGCTGGGATCAGGAAAGACTTTGCTACCTACCCCGGTGTCATCCTGGGGACGGATAAGAATGGCGTATTTTTGAATGTGCTTGATGCAAATGTAGCTGTGAAGTGTACAACTAGGGCACAAGTGCTGCCACTGATGGGGTGGGTGTCTGTGTGGCCCAATTTTTGGAAAAAAGGGAGACTCCGCTTGGAGTAACCCTTGCTTGCTGTGTTTTTAAAAGAAGCCAAGATGAACAGAGCTGGGATCAGGAAAGACTTTGCTACCTACCCCGGTGTCATCCTGGGGACGGATAAGAATGGCGTATTTTTGAATGTGCTTGATGCAAATCAAAACATCCTGTTTGCAACTAGGGCCCAAGTGCTGCCACTGATGGGGTGGGTGTCTGTGTGGCCCAATTTTTGGAAAAAAGGGAGACTCCGCTTGGAGTAACCCTTGCTTGCTGTGTTTTTAAAAGAAGCCAAGATGAACAGAGCTGGGATCAGGAAAGACTTTGCTACCTACCCCTGTGTCATCCTGGGGACGGATAAGAATGGCGTATTTTTGAATGTGCTTGATGCAAATGTAGCTGTGAAGTGTACAACTGGGGCACAACTGCTGCCACTGAAGGGGTGGGTGTGTGTGTGGCCCAATTTTTGGAAAAAAGGGAGACTCTGCTTGGAGTAACCCTTGCTTGATGTGTTTTTTAAAGAAGCCAAGATGAACAGAGCTGGGATCAGGAAAGACTTTGCTACCTACCCCTGTGTCATCCTGGGGACGGATAAGAATGGCGTATTTTTGAATGTGCTTGATGCAAATGTAGCTGTGAAGTGTACAACTAGGGCACAAGTGCTGCCACTGAATGGGTGGGTGTGTGGGGCACAATTTTTGGAAAAAAGGGAGACTCCGCTTGGAGTAACCCTTGCTTACATTGTTTTTAAAAGAAGCCAAGATGAACAAGTCATGGGTCAGCAAAGACTTTATCTACCTACCCCGGTGTCATCCTGGGGACGGATAAGAATGGCGTATTTTTGAATGTGCTTGATGCAAATGTAGCTGTGAAGTGTACAACTAGGGCACAAGTGCTGCCACTGATGGGGTGGGTGTCTGTGTGGCCCAATTTTTGGAAAAAAGGGAGACTCCGCTTGGAGTAACCCTTGCTTGCTGTGTTTTTAAAAGAAGCCAAGATGAACAGAGCTGGGATCAGGAAAGACTTTGCTACCTACCCCGGTGTCATCCTGGGGACGGATAAGAATGGCGTATTTTTGAATGTGCTTGATGCAAATGTAGCTGTGAAGTGTACAACTAGGGCACAAGTGCTGCCACTGATGGGGTGGGTGTCTGTGTGGCCCAATTTTTGGAAAAAAGGGAGACTCCGCTTGGAGTAACCCTTGCTTGCTGTGTTTTTAAAAGAAGCCAAGATGAACAGAGCTGGGATCAGGAAAGACTTTGCTACCTACCCCGGTGTCATCCTGGGGACGGATAAGAATGGCGTATTTTTGAATGTGCTTGATGCAAATCAAAACATCCTGTTTGCAACTAGAGCCCAAGTGCTGCCACTGATGGGGTGGGTGTCTGTGTGGCCCAATTTTTGGAAAAAAGGGAGACTCCGCTTGGAGTAACCCTTGCTTGCTGTGTTTTTAAAAGAAGCCAAGATGAACGGAGCTGGGATCAGGAAAGACTTTGCTACCTACCCCGGTGTCATCCTGGGGACGGATAAGAATGGCGTATTTTTGAATGTGCTTGATGCAAATGTAGCTGTGAAGTGTACAACTGGGGCACAACTGCTGCCACTGAAGGGGTGGGTGTGTGTGTGGCCCAATTTTTGGAAAAAAGGGAGACTCCGCTTGGAGTAACCCTTGCTTGATGTGTTTTTTAAAGAAGCCAAGATGAACAGAGCTGGGATCAGGAAAGACTTTGCTACCTACCCCTGTGTCATCCTGGGGACGGATAAGAATGGCGTATTTTTGAATGTGCTTGATGCAAATGTAGCTGTGAAGTGTACAACTAGGGCACAAGTGCTGCCACTGAATGGGTGGGTGTGTGGGGCACAATTTTTGGAAAAAAGGGAGACTCCGCTTGGAGTAACCCTTGCTTACATTGTTTTTAAAAGAAGCCAAGATGAACAAGTCATGGGTCAGCAAAGACTTTATCTACCTACCCCGGTGTCATCCTGGGGACGGATAAGAATGGCGTATTTTTGAATGTGCTTGATGCAAATGTAGCTGTGAAGTGTACAACTAGGGCACAAGTGCTGCCAGTGATGGGGTGGGTGTCTGTGTGGCCCAATTTTTGGAAAAAAGGGAGACTCCGCTTGGAGTAACCCTTGCTTGCTGTGTTTTTAAAAGAAGCCAAGATGAACAGAGCTGGGATCAGGAAAGACTTTGCTACCTACCCCGGTGTCATCCTGGGGACGGATAAGAATGGCGTATTTTTGAATGTGCTTGATGCAAATGTAGCTGTGAAGTGTACAACTAGGGCACAAGTGCTGCCACTGAAGGGGTGGGTGTGTGTGGTGCCCAATTTTTGGAAAAAAGGGAGACTCCGCTTGGAGTAACCCTTGCTTGATGTGTTTTTAAAAGAAGCCAAGATGAACAGAGCTGGGATCAGGAAAGACTTTGCTACCTACCCCTGTGTCATCCTGGGGACGGATAAGAATGGCGTATTTTTGAATGTGCTTGATGCAAATGTAGCTGTGAAGTGTACAACTAAGGCACAAGTGCTGCCACTGAAGGGGTGGGTGTGTGTGGGGCCCAATTTTTGGAAAAAAGGGAGACTCCGCTTGGAGTAACCCTTGCTTGATGTGTTTTTAAAAGAAGCCAAGATGAACAGAGCTGGGATCAGGAAAGACTTTGCTACCTACCCCTGTGTCATCCTGGGGACGGATAAGAATGGCGTATTTTTGAATGTGCTTGATGCAAATGTAGCTGTGAAGTGTACAACTAGGGCACAAGTGCTGCCACTGAATGGGTGGGTGTGTGGGGCACAATTTTTGGAAAAAAGGGAGACTCCGCTTGGAGTAACCCTTGCTTACATTGTTTTTAAAAGAAGCCAAGATGAACAAGTCATGGGTCAGCAAAGACTTTATCTACCTACCCCGGTGTCATCCTGGGGACGGATAAGAATGGCGTATTTTTGAATGTGCTTGATGCAAATGTAGCTGTGAAGTGTACAACTAGGGCACAAGTGCTGCCACTGATGGGGTGGGTGTCTGTGTGGGCCAATTTTTGGAAAAAAGGGAGACTCCGCTTGGAGTAACCCTTGCTTGATGTGTTTTTTAAAGAAGCCAAGTTGAACAGAGCTGGGATCAGGAAAGACTTTGCTACCTACCCCTGTGTCATCCTGGGGACGGATAAGAATGGCGTATTTTTGAATGTGCTTGATGCAAATGTAGCTGTGAAGTGTACAACTAGGGCACAAGTGCTGCCACTGAATGGGTGGGTGTGTGGGGCACAATTTTTGGAAAAAAGGGAGACTCCGCTTGGAGTAACCCTTGCTTACATTGTTTTTAAAAGAAGCCAAGATGAACAAGTCATGGGTCAGCAAAGACTTTATCTACCTACCCCGGTGTCATCCTGGGGACGGATAAGAATGGCGTATTTTTGAATGTGCTTGATGCAAATGTAGCTGTGAAGTGTACAACTAGGGCACAAGTGCTGCCACTGATGGGGTGGGTGTCTGTGTGGCCCAATTTTTGGAAAAAAGGGAGACTCCGCTTGGAGTAACCCTTGCTTGCTGTGTTTTTAAAAGAAGCCAAGATGAACAGAGCTGGGATCAGGAAAGACTTTGCTACCTACCCCGGTGTCATCCTGGGGACGGATAAGAATGGCGTATTTTTGAATGTGCTTGATGCAAATGTAGCTGTGAAGTGTACAACTAGGGCACAAGTGCTGCCACTGAAGGGGTGGGTGTGTGTGGTGCCCAATTTTTGGAAAAAAGGGAGACTCCGCTTGGAGTAACCCTTGCTTACATTGTTTTTAAAAGAAGCCAAGATGAACAAGTCATGGGTCAGCAAAGACTTTATCTACCTACCCCGGTGTCATCCTGGGGACGGATAAGAATGGCGTATTTTTGAATGTGCTTGATGCAAATGTAGCTGTGAAGTTTACAACTAGGGCACAAGTGCTGCCACTGATGGGGTGGGTGTCTGTGTGGCCCAATTTTTGGAAAAAAGGGAGACTCCGCTTGGAGTAACCCTTGCTTGCTGTGTTTTTAAAAGAAGCCAAGATGAACAGAGCTGGGATCAGGAAAGACTTTGCTACCTACCCCGGTGTCATCCTGGGGACGGATAAGAATGGCGTATTTTTGAATGTGCTTGATGCAAATGTAGCTGTGAAGTGTACAACTAGGGCACAAGTGCTGCCACTGATGGGGTGGGTGTGTGGGGCACAATTTTTGGAAAAAGGGGAGGCTCCGCTTGGAGTAACCCTTGCTTGATGTGTTTTTAAAAGAAGCCAAGATGAACAGAGCTGGGATCAGGAAAGACTTTGCTACCTACCCCGGTGTCATCCTGGGGACGGTTAATTATGGCGTATTTTTGAATGTGCTTGATGCAAATCTAGCTGTGAATTGTACAACTGGGGCCCAACTGCTGCCACTGAATGGGTGGGTGTGTGTGGGGCCCAATTTTTGGAAAAAAAGGGAAACTACGCTTGGAGTCACCTTGCGGTGTTTTACATGATTTTAGAATGGCGTGCCATGCCTATATCTGTGTGTCCTCCTCTTTTTCCTTGTCCAGCTGTTTTGTTTTCGCATGAGTATATGTCCTTGTCACTTTCCCATGTGTTTGAGTTGTTTGTCACCTTTTGGACACCTTTGAGGGTGTTTTCTAGGTGTTTTACTGTGTTTGTGATTGCCTGCCATTGTTTCCTATGCAGTTCGAGTTCGGTTCGTCGAACGTTCGACGAGCCGAACTCGAACGGGACCTCCGTTCGGCGAACCAACCTCAAGCCGAACCGGGACCGGTTCGCTCATCTCTAGTTATTAATATGGGCATACAGGTGAAATAGAGGTGAAATTAGCCATATCTGTATGCCTTCTGGACAATAGGCCAGTTTGGAAAAATCCTCTTTTATATGGTCTATCTTCTGGGCTATGGTGCATGTGCTGCTCAGAAGATAACTGGCCTCTGGTCTTCATTATCCCCAATTTTTGCTCTCTTCTCTTTAGTCTGGGCCTGTGATGTCAGAAGCACAGTTGAAAACTCTGCGCCTGTGCATTCTGCATGCCGTACGTTTTTGCTCTTCCGTGGGCACAGTCCTCAATTTTGATAGCGGCGTGCTATGGCTTAAAGAAGAGGACTGTGTGGTGAATTGTGGGATAGCCAGAGAAGTGAACATTATTATTATTTATTCTAATACATATATGGCTACCTTGCATCCTGCCATCCAGTGTTCTTGTCGCGGGCAGAGGGGTTTTGGGAACACCGCTCACCTGGGGAATCTCTGGCGCTCGGGTCTGATGCTTCTGCTCCTCGGTGGCTCGAGCACGGGGCCGGACCCGGGGCTCGAGCAGCGCCTCCTCACCCACGAGTGAAAAGGGGAGGTTTGGTAGTGGGATGTCGGTTGTGACGCCACCCACGGGGCTGTGGTGATGGTGGGCACCACCGCTGCTGGTGACGGGGGTTCCCGGGAGCGATGGCAGGGAGCAGCTGAGGTGTTGGCCCCTCCGTGGGTAGGGGCGGTTGGACCTGGGGCCCCGGTTGGGGGGATGGATGGATGTTGGTGGGTAGGGGCTAGGTGCAGGTGCCGATGCGGGGAGGCAGCGCGGAAGCGGGGCAGCAATACGGTGCAGTGCTGTGCTGGATGGCACTGGAGTACTCACTCAGGTAGTCAATAACAGAGTCTCTGGTAAACCAAATGGCTGGATGGACGGGGCCCGAAGTCGGCTGCGGCGTCTTCACTCTCCCCGGACGGGTTGATGGCGGCTGTCTTTCCCTGCACCTGTGTGTAAGTGTTTGACCCCTATGGATTCCCATGGGTGGTCCGCTCCCCGGCTTGTACATGTCGGGAGAGCCCGTTTTGCCTGCAGGCGCTGGCCCTTGGATCTCTGGCCGTTGGCGGTGGCTCTTATCCGGACGGGTTGGGCTGTTGCCTTCAGACGGGACTTGGGTGGGAATGAACCCCTGAGGTCCAGACCGCAATCAGAGAATTTGACCATTACGGCGGCTTCCGAGCCTAGTCGGGGGTCTGAGTACCCTGCCTTGGTGCTTAGCTTCACTCCGCTCCCCGGTTCGGTACCGGCGGGCCACCGCCCGACCCCGGTCCTACGGTTCCGCAGACGTCCACTAACTCCTGCAGACGGCCACCACCGTCTGCCGACCTTGCTGACTGTGCCTGGGATCCAACCCAGACACACACAGTCTCTCCACTTCCACTCCTTCACTCCACTCTCCTCAACTCGACTCAACTGTCTGCTTTTCCCCGCCTGCAGGCCTGTGAACTCCTCGGTGGGTGGGGCCTACCAGGGGAGGGTGTGTGTTTGTGTGTGTGGTGTTCACATTCTTATTTCATTTGTTTATTTTCAGCTCTTAAATTGAGAGTAAAACAAAACAACGGAATGTACAAAAATACCCTCTGAGATATCAAAAAAATAATATTAAATACCAACATATCTACCTTTTCTTTCAATAACAGTCATAAGCCTTCCATCCATGGAGCCTCTCAGTTTCTTAATCTGTTGACGATCACCCGCAGCCATCCAGAGGTGTTCGGAGAGGGGCATTGTTTTCCTTCATTGTAAATCCCCCTTTTAAGAAAGGCCTAGAAATTCTTAATAGGGTTTAGATCAGGGCGGCCATAGAGATGAGCGATGAGGCAGGTATTGGATTGTTTTTTTCTTGTACGTCTGACTTTCATAATTTGGGGTTATATGTCAGACGTTTAAAAGTGAAGGACTGTCTATATTAATAATTATAATGAGCATTTGAATTGCAAACCTATAACCTTACAAAGTTGAGTCAAAATTAATCGTGGACCCAATATTGGTCGTTAAGAGACTTAAGGGGGCTTTACACGCTGCAACATCGCGAACGATATATCGTCGGGGTCACGGTGTTTATGACGTCGTTAGCGACGTCGCAGCGTGTGACAGGCTGGGGCGACCTAAAATGATCGCAAAAAAGACAAGAATCGTTTGTTTTGGAGAGGTCGTTTAATTACAAAAAATCGTTGCCAGGTAGGTAGTGATGTTGTTCCTCGTTCCTGCGGCATCACACATCGCTATGTATGACACCGCAGGAGCGACGAACATCTCCTTACCTCTGTCCCGCCAGCAATGAGGAAGGAAGGAGGTGGGCGAGATCTTTGTCCGCTTCTATTGGCCGGCTGCTTAGTGACGCCGCAGTGATGTTGCTATGACGCCGAATGCACCTCCTGACTCGCCCACCCCAGGGCTATGGGACACCCGGTGCCGGGCCGGACTAGTCCGGTGGTAGTCAGTGGTGGCTGGGCCCGGCTCCGTGGCCCTGGTGGGTGTCAGTTGAATGTGTGGCTTGGTTGTTAAAGGGTGTTCGTGACGCCACCTGTGGTATGCGGCTATTAAGCCGCCGCTGCTGTGTGAGGCCTCCGGGATGATGTTATGGCAGCAGTGTTGGTACTGCTCCCCACAGGTGGAGCAATGCCCGGGGCACAGTTGGTGCTTGTAAGTGTCTATGTAGGTGGAATAACAGAGACGAGTCCAAGGTGCAGTTCCAGTTCTTTTACTCACTGTTTCTGTCACACTTGCAAGGACCCTCAGACTGCTGGGACCACTGTCAGGGACCTCCGCCTTCTGGGTGATTCCGAGCGTGAAATCCGGTTCCCTCTCTTTAGTGTCCCCTTTTTCTGCTGACTTCACTAGCCTTGCCTTAGGTAGATGGACTTGGCTTGGCCTCCATTACAGCCTCCAGGCTGGGGGGTCACCTGTCGGCTGATTTCCCCTTTTCTGAAGATCTGCTCTGGGTTCTGGCCCTGGGAGCTTGCAATTCCCTGGGCCTCGGTTTTTACTGTCTGGAGACTGTCTTTTCACTCCTTCAGTGTCTAGGGACCGTCCCCCTGTCGCAGCTAGTCGCTCCACCGATGTCACTGTGGAACGGGCCACCGCAGCCTGCAGCTACCCGTAGCGCCTCTGGGCCCTCGGCAGCGGTACCCAACAAGGACTGCTCGTGGCACCTTACAGGACTACCCGTGGCCCTGCGACTCCTTCTTCTCTTCTCGTCCTACATGCTCACTCCTCACTCTCCCACTCCCTGAGCGAACTGCAACTAACTTCACTTTCCTTTCTCTATCTGCTCTAGTGGCTCCTCCCACCTCCCCAGTTGCTAAGCTACCACCCTATGGGAGCAGGGATGGGTCTTACAGCCCCTCTCAGCATGCAGCATGGGAGGGTTGCCTGCCACTTTCCCTGGTCCTGTGTGTCCCTAGCAATGGGTGTAGTGTGGATTTACCAGGGGACCGGAGTTCACTCTCTTCCTCTCCCAGAATGGGGCATCACACCGCTGATGGGGTGCAATGACCTGTGGCGACGGAAGCCTCAGGGGCGCCACACTCCCCCACAGCAAATCCCAGCACGTCCTCGGGCTGAAAAACAACAAAAACATATGGAGAACTGCAAAACATTTTTGGTATGCAATAACATAAACTGTAAAACACTTCTTCCCTTTATGGGAGGCACATATCATGAACGTTGCAAACTTCTTATAAAGAAACTATGTGTGCACTTCCAGTCCATTGCACGGTTCAGGCACATCCCCCATAATTCTGGTAGGGGGCACAACGGGTGCAACTAATTACATTTTTGGCTACTACAAGTCCAGTAGCCCGTCAGTTCGTTTCAAACAAACAAAGTAACATCTTCGACCAGCCATTAAGTCCAATGGCCTGGTTGCATCAGACAGATCAACAACATACCAGCCATTAAGTCCAATGGCCTGGTAGGACATAAAACACATACACCACACACCAGCCACTAAGTCCAGTGGCCTGGTATGACATGACACCTAAACATTCACCGGGGCCCACATTCCAGTTCAGTGGCCCGGTAGCACATAACATGGGGGGGGTGACGTCTTCGCAAAGAATCAGGGGCAGCACAGTAGGAAAGGGTGTCATCTTCGAAAAGAATAAGGGGCAGACAGGGGCTATCTACAGTTCAGCATCTCTTCATCTTTACTTGTAGGGATTCTTCTCCGGCTCCCCACCTGGCAGCAGGTAGACAGCGGTCAGCACAGTCTGCGTCTGCTGGTCTTGGCGGGCCGCGCCTGGCATGGCGGCGGCCTGTATTGGAGTCGCTGCTGCGGTGTGGATGGGCGCCGCTCCGGCGGCAAAATCTTGGCGGGCCGCACCTGGCGTGGCTGCGGCCTGGATCGGCGTCGCCGTGCCGGGCGTTTCTCCAGGGCCCGCGGGCATGGCAGCGGGGGTTGGGGCACCCGCGCCGGCAGGGGCATTAAATGACTCACCCCTCAGTAGCATCTCCGGTGTTCTGGCGGTCGCTGCTCCGCGCGTCGCTTGCCGGATCTGCTGCATCACCTTCGCTGCGATAAGGTACATTTTCTTTATCTGTTGGTCGGGCGTTTAAGCTTTTTCTGCCAGCCGGCCAGCTTATTTGGTCGCCGCTTCCTTTTCTTCCGCTTTCTATGGCGGGCACCGCTTCGCGCGCTTTTCTTGGACAAGGGGGCGGGGCTTCTCTTCGCGCCCTTTCTTCTTTCACGCCCCCCTTCTTCCCGCTCTCAGCTGCGCTAATGGCGGCGGTTTCTCAGTAAAGTACACAGTCTGTCACACGGTTCTTCAGGCGCACAGTACCCGGTTAGACCGGGCACGAAATCCTGTTCGTGACGCCAAAATTGACTCGCCCACCCCAGGGCTATGGGACACCCGGTGCCGGGCCGGACTAGTCCGGTGGTAGTCAGTGGTGGCTGGGCCCGGCTCCGTGGCCCTGGTGGGTGTCAGTTGAATGTGTGGCTTGGTTGTTAAAGGGTGTTCGTGACGCCACCTGTGGTATGCGGCTATTAAGCCGCCGCTGCTGTGTGAGGCCTCCGGGATGATGTTATGGCAGCAGTGTTGGTACTGCTCCCCACAGGTGGAGCAATGCCCGGGGCACAGTTGGTGCTTGTAAGTGTCTATGTAGGTGGAATAACAGAGACGAGTCCAAGGTGCAGTTCCAGTTCTTTTACTCACTGTTTCTGTCACACTTGCAAGGACCCTCAGACTGCTGGGACCACTGTCAGGGACCTCCGCCTTCTGGGTGATTCCGAGCGTGAAATCCGGTTCCCTCTCTTTAGTGTCCCCTTTTTCTGCTGACTTCACTAGCCTTGCCTTAGGTAGATGGACTTGGCTTGGCCTCCATTACAGCCTCCAGGCTGGGGGGTCACCTGTCGGCTGATTTCCCCTTTTCTGAAGATCTGCTCTGGGTTCTGGCCCTGGGAGCTTGCAATTCCCTGGGCCTCGGTTTTTACTGTCTGGAGACTGTCTTTTCACTCCTTCAGTGTCTAGGGACCGTCCCCCTGTCGCAGCTAGTCGCTCCACCGATGTCACTGTGGAACGGGCCACCGCAGCCTGCAGCTACCCGTAGCGCCTCTGGGCCCTCGGCAGCGGTACCCAACAAGGACTGCTCGTGGCACCTTACAGGACTACCCGTGGCCCTGCGACTCCTTCTTCTCTTCTCGTCCTACATGCTCACTCCTCACTCTCCCACTCCCTGAGCGAACTGCAACTAACTTCACTTTCCTTTCTCTATCTGCTCTAGTGGCTCCTCCCACCTCCCCAGTTGCTAAGCTACCACCCTATGGGAGCAGGGATGGGTCTTACAGCCCCTCTCAGCATGCAGCATGGGAGGGTTGCCTGCCACTTTCCCTGGTCCTGTGTGTCCCTAGCAATGGGTGTAGTGTGGATTTACCAGGGGACCGGAGTTCACTCTCTTCCTCTCCCAGAATGGGGCATCACACCGCTGATGGGGTGCAATGACCTGTGGCGACGGAAGCCTCAGGGGCGCCACACTTCCCCTTGAGGGAGAGATTGTTCGGCGGTCACAGCGACGTCGCTGACAAGGTATGTGCGTGTGATGCTGCCGTAGCGATAATGTTCGCTACGGCAGCGATCCCCAAATGTCACACGTACGATGGGGGCGGGTGCTATCGCGCTCGACATCGCTAGCAATCGCTAGCGATGTCGCAGCGTGTAAAGCACCCTTTATGCCTTAAATTTAATAACAGCTGGCCTAAATGGTAATTGCCTAAATCTGCAAATTTAAATGCTATAATTAGCTGAAGAATTATTTAAACTGTTAAAATATCTCATTTTAATTTTAACCTAATTGCTTATTGACATGGGATGACTTGTGATAATAGGCACTTTTGGCACAGCTTATTTTTGGATCTTAGGAGAAAGAATAGCCTGGATAGGACGACTTACCTGTTTAATACATATTACATTTTTAAGTCTTTATAAAGTATCATATTCTTCCTTAGAGATGCTTCTAGTGTGGAATACCTTTCTATCCACTAGGATGTCATGATGGTTTTCATTTTGACAGATTATGGCTGAATGTATGAATACAAAAAATAAACTGTGCACCTCCATGTAATATCAAAAGCAAATGGAGATAGTTTTGGGACAGTAGGTGACATAAGTAATGAACATGTCACTAATTTTCCAAGTAACTATATTTCTAAAGGTGCTATTTACATGAAATTCTCAAAAGATGTTGGCAGTAACCCATCCAGTCCACATAGGCAAGGAATTCAAACAGTGAAGTCCATAAATTTAGAGATATGTAATAATGAGAAATGACACAGTAAAAGTATTTAATATGCTTACTGAAATTTAATTAATACTTTGTATAAAAGCCTTTCTTGGTGATGACAGCTTCATGAAACTAGTTGCATGCATTACTGAAGTGTGAGTTTGGCCCATTCTTCCACACAAACACTCTTCAAATCCTGAAGATTTCGTGGACTCTATCTATGAACTTTGAGCTTTAGATGCTTCCATATATTTCCTATTGGATGTGTGGGGCCCCGAGGTTCGGTGTCGGTGCAGCGGTGCATTACCTTCAGGGACTCCACGCGGCTGGATCTTGTCACAGGTAGGAAATCCTCTATTTTGATTGTCGTGACGCCACTCTCAGAATTGCGGTCAGTGGGGACCGCCACTGCAGGTTAGGGGTGCCTGGGGCTGATAGTAGGTGCAGTCAGTTGTAATAGCCTCCTGAGAGTGAGGCATGCCCCAGGGTCCCGTGTAGGTGTGTGGAACTACAAGTCGCAGAATGACTCACACGCACAAGCAGGATGTCTTTCAGGGATTTTACTCACTGATGGTGGCAGGGTGAGTAACCCGGGCGTAGCTGGGATGAACCAGGCTGGAACCAGGTGTCCTTCAGGCTGACTTATGAGGGTGGCTACCAACTCGCCTTCCTTAGCCCGTTGTGTTTTGGGGTAACCCCTGCTTGAAGCCCTGCTGGGGTCGCCCAGGGAAGTTGCTGGTGCCTCTCTCCCCTTCTTTTTGGCCCGTTTGCTTGTAGCCTGGACCAGGTCACTCCGGCTGCTTGCCTCCTGTGAGCTATGGGCCCTCACTTTGCTACGTGGCTGCGGACTCTGTGGTGTTGTCTTGGGGGTGTAAAGTGCCCCCTCATGCAGGTTTGGCAAAGGACAGGTGGATCTATCCCTGCACCGGGACCTGTTACCCGTTTGGGCCTGGTACCTCCCTGACAGTCTCCTTACTTTCCACTCCGTTGCTCTCTCTTTAGCCGTGTGTGGATTTCGGGCAGCACTACCAGGTGACCGTTCTCCCCCGTCGGTAGTCACTGCGCGTACGTTGTCAGAATTGTGTAGAGCTACAGGGTCTGCTTCTGCCCTCCCTGAACTTCACCACTCAACTGTCTTCGGCTCACTCTTCCCTCCTCTCCTGTTCTTGCCTACGTCACCTAGCAACCAGGCTCTCCACCACACCCCTCGAGTGGAGATGGAGGCTTCGCCCCCTCCTGGGATCCCCAGGGGTCCTCTCAAAGGTAAATGTGTGAGACCTGATCACTATGCGCCTGTGTAGTCACACCTCGGTCAGCCTTCTGGATTACCTGTTTTGTACTGTCCCCAGCATGGGTGCAGTACTCAGTGGTGCCTGACCAGGTCAGGGGCGCCACATTCCCCCTTAGTTATCACCAGCACGTCCTCGGGCTGCAAGACAACATTTTAAAATGCGTAAAACAGTAAAACATGGTAAAACGTTTTAAAACCATCAGGTACCATACATCACCACCCTCCACCCACAAGTCCGTTAACCCACCCTAAACCCTCTCAGGCGGCAGGTCACCGGTTTCTTTTGGTAACCAGGTCTGGGCCATCAGCTTCCCCAGACCTTTCTTCCCATCTGCCTCTCCCGTTGGCCGCACCTTCAGCCACTTCTGGCAGGATGTAGAGGCGGCTTTCATGGTCTGGTGGTTTCAGGGTATACCTGGCCTGGTGGAGCCGCGCCTTCAGCCACTTCTGGCAGGATGTAGAGGCGGCCTCCACAGTTGGTGCTGACCAGGTACCCTCTTTGTGGTGGAGAGCCAGGCCCCATAAACAGGCGTGCTCCCTGGTAGTGGTGGTACCTCTGGGGTAACTATAAACACTGCGAGAGTTTGTGGCTATAGCCAGTTCATAGCCTTAAGGTTCATTTTTCAAAGTGCAAAAAGAGGTTTCTCACATTAGTTCATGTGGGCACATTTCTTGAACATGTCAACGTTGCGAAACTTGTCAAAACTTGTAACTGCTGTACTTTACTTTACTTTACATGAACTTTGCTCCTTCTTCCTCCTTACCAGGGCTTGGGCCTGTAGGGCTGCGGCACCTATTGCTTTCTCCATCTCTGTAATCATCTGTAGTGGTCTCATCAATGGGTTCTTTGTCTTTTCTTTCCTCTTCTTCTGTGTCTGTTTCTTTTTCTCTTTCTTTATCTTGTAGTGTTAAGACAGCAGGGTTACTGCAGGGATTTCTGGGGCATGGTGTAACATCTAGTGCGTACCATCCGCGTTCTCCTTGGTGCTTTGTAAATTCTACTGAATCTCCTATCTGTAGGTTTCTTCCTGGATGTCCTCTGGATAAATGTGCTCTAACATCCCTTCTGTTCACAAAGATGCCCTCTTTTACACCAGGTGCTACTATAAAGCCATATCCAGACTTTAGATTGAAGTCTTCTACAACTCCTCGACAAAGTGGGCCTCTGACCTGCGATTTGGCTCTTCTCAAGGACCGCTTTTCCTCTAAGTCTCTGGCCGTGACCTCGTCCTTCTCCTCGGGAGACTGCTGTGCAGGTGGATCCCTTGTCCTGCTGCGGCGCCGTGTTCTGCGGGCTGGGTCCTGCCTGGCTGCCACCTCACCGCTTGCAGGCTCCCAGGTGAGGTATCTGGACAAATCTTCCTCAGCGGAGGATGTCGGGCCCTCTTCATCCCAGCGGGAGTACGGCAGCATCTCTGGCTCTTGGACTGGTGCTGCATCCACTGCTGATGGCTCTGGGGTCAGCTTCTCAGCTTCCTGGCCTCCCCTCCCCCTTAGTTCTTCTGGGCACTCCTCTTGTGGCAGCGCTAGGGATGGATTTTCATCAGCAGGCCAGGGCGGGGGACCCTTTGGCATGAATGTTGCAGGAGTCTTCCTGTGAGTATGCGGAGGGAGCAGATACCGGTCCACCATCTCCTTTGGGAAGTGGGCCTCTAGCTCAGCCTTCAGCCTCCAGTATTCGGGGTCCTCCCCCAGCAGGGACTTCCTAGCAGGGACTTCCTTGGGCTGGGGAGCGGTGTCTGCTCTGACCTGGCAGGCCGGGGTAAATAATTGTACAGTCTTGTCTTGGCGGGACGAGCAGGGCATCGCTGCGGCGGCCTGGATTGGCGTCGCAGCTGCGATGGGATCTGTGCGGGCCGGGCTGGGCGCTTCTGCGGCCTGGATTGGCGTCGCAGCTGCAGCCGGTCCTTGGCGGGCCGCACCTGCGGCGTGGAGGAGGGTCGCGGTGGCAGCCGGATCTTTGCGGGCCGGGCTGGGCATCATTGCGGCGGCCTGGGCTCGGCGGGCCGCACCTGGCGTGGCTGCGGCCTGATTCAGCGTCGCCGCGCCAGGCATCTCTCCAGGGACCGCGAGCATGGCTGCAGGGGTCGGGGCACTCGCGCTGACAGGGGCAACACAGGACTCACCCATCGGTAACATCATCGGGGTCTGAGTCGTCGCCGCTCGGTCTGGCACTCGTCGTGCGGTTCCCCTCTCATAGGCCTGAACCGCTGCAGCCATCTCCAGAAGCTCCGTACGTCCCTCGCTGATCTGCCATACGACCCTGGCCTCCAGTTGGTCGCAAAACTGGGCAAGTTCCCGATACCACCAGGCAGCGGAGCCTGGTTCTGGGTCTCTGCGTTCAGACGCCATTTCCTCTGCGTCTCCTTCTTCTAGTAGCAGGCTTCTGGCTCCCTTTCTTTCCCGACGTCTCTGAACGCCTCCGCTCTCATCACTTGCGAGACCAGGACCCTTCAGGGGATCTCTGGGTAGCCACTCCTCTTCGTGGGCGGTAACTTCTCCCAGCGCGGGCTGCTGTTGTTTTTCAGCGCGCTTTTCATGGTGGCAATATGGCGGCGCTTCCAATTTTCCAAGCGGACCGCCCAGGCACATGGTCACCTGTCTGAACAGGTCTAGTCCTTATCCTGTTCGTGACGCCAGGTGTGTGGGGCCCCGAGGTTCGGTGTCGGTGCAGCGGTGCATTACCTTCAGGGACTCCACGCGGCTGGATCTTGTCACAGGTAGGAAATCCTCTATTTTGATTGTCGTGACGCCACTCTCAGAATTGCGGTCAGTGGGGACCGCCACTGCAGGTTAGGGGTGCCTGGGGCTGATAGTAGGTGCAGTCAGTTGTAATAGCCTCCTGAGAGTGAGGCATGCCCCAGGGTCCCGTGTAGGTGTGTGGAACTACAAGTCGCAGAATGACTCACACGCACAAGCAGGATGTCTTTCAGGGATTTTACTCACTGATGGTGGCAGGGTGAGTAACCCGGGCGTAGCTGGGATGAACCAGGCTGGAACCAGGTGTCCTTCAGGCTGACTTATGAGGGTGGCTACCAACTCGCCTTCCTTAGCCCGTTGTGTTTTGGGGTAACCCCTGCTTGAAGCCCTGCTGGGGTCGCCCAGGGAAGTTGCTGGTGCCTCTCTCCCCTTCTTTTTGGCCCGTTTGCTTGTAGCCTGGACCAGGTCACTCCGGCTGCTTGCCTCCTGTGAGCTATGGGCCCTCACTTTGCTACGTGGCTGCGGACTCTGTGGTGTTGTCTTGGGGGTGTAAAGTGCCCCCTCATGCAGGTTTGGCAAAGGACAGGTGGATCTATCCCTGCACCGGGACCTGTTACCCGTTTGGGCCTGGTACCTCCCTGACAGTCTCCTTACTTTCCACTCCGTTGCTCTCTCTTTAGCCGTGTGTGGATTTCGGGCAGCACTACCAGGTGACCGTTCTCCCCCGTCGGTAGTCACTGCGCGTACGTTGTCAGAATTGTGTAGAGCTACAGGGTCTGCTTCTGCCCTCCCTGAACTTCACCACTCAACTGTCTTCGGCTCACTCTTCCCTCCTCTCCTGTTCTTGCCTACGTCACCTAGCAACCAGGCTCTCCACCACACCCCTCGAGTGGAGATGGAGGCTTCGCCCCCTCCTGGGATCCCCAGGGGTCCTCTCAAAGGTAAATGTGTGAGACCTGATCACTATGCGCCTGTGTAGTCACACCTCGGTCAGCCTTCTGGATTACCTGTTTTGTACTGTCCCCAGCATGGGTGCAGTACTCAGTGGTGCCTGACCAGGTCAGGGGCGCCACATTCCCCCTTAGTTATCACCAGCACGTCCTCGGGCTGCAAGACAACATTTTAAAATGCGTAAAACAGTAAAACATGGTAAAACGTTTTAAAACCATCAGGTACCATACATCACCACCCTCCACCCACAAGTCCGTTAACCCACCCTAAACCCTCTCAGGCGGCAGGTCACCGGTTTCTTTTGGTAACCAGGTCTGGGCCATCAGCTTCCCCAGACCTTTCTTCCCATCTGCCTCTCCCGTTGGCCGCACCTTCAGCCACTTCTGGCAGGATGTAGAGGCGGCTTTCATGGTCTGGTGGTTTCAGGGTATACCTGGCCTGGTGGAGCCGCGCCTTCAGCCACTTCTGGCAGGATGTAGAGGCGGCCTCCACAGTTGGTGCTGACCAGGTACCCTCTTTGTGGTGGAGAGCCAGGCCCCATAAACAGGCGTGCTCCCTGGTAGTGGTGGTACCTCTGGGGTAACTATAAACACTGCGAGAGTTTGTGGCTATAGCCAGTTCATAGCCTTAAGGTTCATTTTTCAAAGTGCAAAAAGAGGTTTCTCACATTAGTTCATGTGGGCACATTTCTTGAACATGTCAACGTTGCGAAACTTGTCAAAACTTGTAACTGCTGTACTTTACTTTACTTTACATGAACTTTGCTCCTTCTTCCTCCTTACCAGGGCTTGGGCCTGTAGGGCTGCGGCACCTATTGCTTTCTCCATCTCTGTAATCATCTGTAGTGGTCTCATCAATGGGTTCTTTGTCTTTTCTTTCCTCTTCTTCTGTGTCTGTTTCTTTTTCTCTTTCTTTATCTTGTAGTGTTAAGACAGCAGGGTTACTGCAGGGATTTCTGGGGCATGGTGTAACATCTAGTGCGTACCATCCGCGTTCTCCTTGGTGCTTTGTAAATTCTACTGAATCTCCTATCTGTAGGTTTCTTCCTGGATGTCCTCTGGATAAATGTGCTCTAACATCCCTTCTGTTCACAAAGATGCCCTCTTTTACACCAGGTGCTACTATAAAGCCATATCCAGACTTTAGATTGAAGTCTTCTACAACTCCTCGACAAAGTGGGCCTCTGACCTGCGATTTGGCTCTTCTCAAGGACCGCTTTTCCTCTAAGTCTCTGGCCGTGACCTCGTCCTTCTCCTCGGGAGACTGCTGTGCAGGTGGATCCCTTGTCCTGCTGCGGCGCCGTGTTCTGCGGGCTGGGTCCTGCCTGGCTGCCACCTCACCGCTTGCAGGCTCCCAGGTGAGGTATCTGGACAAATCTTCCTCAGCGGAGGATGTCGGGCCCTCTTCATCCCAGCGGGAGTACGGCAGCATCTCTGGCTCTTGGACTGGTGCTGCATCCACTGCTGATGGCTCTGGGGTCAGCTTCTCAGCTTCCTGGCCTCCCCTCCCCCTTAGTTCTTCTGGGCACTCCTCTTGTGGCAGCGCTAGGGATGGATTTTCATCAGCAGGCCAGGGCGGGGGACCCTTTGGCATGAATGTTGCAGGAGTCTTCCTGTGAGTATGCGGAGGGAGCAGATACCGGTCCACCATCTCCTTTGGGAAGTGGGCCTCTAGCTCAGCCTTCAGCCTCCAGTATTCGGGGTCCTCCCCCAGCAGGGACTTCCTAGCAGGGACTTCCTTGGGCTGGGGAGCGGTGTCTGCTCTGACCTGGCAGGCCGGGGTAAATAATTGTACAGTCTTGTCTTGGCGGGACGAGCAGGGCATCGCTGCGGCGGCCTGGATTGGCGTCGCAGCTGCGATGGGATCTGTGCGGGCCGGGCTGGGCGCTTCTGCGGCCTGGATTGGCGTCGCAGCTGCAGCCGGTCCTTGGCGGGCCGCACCTGCGGCGTGGAGGAGGGTCGCGGTGGCAGCCGGATCTTTGCGGGCCGGGCTGGGCATCATTGCGGCGGCCTGGGCTCGGCGGGCCGCACCTGGCGTGGCTGCGGCCTGATTCAGCGTCGCCGCGCCAGGCATCTCTCCAGGGACCGCGAGCATGGCTGCAGGGGTCGGGGCACTCGCGCTGACAGGGGCAACACAGGACTCACCCATCGGTAACATCATCGGGGTCTGAGTCGTCGCCGCTCGGTCTGGCACTCGTCGTGCGGTTCCCCTCTCATAGGCCTGAACCGCTGCAGCCATCTCCAGAAGCTCCGTACGTCCCTCGCTGATCTGCCATACGACCCTGGCCTCCAGTTGGTCGCAAAACTGGGCAAGTTCCCGATACCACCAGGCAGCGGAGCCTGGTTCTGGGTCTCTGCGTTCAGACGCCATTTCCTCTGCGTCTCCTTCTTCTAGTAGCAGGCTTCTGGCTCCCTTTCTTTCCCGACGTCTCTGAACGCCTCCGCTCTCATCACTTGCGAGACCAGGACCCTTCAGGGGATCTCTGGGTAGCCACTCCTCTTCGTGGGCGGTAACTTCTCCCAGCGCGGGCTGCTGTTGTTTTTCAGCGCGCTTTTCATGGTGGCAATATGGCGGCGCTTCCAATTTTCCAAGCGGACCGCCCAGGCACATGGTCACCTGTCTGAACAGGTCTAGTCCTTATCCTGTTCGTGACGCCAGGTGTGTGGGGCCCCGAGGTTCGGTGTCGGTGCAGCGGTGCATTACCTTCAGGGACTCCACGCGGCTGGATCTTGTCACAGGTAGGAAATCCTCTATTTTGATTGTCGTGACGCCACTCTCAGAATTGCGGTCAGTGGGGACCGCCACTGCAGGTTAGGGGTGCCTGGGGCTGATAGTAGGTGCAGTCAGTTGTAATAGCCTCCTGAGAGTGAGGCATGCCCCAGGGTCCCGTGTAGGTGTGTGGAACTACAAGTCGCAGAATGACTCACACGCACAAGCAGGATGTCTTTCAGGGATTTTACTCACTGATGGTGGCAGGGTGAGTAACCCGGGCGTAGCTGGGATGAACCAGGCTGGAACCAGGTGTCCTTCAGGCTGACTTATGAGGGTGGCTACCAACTCCCCTTCCTTAGCCCGTTGTGTTTTGGGGTAACCCCTGCTTGAAGCCCTGCTGGGGTCGCCCAGGGAAGTTGCTGGTGCCTCTCTCCCCTTCTTTTTGGCCCGTTTGCTTGTAGCCTGGACTAGGTCACTCCGGCTGCTTGCCTCCTGTGAGCTATGGGCCCTCACTTTGCTACGTGGCTGCGGACTCTGTGGTGTTGTCTTGGGGGTGTAAAGTGCCCCCTCATGCAGGTTTGGCAAAGGACAGGTGGATCTATCCCTGCACCGGGACCTGTTACCCGTTTGGGCCTGGTACCTCCCTGACAGTCTCCTTACTTTCCACTCCGTTGCTCTCTCTTTAGCCGTGTGTGGATTTCGGGCAGCACTACCAGGTGACCGTTCTCCCCCGTCGGTAGTCACTGCGCGTACGTTGTCAGAATTGTGTAGAGCTACAGGGTCTGCTTCTGCCCTCCCTGAACTTCACCACTCAACTGTCTTCGGCTCACTCTTCCCTCCTCTCCTGTTCTTGCCTACGTCACCTAGCAACCAGGCTCTCCACCACACCCCTCGAGTGGAGATGGAGGCTTCGCCCCCTCCTGGGATCCCCAGGGGTCCTCTCAAAGGTAAATGTGTGAGACCTGATCACTATGCGCCTGTGTAGTCACACCTCGGTCAGCCTTCTGGATTACCTGTTTTGTACTGTCCCCAGCATGGGTGCAGTACTCAGTGGTGCCTGACCAGGTCAGGGGCGCCACAGATTCAAGTCAAGTTACTGGTTGGGCCAATTTTAAGCTTTATTCTCCAATTGAGAGTTTCATTGTCTGTGTGTTTGGGATTACTGTCTTTCTGAAATGTCCACCTCATCTTCATCATCATCATGGTACATGACAGCACATTTTTATCAAGAATGTCTTAGTCCATTCATCCTTCTTTAATTTTTTGAAGTTTGTCAGTGCCATATGCTAAAAAAACAGCCCCACAACATGATATTCCCACCTTCAAACAACACTGTTGGTATGGTGTTTTGGGAGTTGATTGAATTACTTATTGTTTTATTGGAACAAATGTACTTCCTGATTCCAAGCTGTTCTGTAGCTCTCCACAGGTAGTCCTTGGTTCTTTTACAATTCCGCTGTTTCTTTTCACTCTTTTATCTGAAACTTTGAGGGGAGCAAATGGTCGTGGCCAGTTTATGGTGAAATTATGTTATTTCCACTATCAGATTATTGAGAAGGTCTTGAGACAGCTCACTGGATTTACCCATCATGAGATGTTTCTTGTGTGGCACCTTGGTAATGAGACACATTTTTTTAAGGCCATCAGTTGAACCAGCTGATATTATTTTTTATTTTCTACTATGTGGCAGGATTGCTTTCTAATTACTAATAGATGTCTGCTGGTGTCCTCTCTGTCTTCATATGTTCAGTACTTTTTCCCTGTGTCATTTCTCATTGTTTCACATAATTTGAGGACATCAATGGTTTGATTGTTTTTGCCTGTGTCGATTGGATGGTATCAATATCTGGTGTGAAATTCATGTCACGAGCACCTTTAGAAATATATGTACTTAAAATAAAAATTGATGAACATGTCACCAATTTTTTAACAGCTGTACATTTACCTGAGTGTCAAATATGGATTTCTACAACACAAAGAACAAACATATACCCCCTGTCCCCATCCAATTTTTTTTGCATACTAAAAATAAAATACTTTTACTTAGCTACATACTGTGTACAATTATTTGGCAATTTGTTATTTTGATTATTTATTTTATTATTGAACAATCACACTGCTATTGGTTAAGCTGAAAGGATAATACACCTGACACCTGAATATTTAAGAAAGAAAAAGTGATGTTTTGTCTTTCTTAGAAGGATATCTATTTGTACATGATTATCGAACAACTATTAGTGTGCAGAATTATTATGAAGAAAAATGTACATTTCAGTTGTTTATTTTCATCTGTTAAAGTGGGAAATTTAACGAAACAGCTTAAAATGTACAAAAATACATTTCTGACAAAAAATATCAGCCACCCTTCTTTTCAATAATGGTTATCACGTTAATATGTAATTGATGTAATAATACGAATATTAACAAATACCTCCCATTAGAATTGTATTATAGTTCTTTTGAAAATCTACGTCACTTACCTCATGTGCAGGACAGGAATTTGGAATTACACAGAGCTCCTGAGATCACTACCTGTAATAGGCTGCAGTCCGATGGGAGTAGCAGTCAGGCAGAATCAAACCAGGAGATTCCGAACAAGGATAAAATTGGCAGACTAGGACGTGGTCAGAAAACCAAGCAGAGGTCAAATCTGGATCAGGTAGCGAGGTACAAAAACGGTAGGCAGGAGGGTAGTCAGAGAACAGGCAGAAGTCAAAACACGGGAATCACAAAACAGCATGGGAACTAGGAATTCAGAACTATCTCTGGCTGTAAGCAACAGACAGGAGGGGGAAGTAGAAGGGTGTGGTGTCTTCCCATTGGCTGTAGCTGAATGGTGGTAACTTCAGCTGGAAGACACACTCCACCTAAAGTCAGCCAGTGGTACTGCAGGTGCCAGGGAAACCCAGCTTAGTGGATAAGCGGCGCCTGCACCCACCAGAGCTTCCGGCACTGACTCCTCTCCTACCACCAGCACTATTCACAGCGGGAACACGGCGCCACCTGGTGATCAAAGCAGAAGTCACAGGAGCGGACTCTGGTGGGGATGTGACACATTGTAGTAGCTTAGGTATCCAAGGTTATGGCCAAATATTGGGACGGTTAGTTGCTAGCGGTCGTAACCATTGATACCTAAGCTACTGGGATGCCTGCGTATGAGAAAAGTGACATAGCTATATCTGGAAAACTACACTACATTTATATTTGAAGGTATTTGCTAATATTCTTACTACACCTACCACATATTGGGAAAGGATCTTGGAGATGGGAATACCCCTTTAAGTTTATATGATGAAATGGTCAAAATACTCACTTTGCCTAATAATTATGCACAGTGCAATATTTTCTTCTCTTTTCTTCAGACGTGCATCTTTTTTACTTTCTTGTAATTTCCTTCCCCTGTAGGGTGTGCTTTATCAAGGAATGTTAGGCCTCCATGGTGTTTGCAACAACAGATGCATCTAGCATGGAATAACTTCATTGTATTTTAATGAAACATATCTTGATTTTATTTTCTTAATGGGTTCTGAATTAACTCAGAAGAAAGAACCTACAGTATGTGTGTATCTAATATAAATTTATTTGGGTTATGTGTGGATCTGTACAACACATATAGTCATGGCCGAAAGTGTTGGCACCCCTGAAATTGTTCCAAAAATTCTATTTTTATTTCCTTTGTGTGTATTGGAACAGCACAAAAAGAGAACAGAAGGTAAATTGGACATAATTTCACACACAACTCCAAATATGGGCCAGACAAAATTGTTGGCACCCTTAACTTAATATTTGGCTGTACATCCTTTGTAGTAAATAACTGCCTGCAATCAATCACTTCCTATAACCATCAACAAGCTTCTTACACCTCTCAACTGGAATTTTGGACTACTCTTCTTTTGCAAACTGCTCCAGGGCTCTCATATTTGAAGGCGCCTTTTCCCAACAGCAATTTTAAGATCTTTCCACAGGTGTTCAATGGGATTTAGATCCAGACTCATTGTTGCCACTTCAAAACCCTCCAGTGCTTTATTTCCATCCATTTCTGGGTGCTCCTTGAACTATGTTTGGAGTCATTGTCCTGCTGGAAGACCCAGGACACAAACCCAGCTTTCTGACACTGGGCACTACATTGTGACCCAAAATCCTTTGGTAATCTTGAGATTTTATGATGCCTTGCACAAATCCAAGACACCCAATGCCAAAGGCGATAAAACAACTCCAAAACATCTCCGAACCGCCACCATATTTGACTGTAGTTACTGTGTTCTTTTCTTTTCAGGCCTCATTCTGTTTTCATTAAACAGTAGATTGATGTGTTTTACCAAAAAGTTCTATCTTGGTGTCATCTGTCCACAAGATGTTTTCCCAGGAGGAATTTGGCTCACATTTTTCCTCACATATATTTTGGAATACTACAGTCTAGCTTTTTTATATCTTTGTGTCAGCAGTGGGGTCCTCCTGGGACTCCTGCAAATTTTTTGTCAAATCAGTTATTTAAAAATGGACAAAAAGTTGTGTCTGCACAACCTTTTTGCTAACAGATGCTTCTTGATCCATTCTAATGGATGATTCCTGGACATGTTAACTTAATAAAGTACTTTTCCTAAAGTACTTTTTCTAAGTTGAGGATGTTATTAAGTAAATATACAAGTTACAGACTAAAAAGCAGATTGTTTACTGTTAGAGATCTTTTTCATTTTCTGCAGAAATCTGATATGTCATGGTCATCAATCTTAAACTGTGCACCTTTAGGTATTTGAAAGGGGATAAAAAAAATTAAAGTCGACAGTTCCCTGTAAAGAGAAGTAGGCTATTACATGAAAATTTTTGCCTTGGTCCAATTAATTTTTAAGCCAGAGAGATATCTGAAATTTCAATTAATACACAGATTATACAGATCTCGGCAAGTTATGTAGATATAAAAGCAGCTATTCTTCATATAAAACTACTTAAAGACTATATAAATCCTATCACTGCTGAAGAATCTCTCATAAGGCTGCAGCTAAAGACTCCATCACGAATACCAGTAGTGACTGGGACATACATGAAACATTTCCATAAACCACAAATTTCAAAGAGTTTTGCATTTGATCTATTTTATGATGAACATTTACCCGGAGCACCACTCTAATGACCATTTTTGTATTGGTATTCGGTATTTCTATCTTCAAGTCCCAATCCCAATATTTAGTAGGTGTAATAATAATAACATGAGCAAATACCTCCAATTAGAAACGTAGTATAGTTCTCCTGATGTAGCCATGTCTCTTACCTCATGTGCAGGACATTGCAGCTTAGGTATCCATGGTTACGACCACTCACATAATAACAGTGAGTTAGTTGCTTGTGGTTGTAACCATGGATACCTAAGCTGCAATGCCCTGCACATGAGGTGAGATACATAATCAGGAGAACTATACTACATTTCTAATTGGAGGTATTTGCTAATATTATTATTACTACACCTACCTCATATTGGGATACGATTGTGGAAATGGGAATACCCCTTTAAATAAAGGTTTCCTGTATCTGTCTGATTTAATTTTTGCAGTAACATATATGTAATAATGTTGTGTTTATCTCTGTATGAACGATCCCAGCGGTTTACCAAATAATGACTGAAATCCATGAAGCGTGTTTATTTTTTCACAGTAGAGCAAGAACAAAAAACAGTTCCTGGAGTGAAATTTCTTTTGTTTGTTACATACTTTTACAGCAAAAATAATCTTAAAATATCCGTGAGCCTGAAGGTCTTTTTCCAACCCAAGCCTCAGAAGCCAGATTTCTCTTCCAAAACAAATAGGTTTTTATGCTTCTGAACTCTGAATCATCTGACACTTGCATACAGTGCTTTCTTTCTGCACAATATGCCAGGCAGCTTTAGTTTTTCAATATTTGCACAATCTGTTGAGAAATTATGAGCCTATAGGCCTTCAAGAATTGATTAATATACGTGGACAGTTCTGATCATTATTTTCCACCTTGTGACTTAAACAACACTTTTTAATGCCAAAGGCTATGTCTCAGTTTTCATTAGTGATGAGCGAATATACTCAGCACTAGTCGTCACTTGCATGAATAGTACGGTATTCGCAATATATACTCAACGAGTCTTTTGCTCCTTGCCTTGTGAGATTCGGGTCCCCTCCCCGCATGTTTGGCGTCTGCATTTCACCCACTAAACATGCTGGTGTTGCTTGCCAATCACATTAATGCCATAGCCATCTTTGCTACTGGCATTGCTTTGATTAACTGGTTGGATCGAGTCATCAAATCTATTTAAGACCTGCCAATGCCATCTTAGGTGCATTTCATTTGGAGCCAGCATATGGAGAGTTGCTGCAGCATAAAGGACAGTGTTTGGCTGCTTTCTGTAACGTCCTGGAGGTGGATTCACGGGATCGTGCACTGGACTCCCCCAGAGAGGCAACCAAGAGCTAACACCTATACAGGGACTGTCTGGTCACCCCACCAGAAGGCCTAAATGCACGGCAGCTGGAACACAGGGAGTACGGGGTACGGGTCCTTCAGAGATCGGCACGGTAGATGACCAATAGTCCAACGGCAACCAGAGGCAGGACAGGTGCCGAGTAGTCATAGCCGATGGGGTCCGGATCCAGCGGGATGTGCAGGCTGGAGCTTCCAGGTGAAGTCCAGGTGACCGGTTCAGGCTGACGGGAGATGGCAGGATCCTCAGCAAACAGTCACCGGGACACTTCCTGGGTAATCGGCACTCTGGGACCAAGTCAGGACAGCAGACGGGCTCTGCGGAAGAGACATGGTTAATCTGGGTGCAAGGCACAGAGGGACCTGATCACCTAGCTATGGGAACACGTTGAACAGGCACCGCCCACAGGAAAAAGGAAGTCTTATATACCCAGTACCTGTAATTAGCCATATCCTGTTCCCAGGACGCTGGCCCTTGAAGAGGTGAGTGAGCGCGCGCGCGCCCTAATGCGCATGCGCGAGGCCCGAGTGCCGGAGACCAGAACAGGAAGCGGCGGGGAAGGCGAAGGAGATGCAGGGGAGCTAGAGGGAGCGCCCGGGGTCGCAGGTGAACGCTGGGACCGGCCGACGGAGGGCACAGAGGACGCACAGGAGGGGGAGCAAGAGGGACCGCCGCGGGCAGGAGAACCGGAGACCGGAGCGGTGAGTGACAGGCGGCGACGGGACCCGGGGAGCGTGACAGTACCCCCTCCCTCACGCCCCCTCCCCACAATCGGGACAAAAAGTCACGCAGCAGGGGAGTGCCAACGTTCTCCCGGGGTTCCCAGGACCGGTCTTCGGGACCGTAGCCCTCCCAGTCAACAAGGAGGAATGGCTTACTCCGCACTGTCTTCATGGCCACTATGTCTCTCACCGCATACACATCGTCGTCAGCATTAGGAGGAGGAGGAGTACCGGTATCAGAGGAAAAGGGACCAAGGACGACTGGCTTGAGCAAGGAGACGTGGAAGGAGTTCGGGATCCGCATCGTGGCTGGGAGCTGCAGTTTATATGAGACCTCGTTGATCCGTTTGACAACCTTGAAAGGACCGATGTACCGCGCACCCAACTTGTAAGAAGGAATCTTCAACCGGATGTATTTGGAGGAAAGCCATACCAAATCCCCAGGAGAGAAGCGAGGAGGGTCAAGGCGTCTCTTGTCCGCATGTTTCTTCATCTGCGCGGAAGCACGTTCAAGAGAGGTCTTAACCGTACTCCATATATTGGAGAAGTCTGTGGACAGGGCATCTGCAGCGGGAACATCAGAAGTCGAGGATACCGGTAATGGAACGGAAGGCTGGAGACCGTAGACAACATAGAAGGGAGAATTGGAGGAGGATTCACTGACGTGATGATTATGGGAGAACTCAGCCCAAGGAAGTAGCGTGGACCAGTCATCATGATGGATGTTGACGTAGTGTTGAAGGAAGGAAGTCAGGACCTGGTTGACTCGTTCCACTTGGCCGTTAGATTGGGCATGGTAGGCCGAGGAAAAGTCCAGAGACACTCCCAGATGTTTACAGAGCGCCCTCCAGAAGCGCGAAGTGAACTGAGTTCCCCTGTCGGACACTATATGCAAGGGAAAGCCGTGCAGCCAGAAGATATGCTGAATGAAGGCATCGGCGAGTTCCTGAGCAGAAGGTAGGCCGACCATGTGGACGAAAGGAGCCATCTTAGAGAATCGGTCCACCACGACCCAAATGACTGTATTTCCAGAGGATAACGGCAAGTTCGTGATAAAATCCATGACGGAGGGAATCAGCAGAGGCAGGAGACGGCCATAGGGCAGGTGTTTGGGTGTCTTGTTCCGGGCACAGGATGGCCAAGCGGAGACAAGAGAGATGACATCCTTACGGAGAGACGGCCACCAATAGTGACAGACAATAGCGCTCCACGTTTTCTTCTGACCGGCACTAGCCACTTTCGAAGAATGCCCACATTGAAGGACTTTTAGTCTGTCGTTCTCCGTGATGAAAGTCTTCCCAGGGTTTGTCTGTGCCAGAGTGACGGAAGCCACCGGGATGACCTTACTGGGACAAATGATGGACAGGTTTGTCTCTTCCTCTTGCCCTACCGGAACGCTCTTGCTCTACCGGAACGAAGGACCAGGACAAGGCATCAGCCCGCACGTTCTTGTCCACAGACCGGAAATGTAGTTGGATGTCAAACAGAACAGGGACCAACGGGCTTGTCACGGGTTGAGTCTTCGAGCGGATCGCAGGTACTCCAGATTTTTATGGTCAGTGTAGATGATAACCGGGTATACCGCACCTTCCAACAGGTACCGCCATTTCTCCAGAGCCAACTTGACAGCTAGGAGCTCCCGGCCGCCAATGGTGTAGTTGAGTTCCGGTGCCGAGAAGATTTTGGAGAAGAAGTCATAGGTGACCATCTTCCTGTTGGACGACTTCTGCATGAGCACGGCCCCGACGCCCGAGGAGTAGGCGTCCACCTCCAAGGTGAATTTTCGGTTCAACTCCAGTTTGTGAAGAACGGGAGAGAAGGCAAACGCCCGTTTCAGGGAACAGAAGGCAGCGTCGGCCTAGCGTGACGAGTCTTTCGGGTTGGCCCCCTTCTTGGTCAAGGCAGAGAGAGGCGCCATCAGAGCAGAGAAGTGGGGAATGAACTGGCGATAATAATTGGCAAAGCCTAGGAAGCGTTGGATGGCTTTCAGTCCGGAGGAGGGAGGCCACTTGCGGATAGAAGACACCTTCTCAGGATCCATCTGCAGGCCCGTGTCGGTAATCACGTAGCCAAGAAAGGGAAGGGACGACCGTTCAAACACACACTTTTCATACTTGGCGTACAGACGGTTCTCCCTAAGTCTTTGCAGAACGTGTCGTACGTTTTTTCTGTGGGTCGGCAAGTCCGAGGATTAAACCAGGATATCGTCCAGATATACGACCACACAGACGTAGAGAAGATCCCTGAAAACATCGTTCACCAGTTCCTGGCAGACAGCCGAGGCGTTACAGAGACCGAAGGGTATCACACAGTATTCGTAGTGTCCATCACGGGTGTTGAATGCCGTCTTCCATTCGTCTCCCGGGCGAATATGGACCAGGTTGTAAGCTCCGCGAAGGTCTAGCTTGGTGAAGATATGGGCCCCCTTGAGCCGGTCGAATAGCTCCGGGATCAGAGGTAGAGGATATTTATTCTATACGGTGATCTGGTTCAAGCCCCGGTAGTCGATGCAATGGCGTAAGTCACCTTCTTTCTTCTTGATGAAGAAAAACCCTGCTCCCGCAGGAGACGAGGATCTCCTGATGAATCCCCAGGTTGTCTGCAATGTAGTCCGACATGGCCTGAGTCTCGGCAGGGGACAAGGGATAGATCCGTCCACGGGGAGGGGTAGGGCCAGGTAGCAAGTCAATGGCACAGTCGTAGGGTCGATGTGGCGGTAACACCTCTGCCTCCTTCTTGTCAAACACGTCCGCAAATGACCAATATGCGGAAGGCAGTCCCGGTAGGGACTCCAGTGCTGGAGACTGATGGACATGCCGTACAGCCTACAGACAGTTCTCGTGACA
The DNA here is from genome assembly GCF_048569485.1 of Anomaloglossus baeobatrachus. Classification (NCBI taxonomy): domain Eukaryota; kingdom Metazoa; phylum Chordata; class Amphibia; order Anura; family Aromobatidae; genus Anomaloglossus; species Anomaloglossus baeobatrachus. Next base: position 264,306,331 of record NC_134354.1, on the reverse strand, counting down.
AGACGGACCCCAACGGATAATTTCTTCAGAACGCCAACTGACGACGGGTTCATGAACTCGTAACCAGGGTAGGCCCAGCAGGAGTGAGTGAGCCAGTTTCAGGAGGGCATATAGTGCAATCTTTTCGGTATGCAGGGCCCCAATGCGGAGATCCACGGGTTTGGTAATAAACAACACGAGCTCGGATAGGGGTTTCCCATCCACGGAAGCGATCACAAGGGGTTTTGAAAGCGGGATGATAGGTACCCGGTATTTGTCCACCGTAGCCTGTTGAATGAAATTGCCCGCTGCCCCTGAATCAAGGTACGCCTCTGCCATGAACCGGGTCTCCTCCACTGTCACTTGAACGGTCAGCATAACTGGGTCCGAGAGGGTTCCGGTACCTAGGGTGGCCTCTCCCACCATCCCTAGGCTTTGGAGTTTCCCGGCTTCTCAGGGCAGGAACGAAGCAGGTGTGTACCGCTTCCACAGTAGAAGCACAGACCCTTGGCAAGCTGCTCTGCTCGGCGTTGCTCAGCTTGTCCTAGACGATCTATTTGCATAGGTTCGGGAGTAGAGTTGCCGGGTGGCACCGACTGAGGTGCGGTGGACCTCTGTGACGTGAAGGTGTGACGTGTCGGTCGTCTCTCCCGGGATACTTCCTTGGACCATTCCTGGAAACGGAGATCAATCCAGGTTGCTAGAGAGACCAGACCATCCAAGGTAGGAGGAACATCACAACCGGCCAACTCGTCCTTGATGCGACCGGAGAGGCCCTCAAAGAAGGCTGTTGTCAATGCCTCATTGTTCCATCCTAACTCAGAGGCAAGCGTACGGAACCGGATGGCATACTGGCCAACTGTTAGGGTTCCTTGGCATAGCCGAAGGCGTGAAGAGGCGGCCGTGGTGGTACGTCCCGGTTCATCAAAGGTGTTACGGAAGGCTTCAAGGAATTCCCGGATGTTGGTAGTCACTGGATCTTCCTTCACCCATAAGGGATTTATCCAGGCCAATGCTTCACCCTCCAGATGGGACATCAGAAAGGCCACCTTTGCTTGATCAGAGGCAAAGAGGTGCGGAAGCAACTTGAAATGCAGTGAGCATTGATTTAAGAAACCTCTACAGGTCTTGGGATGCCCGGCGTACCGGGGCGGAGAAGCTAGGCGGAGTCTCGAAGTCTCTTGAAGAGGAAGCCACTTCAGAAGCCGCTGCCGTATTCTGATCCGACAGGGATGTGGCTGTTGCTTGGAGATTATTCAGGCGGGTGTCCACTGACGACATAAAGGCCAGCATGTGAGATTGGGTCTCGCGTTGTCGTACCAGTTCTTGTTGTAATCCGGCCAGCTGGGATGCTTGTGCTCTGGCGGAATCCATGGCCTGTTCAACTGTAACGTCCTGGAGGTGGATTCACGGGACCGTGTGCACCGGACTCCCCCAGAGAGGCAACCAAGCTATGAACACGTTGAACAGGCACCGCCCACAGGAAAAAGGAAGTATTATATACCCAGTACCTGTAATTAGCCATATCCTGTTCCCGGGACGCTGGTCCTTTAAGAAGAGGTGAGTGAGCGCGCGCGCCCTAATGTGCATGCGCGAGGCCCGAGTGCCGGAGACCAGAGCAGGAAGTGGCGGGAAAGGCAAAGGAGATGTAGGGGAGCCAGAGGGAGCGCCTGGGGTCGCAGGTGAACGCCGGGACCGGCCGACGGAGGGCACAGAGGGACCGCTGCGGGCGGGAGAACCGGAGACCAGAGCGGAGAGTGACAGGCGGCGATGGGACCCGGGGAGCGTGACACTTTCCCACATCATTTTTTTTGCATCAGGCACAATCCGGCTCAAAAACCTATGCAACGGATGCGGCGAAAAAATCGGATCCGTTGCATAAGTTTTTCCATGCGGCCCGTCTGTTTTTTGACGGATCCGTTATGATACTGCCGCCGGATGCATTTTTTGCCGCAGGACGCGGCTTCCGGCGCCCATAGGCTTGCATTGTAAATCGCGCGGCATCGCGATGCGGTTTTTCGCCGCAGACAAAAAATGCTGCAAGCAACGTTCCATGCGGCCGCTGCATCAGCTTAATATGCCACATCCAGCAAAAACGGACGCAACGCAAGGCCATGCGGCACAATCCGGCGCTAATGCAAGTCTTTGAGGAAAAAAAGCATCCGGCGGCTAAAAAAATGGATGCGTTTTTTCTACAAAGCGTCGGATTGTGCCTGATTGCAAGAAAGTGATGTGTGAAAGCAGCCTTAGGGGTACTTTGCACACTACGATATCGCAGGTGCGATGTCGGTGGGGTCAAATAGAAAGTGACGCGCATCCGGCGTCGCTGTCGATATCGTAGTGTGTAAATCCTTTATGATACGATTAACGAGCGCAAAAGCGTCGTAATCGTATCATCGGTGTAGTGTCCGACATTTCTATAATGTAGCTGCAGCGACGGTACGATGTTTTTCCTTGTTCCCCTGCGGCAGCACACATTGCTGTGTGAGAAGCCGCAGGAGCGAGGAACATCAGCTTACCTGCATCACCACGGCTCACGCCGGCTATGCGAAGGGACGGAGGTGGGCGTGATGTTTACGTCCCGCTCATCTCCGCCCCTACGCTTCTATTGGCCGCCTGCCATGTGACGTTGCTGTGATGCCGCACGACCCGCCCCCTTAGTAAGGAGTTGGGTCGCCGGCCAGAGCGACGTCGCAGGGCAGGTGAGTGCATGTGAAACTGCCGTAGCGATCACAAGATATTGCTGCTGCGACGGGGGCGGGGACTATCGCGCTCAGCATCGCAAGCATCAGCTTGTGATGTCGTAGTGTGCAAAGTATCCCTTAGTGTGGTAGGACCTGCTTCACAATTCAACCAACAGCCCTCTTCAGGGCTAAATCACAAGACCACTGCAAGCTGAGTGTAGTCCATGGCTAGAATTCGGAGCAGGGTACACTTAAGGGGGATTTACACGGTAGCGATATCGCTAGCAATTTGTAACGATAGCGAGCGTGTAAGTACCCGCCCCCGTCGTGCATGCGATTGTTTGTGATCGCTGCCGTAGCGAACATTATCGCTACGGCAGCGTCACACATACTTACCTGGTCGGCGTCGTCACTGTGACTGCCAAACAATCCCTCCTTCAAGGGGGAGGGACGTTCGGCATCACAGCGACGTCACCGCAGCGTCACTAAGCGGCTAATCAAAGCGGAGGGGCAGAGATGAGCAGGACGTAACATCCCGCCCACCTCCTTCCTTCCGCATTGCGGCCAGCGGCAGGTAAGGAGACGTTCCTCGCTCCTGCGGTGTCACACACAGCGATGTGTGCTGCCGCATGAGCGATGAACCACCTGGATAAACAACCCTTACCAATTTTTGAGTTTGGGACGACCTCTCCATGGTGAACGATTTTCACCATTTTTGAGGTCGCTTAAGGTCGCTGGTCAGTGTCACACGCTGCGATATCGTTAATGACGCCGGATGTGCATCACTAACAACTTGACCCCGACGACCAAACATTAACGGCATCGTAGTGTGTAAAGCCCCCTTTAGTCTAAAAATTAATTGTTCTAAATGACCTACTGTGCCTACAAACAAGACCCCATTTTAAAGGGAAAATTCTCTATCTGATGCTAAAAGAGCTTGTTAGTATACGGATAGTTTTTGAGTAGGGTACAGTGTATTTAACCCCTTTATGACAGCAATACATTTTAAAATAGTGGTAATTAGGGGTACTTTGAGACCTTGGAGATCATGATCCGGACCATTTTTTCCGGTTCCCGATCACGTGATCGCTGTTATCTAATACTAGAAGGTGGCCCGATTCTACGCATCGGGTATTCTAGAATTTACGTATTGTGTAGTTCATGTATGATTTTTGTTATATATATATATATATATATATATATATATAGATGTTGTTGTGTGTAGTTACCAAGTGTTTGTGTAGGCGCTGTACATGTTCTGGGTGTTGTCTGGGTGTGGCGGGGGGTGAGAGCGGTGTTGTATGTGTGTTGCGTGTGTTGCGTTGTTTGTGGAGAGCTGTGTGTCTGTAGCGTTGTGTGTGTGTGTTGCGCGGTTTGTGTGTGTGTGGTGTGTTTTGGGGGGAGGTATGTTTTGTGCAATGTGTGTGTTGTGCGGTATGTGCGTATATTTGTGTGTGCCGCGGTGTTTGTGTGTTGGGTGTTGTGTGTGTGCAGCGTTGTCTGTGTGTGTGGGTGTCTGTGTAGGGCAGTTGTTTGTGGTTCCCAGTGTGTGTGTGTGTGTGTGTGTGTGGTGTGTTGTGCAGTGCGCGCGTGTGTGTGTGTGTGTGTGTGTGCATCAGCCTCTCTTCTCTCAGTCTACCTCTCCCAGCCTCCCTCCTCCCAGCCTCCCTCAGCATCAGCCTCCCTCTCCCAGCCTCCCCAAGCATCAGCCTCCACCAGCATCAGCCTCTCTCCTTCCAGCCTCCCCCAGCATCAGCCTCCGCCAGCATCAGCCTCTCTCCTTCCAGCCTCTTCCAGCATCAGCCTCCCTCTCCCAGCCTTCCCCAGGATCAGCCTCTCTCCTCCCAGCCTCCGTCCTCCCAGCCTTCCCCAGCATCAGCTTTCCCCTCCCAGCCTCCCTCAGCATCAGCCTTCCCCAGCATCAGCCTCTCTCCTCCCAGCCTCAGCCTCTCTCCTTCCAGCCTCCCCCAGCATCAGCCTCTCTCCTTCCAGCTTCCCTCAGCATCAGCCTCCCCTTCCCAGCCTTCCCCAGGATCAGCCTCTCTCCTCCCAGCCTCCTTCCTCCCAGCCTCCCCCTCCCAGCCTCCCTCAGCATCAGCCTTCCGCTCCCAGTCTCCCCCAGCATCAGCCTCCCCATGCATCAGCCTCCACCAGCATCAGCCTCTCTCCTTCCAGCCTCCCCCAGCATCAGCCTCCCCTTCCCAGCCTTCCCCAGGATCAGCCTCTCTCCTCCCAGCCTCCTTCCTCCCAGCCTCCCCCTCCCAGCCTCCCTCAGCATCAGCCTTCCGCTCCCAGTCTCCCCCAGCATCAGCCTCCCCAAGCATCAGCCTCCACCAGCATCAGCCTCTCTCCTTCCAGCCTCCCCCAGCATCAGCCTCTCTCCTTCCAGCCTCCCTCAGCATCAGCCTCCCGTTCCCAGCCTTCCCCAGGATCAGCCTCTCTCCTCCCAGCCTCCTTCCTCCCAGCCTCCCTCAGCATTAGCCTTCCCCTCCCAGTCTCCCCCAGCATCAGCCTCCCCAAGCATCAGCCTCCACCAGCATTAGCCTCCACCAGCATTAGCCTCTCTCCTTCCAGCCTCCCCCAGCATCAACCTCCCCAAGCATCAGCCTCCACCAGCATCAGCTTCCCTCGTCCCAGCCTCCCCCTCCCAGCCTCCCCCAGCATCAGCCTCTCTCCTCCCAGCCTTCCCCATGATCAGCCTCTCTGCTCCCAGCCTCCTCCAGCACGCCGTGCTCCTCTGCCGACACTCACACACCCGATCGCATCCACTCACACACACCCGATCACATCCACTCACACACACCCGATCGCATCCACTCACACACACCCGATCGCATCCACTCACACACACCCGATCGCATCCACTCACACACACAGACACTGACGATATCGCACATACGCGCTTATACTCACAACATCCGGAGGTATCACATGCTTCTGGCCATGTGATCCTCCCGCAGGTCCTGGAAGCTAACAGCACAGTACCGCCGCCGAGAAGCAAGCGATATCCCAGGATGTTGTGAGTGTGTGGATGCGATGTGATGTGTGTGTGTGAGTGAGTGTGATCTGATTTGTGTGTGCTGTTATGTGTGTGCTGTTATGTGTGTGCTGTTATGTGTGTGCTGTTATGTGTCTGTATTTTCCGCCGCTGCAGGACCTTGATGTGTGAATGCGATGTGATGTGTGTGTGTGAGTGAGTGTGATCTGATTTGTGTGTGCTGTTATGTGTGTGCTGTTATGTGTGTGCTGTTGTGTGTGTGCTGTTATGTGTCTGTATTTTCCGCCGCTGCAGGACCTTGATGTGTGGATGCGATGTGATGTGTGTGTGAGGTGTGTGTGAGAGTGAGTGTGAGCCGGTGTACACTGGTAACTATGATACACATCGGGTAACTAAGGGACCTTAGTTACCCGATGTGTATAATGGTTACCAGCTTTCACGGCCTCCGTCAAGATCCCAGCATCGCAAGGTTATGTCTGGCGCTGCCGGGATCCTGACGGAGCCGGTGTAGAAGCAAGCGATATCCCAGCATGTTGTGATGTGTGAGGTGTGTGTGAGAGTGAGTGTGAGAGTGAGTGTGATCTGATGTGTGTGTGTGTACTCACCTGGGAGTCGCGGCTCCGTGTCAGTTGGGCCAGAGCGAGCGTGCATTGCGTGAGGGGGGCGGGGCCTGCAGAGAGCCGGGGCGAGAGGCCAATCCGTATGGGGGGGCAGGGCCATGGCGAGCCCAGCGGCCAATCAGCTTTGTGTCACCGTAAGGACACAATTTCGGAGCATGACAGACAGACAGATAGACAGACAGACAGACAGACACACAGAATAAGGCAATTATATATATAGATAATAGAAGGTGGCCCGATTCTAACGCATCGGGTATTCTAGAATTTACATATTGTGTAGTTAATGTATGATTTTTGTTATATATATAAATATATATATATATATATATATATATATATATATATATATATACATATATATATATAGATGTTGTTGTGTGTAGTTTGTGTAGGGCGCTGTAAATGTTCTGGGTGTTGTCTGGGTGTGGGGGTGTGTGAGAGCGGTGTTGTATGTGTGTTGCGTTGTGTGTGTTGCATTGTTTGTGGAGCGCTGTGTGTCTGCAGCGTTCTGTGTGTGTGGTGCTGTGTGTTGCACAGTTTGTGTGGGTGTGGAGTGCGTGTGTGTGTTTTGGGGGGAGGTATGTTTTGTGCAGTGCGTGTGTTGCGCGGTATGTGCGTATATTTGTGTATGCCGCGGTGTTTGTGTGTTGGCTGTTGTGTGTCTCCGGCGTTGTCTGTGTGTGGGTGTCTGTGTAGGGCAGTGTTTGAGGTTCCCAGTGTGTGTGTGGTGTGTTGTGCGGTGCGCGTGTGGCGGTGTGTGTGTGTTTTGGGGGGAGGTGTGCACCCCCATCGTGCTCGATCCCCCATGCTGCGCACCCCCCATCGTGCTCCTTCTCCCATGCTGCGCATCCCCATCGTGCTCCATCCCCCGTGCTGCGCACCCCCCATCGTGCTCCATCCCCCATGCTGCGCACCTCTCATCATGCTCCATCCCCCATGCTGCGCACCCCTCATCGTGCTCCATCCCCCATGCTGCGCACCTCCCATCGTGCTCCATCCCCCATGCTGCGCACCTCCCATCGTGTTCCATCCCCCATGCTGCGCACCCCCCATCGTGCTCCATCCCCCATGCTGCGCACCCCCCATCGCGCTTCATCCCCCATGCTGCGCACCCCCCATCGTGCTCCATCCCCCATGCTGCGTACCCCCTATTGTACTCCAACCCCCATGCTGCGCACCCCATATCGTGCTCCAACCCCCATGCTGTGCACCCCCCATCGTGCTCCATCCGACATACTGCGCACCCCCCATCGTCCTCCATCCCCCATGCTGCGCACCCCCCATCGTGCTCCATCCCCCATGCTGAACACCCCCCATCGTGCTCCATCCTCCATGCTGCACAACCCCCATCATACTCCATCCCCCATGCTGCGCACCCACCATCGTGCTCCATCTCCCATTCTGCACACCCCCCATCGTGCTCCATCCCCCATGCTGCGCACCCCCTATTGTACTCCATCCCCCATGCTGCGCACCCCCCATCGTGTCCATCCCCCATGCTGCGCACCCCCTATAGTACTCCATCCCCCATGCTGCGCACTTCCCATCGTGCTCCATCCCCCATGCTGCGCACCCTCCATCATGCTCCATCCCCCATGCTGTGCACCTCCCATCGAGTTCCATCCCCCATGCTGCGCACCCCCCATCGTGCTTCATCCCCCATGCTGCGCACCCCCCAACGTGCTCCATCCCCCATGCTGCGTACCCCCCATCGTGCTCCATCCACCATGCTGCACACCCCCCATCATGCTCCATCCTCCATGCTGCACACCCCCCATTGTTCTCCATCCTCCATGCTGCGCACCCCCCATCGTGCTCCATCCCCCATGCTGCGCACCCCTCATCGTGCTCCATCCCCCATGCTGCGCACCCCTCATCGTGCTCCATCCCCCATGCTGCCCACCTCCCATCGTGTTCCATCCCCCATGCTGCGCACCCCCCATCGTGCTTCATCCCCCATGCTGCGCAACACCCATCGTGCTCCATCCCCCATGCTGCGCACCCCCCATCGTGCTCCATCCACCATGCTGCACACCCCCCATCGTGCTCCATTCTCCATGCTGCACACCCCCCATTGTGCTCCATCCTCCATGCTGCGCACCCCCCATCGTGCTCCATCCCCCATGCTGCGCACCCCTCATCGTGCTCCATCCCCCATGCTGCGCACCCCTCATCGTGCTCCATCCCCCATGCTGTGCACCTCCCATCGTGTTCCATCCCCCATGCTGCGCACCCCCCATCGTGCTCCATCCCCCATGATGCGCACCCCCCATCGTGCTCCATCCCCCATGCTGCGCACCCGCCATCGTGCTCCATCCCCCATGCTGCGCACCCCCCATCGTGCTCCAACCCCCATGCTTTGCACCCCCCATCGTGCTCCATCCGACATGCTGCGCACCCCCCATCGTGCTCCAGCCGACATGCTGTGCACCCCCCATCGTACTCCATCCCCTATGCTGCACACCCCCCATCGTGCTCCATCCTCCATGCTGCGCACCCCCATCGTGCTCCATTTACCATGCTGCGCACCCCCATCGTGCTCTATCCCCCATGCTGCGCACCCCTCATCGTGCTCCATCCCCCATGCTGCGCACCCCTCATCGTGCTCCATCCCCCATGCTGCGCACCTCCCATCGTGTTCCATCCCCCATGTTGCGCACCCCCATCGTGCTCCATCCACCATGCTGCGCACCCCCCATCGTGCTCCATCCCCCATGCTGCGCACCCCCTATTGTACTCCAACCCCCATGCTGCGTACCCCCTATCGTGCTCCATCCCCCATGCTGCGCACCCCTCATCGTGCTCCATCCCCCATGCTGCGCACCCCCCATCGTGCTCCATCCCCCATGCTGCACACCCCTCATCGTGCTCCATCCTCCATGCTGCACAACCCCCATTGTGCTCCATCATCCATGCTGCGCACCCCCCATCGTGCTCCATCCCCCATGCTGCGCACCCCCCATCGTGCTCCATCTCCCATGCTGCACACCCCCCATCGTGCTCCATCCCCCATGCTGCGCACCCCCCATCGTGCTCCATTTCCCATGCTGCACACCCCCCATCGTGCTCCATCCCCCATGCTGCGCACCCCCTATTCTACTCCATCCCCCATGCTGCGCACCCCCCATCGTGCTCCATCCCCCATGCTGCGCACCCCCTATAGTACTCCATCCCCCATGCTGCGCACTTCCCATCGTGCTCCATCCCCCATGCTGCGCACCCCCATCGTGCTCCATCCCCCATGCTGCGCACCCTCCATCGTGCTCCATCCCCCATGCTTTACACCGCCCATCGTGCTCCATCCCCCATGCTGTGCACCCCTCATCGTGCTCCATCCGACATGCTGCGCACCCCCCATCATGCTCCATCCCCCATGCTGCACACCCCCCATCGTGCTCCATCCCCCATGCTGCACACCCACCATCGTGCTCCATCCTCCATGCTGCGCACCCCCATCGTGCTCCATTTACCATGCTGCGCACCCCCATTGTGCTCCATCCCCCATGCTGCACACCCCTCATCGTGCTCCATCCCCCATGCTGCGCACCTCCCATCGTGTTCCATCCCCCATGTTGCGCACCCCCATCGTGCTCCATCCACCATGCTGCGCACCCCCCATCGTGCTTTATCCCCCATGCTGCGCACCCCCCATCGTGCTCCATCCCCCATGCTGCGCACCCCCTATCGTACTCCAACCCCCATGCTGCGCACCCCCTATCGTGCTCCATCCCCCATGCTGCGCACCCCCCATCGTGCTCCATCCGACATTCTGCGCACCCCCCATCATGCTCCATCCCCCATGCTGCGCACCCCACATCGTGCTCCATTTCCCATGCTGCAAACCCCTCATTGTGCTCCATCCTCCATGCTGCACAACCCCCATTGTGCTCCATCCTCCATGCTGCGCACCCCCCATCGTGCTCCATCCCCCATGCTGCGCACCCCCCATCGTGCTCCATCTCCCATGCTGCACACCCCCCATCGTGCTCCATCCCCCATGCTGCGCACCCCCTATTCTACTCCATCCCCCATGCTGCGCACCCCCCATCGTGCTCCATCCCCCATGCTGCGCACCCCCTATAGTACTCCATCCCCCATGCTGCACACTTCCCATCGTGCTCCATCCCCCATGCTGCGCATCCCCATCGTGCTCCATCCCCCATGCTGCGCACCCTCCATCGTGCTCCATCCCCCATGCTGTGCACCCCCCATCGTGCTCCATCCCCCATGCTGTGCACCCCTCATCGTGCTCCATCCCCCATGCTGCGCACTTCTCATCGTGCTCCATCCCCCATGCTGCACACCTCCCATCGTGTTCCATCCCCCATACTGCGCACCCCCCATCGTGCTCCATCCCTCATGCTTCATCCCCCATGCAGCGCACCCCCCATCGTGCTCCATCCCCCATGCTGCGCACCCCCCATCGTGCTCCATCCTCCATGCTGCACACCCCCTATTGTGCTCCATCCTTCATGCTGCGCACCCCCCATCGTGCTCCATCCCCCATGCTGCGCACCCCTCATCGTGCTCCATCCCCCATGCTGCGCACCCCACATCGTGCTCCATTTCCCATGCTGCAAACCACTCATTGTGCTCCATCCTCCATGCTGCACAACCCCCATTGTGCTCCATCCTCCATGCTGCGCACCCCCCATCGTGCTCCATCCCCCATGCTGCGCACCCCCCATCGTGCTCCATCTCCCATGCTGCACACCCCCCATCGTGCTCCATCCCCCATGCTGCGCACCCCCTATTCTACTCCATCCCCCATGCTGCGCACCCCCCATCGTGCTCAATCCCCCATGCTGCGCACCCCCTATAGTACTCCATCCCCCATGCTGCACACTTCCCATCGTGCTCCATCCCCCATGCTGCGCATCCCCATCGTGCTCCATCCCCCATGCTGCGCACCCTCCATCGTGCTCCATCCCCCATGCTGTGCACCCCCCATCGTGCTCCATCCCCCATGCTGTGCACCCCTCATCGTGCTCCATCCCCCATGCTGCGCACTTCTCATCGTGCTCCATCCCCCATGCTGCACACCTCCCATCGTGTTCCATCCCCCATACTGCGCACCCCCCATCGTGCTCCATCCCTCATGCTTCATCCCCCATGCAGCGCACCCCCCATCGTGCTCCATCCCCCATGCTGCGCACCCCCCATCGTGCTTCATCCTCCATGCTGCACACCCCCTATTGTGCTCCATCCTTCATGCTGCGCACCCCCCATCGTGCTCCATCCCCCATGCTGCGCACCCCTCATCGTGCTCCATCCCCCATGCTGCGCACCCCTCATCGTGCTCCATCCCCCTAGCTGCACACCTCCAATCGTGTTCCATCACCCATGCTGCGCACCCCCATCGTGCTCCATCCCCCATGCTGCGCACCCCCCATCGTGCTTCATCCTCCATGCTGCACACCCCCTATTGTGCTCCATCCTTCATGCTGCGCACCCCCCATCGTGCTCCATCCCCCATGCTGCGCACCCCTCATCGTGCTCCATCCCCCATGCTGCGCACCCCTCATCGTGCTCCATCCCCCTAGCTGCACACCTCCAATCGTGTTCCATCACCCATGCTGCGCACCCCCATCGTGCTCCATCCCCCATGCTGCGCACCCCGCATCGTGCTTCATCGCCCATGCTGCGCACCCCCCCATCGTGCTCCATCCCCCATGCTGCGCACTCCCATCGTGCTCCATTCACCATACTGCACACCCCCCATCGTGCTCCATCCTCCATGCTGCACACCCCCCATTGTGCTCCATCCTCCATGCTACGCACCCCCCATCGTGCTCCATCCCCCATGCTGCGCACCCCTCATCGTGCTTCATCCCCCATGCTGCGCACCCCTCATCGTGCTCCATCCCCCATGCTGTGCACCTCCCATCGTGTTCCATCCCCCATTCTGCACACCCCCCATTGTGCTCCATCCCCCATGATGTGCACCCCCCATCGTGCTTCATCCCCCATGCTGCGCACCCGCCATCGTGCTCCATCCCCCATGCTGCGCATCCCCCATCGTGCTCCATCCGATATGCTGCGCACCCCCCATCGTGCTCCATCCTCCATGCTGCGCACCCCCATCGTGCTCCATTTACCATGCTGCGCACCCCCATCGTGCTCTATCCCTCTTGCTGCGCACCCCTCATCGTGCTCCATCCCCCATGCTGCGCACCTCCCATCGTGTTCCATCCCCCATGTTGCGCACCCCCATCGTGCTCCATCCACCATGCTGCGCACCCCCCATCGTGCTCCATCCCCCATGCTGCGCACCCCCCATCGTGCTCCATCCCCCATGCTGCGCACCCCCTATCGTACTCCAACCCCCATGCTGCGCACCCCCTATCGTGCTCCATCCCCCATGCTGCGCACCCTCCATCGTGCTCCATCCGACATGCTGCGCACCCCCCATCATTCTCCATCCCCCATGCTGCACACCCCCCATCGTGCTCCATCCTCCATGCTGCACACCCCCCATTGTGCTCCATCCTCCATGCTGCGCACCCCCCATCATGCTCCATCCCCCATGCTGCACACCCCCCATCGTGCTCCATCCTCCATGCTGCACCCCCCATCATGCTCCATCCCCCATGCTGGTGCCGCCGGGGGCGGGTCAGAGCGTGGCAACGTGTGCCGGGGGCGGCGCTGAGCGGGCGAGGCGTCAGCGTATGCCAGCTCCCTGTACATGTGTACCGGGAGCCGGTGTACGCTGGTAACCATGATACACATCGGGTAACTAAGGGAAGCGCTTCTTATAGTTACGAGATGTGTATCCTGGTTACCAGCGTACACCGGCTCGGTCTCGATCCCATCGGGGCCGAGCGTGCCAACGTGTGGCGGGTGCGAGCGGACAAGGCGTCAGCGAATGCCGGCTCCCTGCACATGTGTACTGGGAGCCGGTGTATGCTGGAGCGGGGCTGAGCGGGCGAGGCGTCAGCGTATGCCGGCTCCCTGCACATGTGTACTGGGAGCCGGTGTACGCTGGAGCGGGGCTGAGCGGGCGAGGCGTCAGTGTATGCCGGCTCCCTGCACATGTATACTGGGAGCCGGTGTGTGCTGGAGCGGGCGATGCCAGACCAACTGGAGCGGGGGGCGGGGCCAGACCGAGGCGAGCGGCCAATCCGTGGGGGGGCGAGGCCAGGCCGAGCCCGGCAGACAATCCGACAGTTGTCACTCTAACGACACTGTCACGGTGACACTGTCACGGTGACACAATTTTGGAGCAAGACAGACAGACAGGCAGACAGAATAAGGCAATTATATATATAGATAAAGCTGAATGTGTGTGTGTGTGTGTGTGTGTGTGTGTGTGTGTGTATGTCCAGGATTGGTATCTGCCCTGTCGCAGCTACAGTCACAAAAGTTTGCACACTCACACGTCTGGTCCCCGAGAGCGTTATAGGCTATGTTGTGAGATGAAATTTTAACCCCGCGCATTCCAATTTACCAATCAATTTTTCCCCTATCTACATAATGGGGAAAAAGTGAAACGAAAAGTGTATCTGCTCCGTTGCATTTACAATCACAAAATTTTGCACACTCACATGCCTGGACCCCGAGAGCATCATAGGCTATGTTGCGAGGCAAAATTTTAATCCCGCGCGTTCCAATTTACCAATAAATTTTGCTCCTATCTACATAATGGGGAAAAGGTGAAACAAAAAGTGTATCCGCACCGTCGCATTTACAATCACAAAACTTTGCACAGAGACCTCACGTGACCCAGGGAACGTCGTAGACTATGTTTTGACAGGAAAATGTAACCCCGAGCTTTACAGTTACTCTCCAAAAAACATGCCTTTATTAAAGTAAATGGAGCCTGGAACTACAGGTTATTAGTAGGAGCTGTGATTGGTTGCTATAGGAACAAAAGACATTCATAGTATGAGAAGCTTAAAAGTGAGGTAATAAGATGTCAATGGGGAGACGGATAGAGAGAGACAGAGAGAGACAGACAGAGAGAGAGAGACAGAGGCAGACAGGGAAAGAGACAGAGAGAGACAGACCTGGAAAGAGAGACATGGGGAAAGAGACAGATGGGGAAAGAGACAGACAGACATGCAGACAGGGACAGGAACAGGCAGACAGGGAAGGAGGAGACAGCCAGAGAGACAGACAAAGATAGATGGGGAAGGACACAGACCTTGATAGAGACAGACGAGGAAAGAGACAAAGAAATAGAGACAGACAAAGACAGGCAGACTTGGAATGAGACAGACGGGGAAAGAGATTGACGGGGAAAGAAACAGATAGGGAAAGAGACAGATAGAGACAGACAGGGAAAGAGACAGATGGGGAAAGAGACAGATGAGGAAAGAGGCAGACAAGGAAAGAGGCAGACAAGGAAAGAGGCAGACCTGGAAAAAGACAGACCTGGAAAGAGACAGACGGGGAAAGAGACAGATCTGGAAAGAGACAGACGGAGCACATTACTTGTCCAATTTAATTAAATCTGTGTGTAATATCTGTGGTGTTGAAATATATGTTGTGAAATGCTTATATTAGCTTAGTTTTTGCCTTTTAATAATTACATTTCTATCTATTTGTTTTGTGGTTTTTGTGTGCAGAATACATTTTTGTTAATACATTCTATTTTGTTAACAGCAGTTATTAACCCGGGCGAAGCCGGGCAGTACAGCTAGTACAACATACAACGCCAATCATTTTACAGTAATTGTCAGCGTCAGTAAAAAATGAATTATCTCCCATCTGACATGATCAAACATGTCATATGGGAGAGAAATGTCCTCCCTCGGTCCTCTCCGGTCTTCTGGTGTGACCAAAGTCCCCTTGCCCTGGTCTCCCTCTTCCTCCTGATCACAAAAAATGGTGGGCACATGAGCTGTGCGCCCGCTTCAATCATCCTCCTCCTCTGATTTCTCTCCCATCTCACATGTCAAATGGGAGAGAAGAGTCCTTCCTAGGTCTCCCTCTGTCACTCTGTGACACCCTTGCCTATCAGGTCGTCACAGGGTATTGTGCAATCTGCCCTTCTGTGCAATATTCATCTCCTCCTTGGTTACGGGTCCCTCACCTTTGGTGTTGCCAAGAACAAGCTAATCAAAATCCTAGGAGCACTCTGTACAACACCCACCAGACACACCAGTGGACGGCCTGAGTGGAATAGGGTCGCCCACTCGGGGGGTTGGCTGAAGGGGGGTCAGGAGTCAGTCAGATAAGTGGTGACTATCAAAAGGAAAGGTCACAAGTGATTTTAGGAGTGTTGGAGGTGAAAGTAAGAGGAGGTCAGGAGCTGGGCTCCTTGGAACTACTAGGTAACAGACGTTGGTCTGGGCCTGGTAGGAGCTGGACCCTGGTCGCAGGGGATCGTGACAAGGGGCACGGACTGTCGAGGAGGACAGCTGCCGGCCTTGTGCCATCACCGGGCAGGGGCCAGGGCATTGACTCGCCCACCCCAGGGCTATGGGACACCCGGTGCCGGGCCGGACTAGTCCGGTGGTAGTCAGTGGTGGCTGGGCCCGGCTCCGTGGCCCTGGTGGGTGTCAGTTGAATATGTGGCTTGCTTGTTAATGGTTGTGTTCGTGACGCCACCTGTGGCATGCGGCTATTAAGCCGCCGCTGCTGTGTGAGGCCTCCGGGATGATGATATAGCAGCTATGGTAGTACTGCTCCCCACAGGTGGAGCAATGCCCGGGGCACAGTTGGTGCTTGTGAAAGTCTATGGTGCTGTGTGACTAACACGGTGCAGGGCCGACAGGCGAGGAAAGAACCAGGCACAAACAACAGTCTCTTTACCTTTTCCTCTTTTACTCTGGGAACAGTCCAGTCCTGGGAGACCGTTACAGGTGGTGATGGGGATCCGGTCGGCCTGGAAGTACTTGGGGTGATCTTTCTGGCCAGCTGAGTATGAGGCCTACTCCTGTACCTTTCTTGGTGGTGATAGGACCCTGCTTCTCTGAATCCAGCAATGGCCCTCTTCGCTGCTGGGACCAATGGCACGTCCCTTCCCTCTGTAGGTGGCTGCGCAGGCCCACTCTCTGGTGCTTCTCCGCTGGGGTCCACACCGGGCCCTGATGCTGCAGCTGTACCTTGGATGTGTCTGGGCCAGGGGCTTGCAGCTCTCCTGCCCTTCGGATTCGGCTACCAGGGACGGATTTTATACCCTGGCAACCACAGACTCCGATGTCCGAGTCTCTCCGCTGCCTCTCAGCTACTCCTGCTTCTCTGGGCCAAACTGCTCCAGCTCTAGGCCCCAGATTCACAGGACAGCTCACTCTGCGTCTGTTCACTTCTACTGCTCCCTACAGACTAATTAACTCCTCCCCCAGGTCAGGCTTAAGGAAGCTCCCTGAAACTTCAGGTTCAGAGCTCCCCCTACTGGCCTGAGGGAGAAACTGCGGTGGATGTTAACTTACTGGCCAGTAGATTTCCCCATTACCTCCAGGCTCAGCATTAACCCTCAGGAGGGCAATGCCGTTGTGGCGACCAGGTCCTAGGGCGCCACACTCCCCCTTAGTTAAATTCAGTACTCCCGGACTGTAGAAACAAAACATAACATGTCATACATTTCATCCCAATATGGGAGGCACATTCTCTTTAACGTTACAATCTTAAACATTTCTATAAGAGTCCAGTGTGGCTCCCTGCCGGGTGTCCATTACACTGCTCCATGGGGGACCCGCCGCGATCAAACCCCCAACGTAGGCTCTGGGCGTGCGTCAGAGCATTGATGACCCCACTCTATGCACGCCGGACGGGTTTTTCTTCAGGGGTGTTTGAGCACACTGGTGCTAACTATGAACAATTTAGGTGTTGGCCACCCATAGTCCAGTGGCCCAATTGTCCATTTTCGCAATCAAAGAAAAAGAAAACATTTTGTACACAACATGACAGACATTTTGCATAACTATTTACACTCTAATAAGTACTCTTTACTTTATACAGTAGACTCCCTATACCTTAGAGGGGGTTGTCCCCGAGTGCTGCGCTGGGACCTACGTAGCTCTGGTGTTTGCCCCTGACTACGTGGTGCGTCTTCTATCTCAGCACTACAGGTGGGCCTAACCCCAATAGGTAAGCGTGATGGTTGCCTTTGTGGTCTAAGAGTCGCCAAGGGTATGACAGGTTCACCACTGACAGGGGGTTGATCCTCCTGTTCCACTGCTGGCGTGTCATCTCGTGCTGGAGCGGACGATTCTTTAGGTGGATCCGGAACCTTTTCTGTTTCTGGCTCGACCAACTGCGGAAACGTCAAAACTGGTACCACTATGGCATTGTTGATTCGGGTCCAAGTTTTGGGGAACTTTCCAAGGATGGTTTGAATCATCTCCCCTTCTTTCTCTTGACTTTGGGGACTTCCTTGTACTCCTTCCATTTCTCTTTGGATTCGGCACCGTTCAGGGCACGCTTTCAGGCGGTCTCGGGAAATTGCTTGACAGGTCTTGCCTTCATCTTTGCTTATGAGGCATACCTTACTATTGTCAAAGTTGGAGGGGATAATGGTGTAGGGCTCGTTTTCCCACTGATCATCCAACTTATGCGTCTTCCGCTTCTTCTTGAGGACTTGTTCTCCAGGTGCTAAGGGAGTTGCTGGGGCTGTTTGATTGTAATGCTGTTCTTGTCTCGTTCTTGCTTGAGACAGGCTCCTTTCCACGCACTCCTGGACCTTACGGTACCGCTGCTGCCGTTCTGCATCCCAATCCTCTATTTCTTGAACCGCCTCAGGCGACACAGTCCCCATCTCAAAGTCTACAGGCAACTTGCCTGGTCTGGCTCGCATCAGGTAAGCGGGGCTGCAGTTGGTCGAATTCACTGGGATGTGGTTGTACAGGTCTACCAGATCTGGCAACTTTTCTGGCCATTGGTTCCTCTCTTCCAGCGGTAGGGTCTTCAGCATATCAATAACCACATGGTTCATTTTCTCGCACAGTCCATTGGTCTGGGGGTGGTACGGTGTGGTTCGAATTTTCTTACAACCGTACATGTTACAGAACTCTTGGAACACTTCAGCCTCGAATGCAAGACCCTGATCCGTCAGTACCCTTTCCGGATAGCCGTGCGGTCGACAAAAGGATGCCTGGAACGCTCTAGCTGCCGTCCTGGCTGTCTGGTCCTTCACAGGCACTACTACCAGGAAACGAGAGTAATGGTCCACAATGGTGAGGGCGTACACATAGCCTGACCGGCTTGGTGTTAACTTCACGTGGTCCAGGGCCACCAACTCCAGGGGCTGCTTCGTGACAATTGGCTGTAGGGGAGACCTTTGGCTGGCATCATCCTTCCGCCTCAAGTTACACGGGCCACAGTCTCGGCACCATTTCTCGATCATCTTTCTCATGTGCACCCAGTAGAACCGATCACGGAGTAAGGCCTCCAACTTCTTCCACCCGAAGTGTCCTGCGTTATCATGATACGCTGCTAGGACCATTGGAGCATCCCTCTGCGGAACCACTATCTGCCAGACAAGTTCATTTGTTCGATAGTTGACATATCTCTTGCAGAGCTTGCCCTGGTAGGTGAACAGTCGTCCCCTCTCCTTCCACAGCTGCTGGGCTTCCTCTGGAGCGTCTGGGCCAAGATGGGTCTCAGCTTGCGCTAGCTTCTCTTTGACCAATCGCACGGCCGGGTCACCATTCTGTGTTTCTTCCCAATTATGGTGGAGTAATGGATTGACCGAGACCTCGTGCTGGTTTAAGCGCTTCACTTCCACAGCATGCTCACACTGTGAAACACCCTGGTGATGGAAAGCCGGTAACTCTATCTCTTCGAGTTCATCCAGGTCTTCTCCAGACTCGGGTAAGTGAGGCATTCTGGACAGTGCATCAGCATTGTTATTCTTCTTGCCAGCCCGATACTTGATGGTAAAGTCAAAGTTAGACAGCCGGGCCATCCATCGCTGTTCCATCGCACCTAACTTGGCTGTTGCCAGGTGTGTCAACGGATTGTTGTCCGTGAAGATGGTAAACTTGGCCGATGCCAGATAGTGCTTGAAGCGTTCAGTCACTGCCCACACAATAGCGAGGAACTCCAGCTTGAAGGAACTGTAGTTTTCTGGATTCCTTTCCGTGGGCCGAAGCTTCCTACTGGCGTACGCTATTACCCTCTCTCTGCCTCCCTGTACCTGGGACAGAACTGCTCCCAGTCCCACGTTGCTGGCGTCTGTGTACAGTATAAACGGTTGGCTGTAGTCAGGGTAGGCCAGAATTTCTTCTCCCGTGAGAGCCCCTTTCAGCCGGACAAAGGATGTTTCCAGTTGGCTGCTCCATTCAAATGGAGGGCTCTGCTTCTTAGCCTGCTTCGGCTGGCCCACCAGGAGATCTTGAAGGGGCGCTGCTATCTTGGTGAACCCATCAATGAACCTTCGGTAGTAGCCCACCAGTCCAAGGAACTGCCGCACCTCCTTCACCGTGGTGGGTCTTGGCCAGTCCTTGATTACCGTGACTTTCTCCGGATCAGGTGCCACGCCTTCTGCGCTGACCACATGACCCAGGTACTGTACCTTTGGCTTCAAGAGGTGACATTTGGACGGCTTGATCTTCAGGCCATATTTCGACAAGGACTCAAACACTTCTGCTAAGTGCTTCAGGTGGTCCTCATAAGTCTTGGAGTAGACTATTACGTCATCCAGGTACAGCAGCACGGTTTCGAAGTTGTGGTGGCCCAAGCAGCACTCCATCAACCTTTGGAATGTCCCTGGGGCGTTGCAGAGCCCGAATGGCATACAATTGAACTCACAGAGACCCATTGGTGTCGTGAATGCAGTCTTCTCCTTGTCCGCCTCTGCCACGGGAACCTGCCAATACCCACTGGTGAGATCCAAGGTGGAGAAATAGTTAGCTGACTTTAAGGCTGTTAGTGACTCCTCTATTCTGGGTAGTGGATAGGCATCTTTATGTGTAATGCGGTTAATTTGCCTGTAATCTACACACATTCTCATTGTACCATCTTTTTTCTTTACGAGCACTAGTGGAGCTGCCCAGGGGCTACAACTATCTCTGATAACCCCAGCCTCCTTCATTTCCCGTAACATTTCCTTGGCACACTGATACTGTGCGGGGGGTACAGGGCGGTATCTTTCTTTAATGGGATGATGATCACCCGTGGGGATTTGATGTTGAACCCCTTTCACCTGCCCAAAATCTAGGGGGTGTTTGCTGAAGACCCGCTCGTACTCCTGTACCACCCGGTAAACCCCATGCTTTTGGTGTGAGGGGGTGGAGTCGGTGCCCACATGTAATTTTTGGCACCAGTCTTCCGGCTGCCCCTTGGAGCCATTGTCTTCCGCCTGGTCGGACGGGATCAAGGGTTCCACTGCTTTAATGGTATTGTTGCTGACAGTGTACAATTTTGCCACAGTGGCATACCGGGGCAATTTGGCCTCCTCCTCCCCACAATTCAGGACACGGACGGGCACTCTCCCCTTGCGGACGTCCGCTACCCCTCTGGCTATCAGGACTCCAGGCCTACTGTCTGAATACATTGGTTCTACCAAGGCATGGTAATCCTGACCCTTGAGGCCTATTGCTGCCCGACACCATATCAACATTTCACTTCTTGGGGGTATTACAATGGGGAGGGGGTCACTTACCCTCACACTGCCAATTTCTCCTCCGGCCAGCTCTACCTGCTGCCTCCTCATCAGGGCTCTGATCTCCCTCTGTAGGACACGCTGCTGCCCGGAGCTGGCAGTTTCAGACGCCTGTTGTAACAAAATTATCACTTCGGCAATACAATTTTCTATCACATTTGTACCAAGAGTTAGCAGTGGGTCAGATTCTTTGCGATCAATATCTACAATTATCATCCCCTGACATGGCAATTCCACCCGCCCCACTTTAATGGTTACTTCTTTGTACCCAATCTGAGGTAAGGGCTGACCATTACTGGCCACAATTGTTAAATCATCATCTGGGCCATGGTCAATGTCTGAATCGGCCCAATATCTTTTGTACAGTTTGTGGGGGATGGTTGTTACCTGGGACCCCGTATCCAGGAGGGCATTCAAAGGGATCCCATCCAGCACAATAGGAAGGACCGGTCGTCCTCCCACATACTTGCTGCGGCTGGGGGTTGAGCCGGGCTTCCTTACACCTGGGGGTCGGCTCCTGGCCCCAGGCTCGGCCCATTTAAAGGA
Source organism: Anomaloglossus baeobatrachus (assembly GCF_048569485.1). NCBI lineage: Eukaryota > Metazoa > Chordata > Amphibia > Anura > Aromobatidae > Anomaloglossus > Anomaloglossus baeobatrachus. The sequence continues at coordinate 264,284,956 of NC_134354.1, read as the reverse complement.
CAGCGTCGTGCAATGTGGCCCGCCTGGTTGCAGTTGCGGCAGATCGGTTGTCCTGTTGAATCATACCGGTCTGTGTCTCTGCCTCGGGTCGGCGGAATCCTTCTCTGTCGCATCCATGGGACGTCCTCTGGGCTGGAGGCCAACTCGATTTTCGCAGGCGAGGGGGTCATTTGTAGAGACTGCACGGTCTTGGCAAGGGCAGCCACAGTCTTGGTCAGCTCCTGGACCTGTTGTCTGAGCTCCGCAGTGGGATCCTTATCCAGGGACTGCGCCTCAGCCCCTGCAGTGGCTCGTGTTGCAGGCACCACCCCGGGGTACGTGATAGCAAGAGGCCGGAGGGGTACTGGGTCATTCAGCGTAGATTCTCTCAGTACCCTGATGGCCTGGTCCTTAAACTTGGCAAAGTCCAGAGCAGGGTTCTGCAGGACCAGGATACGCAGCTGGGTCCTGTGGGCATCTGACAGGAGCCCCTCTATGAACTGCTCAGTTAGGAGTTTGTCTTCTTCACATACACCCTCTGGGTCCACCTGTTTAACTGCTTTCAGGGCCTCTTGCAGGTTTAGGGCATAGTCCCTTATGCTGTCTGTGGCCCGCTGCTTGCACCCAAAGAATCTCATCTTTATCTCTGCTGCGGTGCGGGTGTCAAACGTACTCTTTAGCTTGGCCAGTATCTGGGCTGCTGTCCCTTTATCTGTATCAGGCCATGACTTCGCTTCACGCTGGGCTGCGCCGGCTAGCTGTCCCATTAATATGCCCACCTTCTGGCTCTCAGTCAGCGGATACACCCGGAATAAGCTGTGCAGGCTTTCTCTGAAGTCACTCAAGGTATGGGACTCCCCGGAATATTGCGGCAGCCATTCTGCTCCCGGTATGTATGGCATGGTGATCGGCATTACCGGGGGGGCCGGGGCGACGGCGACTGGGATTGCTTCTGCTGGTGCTGCGGCGTCTCGGGCTACGGCATCCACCTGCCCTCCCTCTGAGTCGGACATCTTCCTCCCCCTTAGTGAACCTTACCAGGCTCCGTTCACTTTTCAAATTTTCTTCCGGGTCGCGCGGGGTTAACAGCGCTCTGCTCTGATGGCGCGCTCCCTTCGCGCTCTTTGTCAGGCACGCCCCCCTTCTTCCTGCGCTCAGCGAGGCTAATGGCGGCGGTGGTCTGCAGCCAGTACACAGTCTTTTAAGCACAATTCCGGCAGGCGCACAGTACCCGGTGGGACCGGGCACGAGATCCTGTTCGTGACGCCAAAAGTTGACTCGCCCACCCCAGGGCTATGGGACACCCGGTGCCGGGCCGGACTAGTCCGGTGGTAGTCAGTGGTGGCTGGGCCCGGCTCCGTGGCCCTGGTGGGTGTCAGTTGAATATGTGGCTTGCTTGTTAATGGTTGTGTTCGTGACGCCACCTGTGGCATGCGGCTATTAAGCCGCCGCTGCTGTGTGAGGCCTCCGGGATGATGATATAGCAGCTATGGTAGTACTGCTCCCCACAGGTGGAGCAATGCCCGGGGCACAGTTGGTGCTTGTGAAAGTCTATGGTGCTGTGTGACTAACACGGTGCAGGGCCGACAGGCGAGGAAAGAACCAGGCACAAACAACAGTCTCTTTACCTTTTCCTCTTTTACTCTGGGAACAGTCCAGTCCTGGGAGACCGTTACAGGTGGTGATGGGGATCCGGTCGGCCTGGAAGTACTTGGGGTGATCTTTCTGGCCAGCTGAGTATGAGGCCTACTCCTGTACCTTTCTTGGTGGTGATAGGACCCTGCTTCTCTGAATCCAGCAATGGCCCTCTTCGCTGCTGGGACCAATGGCACGTCCCTTCCCTCTGTAGGTGGCTGCGCAGGCCCACTCTCTGGTGCTTCTCCGCTGGGGTCCACACCGGGCCCTGATGCTGCAGCTGTACCTTGGATGTGTCTGGGCCAGGGGCTTGCAGCTCTCCTGCCCTTCGGATTCGGCTACCAGGGACGGATTTTATACCCTGGCAACCACAGACTCCGATGTCCGAGTCTCTCCGCTGCCTCTCAGCTACTCCTGCTTCTCTGGGCCAAACTGCTCCAGCTCTAGGCCCCAGATTCACAGGACAGCTCACTCTGCGTCTGTTCACTTCTACTGCTCCCTACAGACTAACTCCTCCCCCAGGTCAGGCTTAAGGAAGCTCCCTGAAACTTCAGGTTCAGAGCTCCCCCTACTGGCCTGAGGGAGAAACTGCGGTGGATGTTAACTTACTGGCCAGTAGATTTCCCCATTACCTCCAGGCTCAGCATTAACCCTCAGGAGGGCAATGCCGTTGTGGCGACCAGGTCCTAGGGCGCCACAGCATGACGGGGTACGTGGAGCCTAGGTCAGGAAGAAGCTTCAGGCGTCCTGACAATTTACCCGATGAGGACGGAGCCTTCAAGATCCATTCTCCACCTGCTCCAAAATTGGGGTACTAGTGCAACGAGGGGGATAGGACTTTTCACTACACGGTTCAGAAAATCCCAAGCATGAACCCTGTACGCAAGCTCACCCAGTTAGCCATACTGGGAAGCAGGACCCAATTAGTTTCAGGCTAAAGGGACCAACTAGAAGACAAGGTGCCACGGGAAAAGGTCTCAGACTAACAGGCAACACCAACGGGCACGGGACCCAGGCATGCTCCCTCTCAGTGGCAGCGGTGTACAGAACTTTGGTTTATTATAGTTGTTGGTGTCAGCGCTATTGGACTGAGTGAGCACGCAAGTGACCCTTACCGTCCCAACTACACACCCCCATCACTATCACCGAGTCCCTGGGGCATTCCCCCTACCTGTGGAGGGGTTAAACACCTAGGTGCCCACACCATCGCCACCGGGTACTCCCAACCGCAGTGGTAGTACTCCATCTTACCATGCACCACGTGTGGTGTCACAAACTTTCCACACCATCCCCTGTACATTGCCCCCCTTGGTTTGAGGAGCCATGCGACCCCCGGGTCTGGAGTTCTCTCGAGCCACCGCGGATCCGAATCCCAGCAGCCCGGCTGCTGACGCGTGGGAGACACACCCTCAAACTAAACTTGGCATCACGAACAGGATCCGAGCAGGACCCACTCACTTGGGTGACATGTGCCTTGAAAGCCGAAAACCGCTAGTCAAAATTCCTTTTCCCGCCAATTCTGCCATCTTCCGCCATCTTTTCGCGGCAAAACGCTATTTTCCCCATAAAAGCGCGCAAAGCGTGTGAGTGTGAGGCCGGAACCGCAAGTTCCCAGAGGGCCACAGCGCGCAAAGGAATGCTGAGTGAAAACCAAGGGGGTGCGCGAAGATGTCGGCGCCAGACGATGGAAGTGTGGTGGCTCTGTCTCTACCTGTCCAAGGTAACGCCGGTGTGGCGGATGCCGCTCCGGCCGCAGGAGCGGCGGTGCCGGGGCCCGAGGCGTTTACTCCGATAATGACGATAACCTTGCCCTATGTGTCGGGCGGTGCCTGGCTCCCACAGTATGATGGCCGACCAGATGCGCTGCAGGGATTCAAGAGAAAGATATGTAACGTACTCGATATGTATGCTCTGACCGGATGGCAGTGGGCGTCTGTAGTGCTCAGGAAGCTGACCGGCGCTGCCGAATTGGAGGTGGAAACATGGACTGAGGCGAATCGGGTCTCAGTACCCGCCATCTTCAGGAGACTGGGAGCTGCGTTTGAGACCCGCACTGAAACTGAGCTGAGGATGAGGTTCTACAGCTGCAAGCAACGGCCCAAGACAGCATTAGGAATTATGCCTTAAAGTTACAAGCGGCGCTGCGGACCCTGATGCTGACCAACGATATTGGAGAGCCAGAGGGGAACAAGATGCTGGTGGAGCAGTTCCTGCAAGACTTAGGGGTACTTTGCACACTACGACATCGCAGCTGCGATGCCGGTGGGGTCAAATCAAAAGTGACGGACATCCGGCGTTGTTGTCGACATCGGAGTATGTGAATCGTTTTTACTACGTTTAACAAGCGCAAAAGTGTCAAAATTGTATGATCGGTGTAGTGTCAGGTATTTCCATAATGTCGCTGCAGCGACAGGTACGATGTTGTTCCTCGTTCCTGCGGCTGCACACATCGCTGTGTATGAAGCCACAGGAGCGAGGAACATCTCCTTACCTGCGTCCCAGCTGCAATGAGGAAGGAAGGAGGTGGGCGGGATGTTTACGTCCCGCTCATCTCCACCCCTCTGCTTCTATTGGTCGCCTGCCGTGTGATGTCGCTGTGACGCCGCGCGACCCGCCCCCTTAGGAAGGAGGCTGTTCACCGGCCAGAGCGACGTCGCAGGGCAGGTATGTGCGTGTGAAGCTGCCGTAGCGAGAATCTTCGCTACGGCAGCTATCACAAGATATTGCATGTGCAACGGGGCAGGGACTATCGCGCTCGGCATCGCTACAATCAGCTTGCGATATCGTAGTGTGCAAAGTACCTCTTAGGGCCAGTGAAAGACCGCAAGCAGCTTTGGCTGTGGGCCATGGAACATCCTGCTTTGGACTTTGCTACCTTGAAAGAGCAGGCAATCAAAGCCCTGCAGCCCCCAGAGGCTCCTGACTCGCAACTCCCGTCTTGACAAGCTGGAACATCCCCGATACAAGTTAAGCCCCCTGTTTTGTCACTGCCAGAGCCAGCTCCTTTAATAACGTCTAGGAGCGGAACAAGTGATTTGTCTGCCCAAGTACAGCAACTGAGTAATGACGTCGCAAGGATTCTGGAGGCGATGCAGCTCAAGTCAAAGATCGCCCCGTCAAGATAAATTCAGCTGGCCAACTGCCCAGACGACGTTCCCTAGATGAGGAAGCAGACCCCGGCATACAAAGGACTGAGCAGTGACCGGTATGGACCACCTGTTTGTTATAAATGTAACAAGACTGGCCACTACGCAAGGAGCTGTCCTTTAAACGGGCAACCCCTGGGGCCAAGGACCAATCCCCAGGAATAAACTCTAATGGCCCAGCAGACTGGAGAGAGCGGCATGTAGGGGGACGGCCCATCATTTCCATCACCCTGGATGGGATCCCGACCTCTGCACTCCTTGATACCGGCTCACAGGTAACAACTATTCCCTATGTACTATATAAGAAGTTTTGGCTGGATAACGAACTTACCCCACCTGATGACAGCCTTACCATCTATGCCGTCAATGGGTTACCAGTGACTCAAATCGGGTTCAAGGAGGTGACCATTAAGGTGGGCCGGGTAGAATTGACGAGTCAAGGCCTCATAGTGGTACAAAATGACCCTAGTGATCGGAACCCGAAGATCATTTTAGGCACAAATGTTATTGAGAATTGTATGGGAGAAGTACTGTTTTTGCTTCAACAGCTGTCCGAGAATGCAGGAGCAGGGCGGAAGAGAGTCCTGCAATGTGAGATCCGAGCCCTCCTGCAGCGGCAACAGGTAAATCACTCTGGAGGTGAGATAGATGTTGTATGTGTGATGGATGTGGCCCCTCTTGTAGTGCTCCCACGAAGTGAAATGATGATATGGTGCAGTGCAGCTGTAGGCTCCCATGGTCAGGATTACTGGGCAGTGGTAGTGCCCCTGCCCTCAGAGCATTGGCACACCGTGTTTATGGCCAGAGGGGTAGTCGACGTCCGGAAGGGGAGAGTGCCCGTGCGAGTGTTGAATTGTGGGAAGGAGGAAGTCACCCTACCTAGGTATGCCACTATTCCCAAACTGTTTGTAGTTAATGCAGATGACATCCATGCAACAGGTTCCTCAAACCAGCCTAGTCAGCTTCCCAGTGACAGCCCCCAGGGCCCGGTAGAGAAGTGGTGTCAAGAATTACTCGTGGGCACTGACTCTACACCTACACATCATAAACAAGGGTTCTACAGGGTTGTCAAGAAGTATGAGCAGGTATTTAGCAAGCACCCATTGGATTTGGGCGGATAAAAGGGGTACAACATCACATACCCACAGGCACTCACCCACCTATCAGGGAGAGGTATAGGCCCATACCAACTGCCCATTACCAATGTGCCAAAGATATGCTCAGAAGCATGAAGGAAGCAGGAGTGATCCGCGACAGCTGCAGTCCCTGGGCCGCCCCACTGGTACTTGTGAGGAAAAAAGATGGTACCATGAGGATGTGTGTAGAATACCGACAGATTAACAAGATCACACACAAAGATGCCTACCCCTTGCCCCATATTGAGGAATCGTTAGCCACCTTGAAGTCTGCTACTTACTTTTCTATCCTTGATCTCACCAGTGGGTACTAGCAGGTAGCTGTTGCAGAGGAAGACCGGGAGAAAACCGCATTCGCTACTCCGATGGGCCTATGCGAGTTCAACAGCATTCCATTTGGGCTGTACAACACACCGGGAACGTTTCAGAGGCTGATGGAGTGCTGCTAGGGTTGCTGCAACTTTGAAACAGTCTTGCTGTATCTGAACGACATCATTGTCTACACCAAGACATACGAAGCACACCTGGAGCACCTGGCTGAGGTGTTTGATGTCTTGTCCAAATACGGTATGAAGCGCAAGCCATCCAAGTGCCACTTGCTGAAGCCGAATTTACAGTACTTGGGGCATGTGGTGAGTGCCGTAGGTGTGGCACCGGACCCAGAGAAAATCACAGCTATACAGAACTGGCCAAGGCCCACCACCGTCAAAGAAGTGCGACAGTTCTTGGGTCTGATGGTGTACTACCGGAGGTTCGTCAAGGGGTACACACAGATGGCGGCCCCTTGCAGGGCCTTCTGGTCGGTCAATCGGTGCATGGTGCATGGCAAGTCCTCGGGACCTCCGATCCAGTGGGTTAAGGAGCAAGAAGATTCCTTTGAGCGGATGAAGTCTGTCCTGACCAGGGACGAAATCCTGGCCTATCCCAACTATGGTCTCCCATTTATACTGTATACGGATGCCAGTAATGTGGGGCTCGGAGCTGTCCTGTCACAGGTGCAGAAGGGCAAGGAGAAGGTGATAGCCCACGCTAGTCGGAATTTGAGGCCCACGAAGAGGAACCCGGAGAATTATAGCTCCTTCAAGCTGGAGTTCCTGGCACTCGTATGGGCCATGACAGAGAGGTTCAAGCACTACCTTTCTGCTGCCAAGTTTACTGTATACACGGACAATAATCCGTTGACTCATCTGGATACGGCAAAGCTGGGAGCCTTGGAGTAGCGCTGGGTCGCAAGGTTAGCAAATTATGATTTTGTTATAAAGTATAGGGCGGGTCGCAAGAACACCAACGCAGACGCGCTGTCCAGGATGCCCCATCTGTTCGATGATGGGAGGGACAAAAATGACCTGGAAGAAGATGAATTGCCTGAATTCCATCAGCCCACGTCTGTGGAGCGGCCTCGACCAGGTATCCGTCAGCAAGAAATGACCTGTGACCCATTGCCTCACCATAACTGTCAGGAAGCCCAGGACAGAGACCCTGCAATCAAATTAGTCAAAGCGTTGCTGGCAAGAGCTGATGCCCGTCTTGAACCAGGCGCCCCAGAGGAGGCCAGAAAATTGTGGCAAGACCGGAGTAGGCTTTATCTTCACCAAGGCAAGCTATGCAGGAGCTTGACCAACCCCAAGACCCACGAGAGGATCTGCTAGATTGTGGTACCCCGGGCGTATGTCCCAATGGTGCTGGAAGCATACCATGATGGTGCCGGGCACTTTGGATGGAAGAAGCTGGAGATGTTGCTGAGAAGTCGCTTCTACTGGATAGGAATGAGAGACTCCATAAAAGCCTGTTGTAGGAATTGCGGCCCTTGTGCCTTGAGAAGGCAGGATTGCACCAGTCAGCGAGCACCACTTCAGCCGATTGTCACCAAGCAGCCCCTGGAGATTGTGGTTCTGGACCATGTCAAGTTGACCCCCAGCAGGAGTGGGTATACGTATGCTCTCACGATGTTCGACCATTACTCATGGTTCTTGGTGGTGGTGCCCGTTAAAGATTTAATTGCCAGCACTGCGGCAAAGGCGTTCCAGCCACACTTCTGTAGGCCGCATGGGTATCCCGATTGAGTCCTTACGGATCAAGGCCCTGCATTTGAGGCCGAAATCTTCCAGGAGTTCTGCCGTCTGTATGGGTGCAAAAAGATATGTACCACACCCTATCATGCAAAGACGAATGGAATGTGTGAGAAGATGAACCACCTGGTGATCAACCTGTTGAAAACCCTTCCTCTTTAGGAGCGGAACCAGTGGCCTGAAAAATTACCAACCTGGTAGACATCTACAACAACATTCCGGTGGGATCCACCAAGTGTACCCCAGGTTACCTGATTAGGGCTCGGCCTGGAAGACTTCCAGTGGATTTAGAGATGGAGGTTGAATTGCCTGAAACATATGCACCCGGAGAGGATTGGAACTCACGTCGCCAGATCCAGTATAAGCAGATTCAGAAGTGCATTGAAGAGAGTTTGAATCAAACCCAGGAACGGCAAGAAAGAAACTTTAACAAGAGAGCAAAATCAACCCCCTTTGCACCCGGCGAGATTGTGTTAAAAAGAAAGAGGAAGCTGCACAAGTTAATGACCAGTGGGAAAAGGAGCCATATGTGGTACAGCCATCCAACTTTGATAACCAAAAGACCTGCCTAATCAGCAAGGATCAAGGAAAGACCACGGCTACAGTATCCCGAGACCATCTGAAGAAGTGCCCAGAACTCTTAAGAGTGGCAGACGAACCTCAGCCTCAGCCTCAAATGGTGGAAGGAAGGAAAAGAATGATCCGCAGCATCCTAGGTGATTTTCCGTCAGATTTGCCTATGCAGAATGGAGCAGTAATAGTCCCTGTGTTAACATTCCCACAACCCGTGGAAGAACAAGAGCAGGAAAGGCTTACTGACACTGCAGCCACTCCAGCACCTAGAGTAGCGCCTGTACCCTTGCCACGCACACGTAGGGTCTTACCAGCAACACCTAACACTGAGGGCGAGGAACCTGTAGAGAGTGTTGCCATGCCACTAGAGGGGGATGAGGGTCCAGAGTTAAGGAGGTCAACCCATGCTAACTTTGGTCAGCCTCCTCGGAGGTACAGAGAAGAGTGTTGAAAATATTAGTGGTTTAGCGATGCCATAGAACTGTTAGGTTTCGGTGTTTTTGTTTATTGTTTTTCACAGTTTGTTATTTTCCATATAGAAAATGTTAGTATAAATGCATAATCAATAAGGTTTTCAATGAACGGAGAAGTTATCTGATTAGCCACAAGATTCTTTACAGTGTGTATACCCGGTACATAGACTTTGTTGAATTCATATAGAAAAAATAAACCATGGTCACAGGACTGGCGTGACCAACACGAACTTGTGTGTTTGTACATAGTTGCACCTCTTGTGCACACCAGAGTCGCCTAACATAATGCCCGGGACCTTAACCTGGTCTCGGACTCACCATAGGTATGCAGCGCGTCAGGTTGTTTAGGTGGCAGGTTAACGGAATCCGGGACATTGGGACTGGACTGTCGTGGGTAGAGGCTGCAACGGAGCAGGTTGAGTCTCCGCTACCACTGAAACTGGTAGCGTCCCATCGTTGAGGAGATGAACTCTTAAACGTTACTAACATTTTTAAGTGACGAGCCTCCCTGATGTGGGATGTATGTAAGAATAAAAATGTTAACCTTTCTTACCTTTTTCTACAGTTTAAAAAAATAATAATAAACCTCTGATGTCCTATAGCTCGGGGACGAGCTACATTTAACCAAGGGGGAATGTGATGCCCTGGCCTATCAGGACGTCACAGGGTATTGTGCAATCTGCTCTTCTGTGCAATATCCACCTCCTCCTTGGTTAAGGGTCCATAACCATTGGTGTTGCCAAGGAGAAGCTAATCAAAATCCTAGGAACACTCTGCACCACACTAGAGTTGAGCACGGTTCGAGGTTCGAGGTTCGCCAATTTCATGTTCGAGTGATTTTGGGGGGTGTTCTAGATCGAACTAGAACTCGAGCTTTTTTCTAAAAGTTCGGCAGCTCGAGTTACGTTCAAGAACAGTTCGATCAGCAAAAAGCCTAGCTAATTATTAGCTGGCTTTTCACTGGGTTAGTGTGAGTCACTCTGTGATTCACACTATTATCAAATTTCAGCGTATAGTGTGCGGGGGGGACGGGGTTTACATCTGTGTTGCTGAGACAAAGCCGATCGCCATTTTTTTTTTGTTTGTTTTTTTCTTCCCTAAGCGTGCGTGTAGTGGGGCGGGCCAGCATGTCAGCCAATCCCAGAAACACACACAGGTAAGTGGACTTTTTGCCAGACAAGCAAGGGTATGTGTTATAGGTTGTGAATGTCACATGTCCTTGCATTATAAATACGGCCATTTTCCCTCACGGTGCCATTATCTGCCTTCTGCGTCTGGGTGACAGTCACCGCTCACGCAGCTCCTGTTGCCGGTCCTGCTGTCTACGCTATACACACAGCGCTTTACAGAATAGGGACAGAAGTTTATTTCAGCCCTTTTCAGAGCTCATTTCCTCGGGCTCAGAGCCATAGGTGACAGTAAGGTCCGTGGAAACGCTGTATACAGCTTCAGATAACAGCGTCTGTGTACCTAAGCTCAGGGAATTCCTTGCTGCATTTCACCATTAGGAGGGATAGAAAGTGAGGCTTCCTTTCCTCTACACTGACCCACAACCCGGCCACTGTACCCTCCTGCCCTTTTTTGCAAAGCTATTTTAAAAGCAAAGAGTGCTGCCAGTTAGTGACATCCAAAAAGTGGCTGCTGTACTCAATTAGTGTCCCACTTGTGCCAAGCAAGTCCCACCACCTCTGCATTGTACCCTGCTGCCTTTTTTTGCAAAGCTATTTTAATAGCAAAGAGTGCTGCCAGTTAGTGCCATCCAAACAGTGGCTGCTGTACTCCATTAGTGTCCCACTTGTGCCAAGCAAGTCCCACCACCTCTGCATTGTACCCTGCTGCCCTTTTTTGCAAAGCTATTTTAATAGCAAAGAGTGCTGCCAGTTAGTGCCATCCAAAAATTGGCTGCTGTACTCCATTAGTGTCTCACTTGTGCCAAGCAAGTCCCACCACCTCTGTATTGTACCCTGCTGCCCTTTTTTGTAAAGCTATTTTAATAGCAAAGAGTGCTGCCAGTTAGTGCCATCCAAAAAGTGGCTGCTGTACACCATTAGTGTCCCACTTGTGCCAAGCAAGTCCCACCACCTCTGCATTGTACCCTGCTGCCTTTTTTGGCAAAGCTATTTTAATAGCAAAGAGTGCTGCCAGTTAGTGCCATCCAAAAAGTGGCTGCTGTACTCCATTAGTGTCCCACTTGTGCCAAGCAACTCCCACCACCTCTGCATTGTATGCAAAAAAACACAGATTTGGTGCGAGGGAAAATATTTAGTAAAATCATCACTATTAATCTATAATTCCCTCTCGCTATAGTGGATGCGGTACATTAGAATAAACTCCATAAATACATTCATAAAGGGAATGCGTACAATGAAGTACACACACAAGGAGTGATATATTCAAAAATATCACTTTTATTGTTTACAAAAGAGTCAAACTTACAAAAAGACATGTAAAAACACAATCATGAAATGACGTTTCTATAGGGGACTCCTATAAAAAGGGGAGTGATCAAGTGTCCAGCATTAAATAACAAGATGGTAATTATAAAAGGCCATCATATGCAAATTATGGTATAAAGAGGAGCATCAGTGTGTAGGCTAATGCTCTGCGGGTGATTCATCCAACATTAATGAATATGACAATAAAGGATTTAAATATCCTATATATGATGAAAAACATCCGCAGATTCAGTAAGCAATAAGTATAGAGCTTTTACAATAGACTGCAGCATGCCACGAGTGAATCATCAGACGCCGATGGCAAAAACAGTAAAGGATTAAATATCCTGCATGTGGTGACTCACCCATAGGAAAGCAGTCAGATGGTCTTACAAGCTGGGCACAATGAAACAGAGCCGACCCGTCCTGCACGCGCGTATCGCGTAGGCAGCTTCTTCAGCAGAGTAGGGAAGGTGTCTGGCAGATCGCAAGAGTCCGTTTAAATCTATGTAGGGGTAGGTGTTATGTGCGTGATTGGGACCTTCACAGGTGAATCATCTTCTCTTCATGCGGCGCACACGTCACACCCGGCACCCGGAGTGTTGTGCACGCAATCCAGCAGCACTCAGGCTGGTGTACGCATGCCTAGGGGGAAATCCCCCGTTGACGTCATTCAGGCATGCGCAACCGCACAATAGAGGCCGCAGGGTGCGTGCACCCGGGAATGCCAGGAGCGGCGCGTGCGCACAGGAGAAGAATAATAACCCATCAATGTCACCATGCCTGAAGTGCTCGAGTAGCTAGTAAACATGTTCATTGCATATGTGGATTCGATCCCTGCATATGACGAAAACCCCCATGCATATACACAGGTAACTAAGAGATAGTAAGATTATATAATTAAGCATAGTCATGCCGCAATATGCAAGGATCGAAATCAGTGGCACCCCTAAACCAGTCGAAAACCATCATAAAAAGATAAGAAGGGTCACATATCATATAAAGGTTTTCAATAATATATGGGGAAGCCACCAACAGAATGAGAAAACGCTTGAACATGCTAAAAAATAGCTCATCATCACAATATATCATAAGTCACTTTCTACTCACATGGAAAGACAGTATGAGACATAATGTCTATTAGTAATAACAATATCAATCAGGATAAGACATGATGAACGACAGGAATCAGGGGATTGTTACAAATAAAGAATAATATATTTAGAAGATATATTTGAAGCGAGTCCACATGTGGGGAGAGTTCTTCCTTTCCCAATCACACAGAATCACATTTGCGAGGTGTTTCAGCAGGTATGGGATGTAATATTCAGATTCATGATGCAAAATCACTAAAAGGTTAAAAGAAACACAGACAAAAAAAGACAATTAAAAATGAATCAAAGGAAGACACAGATCATAATAGTTATTAACCAGGAGAAGGTTGGATAGTGCATATTATAGGAAGGGGGTAAAACTAAGTTTTTCATTTAGCCCCATGGGGGTCATAGTGCCCAGAATCGTAATCCACCGACACTCCAGTTGTGCAAGTTGTTTCTTCAAGTCTCCCCCTCTGATACCGCAGTGAAGGGTATCAATGCCCTTCACTTTGAGTCCAGAGGGGTCGCAATTGTGAGCAATTCTGAAGTGTCGGGGGATGGTTCTGAGCAATGTGAGATCCTCAGTCTGTTTGGAGTTGATAATATCACGGACATGCTCCCTTATTCGAATTCGAAGTTGTCTGGAGGTCAATCCAATATAGACCTTGGAACAGGGGCATGTCGCGTGATATATGACGTAGGTACTGCTACAGGATATAAATTTCGAGATTTTATAATGCTTATTGGTGTCATTTAGAGAATCAAAATCTGTCCCCCGAATTATATTCCCTTCCTTACAGGCTAGGCAATCACCACAAGGGTAACATCCCCCCTTCCTCTCAGTTCTCGGAATGCCAAAGAAATTTTTAACTTTAGCCACATAGTGGCTATTGATCAAAATATCTTTCAGATTCTTCCCCCTACGGGGAGTCATTAGGGGGGAATCCGAAAGAGTTTTACCCAGGACATCATCAGTTTTTAATACCTCTCAGTGGTTTTTTAGAGAAGTTCTACTTGTATGCCACTGACAATTAAATGTTGATATGAATCTGATTTAATTCTTTTGGTGTATATTATGGGGGGTGTACTTAAAGAGGAGATGTTCTCTCGGGGTGTTTTTTGCCCTGAGATATCCATGCTTGATGGTTCGGTTACTATAGCCTCTTTCCATAAAACGTTCCTTCAAGTTAGCAGCCTGGGTTGCAAACTTCTGTTTAGTCGAGCACACACGCCTCGCCCTCAGAAATTGTCCCGTTGGGACGGCCCTAATTGTGGACTGCGTGTGGGCTGATGAGGCGTGCAGAAGGGCATTCACAGAAGTGTCTTTTCTGTGAATGTCGGTCTGCAAGGCCCCATCAGCCCCCACTTCAAAATGGATGTCTAAAAAATCAATGGATTTTTGATGAGCATTATATGTTAATTTGATTTTTAAGTTATTGTCATTGAGATGTTCCATGAATTCCACCAACAGAGACTCGACACCCTGCCACAGGAACAGCACGTCATCTATATAACGATACCAAAAAATCACATGCTTTGAGAACAGGATGTTATTATGGAAGATGTTCCGTTCCCATTTACCCAAAAATAAATCAGCATATGCAGATGCGCATGCCGCACCCATGGCGGTGCCACGTCTCTGAAGGTAGAATCGGTCTTTGAAAACAAACATATTGTGGGTTAAAATGAATTCCAGCAGTTCAATAATCAGTCCACGTAAAGGGCCGCCCAAATTGCTGCCCCCCAGAAAGAAGCGTGTCGCTGCTATACCATCCTGATGTGCAATGCAGGTGTAGAGGGACTCCACATCTGCTCCATTACTGTCACTGTGGAGTACTGTTACTGTCAGTACTCCATTAGTGTCCCACTTGTGCCAAGCAAGTCCCACCACCTCTGCATTGTACCCTGCTGCCCTTTTTTGTAAAGCTATTTTAATAGCAAAGAGTGCTGCCAGTTAGTGCCATCCAAAAAGTGGCTGCTGTACTCCATTAGTGTCCCACTTGTGCCAAGTAACTCCCACCACCTCTGCATTGTACCCTGCTGCCCTTTTTTGCAAAGCTATTTTAATAGCAAAGAGTGCTGCCAGTTGTAGGGCCATAGTTGCATTGTCAGTGATAGTCAGTGTTGTTTCTTCAGTTGTCAATAAAGCTAGACCACGTCTGCAATCTACACCACCTTTCAATTTTTGCTACCACATTTTAAGTGGCTAATCTTGTCGCTAATAAAATGAGTGGCAAAAGGACAGATGCTGGTGGAAAGGGGAACAGGCATGTTGTAAAAGGAAAAAAAGCTTGTGTCCGTGGGCAAGGTGGGAAAGCTACATTAACATCTGCTGAAGATAGGCCATCTTCCAGCAAAAGTAAGATGTCTACTACTTTCCGTGGACAAGAGAAGACTTAGCGGAGACCTAATAAACATGTACAAATATATCAGAGGGCCATATAGAGATCTCTCCCATGATCTGTTTGTACCAAGGACTATGACAAGAACAAGGGGGCATTCTCTTCGATTGGAGGAAAGAAAATTCCTACATCAGCATAGAAGAGGGTTCTTCACGGTAAGAGCAGTGAGGCTCTGGAACTCTCTTCCTGAGGAACTGGTGATGGCCAACTCACTGAATGAATTTAAGAGAGGAATGGATGCTTTTCTTGATAGCAAAAGTATAGAAGGTTATAAATAGCATAATCTTACAGGTAGATAGAAGAGCCACCAAGATTATTAGAGAAATGGGTGTGCTGCAACACCAAGACAGGTTATTAAACTTGGGGTTATTTAGTTTGGAAAAACAAAGGCTTAGGGGGGATCTAATCACAATGTATAAACATATGAGGGGACAGTTCAGAGACCTTTCCAAAGATCTCTTTACACCCAGGCCTGCGACTGGAACACGGGAGCATCCACTACGTCTTGAGGAAAGAAGGTTTAATCATAATCACAGACGAGGATTCTTTACTGTACGAGCAGTGAGACTATGGAACTCTCTGCCGCATGATGTTGTAATGAGTGATTCACTACTAACATTTAAGCAGAGCCTGGATGCCTTTCTTGAAAAATATAATATTACCAGTTATGTATATTAGATTTTATGACAGGGTGTTGATCCAGGGAACTAGTCTGATTGCCGTATGTGGAGTCAGGAAGGAATTTTTTTCCCCATTGGAGCTTATTTGACACATTGGGGTTTTTTTTGCCTTCCTCTGGATCAACATGTTAGGCTACGGGTTGAACTAGATGGACTTAGTCTCCCTTCAACCTTAAAAACTATGAAACTATGAAACTATGAATCCGATGTGCTCCCTTTTTTACGGAACAAAACAACTGGAACAAAGGTAGATGATGCACAAAAAAAGCACATGCTTGTATGGATCTCAAGTGCTCCAACAAGTGGCCTCTCCTCCACCTCAACTTCTAAATCCAAAAAACAACAGTCCTCTGAGTTGTCATCCCAATCGCACTTGTTATCTCCCAGCTCTCAAGTCTCCACCCGCCCTGCAGAGTATGGTGTAACAGAGATGGCTGAGTCTGCAGAGCTGTTCAGTCACACTATAGGCTGGGAATCAGAGTTCTGCTCCCAAGCTACAGTGAGTACAGACCATTAAATAGTCTACTGTGATGCCCAGAAGCTTTGTGACTCAGATTCCCTGATGACCAAGTTTTTGAGCATAATGTAGACCCTCATTCACAAACTGTAACACCTTTTGGTGGAGACAATGAGGAGCATACTGATGACGATGAGACACAGATACCAGATTGTGATGACAACTTAAATATTCGGTCAGGGCAGGAAGAGGCTAGGTCTGAGGGCGAGGGGAGTGCAAACACAACGCTTGATGATGAAGTTCTAGATCCCACCTACTGTCAACCCACAATCAGGCACTCGAGGTCAACAGAGGCGGTGGAGGAGGATGCAACTGACGACGAAGTTACCTTGCGACTTCCTGGACAGAGGAGGAGTACTGGTAACACGTCTACAACTGCATCCTCAGCCACCACTCTGCCTCTGAGCACTAGTCGGGGTGGCTCAGCAGGTCGCATGTACTCTAAGCCTTGCCTAGCCTAGTCCTTTTTTGACCTTGCAAAGGATCGCCTAAATCATGTGATCTGTAAAATTTGTCGGGAATCTGTAAGTAGAGGCAAAAACCTCAGCTGTTTGACAACTTCCATGAATCGTCACATGAATAGCTATCATAAGTCCCAGTGGGAAGCTCACTGTGATGCAATGCGGCCTAGCGTAGCAGGCCAACCACCGCCTGCCCCATCCAGTGCATCCGCACGCTCTTCATCTTCTATGACTGTGGGGACAGCTAGCACATCTGTTCTTCCACGCAGACCTTCCACCTCTTTAACCACAACAGGCAGTTTGCTTGCCAGGTCGTCAGTTGGTTTGCAAGGGGAAACAAATGCGGGTGTACAGCTCTCTCAGACATCGATAGCACCAACGTTGGATGAAGGCAACATCATGTCTCCGCCTGCACTTTCCTCAGAAACCTGCATTTTTCCAGGGACACACTACTCACCACCGTCTTCATACAGCAGCCAGATCTCTGTCCCTCAGATGTGGATAAATAAAAGGTCATTTCCTCCGACCCACGACAAAGCTAAGAGGTTGACTTTATCCCTCTGTAAGCTCTTGGCTACCGAAATGCTGCCTTTCCGCCTGGTGGACACACAGGATTTTCGAAACCTTATGTCCGTCGCTGTGCCCCAGTACCAGATGGCCAGTCGCCACTACTTCTCTAAGAAAGGTGTGCCTGCGCTACACCTGCATGTCGCACACAACATCACCGCTTCCTTGAGAAACTCTGTGTGTGACTGGGTGCATTTCACCACCGATACTTGGACCAGTAAGCATGGACAGGGACGTTACATGTCACTGACTGGGCACTGGGTAACTATGGTGATAGATGGAGAAGGGTCTGCTGAACAAGTCTTGCCGTCCCCACGACTTGTGCGCCAAACCTCTTTCTGTCTTAGTTCCTCTAACGCTTCTGCCTCCTCAACCTCGTCTGGGTCCTCCACCACCTCCCCAAGCTTGCCTGGTCAGGCCACCAGCGTTGTAACTGTGCACAAGGAATCATGCACACCTCATTACTATGCTGTCAGCAGAGTGCAACGGCATCAGGCGGTCTTTAGCTTGAAATGTCTTGGAAATAAGAGTCACACAGCGGCTGAGTTGTGGGCAGCTCTGGAGACCGAGTTTGGTAAATGGTTGTCTCCAATCAACTCGCAGCCAGGTAAGGCCGTGTGCAACAATGCTGCAAACCTGGGTGCGGCCCTTCGCCTGGGCAAGGTGACACACGTGCCTTGTATGGCTCACGTGTTGAACCTTGTTGTCCAGCAATTTTTAACACACTATCCCGACCTAGATGGCCTTCTGCACAGGGCACGAAAACTGTCTGCTCACTTCCGCCGTTCAAGCGCCGCAGCTGACTGACTTGCATCGCTCCAGAAGTCTTTCGGCCTGCCAGTTCATCGCCTGAAATGCGATGTGCCGACACACTGGAATTCGACTCTCCACATGTTACAGCGACTGTGGCAGCACCGCCGAGCACTGGTGCAATATGTCATGACGTATAGCCTGGGCCAACGAGATGCAGAGGTGGGGCAGATCACCCTGATGGAGTGGTCTTAGATCAATGACCTATGAACCCTTCTGCAAATTTTCGACATGGCGACGAATATGTTTAGCACTGACAATGCCATTATCAGCATGACAATTCAATTCATTTACATGCTGGAGCACACGCTAAACACTATTCGGAGTCAGGGGGTGGGACAACAGGAAGGGGAGAAAGTACAGGAGGATTCATATGCGTGAGGGATACCAACATTTACAAGGTCCAGACGTTCATCATCACCAAGGCGGCAGGCATGGGACGGTGGTGGAGAGGGATCAACAAGGGCGCATGGTAGCAGGCAAAATGTGGAGGAAAGTGCAGGAGAACATGAAGAAATGGAGGACAAACTATCCATGGACATGAAAGACTCAGCAGATGAGGGAGACCTTGGTTAAATTTCAGTTGAAAGAGGTTGGGGGGAGATGTCAGAGGAAGAAAGCACTGGTAGCACCTCTATGCCACAAACACAGCGCGGACTTGGTCCGCATGGATGCGCAAGACACATGAGCACCTTCTTGCTGCACTACCTACAACATGACCCTCGGATTGTCAAAATTAGAAGTAATGATGAGTACTGGGTTGCCACACTATTAGATCCCCGGTACAAGTCCAAATTTTGTGACATAATTCCAGCCATAGAAAGGGACGCACGTATGCAGGAGTATCAGCAGAAGCTGTTACTCAATCTTAGCTCGGCTTTTCCACCAAACACTAGTGGTGCACGGAGTGAATCTCCCAGTTGTAACTTGACAAACATGGGTTGGTCTCGTCATCAACAGTCTAACCGTACCAACAGCACCGTATCTGGTGCTGGTAACAGCAATTTTATTGAATCGTTTCATAATTTTTTTAGACCATCCTTTGCAAGGCCAACAGAGACAAGAAGTCTGACACATAGTCAACGGCTGCAGAGGATGATACAGGAGTATCTCCAAATGAACATCGATGCCATGACTTTGCAACTGGAGCCTTGCTCATTTTGGGCATCAAATCTTGAAAAATGGCCTGAGCTCGCCACTTATGCCTTGAAGATATTGTCGTGTGCAGCTGACAGCGTTGTCTCTGAACGTGTCTTCAGTGCTGCTGGGTGTGTGCTGAAAGATAAGCGCACGCTTCTGTCCAGTGACAATGTGGACAGACTAACGTTCATCAAAATGAAAAAGTCATGGATCCGCAAGGGCTTTACTACCCCTGTGTCATCCTGGGGAGAGTAAATGCTTGTGGATTTGGAATGTGCTTGATGCAAATGTACTTGTCAAGGGTACGTGGACCCTAGGTCAGGAACTAGGTTCAGGCGTCCTGGCAATTTATCCGATGAGGATGGAGCCTTCAAGATCCGTTCTCCACCCACTCCAAAATTGGGGTACTAGCGCAACTAGGTGATAGGACTTTCCACACATACGGTTCAGAAAATCCTAAGCGTGAACCCTGAGAGCAAGCTCACCCAGTTTGCCATACTGGGGAGCAGGACCCGATTAGTTTTACACTAAAGGGACCAACCAGAAGACAAGGTGCCAAGGCAAAGGTCACAAACTAACAGGCAACACCAACGGGCACGGGATCCAGGCGTACTCCCTCCCAGCGGCAGCGGTGTTAAGAACTTTGGTTTACCACAGTTGTCAGTGTCAGCGTTATTGGACTGAATGAGTACACACGTTATCCTTACTGTCCCAACGGCACAACCCTGTCCTTATCACCGAGTCCCGGGGCATTCTCCCTACCCGTGGAAGGGTTAAAACATCTGGCTGCTAACACCATCGTCACCGGGTACTCCCAACCGCAGCGGTGGTACTACACCTTACCATGCACCACAGGTGGTGTCACAAACTTTCCACACCATAGGAGGAGTAAAGTGATGTCTGAAATTCATTGTTCTGTGTTTGCTGGTCATCCTGAGATTTTTGGCACCAGGGATTTGGTGAGTAGGTCCTTTTGGTGGCCTTCTCTATCTCGTGATGTGTGGAGTTTTGTGAAATCCTATGGGATCTGTTCAAGATCCAAGCCTTGTTGTTCTCGTTCTAGTGGACTGTTATTGCCATTGCCAGTGCCTAAGAGACCATGGACTCACATTTCAATGGATTTTATTTCCGATCTCCCTGTTTCTCAGGGGATGACGGTTATTTAGGTAATCTGTGATAGATTTTCCTAAGTGATTCATTTGGTGCCACTGCCTAAGTTGCCATCAGCTTCGGAGTTGGTGCCTTTCTTTCTTCGTCAGATAATTCATTTGCATGGTATTCCTGAGAAAGTTGTGTCCAACAGGGGAGTCCAGTATGTGTCTAGATTTTGGAGAGCTTTTTGTTCTAGGCTGGGAATTGAGTTGTCCTTCTCCTTCGCGTTTCATCCTCAGACCAATGGACAGACTGATAGGACAAATCAGACTTTGGAAACCTATTTGAGATGTTTTGTGTTGGCTGATCAGGACGACTGGGTTTCTTTTTTGTCTTTGGCTGAGTTTGTTCTTAATAATAGAGATAGTTCGGCAACTTTGATGCCTCCTTACTTTTGCAATTTCGGGTTTCATCCTCGGTTTTGTTCGGGGCAGATGCAGGCTTCAGCCTGCCTCGATGTTGATTCTGCAGTAGAGAAATGCAGCAAATTTGGGATCAAGTGGTGGATAAATGTTCCCACTCCCAGGAAAATGCCCAACTGTTTGCCAACCGTCGTAGGACTGTGGGTCCCCGGTTTAAAGTAGGTGGGGACTTAGTCTGGTTGTCTTCCAGACATGCTCCTATGAAAGTTTCTTCTCTGAATGTTAAGCCAAGGTTTATTGGACCTTATAAGACCTTGGAGATAATTAATCCTGTTTCTTTCCGTTTGGCTCTCCCAGAGACTTTCAAGATTTACAATGTCTTTCATAAGTCTTTGTTGAAAAAGTATGTTGAACCAGTAGTGCCTATGGCTGCGTCTTCTGATCCTGTGTTGGTCGAAGGGGATCTGGAATATGTAGTGGAGAAGATTTTGGATTCCCGTACTACCAGATGGAAGCTCCAGTACCTGGTCAAGTGGAAAGGTTATGGTTAGGAGGAAAATTCTTGGGTGGTTGCTTCCGACATACATGCTGATCGCTTGATCCGTGCTTTTCATTGAGCCCATCCTGACAAACCCGGGGGTTCTGGTGAGGGTTCGGTGAACCCTCCTCAAGGAGGGGTACTGTTGTGAATACATTTGAATTAGATTCCAGTTTGGGGCTCCCTCTTGTGGTCAGTGCTGGTAGTGCAATTGACTTGCAGAATGGGAACCAGACAGCTTAAGAGAATTGGCAGTATTTTTCCATATCAGGCGTGTTGGTATTTACTAGCATTTTTACGGCTGCAGACAGTGCTCTTTCCGAACTCTGGTTATTTTTTGGGTTTCCTAGTTTTTGTCTTTTTCTGATCTTCCTCGGTCACTGAATCATAACAGGATGCCACTCAAACCATCTGGACTCAACCCGCTTTCAGAGGACGTAGTTTTTCCTTGGTCAGGACCCCACATGTCTGAGTTGACCCTGAGGGTCTAGTAAAATTAGTACTCTGGGCTTCTACTCTGTTACTCCTTACTGGGTACTCTCCTCTCCTTTTCCTATAACTAGCCCTTTTTATATAGAACAGCCCTACCTGCAACTAACCCTTTACTACCCAAAGGGTACCAGGGAAGTGGTCACTTGAGCCACACTGCCACCTTGTGGCTACACGAATTACAGAACCAATCTTTATTATATACCTCTCCATTGTCTGTTACCTCTGCGGAGGTGGCAGTGCCCTATACATCCTTACAAGTTAATATGATTTCAGAGGAGAAAAAGAGCAAGACAGACAGACAGAGACAGACAGAGAGAGACAGACAGAGACAGACAGACACAGAGAGAGAGACAGACATACACAGACAGAGAGATAGAGACAGACAGAGACAGAGAGAGACAGATAGACACAGAAGGACAGAGAGACAGACAGAGACAGACACAGACAGATAAAGACAGACACAGATAGCGAGACAGAGACAGACAGAAAGAGAGATAGAGAGATAGAGTGAGACAGGAAGACAGATGTGGCACCCCAGTGGTCTGGTTGCCACAGTAGTGTTGCCCCACAAGAGTTAATACTAAGCCTGGAAGCAAGGCCAGTAGTACCTATATTCAACACAGTTCCTACTCCAGGCAAGCAGAGGGAGCTCTAAACATAATGTTCATGGGAGTTTCCAAAAAACTCTGACCTGGGGGAGGAGTTAGAGGAGTTAGAGGAGTGACAGTTGTAAGCTGACCATTGAAGAGAGAGAAGCT
This sequence comes from Anomaloglossus baeobatrachus, assembly GCF_048569485.1. Lineage (NCBI taxonomy): Eukaryota > Metazoa > Chordata > Amphibia > Anura > Aromobatidae > Anomaloglossus > Anomaloglossus baeobatrachus. Next base: position 264,262,534 of record NC_134354.1, on the reverse strand, counting down.
CAAGAGAGGAGCTCGAGTAGTGCGGACAAGCGAGCTGGGGTCTGAGGCTAACATAGCCGAGCCCAGAAAAGCGAGGTCTGCAGAGAAGCACAGGAGGAAGATTCTGGGGAGCAGAGCTGAACCGCTTCACCTCAGAAGAAAATGCTAAAGACCGGACATCGGAGTCCGTGGTTGCCCGTGGAACTCAAATCCCGGTAACCAAATCCGAAGGGCAGGAGGACTGCAAGTCTCTTGGCTCGACAACATCCCAAAGGTACAGCTGCACATCAAGGACCCGAAGCCGCTACCAGCAGAGTGGCACCTGAGAAAACTACCATACGGTTAAAGGGTAGTACCACAAGTACCAGCAGAGAGGGCTTCCGTTTGACTAACGCAGCGGGGTCTTGTAGGAGAGAAGAAGAGCGTAGTGAGAAGGCCTCAGTACTCACCTGGCCAGAGAGATACCCCCCGAACTGCTTCCATGCCAACCGGATCACTACCATCACCTGTACCGGTCTCCCAGAACTTCACCGGTTGTTGTGGAGTAAAAGGAAGGAGGTAAAGAAACTGCTGTCTTTGTCCATTATTGTCCGTAACCTGCACCCTGAAGTCCGCCGAGTTCACAAAAAAGACTTTCTAATGGTTGCCCTGGCGTCCCACTCGACCTGTGGGGAGCAAGGACACCTTAACTGTGCCATCACCACCTGCCCTGGGGAACACACAGTGCAGTGGCGGCCCACATAGCCGCAAAACCACAGGTGGCGTCACAAACTTTATTTTATTGTAAATATAACTCCCATCATCATCCCGTTTATTGAAGAAAGACACCGCCAGGGTCACAGAGCTGGGCCCCGCCACCGCTGACATCCCCGGACTAGTCCGGCCCGGTTCCGAGTATCACCTAAGTCCCTGGGTCTGGGCGTGCCACAGACACCGAGACACACACATAGAGACACACAGAGACAGACATACAGAGACATAGATACACAGAGACAGAGACAAACAGACACACAGAGACACAAAGACACAGAGATAGACAGAGAAACACACAGAGACACAGATACACAGAGACAGACACAGACAGACACACAAACAAAGACAGAGACACACAGAGACAGACACAGCGACAGAGACAGATACAGAGACAAAGAGACACAGAGACAGACACATACAAACACACAGACACACAGAGATACACACAGAGACACACACAGACAGATACACAGAGAAAGAGACACACACATAGACACACAGAGATAGACACACAAAGAGACACAGAGACACAGAGACAGATACACACAGACAGACACACAGAAACACACAGAGACAGAGACACACACAGACACACACAGACACAAATAGACAGACACACAGAGACAGACACACAGAGAGAGAGAGAGAGAGAGAGAGAGGGGCAGACAAAGACAGAAAGGGAGACAGACAAAGATGTGTATAAACATTATATATATATATATATATATATATATATATACTCACTTTAGGTGCTATACATAGATAAATGAACACTGTGTAATGAAAACTATCAGGTGCTGGGGCAGATTACTGACAGCCAATGAGTGTACAGAGGTCAGGCAGAGGGCGGGGTCAGACAGTGAGGCCAGGAGGTGCCAGCTCTGACTGTGAAGTTTGGTAAACAAGTACAGTACGATGCAGGGCCGGACTTGGACTATAATTCAGCCCTGGCATTTGGGGGTGCACAGGCCCACTTTTCGCGTGTTGAATGTGTAATATCTTTGTGCACTTGTAGATTGTGTAACACGACCATATAACATGTAGTCATGGCTGCGTCAAGTATTACAGCTCAGGCCTATTTATTGCTCTTAGTAGCAGGACCTGGTGAAGCCGCTATTTTCCCTACAGAGCTGGGTCTCGCAGATAATGAAGAGGATGCTGTTCTCCATACAATTTTGCAGTCCAGTGGTTTAACTAGAGTTTGAAGGGCCCCGGTGCAAAGTTTGGACCTGGGCCCCCCCAACCGTACACGACACTCGGGGTATGGGATAGTGTCGCTGACACTTGGCTCTTTCCTTCAGCACCCAGGTTTCCCATGATCTGAAATCTCTATCAGCAGCTTTCCTATGTTCTGCTTTACGTCTTGTCCTCATCATCTACCTTCCGCATGCTCTGCTATACATCTTTCCCTAAGCACCCAGCTTTCCCATGCTCTGCTATACATCATTCCCTCAGCACCCAGCTTTCTCATGCTCTGCTATACATCTTTCCCTCAGCACCCAGCTTTCCCATGCTCTGCTATACATCATTCCCTCAGCACCCAGCTTCCCCATGCTCTGCTATACACTTTCCCTCAGCACCCAGCTTTCCCATGATATCAGAGCATGAGAAAGCTGGATGCTGAGGTGCTGAGGGAAAGAGCTTCTTTTCCTCAGCACAAAACTTTCCCATGCAATGCTTTATCTTTGTCCCCTTCATATATAGTTCTCCAAATACTATAATGACCCCCACATACCCTTCCATATAGTATAATGGGTCCCACATAAACCTTCATATATTAGAATGCACCCCCATAGTCCTCCAAGTATTATAATACACTTCACATAGTCCTCCATATAATACACATCCCACAGTCCTCGATTTAAGATAATACACATCCCATAGTCCTCCATATAAGGCACAACCCATAATCCTCAATATAGTATAATGCACACCCCATAATCCTCAATTTAGTATAATGCACACTCTATAATCCTCCATATAAATGCACACCCCATAATCCTCCATATAGTATAATGCACACACCATAATCCTCCATATAAATGCACACCCCATAATCCTCCATATAGTATAATGCACACACCATAATCCTCCATATAGTATAATGCACACTCCATAATCCTCCATATAAATGCACACACCATAACCCTCCATAAAAATGCACACACCATAATCCTCCATATAAATGCACACTCCATAATCCTCCATATAAATGCACACCCCATAATCCTCCATATAGTATAATGCACACACCATAATCCTCCATATAAATGCTCTCCCCACAATCCTCCATATAGTATAATGCCCACACCATAATCCTCCATATAGTATAATGCACACCCCATAATCCTCCATATAGTATCATGAACACTCCATAATCCTCCATATAGTATAATGCACACTCCATAATCCTCCATATATTATAATGCACACTCCATAATCCTCCATATAGTATAATGCACACACCATAATCCTCCATATAGTATAATGCACACCCCATAATCCTCCATATAGTATAATGCACACTCCATAATCCTCCATATAGTATAATGCACACTCCATAATCCTCCATATAGTATAATGCACACCCCTATAATCCTCCATATAGTATAATGCACACCCCATAATCCTCCATATAGTATAATGCACACCCCATAATCCTCCATATAGTATAATGCACACACCATAATCCTCCATATAGTATAAGTCACACACCATAATCCTCCATATAGTATAATGCACACTCCATAATCCTCCATATAGTATAATGCACCCCCATAGACCTCTGGTTACCGTTTACTCATTGATTAAAACAAATAAAAACATGTCCTCACCAGAGGCGTAGCTGGGGTTTCAGCTCAGAGCTTGTGTAGACACCCATATTTTTGGCCCGAGTGTGATCTGACAAAACATCGGATCGCACTCGGATCAATGTTTTCCAATGAGGCCGTGGTTATGTTCAATTTTGTTCTTGGACCGAGTGGTCTGGGAAAACAAATTGCAGCGTGCATGCGCACAATGATACAGTTAAGTGTAGCGGCAGGGCCGTAGTTGGGGTTCATGCTGCCCTTACCAGTAAGTCAGTCTAAAGCATCATGCCGATGTGGCTAGAAGTATGCAAATCACACGCTTGTGGTCACATGACGGCCGCTCTCACCGCCGGCACTGGAAAACCCTGACAGCTCGCTGTGCGCATGCAATGAGGATTCACATGTCTGCAGTCACAGGCCGTTAAACTGCCAATCAGCTTCATATAATCAAACGGTCAATGATCATTTAAAAGGAATCTGACAGCAGGTATTTTCCCTCTAATCTGAGAGCAGCATAACATAGGGGCAGAGATCCTGATTCCAGCAATGTGTCACTTACTCAGCTGCTTAGTGTAGTTTTGATAAAATCACTGATTAATCAGCAGCAGATTATCATTACAGGACTACTTGGCCTGATGCCAGGTAGTCTAGCATATTCTTGAGCTGTTATCTGCAGCAGAGAAAACATTGATTTTTATCAAAATGACAGCAAACAGTTCAGTAAGTGACACATCACTGGAATCAGGGTCTCTGTCTCTACATTATGCTGCTCTCACATGGGGGAACAAATCCTGGTGACAGATTCCCTTTAAAAGAGGGATTGTCCAGTATAAATTAATTTTAATTAATAGTCCGAAACGCGTTAAGCTATCATGACCCTTACTTGTACCATCTAAGTGGATTTCGGTCTTCACGATGTTTTTAACGATGTCTAAATAAAGCCTTGAATGTTTTAACATAAGGAGGATTTGTGCCGGATCGCCCTCTTTTTCCTTCCTACGTTCTCTGTTACCGGTCGGGATAGACTGAAGGATTCCAGGCACCCGCAAGGCTGAACAGTCCGGGCAGCAGGTGAGCTGAAGAAACCATTTTTTATATTGTCCAGTATAAATACTCCCTTAGATCCAGGTACCTTATTGGTGACTTCTTCTCAGATTGTAATGGTCTCATCCCATTCTTCTTCATCTGGTCCAGACGCCATGATGACCTTGGACATCCACAGCTCGTCTCAGCACACTTCCATCTTCTCTGGTTTTCCACAACATATCCTAACACGATGCCCTAAAAAATTAGTGTCATTATTACACCTAAATAAAAAATATCCATACATACTGTGCACTAAATAACCCGTATATTGTGCACTAAATAACCCTTATACTGTGCAGCTGAAAAAAATAATTCCCCCACTATGCTCCCTGACAAAAAAGTGACCCCGCATTGTCCCCCTTATGATACATGGCCTCCACACTGCCCCACTCATATACTATGACCACTGCACCATCCCTCCACCATGAATTTTGCCCCCCACACTGTCTTTCCTTATGAAAAATATTCGTAAAACCATCCCATCTCATTAACCCCTTCACCCCCGGGCGATTTTCCATTTTTGTTTTTTGCGCCCTTCTTTGAAGAGCCGTAACTTTTTTATTTTTCCGTCAATCTTGCCATATAAGGGCTTATTTTTTGCGGGACGTGTTGTACTTTTAAATTAAACCATACATTTTATCATATAGTGCGCTGGAAAATGGCAAACAAATTCCAAGTGCGGAAGAATTTTAAAAGAAAGTGTGATTGCACGATTGCTTTTTGGATATTTTATTCCCCATGTTCACTACATGGTAAAACTGGTGTGTGGGTGTCGCTGTGATGCCTCAGGTCGGTGCGAGTTTGTTGACACTAAACATGTATAGGTTTACTGTTATCTAAGGGGTTAAAAAAATCAGACGTTTGTCCAAAAAAAGTTGCACATTTTTTGCGCCATTTTCCAAAAACCGTAGCGCTCTCATTTTTCGGGATCTATGGCTTAGTGAGGACTTAATTTTTGCGTCTTGAGCTGATGTTTTTAATGATACCATTGTTGGGCAGATGCTATATTTTTATCATCAATGAAATAGGCTGGCAGCACGCACCGATATAACGCTGCTTTATTCATTCTTCATTCGTGCATACAAAAGGCAGGCAAAAGGGGGGAGGGAGCACGCTGGGCAACGGCACCGTTTCACACCACTAGGGGTGCTTCCACGGGTCCATCACACACACACTACACCCCCATATGTCACACATCCTGCTCCCCATACAGCCTGCACCCCCCATAACACACACTACACCCGCATATCTCACTCACCCTGCTCCCCATACAGCCTGCACCCCCCATAACACACACACTGCACCTCCATGTCATGCATCCTGCTCCCCATACAGCCTGCACCCCCATATCACACACACTACACCCCCATGTCACACATCCTGCTCCCCATACAGCCTGCACCCCCCATATCACATACACACTACACCCCCATATCTCACACACCCTGCTCCCCATACAGCCTGCACCCCCCACATCACACACACTACACCCCCATATCTCACACACCCTGCTCCCCATACAGCCTGCACCCCCATATCACACACACCCTGCTCCCCATACAGCCTGCACCCCCATATCACACATACTACACCCCCATGTCACACACCCTGCTCCTCATACAGCCTGCACCCCCATATCACACACACTGCTCCCCCATGTCACACACCCTGCTCCCCATACAGCTTGCAGCCCCCATATCACACACACTACACCCCCATGTCACACACCCTGCTCCCCATACAGCCTGCACCCCCATATCACACACACTGCTCCCCCATGTCACACACCCTGCCCTTCATACAGCCTGCACCCCCATATCACACACACTACACCCCCAAATCCAACACACCCTGCTCCACATACCTCACCCTGCATGTAATCCAATTTACCCCTCTCAAAATCTCTGCACCCCTTCACATGCTTCTGTCACAGTCTGTAGGCCTCATATGCCCCTCACCCTGCACCCCCTCCCCCTCATGTCCCCTCTTTTCTCATTACCAGTCATGTGTCCAAATCTCTGTCAGGAATCGATATCATTATCTTCTGTTTCTTTCGGCCCGGCATCCTGTGTCTCCTCCCGCACAGTCACATGGGCACATGACATCATCGCAGGTCCTGGAAGGATGGCTTCCGTCTGCTAGAGCACTTCTACTCTGCCGCACGTCAGAAACGCCTGGTGGCGGTGGCGGCCAGCAGCATTGAAAATTGGCGGCGGGGGCCGCTCACCGGACCCCGCCGCTATAGTGGCGGCCGGCGGGTGGCGGCAGCCACAAAATAATTTTAAGCAGCAGACAGTGCGGGAGAGGCGGGGGGCGGCCCCCCCACCCCTCCACCAGCCAGCCCACCGGGAGAAGTCCCGCCCCTCCCGCCTGTCAGTCCGGGCCTGGTACGATGTCATGTTTGGTTGAGCTGCAGGTAAATAAAGTGGCTGCAGAAAATAAACTGATAATTCAAGAGGAACAGAAGTTAGACACAAAAAAGCAAATAATATAGGGGTGTTTTAGATAATACAGCATAGATTAGATTAAAAAAAGTTTGGATTTTGTGGCCAGACAACTTCTCTAATAAAAAATGGGAAATATGCAATTCTCTCTTAGGTCTAGGGCTTTTTCTTGATCTAACTAGTCTTTCCTTAAGGGAATATTTAACTATTCCTACTGCACGCTTGAATTAAGTGTTTAGCTATTTAGTGTCTAGCGCTGCAGACTCCACTCTGAACCTATAATAATATATTCCAATCACATGCAAGGAATATTTTTATTTGTTACGGTGCTGATTTAGTATTGTAAATACATCTATTTCATCTATTAAAGCTGCATGCAAGTGGGGATTTAAAGGGCTGTCAGCCAGGAAAGTGCTGTACAATAGTATAAAAACAAAATGTGATTTTTTTGGATTAAAAGTTTAAAATTCAATAAAGGTGCCTTCATTCATTCTCTAACATTCTTTAGAGAGGACTAAATTATATTATAATAAATACTGTAAAGCATATAACATATTGCCCCAAGCACACCTGTGGATCTCCAGCTGTCCTCCAACTACTGCTCAAGCAGTGGGCAGAATGTTCTAGTTTTCAACAACTGGAAAGTCAATTAACCTTGCAGGATGCCAAGTGTGCACAATGCAGCACATCTTACTGAATGCTGTGGTGTAATAATACATAAAGTAGAACAAACTGACCTAATATGACCTGCACTTAGCAGTCAATGCCAAAATCTACATCACAAAGTGTTTCAACTACAATTACAACAAATAAAAAAGCTTAATTTGACAAAACATTGGCAATAAAAAATGTTTCTTTTTAACTGGATTTAATTAAATATTTTTTTTCTTTTTGTTTGAAATCCATCTATGAAGAAATTAAGATAGTATTCACCACCAAGTTCAAAGGATAACTCAGTATATAAACCAGGGAAGAGGGATTTGATTTTGTGGATAAACTGTAAATGTAGGTATATTATGTCATGGCATTTTAACTAGGGATGGGTAAGCGTTCTCGGGACTGCTCGGTCCTCGATCGAGCATTGGGCTCCTCGAGGTACTCGATACTAGATCAAGTATCCTGTTACTCAGGCGCCATGCTCGATTCCCCATCCCACATGTTTTGTAACATTTTTTCACCCAATAAGCAAGCGGGGATTGTCTGCCAATGTTAGCTACTGGCATTACTGTGACTGACTGGCAGCATACCATCATTGGGTCTATATAAGACCCGATCACACCATGTTCTGCGCATTGTACCTCTAAATAGTGTATATTTAGCAAGACACATAGGGGACAATATCCTCATAATAAATGTCAATTATGATGTATAACTATGCATGTTGCTGTAATCCCCCTTCTTATAGGATTTCTTAATAAAGGACATACTCCTACCACTGCTCAAAACATTATGTGTCTAAGAACACACCAAGAGAGTACTTATAGTCCAACACAATTTTATTAAGAATGTGCAAAATACAAACTATTAAAAAATAGTATAGACCACTACAGTGACACCAATGTTGTGTCACAGTGGGGCATAGGAGACAATAACAAGGAGAGATAGAATACTCCACAGGGGTGGGGACCAGGACATCAATGTGTAAAGTTGAACACTGTCAGAGTGGGACATAATATACATCCCAAGTGGATACAGTTGTCAGATATACCCCCACTCTGGCTAAGGTGAAAAAGAAATTAATAAGAATGCTGCCATATGTGAAATAACAGTCATAGATCCCTGCAAGAATCACTCAGGTCCAAACCTAACCATTGATCAATATCCCAATGGATCAGGGGAAATAGTAACCCTGGTATTATATGCAATATACATCCCGCACGAATAAGGTTATCAATTACCCCCCCCCACTCTGTTTATAGTCAGAAGGGATTGATGACAGTACTACCAAATATGCAGCAATACATACCAGGCACAGAACATGGCAAAACAAGATGTCCAAGGTCCAGGCCCGACACGCGTTTCGTGTCCTTTGTCATGGGCCACCACACATTGTTTGAATTGTCAAGGGACCGCCCCTATAAAGGCCGTTCCCAGGTGTCACCGGCACTCAGACTAGATATTGCGGGTGCACCGCCATTGCGACCCAGAAGTACTAAGCACACAACCTGGCGGCAATCACAGGCTATTCACACACGTGCAAGAAAACTATTTTCCTAGATGTCATGCACGCGTGCGCGATCCCATTTATGATGCCCCCGGGTGTATGCACCCAGCGTCGCGCATGCGCCGTGCACACGGCTAAGCCGCCGTAACGGTAACACAAGGGAACACTCACTAACACATATAGATATAGCTATAGATATAGCTATATTCACCCATAAGAAAGTAAATGTATGCTGTGAATCTTAAATACAAACTATTAAAACATAGTATACACCACAACAGTGACACCAATGTTGAGTCACAGTGGGGCAGAGGAGACAATAACAAAGAGATCTTAATAAAATTGTGTTGGACTATAAGTATTTTCATGGTGTGTTCTTGGACACATAATGTTTTGAGTACCTCTAAATAGTGTAGGCCAAGGTTCTACTGGAGGAAGACCAGTGTGTTATAGTGTTATAGTACCTGCTGGTGCAACATTAAACCAACGCTCTTTGAGGGCTAAGTCAAATAGACTCTATTCTATACTAATACTGCTCTTAGCTGCAATTAGTGTAGATTTAGCTTCTGAAATAGGGAGAGTGTATTAGAGGCATGTAGGCAGGGATTCAAGCCTTGGTAGATCACAAGGCTGTCACAGCTACAGCCACAAAATTTTGCACACTCACACTTCTGGACCCTGAGAGCGTCATAGGCTATGTTTTGAGGGGAAATTTTAACCCCGCGCTTTACAGTTATTCACCAAAAAACCTGCCTCCATTAAAGCGAATGTAGCTGGGAGCCACAGTGCAGCCAGAACTTCAGAAGAATGCGCAGCCACGCCCTTAAATGGAATGTTGGCATGTCACAATGCAGCCAGGTATGTGTATGTGTGTGTGTGTATGTATGTATATGCATACGTTTATTATAACAGGGAAAAAGGGCAGAATATGGTCGAATATAATTTCAATATGTTATTACAATACAATATATGTATTTATAATAAGTCTGTGTATATCGTGTTTCTAATAGACATAATTGTTTTATGGTTTTTATAGAATTTTTATAACTTTTAGAGATTTTACTAGAAATTTATTACAAATTTATCCGACTTCTTTTTAAAAAAATCTTTCAAAAAAATCCTTTTAACATTTAAGGGTTAAATTATTTGTATGTATGACACACCCATAAGCCCTATCTAAGGGGTTTGTTCACCTATAAATTTTATGTGCATTGGCTCTTGTTACACCTGAGGAAAGCAAGGGGATCTTGCTGAAACGCGTTGTGAAGTGATAACAAGAGCTTTATTTTAACAATAAAGCCTTACATTCAAAAGAACATCTAGATTCAAATCCATTATTAGCGCTCACAGACCGGTTTTCATCATCACTATCTACAATGCAGCCAGGGAAAGAGACAGACACAGACAGGGAAAGAGGCAGACAGAGACAGGGTAAGAAACAGACATAGACAGGGTAAGAGACAGACACAAAGAGACAGACACAGACAAAGAGACAGACTGACAGGGAAAGAGACAGACAAGGAAAGAGTGGGAAAGAGAGAGACAGGTTAAGAGACAGACACAGACAGGTAAAGAGACAGACACAGACAAAGAGACAGAGACAGACACAGGGAAACAGACAGACAGGGAAAGAGAGGGAAAGAGACAGACAGGGTAAGAGACAGACAAAGACAGGTAAAGAGACAGACGAAGAGACAGGGAAAGAGGGAAAGAGACAGACAGGGAAAGAGAGGGAAAGAGACAGATAGGGAAAGAGAGGAAAAGAGACAGAGAGGGAAAGAGACAGACACAAAGAGACAGACACAGACAAAGAGACAGACTGACAGGGAAAGAGACAGACAAGGAAAGAGTGGGAAAGAGAGAGACAGGTTAAGAGACAGACACAGACAGGTAAAGAGACAGACACAGACAAAGAGACAGAGACAGACACAGGGAAACAGACAGACAGGGAAAGAGAGGGAAAGAGACAGACAGGGTAAGAGACAGACAAAGACAGGTAAAGAGACAGACGAAGAGACAGGGAAAGAGGGAAAGAGACAGACAGGAAAAGAGAGGGAAAGAGACAGACACAAAGAGACAGACACAGACAAAGAGACAGACTGACAGGGAAAGAGACAGACAAGGAAAGAGTGGGAAAGAGAGAGACAGGTTAAGAGACAGACACAGACAGGTAAAGAGACAGACACAGACAAAGAGACAGAGACAGACACAGGGAAACAGACAGACAGGGAAAGAGAGGGAAAGAGACAGACAGGGTAAGAGACAGACAAAAACAGGTAAAGAGACAGACAAAGAGACAGGGAAAGAGGGAAAGAGACAGACAGGAAAAGAGAGGGAAAGAGACAGACAGGGAAAGAGAGGGAAAGAGACAGACAGAGAAAGTGACAGAGATAGATAGACAGACAGGGAAAGAGATAGACAGACAGGGAAAGAGATAGATAGACAGGGAAAGAGATTGAGACAGACGGAGAAAGAGACAGAGACAGTCAGAGACAGACAGGAAAGAGACAGACAGACAAAGAGATAGAGAGAGAGACAGAGAGATATATACAGAGGGGGAGACAGACATTATAATTACATTTATATCTATTTGTTTTGTGGTTTTTGTGCGCAGAATACATTTTTGTTAATACATTCTATTTTGTTAACAGCAGTTATTAACCCGGGCGAAGCCGGGTAGTACAGCTAGTTGTTTATAAACAGATAAGTAACAATTCATACAATCATTCCAAACAGGTTTTTTTGATGCTGGGTGCAACAAATATAAAGTTATATATCCTGCACCATGAAATATATCTGAATACTGAAAGTTCTGCCAATATTCCTGTAGAAAACATACATTTAATCCTAATAATCTAATATATAAAGCTGAATGTGTGTGTGTGTGTGTGTGTGTGTGTGTGTGTGTGTGTGTGTGTGTGTGTGTGCGTGTGTGTGTGGATGTCCGGGAATGGCATCTGCACTGTCGCAGCTGCAGCCACAACATTTTGCACACTCACACATCTGGACCCCGAGAGCGTCATAGGCTATGTTGTGAGGCGAAATTTTAACTCCGCGCGTTCCAATTTACCAATCAATTTTGCCCCTATCTACATAATAGGAAAAAAGTGAAACGAAAAGTGTTGGAGGCAAATTGACAGCTGCCAGATGTGAACAAGGGGGACTTAAAGAATGAGAGCGATGGCGCCAAAGAGTATATACTGTACAGTTTGCTAAGGTGGGGCCCCAACATGGGTTACTCACCACACTCAGGGATATGAACACACACACACAAAATGCGCCACACACTACCACGTGCTTGAACACATATACCACCCTCAGCACACATTTCACCACACATACACCAACCTCGCCACATAACCGCCCTAAAACACACACAAGTCTGGTATTATCCTTCAAAAATAAAAATCTGATTAATAAGCAGCCAAACTACAAGAACAACAAATGTACCATATAGGAAATACGGCAGCTGTCAGTCACATGACCTGTCTATTATGTGTATGTGTGAGCTAATATATACAGTACTGTCAGGGGGGAGGGCTTTCTGTTGCCTGGGGATTTATCAGGCTGCCAATAGCAACCAATCACAGCTCAGCTTCTATTTTGCTACAGTTAATTAATCTGAGCTCTGATTGGTTAATATAGGCAACAAAGGACATTCTCAGTATAACAAAGCTTGTGTGAGGCAATAGGATGTCAGTTAGGGTGTGTTGGTGGAAAGGTTAATATCAGTCACATTACCTCTATGTGAGAGGATATAGAAACTGTCAGTTACAGACTATTTTTACCACAATAATGCCTCATAAGAAAAGGAATTCCTTGACACGAATGTCAGCTGATGCGAAAAGAAAGCTGCATTACGGGCCAATGAAAAATATGAAGACCGAGAAACAAGGCTGACACACATGAGAACAGCAGCTGCTTCCTCAAGAGCCAATGAACTTTTTGAGGAGAGGGAAAGGAGGCTTGCAGACAAGAGAACAAGAGCTGCTTCCTCAAGGGCCAATGAACTTTCTGAGGAGAGGGATGGGGGTGTGCCGCCCTGTGCTCAGCCAAACCGAGCTGCTCGGGTCCGGACCTTCAGTGGGTGGCTCGAGGGTCTCCGGACCTGGGGGTCCTGCGGTCACTCCGACCAAAAAGGGGTTGGCGGTTTGGGGACATAGGTGTACGGCCGGAGACGTGTTTTAAGTCCGTGACGCCACCCACGGTATGTGGTGAAGGTGGACACCACCGCTGCAGTTACAGGGCACTCGGGGGAGATGGTATGCAGCAAGTTGTTAACCCCTCCGTGGGCAGAGACGGTGGCCCCAGGACCCGTTGGGGTGCTTTGGTGGTGCAGGGAGATGGGCGGACAGAGGGCACTGGTGTACTCACTATTAGAATGAAACACTCGAGTCTCTGGTAAACCAAGGTGATGGTGGTCGGTGCCCGCAGCCGGCTGCATTCTGGTCCCCCACCCGGTTGGTGGTCTCTGCCTTTCTCCTGCACCTGTTTGAGTTGTTGGACTACCTGCGCCTGCAACGACAGGAGTCCGCTCCCCATCTTGTAGATGTCGGAGAAGCCCTTTGCCCGCAGACGCTGGCCCGTAGGATCTCTGAGCCGTGGCGGTGGCTGCTTATCCCCCTCGTTGGGCTGTTGTCTTCTATGAGGGACTTTGGGTGGGAAAGGACCTCAAGTCCAGACCGCAATTAGTTAATTAACTCAGTCCAGTAGTTTCTAGACCTCGTTTCAGGGTCTAAGTACCACCTCTTGTGCTCCGGTTTCCGAGACGGTTCCCCGGGTCGGTACCGGCGGGCCAATACCCTGTCCCGGTCCACCACGGTTCCACCGAGCCATCTTCCCGGCTCCTGCAGACAGAGGGCTCCGTATGCCTCCTAGCCAAAGGTGCCCGGGCTCCAACCCCGGCACCTATCAGTCTGTCACAGGCCTGACCTACAGGCCTGACCTCCTCCACTTCACTCTCAACTGAACTCTTTCTGAACTGACTCTGAACTGACTCTGAACTGACTCTGAACTGACTGTGTTTTTCCTGCCTTAGGCGCTCTGAACTCCTTGGTGGGCATGGCCAACTGCCTGGCTCCGCCCCCTGGTGTGTCCATCAAGCACTGAGCGAGGTGACTAGGGTGTTATGTGGTTGGCTGGTGTTACCTAGTGAGGGGACTGGTGTTATGCGGGGCTCAATCTGTGACTACCTGGCTTGTCCAGGGTGTCACACTCCCCCTTAGTTAACCACAGATGGTCCGCGGGCTGTCCGACCACCACCGGTTTATTTTGCTTTGAACTGTAAAAGATAAAAACAACATATTACAAGCATAATAACATATTTACATTATATGAAAGCTTATGTTCTTCCCTTGCGGGAGGCAGTTTACTTTAACGTTATGAACATTTTTATTAACTGGGAACTGGACAGGACCGGGTCGTTTCCATTTTGCCCACCCAAGCAAACGTAAACCTTGATGCTGCCTCTAAAAACAGGTCAGCACCCCTTTTCCCCAGTCCAGGAATCGGGTTCAGGTCCGGGTGTTGCCCACATGGGCCGGGTAATAAGTTCCTTACCTGGCAGTCTCTCAGAGGCCCCACGTCCAGGGGACCCCTGTCACCGGTCTGCATGGTGACGGGACCTCAGCCATCGCATTCCCGCAGGCCCTTCCTCCAACCAGCCTCTCTGGAGACTGCAGGACAATGAAAAGGTGGTCCAGGGATTATTTACAAGGCCCAATAATGTGTTTGGGTAGCCAGCAAGTTCTCGGCCTTGTGTCTATTTTAACTCTTTACAACGGGAACCTAACCTTGTCCCAACAGGGACGGGCAGTATGGTAGCCGGGAACCACTACCTCTTCAACATTCTTAATCTGGTGCGAATTCGGTTAATTGGCATTCATTCGAGCAATCAACATACAACACCCCTAGATTGCGGTCTCCCTGTATCTGAGTGGGGGCTGACTGAAGTTAGGGCGTGTGGACCTTCTGACCCCCCTACTCTCATGTGGGGCAGGTGGAGGAGAGGGAATGGCAGGTCCCTCTTCATGAGTGTCAGGTATGGCTGGCAGAGACCTGCGGGGGCGTGGTGTAGGTGCATCCCTGGGTGCTCGTTCTGGTGTTTCGCTGACGGATATCTCCGGCTCTATTTGTTCCACTGGTTGTGGGAACATTATAACGGGGACAATCACCGCGCCATTCTGCATAGGCTAATCAGCTGGAAAATCACTCATCACTGTGTGGATCACCTCTTTCTTCTTTTCCACACTCGGCGGGGGAACAGGAACCTCGTCCATCAGCTTCAGGGGCCCTGGGCATCTCTTCAGGTGGTCCCTGGAAACAGTGTCCGTGGTCTTTCCCTGTTCGCGACTAATCAGATAGGTCTTCTCTTCCTCCCATCCAGTTGGCTGTATGACGTAGGGGGTCCTCTCCCACTGATCATCCAGCTTGTGCGTCCTCCTTTTGCGCTTCAGCACCACATCTCCAGGTCCAAAAGTGGCAGCCTGAGCCCGTTTGTTGAAGCGTTGTTCCTGCCTCTCTCGGCTTTGACGCAGATTCTTCTCCACACACTTTTGGATCTGTCGGTACTGCTTCTGTCGTTTGGCATCCCAGTTGGCAGTGGGAGGAAGAATTTCAGACACTTCTATGTCCAATTCTAGGTCCACTGGCAGCCGTCCCAGCCGGGCTCTCATCAAGTACGCAGGTGTACACTTGGTGGAGCTGCAAGGGATGTTATTGCACATGTCCACCAAGTCGGGCAACTTCTCGGGCCAGAAATTCCGCTCTTCCAGGGGCAGTGTATTGAGGAGATTAAGGACCAGATGGTTAATTTTCTCGCACATCCCATTAGTTTGGGCATGGTAAGGCGTGGTCTGGATCTTCTTGCACCCGTACAAGTGGCAGAACTCCTGGAACACCTCCGCTTCGAAGGCTGGACCCTGATCCGTGAGTACCTTTTCCGGGTAGCCATGTGGCCGGCAAAAGTAGGCCTGGAAGGCTCTGGCTGCAGTGCGGCCGGTTAAATCTTTAATGGGGACGACCACCATGAATCTTGAGTAGTGATCCACAATGGTCAGGGCATAGGTGTATCCGCTCCGGCTGGGTGTGAGCTTGACATGGTCCAAAGCGACCAACTCTAGCGGCTGGTGGGTGACGATCTGCTGTAGCGGGGCCTTTTGACTTGCTTCGTCCCGCCTTCTCAGCGTACAGGGACCACACTCCCGGCACCAGGCTTCCACAGACTCCCGCATTCCACTCCAGTAGAAGCGTTCCCTCAACAGCATCTCCAGTTTCTTCCAGCCGAAGTGCCCTGCACCATCATGGTAGGCCTGCAGGACCTTGGGCACACACGCCTGGGGTACCACCAACTGGCAAAACCTTTTCATGGATTTTCGGGTTAATCAACCCCCTATACAGCTTGCCTTGATGCAGATAGAGGCGGTCCCTCTCCTTCCACAACCACTGAGCCTCAGAGGGAGCGGTAGGGTCCAGCCTGGAGGCACCTTGGGCAATCATCATTTTGACGAGCTGGACTGCAGGCTCTTGATCCTGGGATTCCTGCCACTCCCGGCTGGGCATCGGGTCGAGGTTTGCTTGCTGCTTGCCAACAAAGGGTTTTTTGTACTTTGGCTTAATGGTGAAGTCGTAGTTGGATAGGCGAGCCACCCACCGCTGCTCCAGGGCGCCCAGCTTGGCCGTGTCCAAATGTGTCAATGGGTTGTTGTCTGTGTAAGGAGTGAACTTCGCCGCCGACAGGAAATGTTTAAACCTCTCGGTTATTGCCCACACAAGGGCCAGGAACTCCAGCTTGAAGGAGCTGTAATTCTCGGGGTTCCTTTCTGTCGGCCGGAACTTCCTGCTGGCGTAGGCGATTACGTTCTCCCTTCCATCTTGTACCTGGGACAGAACTGCACCCAGGCCCACATTGCTGGCATCGGTGTAAAGGATGAACGGGAGGCCGTAGTCAGGATAAGCCAAGATCTCTTCTCCCATCAGGGCCGACTTAAGCTATTGGAAGGACTCCTCGTGCTTCTCACCCCAGACAAACGGGGGTCCGGGAGATCTACCATTCTTGGTCTGTCCCACGAGGAGGTCTTGCATGGGCGCGGCCATCTTCGTGTATCAATTGATAAAACAGCGGTAGTAGCCCACCAGGCCCAGGAACTGTCTACTGTGGTCGGCTGCGGTCAGCTCTGGATAGTGGTAATCTTCTCGGGATCCGGGGCTACGCCCTCCGCACTCACCACATGCCCAAGGTACTGCACTTTGGGTTTCCACAGGTGGCACTTAGAGGGTTTTAATTTCATCCCGTACTTGGAGAGGGCCACAAACACTTCTCCCAGGTGCTCCAGGTGAGCTTCATATGTCTTGGAATACACAATCACGTCGTCCAGATACAGCAGGACAGTCTCGAAGTTGAGATGTCCCAAACAGCATTCCATGAGCCTCTGGAAGGTCCCCGGGGCATTGAACAGCCCGAACTGCATACTGTTGAACTCGCAGAGTCCCGTGGAAGTAGCGAACACAGTCTTCTTGCGGTCTTCTTTTGCAACCGCCACCTGCCAGTAGCCACTAGTAAGGTCAAGGGTAGAGAAATAGTTAGCAGTCTTCAGCGCAGCAAGTGACTCTTCAATGCGGGAGAGAGGGTATGCATCTTTATGTGTTATCTGATTGATCTTCCGGTAATCCACGCACATTCGCATGGTACCATCCTTCTTCTTCACCAGCACCAAGGGAGCTGCCCAGGGACTACAACTATCCCGGATGACCCCTGCCTCCTTCCTGTTCCTCAACATGTCTTTGGCGCACTGGTAGTGTGCAGGTGGGATCGGCCTGTACCTTTCTTTAATGGGCGGATGTGTTCCCGTGGGGATATGGTGCTGAACCCCCTTAACTCTCCCAAAATCTAACAGGTGCTTGCTGAAAACCTGCCCGTACTCCTCCACTACCCGGTCTACCCCTTCCTTGTGGTGCATGGGTGTGGACTCGGTGCTGACATGCAACTCCCGGCACCACTCCTCTGTTTGGGTGGAGAGTCGCTGCCCGAATGTGATGTGGTGGTGGTGGTTGTTTCGTGGATAGCGTGTGCATCTACGGTGAACAATTTGGCTATGGTAGCGTAGCGGGGGAGCCTGACCTATTCCTCTCCGCAATTCAGCACTCTCACGGGCACTCTTCCCTTTTTGAAATCAATCACCCCTCTAGCTGCCATTACTGTTGGCCAATGCTCCGAAGGCAAGGGCTCCACTATTACTGGGTAATCCTGTCCCTGGGGACCTACTGCTGCCCTACACCAAATCATCATCTCACTCCGCGGCGACACCATCAAAGGCGCTGCGTCCATCACTCGCACACCACCGATCTCTCCACCTGTCATATTCACCTGTTGCCGCTGCAGGAGTGCCCGGATTTCGCGTTGCAGAGCCCTCTGCCGGCCCCCTCCCGCAGTGGCAGACAATTGTTGCAACAGGCTCAACACCTCCCCCATGTAGTTCTCAATCACATTGGTCCCTAGGACCACTTTTAGGTTACGGTCACTGGAATCATTCAGTACCACAATCATCCCCTGACGTTTGACTGTAAGGCGAACAGTGCTGAAAGTCACTTCCTTGAACCCCACTTGGGTCATAGGGAGTCCATTGGCTGCAATGATGGTTAGACCATCATCCGGGGGGGCAAGTTCGCTATCAGACCAATACCGTTGGTACAACGTATAGGGTATAGTCGCTACCTGCGACCCAGTGTCGAGAAGAGCCATAGTCGGGACACCGTCCACCGCCAGAGATGATGGGGCGACCTCCAATGTATCGGTCCAGCCAGTCAGCTGGGCCTTGAGGATCTACTTCTGAGGATTGGCCCTTGGCCTCAGGGGTTGCTCGTTTAACGGACACCATCTGGAGTAGTGCCCGGTCTTCTTACACTTGTAGCAAACAGGTGGTCCATACCGGGGATCGTTGTTCCTCCTCCGCTGCATCCAGGGGACATCTTCCGGGCTGTCGACGAGCTGTATCTTCTCCGCTGGCTTGACTTTCGTCGGTAGCTGCAGGGCGGCAAGGATCCTGACGATGTCCTCATTCAGGCGCCGAACTTACGATGACAGATCTTCCGGAACTCCGGTGGCTGCAGCGGGGGCTGGCAGGGCCAACAAGGGGGGTACTACCGAGATGGGAGCGGTGTCAGCCAGCCAAGTTGGTGGATCAGGGGCACCAACATCCGGTGCCTGCAGGGCTTTGATAGCCCGCTCTTTTAGTACTGCAAAGTCCAGATTGGCATGCTCTAGAGACCACAGCCGCAGTTTTTTTGCGATCTTCGGCGGACCGCAGTCCCTGCAAGAACTATTCTACCATCATTTTGTTACTGTCAGTCTCGTTGATGGGGTCCACCTGCCTCAGTGTGCGCAAGGCCGTCTGCAGCCACAAGGCATAGTCTCGGATACTGTCCTTCGGTCGCTGCCGACAATGATAAAACTGCATCCGTAACTCCGCTTCAGTACGGGTTTCAAAGGCGACCTGGAGTATATCGAAAATGGCGGTTACCGAGGCCCTGTCCGTGTCTGCCCAGGTCTCCATCTCCAGCTGCTTATCCCCCTCGTTGGGCTGTTGTCTTCTATGAGGGACTTTGGGTGGGAAAGGACCTCAAGTCCAGACCGCAATCAGTTAATTAACTCAGTCCAGTAGTTTCTAGACCTCGTTTCAGGGTCTGAGTACCACCTCTTGTGCTCCAGTTTCCAAGTCGGTTCCCCGGGTTGGTACAGGCGGGCCACTACACTGTCCCGGTCCACCACGGTTCCACCGAGCCGTCTTCCCGGCTCCTGCAGACAGAGGCTTCCGTATGCCTCCTAGCCAAAGGTGCCCGGGCTCCAACCCCGGCACCTGTCAGTCTGTCACAGGCCTGACCTACAGACCTGACCTCCTCCACTTCACTCTCAACTGAACTCTTTCTGAACTTTTTCTGAACTGACTCTGAACTGACTGTCTTTTTCCTGCTTCAGGCTCTCTGAACTCCTCTGGGGGCAGGGCCAACTGCCTGGCTCCGCCCCCTTGTGTGTCCATCAAGCACTGAGCGAGGTGACTAGGGTGTTATGTGGTTGGCTGGTGTTACCTAATGAGGGGACTGGTGTTATGCGGGGCTCTATCTGTAACTACCTGGCTTGTCCAGGGCGTCACACAAGGCTTGCAGACATGAAAACAAGAGCTGCTTCCTCAAGGGCCAATGAACTTTCTGAGGAGAGGGAAGCGAGGCTTGCAGACATGAAAATAAGAGCTGCTTCCTCAAGGGCCAATGAACTTTCTAAGGAGAGGGAAGCGAGGCTTGCAGATAAGAGAAGAAGAGCTGCTTCCTCAAGGGCCAATCAGTCATCTCAGCAGAGAGAAGGCCGACTTGCTATTTCTTCCACGAGGGTGCAGCAAATTGTTTGAGATTTGAAACATGCTGCCTTTTGTTACCAGTCAAACGTGTGCCCATGGGACTCTGCATCTGCGGATTTTTCTGCATCAAAATCCGCAGCTTTCCCCGGAATCCACACCTTTTCAAAGGTGCGGATTTGATGCGGATTTGACGCGTATTTGACTCAGATTTTGTTGCGGATTTTGCGATTTTTTTCAATTCAATTGAATAGGCAAAATCCGCATGAAAATCCGCAACAATAATTGACATGCTGCAGATTTTTCCGCACAAAAATCCGCACGATTTCCGCTGCGGAAAAATCCGCAGCGTGGGCACAGCATTTCCCAAATGCTTTAGAAATGGCTGGGGAGTAGCTGTGCTGCAGATCTCTGGAAAATCCGCTGCTTTTCCGCGAGAAATCCGCGGCAAAATCCGCGCATTTTCCACAGCGTGGGCACATAGCCTCAGGATCATCCTAAAGTTCAGATAGGAAAAATGGATGTGGTCTGCATGTACTGCAGTGCCCTGAAATGGAAAGATGAACCGCCAGGTTTATGTTGTGCAAATGACAAGATAAAACATCCACCTCTCTTGTCACCACCAAATCCCCTAAAGTCTCTGATGACAGGTACAAGTACAATATCAAAGCATTTCTTTGACAACATTAGGAAGTACAACTCCTGCTTCCAAATGACATCATTTGGTGCAGCAAAAGAAATGTTTACAATAGGATTTATGCCGACATTTAAAGTTCAAGGACAGGTTTACCACTCAATTGGGTCACTGCTTCCATTACAAGGAGAAGAGTCTCAATTTCTTCAACTCTTCTTCATGGGAAATGCAGAAGCAGAGGCTCAGAGGAGATGCTCTTAAATTTATAACACTCGCCTTGATATTGTCACTATATTGCAGCAGTTCCTTCACTCCAACAATCCATATGTTCAACTTTTCAAGACTGCACTTGAATGCATGCCAAATGACGATTACAAGGTTGTCATTCGAGCTGACAAAACACCACAGGGTGAACATCAGCGACGTTTCAATGCTCCCACATTTAATGAGGTAGCCATCTTGATTGTAGGTAATGATTTCAATTCAAAGTCGTGACTAGAGATGAGCGCGGTTCGCGGTTCGAGGTTCTCCAGTTCGCGGCTCGAGTGATTTTGGGGGCTGTTCTAGATAGAACTAGAACTCGAGCTTTTTGGTAAAGCTCGATAGTTCTAGATACGTTCGAGAACGGTTCTAGCAGCAAAAAGACCAGCTAATTACTAGCTGGCTTTCCGCTGTAATAGTGTAAGTCACTCTGTGACTCACACTATTATGACATTTCAGTGTATAGTGTGCGGGAACAGCGCATTCAGATCACTGCTGTTTGTATAATGGCGATCGCCATTTTTTTTTTTTCCTTGTCTTCCTTCCCTAAGCGCGCGCGTGTAGTGGGGCGGGCCAGCATGTCAGCCAATCCCAGACACACACACAGCTAAGTGGACTTTTAGCCAGAGAAGCAACGGCGTGTGTGATAGGATGTCCATGTCACATGTCCCTGCATTATAAAAACGGACATTTTCCTCCAGCACGCCATTATCTGCCTTCTGCGTCCTTGGTGTCAGTCACCGCTGGCGCAGCGCCTATCTCCGATACTGCTGTATACGCTCCATACACAGCGCTGGACAGCTTAGGGATAGCACTTTCTATCAGTCCTTTTAAGGGCTAATACCGGCAGGGTCAGAGCCATAGGTGACAGGTCCGTGAAAACAGAGTTTAACAGCTACACAAGATGACAGCATCTGTGTAGCTAAGGTCAGGGATTTCCTCGCTGCATTTCCCCATTAGGAGGGATAGAAAGGCAGGCTTCCTTTCCTCTACCCAGAGACCCACAACCCTTCCACTGTACCCTCCTGCCCTTTGCACACTCAAACTCATTGTTACTAAGCCATTATACTAGCAAACACTGAGTGAACTTAGTGGCATCCTAAACGTGGCTGTTGGACTTCTGTATTGTCCCACTAGTGCAAAGATATTTGCAGCACGTCTGCCTGCATTGAACACTCAAACTCATTGTTACTAAGACATTATAATACCAAAAATTGAGTAAACTTAGTGGCATACAAGAAGTGGCTGTTGTACTCCATTAGTGCCCCACTGGTGCAAATCTATGTGCAGTACCTGTGCATGACACCCTCCTGCTCTGTTTTTAATAAGCTATAATGATAGCAAAAAATGCTGCCATTTAGTGGCATACAAGAACTGGCTGTTGTATTTCATTATTGTCCCACTGGTGCCAAGCTATTTCTAGCACCTGTGCAGGACACCCTCCTGCTCTGTTTTATTAATAAGCTATAATGATAGCAAAAAATGCTGCCATTTAGTGGCATACAAGAACTGGCTGTTGTATTTCATTATTGTCCCACTGGTGCAAAGCTATTTCTAGCACATGTGCAGGACACCCTCCTGCTCTGTTTTTAATAAGCTATAATGATAGCAAAAAATGCTGCCATTTAGTGGCATACAAGAACTGGCTGTTGGACTTCTGTATTGTCCCACTAGTGCAAAGATATTTGCAGCACGTCTGCCTGCATTGCACACTCAAACTCATTGTTACTAAGACATTATAATACCAAAAATTGATTTTACTTAGTGGCATATAAGAAGTGGCTGTTGGACTTCCATTAGTGCCCCACTGGTGCAAATCTATGTGCAGCACCTCTGCATGACACCCTCCTGCTCTGTTTTTAATAAGCTATAATGATAGCAAAAAATGCTGCCATTTAGTGGCATACAAGAACTGGCTGTTGGACTTCCATTAGTGTCCCACTGGTGCAAATCTATTTGCAGCACCTCTGCATGACACCCTCATGCACATTTTGCTACGCTAATTTTATAGCAAACTCAAGGAATTCCTTGCTGCATTTGATCATTCGGAGGGATAGGAAGTGAGGCTTCCTTTATCTTTTCCTTCTGTTCATAGACAGCATCTCCAAGTCCACACCCGAAGAGCAATTTCTCCTCCACGTCTAAGTGTGGAGAGGCAGCTAGTGCGCATACGTGTGCCGATTTACCCCAGCTACAGCCTAACTACAGTGTTTCGCCTAGTGAGTATGCTCAGCCTGACTGTGCCATTCCTGAGGCTAAGTCTTCATTTCGGTATACAGCGCATGCTCCCACACTTAGTGCGAAAAGCCTCTTTGCACAGGTACTTGCACTCCGTGCCGGGTCTAAGTCCTGTGTTGTGCCTAGACACCATGCTAAAGCTGATAGTCTTTTTTCGGAGACTGTATTTCATGCTACTGAGCATGCTCAGGCACTTACTGCATCAGAGACTAGGTCCGGTAATGAACTCTTTGGCACTGCCCCTGATGTGGGGGGCCCATATAGACCACAGGGCATCAGGTGTCCTGACGATGTGGCCAGGCCACTCCCAAATGGCTTGCAGAGGCCCGCCCCTATGACTTGTCACCTCATTATTGATGGTCAGATGATGACTGGTGAGGTGTTTGTGTCGTGGCAGCCATGAGGTCATTATTGAAGTTGCGGTTCCAAATAGGACGCTAGTTATGCTACTCATGACGTGTCACTCTGCTTTTGTCTTCAGGAGGTGCATTGTGGTCTACCCTGGTTTGGGGCGGACCCAGGTTATAAAACGGGCTGGAGCCAACAAGGAGGTGCGCAGTCTTCTATTATGCTACGAAAGAGCACACCTCCATGTGTTGAACCCATTGCGGCTTTAGGCCAGAGGTAGGCAGGGATAGGGCGTCGATGCAGGCCGCCACCACAGTTTGTAACGCAGAACGGTTAAGACCAGCTCCTGTACTAAAAGTCCTGCTTGTGCAGCCCAGTGGCATTAACAGGCCTGCTGCTGCTGATGCGCCTGCTGTCCACAGGTGTGGCCCCAATGCACACGGTCAGCGTACTCAATGGCCCCTGTGATGTTAACAGGGAGTTCCTGGGCTGGGTGGGCGGGTGGACCCTGTGACGCTAACAGGGCTCCCAGTCTCAAGATCCCAGTGGCGTCTAACTCGGTTCAGGCAACTATTAGTTTCATAGCCACACAGACCTGTATCCTCCACCTAACCTTCCAGTTGCCAACCTCTCCTTTTCCATCTGGGAGCACGGTGGACATTGACTGCTGATGGGGATATATACCTTTCTCTTTCTTTTCTTATTAATTTTCGTTATATAGCGGTAACATAGTATATACCACCTTATCCAAATCTGCCAGTCCCACCGTAACAGATGGTGTTTCTTCATCAAATGTTACTTTTGCTTAACCACCAAACCCACGGACAAAAACTTTTTTCCCCTTTCCAACACAACTGTTCCCCTTTCCACCAGCATCTGTCCTTTTTCAACTCATTTGGTATATGACCAAAAGTGCAACTCTGCAGGGACACCGTACTCAATGCCATCTCAGTACAGCAGCCAGCCCTCGGTCCCTCAGATGTGGACAAGTAAAAGACCATTTCCTCCTATCCATGACAAAGCGTTGAGATTCACTCTGTGCAGCACTGGAAAAGCAGATCTAAGAATCCGTACCACCTTCTGCAGATACTCCTGTATACGTGCGTCCATTTCTATGGCAGGAATTATTTCGCCAAATTTTGTCTTGTACCAGGGATCTAACAGTGTGGCAACCCAGTAGTTAGCATTACTTCGAATTCCTACAATCCGAGGGTCATGTTGTAGGTAGTGCAGCAAGAAGGCGCTCATGTGTCTTGTGCATCCAGGAAGACCAAGTCCTTGGTGTGTTGGTGGCAGAGAGGTGAGAATCGTGCCTCCTTCCTCTGCCCTCTCCCCCCAACCTCGCACAACCGAAATGTGAGTAAGCTCTCACTCATCTGCTGAGTCTTCCATGCCCATCGCCAGTTCGTCCTCCATTTCTTCATGGCCTCCTGCACCTTCCTCAACAATTTTTGCTGATACTATGCGCCCTTGTTAATCCCTCTCCCCCATCATGACTGCTGCCTAGGTGCCGCTCACCGTCTGGACCTTGTAGATCTTATTATCCCTTCTGCATATGACTCCTCCTGTACTTCCTCCCCTTCCTCTTGTCCCAACACCTGACTCCGAATAATAATTACAGTGTGCTCCATCATGTAGATGACCAGAATTGTCACGCTGAGAATGACATTGCCAGTGCTAAACATCTTCGTCGACATTTGTGAACTGTGTAGCAGGGTGCATAGGTCCTTGATCTGACACCACTCCAGCAGCGTGATCTGCACCACCTCTTGATCAAGTTATCCCAGGCTATATGTCAGACCATATTTCAGCAGGGCTCTGCGGTGCTGCCACAGACGCTGCAACATGTGCAGATTCCAATTCCTGTGTGTCGGAACATCGCATTTCCGGCGTTTAACAGCCAGACCCTAAGACTTCAGGAGCGATGAAAGTTGTTGAGCTGCTGGGTGCGAAGGATGAAAGTGAGCACATAGCAGCGTGCCCGCTGCACAAGGCCATGTAGGCCGGGATGGTATTTTAAAAATTGCTGGAGAATCAGATTCAACACGTGAGACATACAAGGCACGTGTGTCATTTTGCCCTGCCGAAGGGCCGCAGACAGGTTTGCATCATTGCCGCACACGGCTGTTAAGTCACCAACGTAGTCCACTCAATCAATTTGTACTCCGGTCGCCAGGTGACAACGTGTTCCTTTCGTGCATAGTGCTGATGATGGGAAAGGAGTCGATGCCAGCGGCGCAGGTGGATGCACTGGGTTGCGTTACCTTGACAGATACCCACCACCTACATTCAGCCTGTGGTTCTGTATCTCACAGATGAAGTACCATCATTCAGCTACAACCAATGGGAAGACACCACACCCTTTTTTAGGCCCCTCCTGTCTGCAGACCACTGCCAGTCAAAGCTATGAACCTCTTGTTACTGTTACCCCCAGTTCAGTTTTATGATTTTGTGTGCTTGTTACCTGACTACTTTTCCTGCTTGCTGTTTATGTACCTCGTTGGCCGATCCGCATTTCACCTCTGCTTGTTTTCTGATTAAGTCCTGGCCATCCCATTCTGTTCCTCTTCCTCAATTATTGTTTTTGACCCTGCATGACTACTATTCTTTGGAACTGCAGCCTTTCACAGGTATTGATCAACTTGGGCCCTGTGTAATTCCAAATCACTGTATAGGGGTTAAAGGGTTTCAGGGTTCTGGGTGTCCAGCTTGGTGAGTGGCTTGCCTCTAGCCTATCCTTTACAGCCCATCTGAGTGTGTCGATCCAGGCAGGCGTTACACCGTGCCCTCTGCAGAAGGCCATGTAGGCCGGGATAGTGTTTTAAAAATTGCTGGACAACCAGGTTCAACACATGAGCCATACAAGGCACGTGTGTCACATTGCCCTGAAGAAGGGTCGCAGACTGGTTTGCATCATTGTCGCACCCGACCTTCCCTGGCTGCTGGTTGAGTGGAGACAACCATTGATGAAACTCGGTCTCACTCTCCAGAGATTACCGTCCACAACTCCTCAGCGGTGTGACTCACATTTCCCAGACATTTCTAAGTAAAGAGTCGACCGCATCATGCTGTTGAGCTGTGCTGCCAGCATAGTAAGGAGGTGCGTGGGATTCCTTGGGCGCAGTTACAAGGAAGGGTGGCCTGACCACACAGGGTTTGGGCCGAGGTGAAGGACCCACACGAGGTTGAGGAGGCAGAAGCAGTGGAATAACTTGTACATACAGAGGAAGGATTGACACACAAGTCGTGGGGACGGCAAGACTTGTACAGCAAACCCTTCTCCATCTCTCACCATAGTTACCCAGTGCCCAGTCAGCAACATGTAACTCCCCTGTCCATGCTTACTGGTCCAAGTATCTGTGGTGAAATGCACACTGTCACACACAGAGTTTCTCAAGGAATCGGTGAGGTTGTGTGCGACCTGCTGTGGTAGCGCGGGCACGCCTTTCTTGGAGAAGAAGTGACGACTGGCCATCGGCTCTTGGGGCACTGCAATGGGCATAAGGTCTCGAAAATCCTCGGTCTCAAAAGGGTGTAAAGGCAGCCTTTCTGTTGCCAACAAGTTGCAGATGATGAAACTCAACCTCTTAGGCATGTCATGCCCTTCGAAAATCATGTAAAACACAGCGAGGGGACTCCAACCACAGTCTCCCTCGTTTCCACTAATTGGGCCACACACACCCCACTTGACTGGCATCAGTTGACCCCCCTTTTGAAAAAGAAAAAGATGCTTTGCATGAAGCACTCTCAAAAATACGCGTGCCTTTCACCTCCCCTGGATGACCCAGGGGAAGAAAAGTCCTCTGAGAGCCATGACTTGTTCATCTTGGTTCTTTAAAAAACACAGCGAGGGGACTCCAACCACAGTCTCCCTCATTGCCACTAATTGGGCCACACACACCCCACTTGACTGGCATCAGTTGACCCCCCTTTTGAAAAAGAAAAAGATGCTTGGCATGAAGCACTCTGAAAAATACGCGTGCCTTTCACCTCCCTTGGATGACCCAGGGGAAGAAAAGTCCTCTGAGAGCCATGACTTGTTCATCTTGGTTCTTTTACAAACACAGCGAGGGGACTCCAACCACAGTCTCCCTTGTTGCCACTAATTGGGCCACACACACCCCACTTGACTGGCATCAGTTGACCCCCCTTTTGAAAAAGAAAAAGATGCTTTGCATGAAGCACTCTCAAAAATACGCGTGCCTTTCACCTCCCCTGGATGACCCAGGGGAAGAAAAGTCCTCTGAGAGCCATGACTTGTTCATCTTGGTTCTTTAACAAACACAGCGAGGGGACTCCAACCACAGTCTCCCTCGTTGCCACTAATTGGGCCACACACACCCCACTTGACTGGCATCAGTTGACCCCCCTTTTGAAAAAGAAAAAGATGCTTGGCATGAAGCACTCTCAAAAATACGCGTGCCTTTCATCTCCCCTGGATGACTCAGGGGAAGAAAAGTCCTCTGAGAGCCATGACTTGTTCATCTTGGTTCTTTTACAAACACAGCGAGGGGACTCCAACCACAGTCTCCCTCGTTTCCACTAATTGGGCCACACACACCCCACTTGACTGGCATCAGTTGACCCCCCTTTTGAAAAAGAAAAAGATGCTTGGCATGAAGCACTCTCAAAAATACGTGTGCCTTTCACCTCCCCTGGATGACCCAGGGGAAGAAAAGTCCTCTGAGAGCCATGACTTGTTCATCTTGGTTCTTTTACAAACACAGCGAGGGGACTCCAACCACAGTCTCCCTCGTTTCCACTAATTGGGCCACACACACCCCACTTGACTGGCATCAGTTGACCCCCCTTTTGAAAAAGAATAAGATGCTTGGCATGAAGCACTCTGAAAAATACGCGTGCCTTTCACCTCCCCTGGATGACCCAGGGGAAGAAAAGTCCTCTGAGAGCCATGTCCACATTGTCAGTGGACAGACACGTGTGCTTATCTGCCAGCAGACCCCCAGCAGCACTGAAGACAGGTTCCGAGAGAACGCTGGCTGCAGCACACGAAAAGATCCCCAAGGCGTACGTGGCAAGCTCAGGCAATTTATCCAGATTGGAAGCCTAAAATGAGCAGGGCTCAAGTTGCACAGTAATGGCATCGACGTTTCCTTGCATATACTCATATATCTGTGTCTCCTCCTCTTTTTCCTTGTCCTGTTCTTTTGTTTTCGCATGAGTATATGTCCTTGTCACTTTCCCATGTGTTTGTGTTGTCTTGTGAGTTGTTTGTCACCTTTTGGACACCTCTGAGGGTGTTTTCTAGGTGTTTTTATGTGTTTGTAATTGCCTGCCATTGTTTCCTTTGCGGTTCGAGTTCGGTTCGTCGAACGTTCGACGAACTGAACTCGAACGAGACCTCCGTTCGACGAACCGAACTCCAGCCAAACCACGAACGGTTCGCTCATCTCTAGTCGTGACATTGTGCTTCAGGAAAGGAACAATAGTTTGCAACGAGTAGCAGAAACTCCCAGGTCCTATGATGCATTACTTGGCCAATTTAGTTAAATCTATGTGGAATATCTGTGGTGTTGAAATATATGTTGTGAAATGCTTCTGTTAGCTTAGTTTTTGCCTTTTAATAATTACATTTCTATTTGTTTTGTGCGTTTTTGTGTGCAGAATAATTTTTTGTTAATACATTCTATTTTGTTAACAGCAGTTATTAACCCAGACGAAGCCGGGTAGTACAGCTAGTTACTTATAAAGTGCAAGTGCTTTTTTTAGGATATGCTGCTGAATATGTAAAACACTACAATGTGTAAAAAAATGTATTCACTCATGCTCATGGAGCTGTTCACAAGGAGAGCAAGAAAAATTATAATGTCTGAATAAATGAATGTTTTGGTAATGTGCAAGTGCCAAAACCGGGTTGTATTGCTGGTGTGCAGAAAAGGTCAATGTACAACACATGATAAGAATAATGTCTGTTGGAGCAAAAAGACAGGAATAAAATTAATGCAATAATATGACCTAGAGCGCCACAATTTGGGTCTGATGGAAAAAACAAGTGGTATGTGAGGTTTACCTAGAACCCAAAAATAAATATATGGGTTCACTCAGCAATCCTAGCCAGTCTGGGAGTAAGTACAATAAGCTGAGCATGGAGAAATTCCCCCATCCTAATGTGATATATGTGTAGCACCCCTGAGGTATCAGGTGCCACAAAATGTGACCTGTGGAAACCCAAACCCTGGAATATCCGTGCCAGTCAACACACCAGCACCCTCAGGCCACTTACATAACCCCAATTGCAGACTGGGAGACTGCCTAGCAAAAGGTAAAAGGGATAGGCACTTATTGGCTAATTGCCACCCAATCTGTAGGGAGAGACCCAGCAAGGGCAGTGGCCAGTGTTCAGTTGGGAAGTTGGCGGGAGGAAGTGAAGAGAGTTTGAAGTGAAGGAGTGAGGACTGTCAACTGTTAAATCTGCCATGTGAGGGGATCTCCAGCCTCCCTCACCAACCAAAGAGTCTGAAGCATCAGCAGCGAAGAGGCGACCTGGGACAGAAGTCCACCCATTAAATAGTCCAGGCTGCCTGCAATAGGACGAAGACACGGAGGGGCTCTCCCAGAAGCTCTAAGCCATGGGAGCCCATTACCCACAAGTGTGCATGGAGGACAGCTACCCCAGGTCACAGCACAGAGAACAAGGGGAGCAGGAACACCTGAAACCGGCACCAGCGGGTCCAGGTACCAAGCCAAAGTAAAAAGGCAAGTTAAAACTGCAATACCGGTGTGGACTATTTCCTTCTCGCCTCCGTACACATAGACTGTTCCCTACTATAGCCCCTCATCATCCACTGCTGGGGCCTAGCCCTGCTTGCGGAGGGCCCAAAACACCTAAGCTGCATTACTCCATCAGCCCCAGCGGGACCCGGCAGCGGAGGCTTCAATAACCTGGCCGCACACCGCAAGTGGCGTAGTCGAAAACTCTTTTCTTTTCTTAAATTTCTTAACCTTTTTTCACCCCTTTTATTGGAGACCCCCAGGTTCACGGAATCAGGCTTCGGCCGCGACCACGACTGTTCCCCCTGTGCACCACACGCACGGTACCGATTACCCCACAGCCCTAGGGCGTCACATATGTTAGGGTGAATAATGTATTCAATGCATATGATTTTGCCATATTAACACATTGTCATTTCATCATGCACAATTATATTAAACTAGCTATGGAACCAGTTCTATGCCCAGGTGTCAATGATTTAGCATCTGGGTGGAACTTTTTGGGTGGGGTCTTTTTTATCTATTCCTCCCTGGCTGCTTTCCTCCCATTTATTTAAATTTTGTGACATAGCGCAGCGACCATAGGGATGATGGCGGTGACTATGTTCACGTTGTAGGTAAATTTTTCAATAAAATGGCTCCAGACTCAGAGCCAACTCCGGGCCACTGTTTCTGCGGATATCATCTGATACAAACTGGGGACTGGTGATATTCATAGAGACAGTGTCTTCAATAAAATGGTGCCGGAGTTGGTGGTATGCACAGATAACAGATAGCAGCTCTACAAACCCTTGTGGTTGGTGCAGTGACGTCAGTGACCTCAGCCGGCCCTCGCATTGCTGTACCTTTTTCAGCAGCTCCTCCACCTCCTGCTGCAGGGATGTCCTGCTTTGAGACATCACTGCCAGCCTCTTTACATACACAGCACCTTGCAGTTTCCATGAAGATCTCACGCTCACCATTGCAAAAGCAAAATCCCTGCATCCCGCAACCTCATCCCGCACAGCCAGTGCCCTGCACCACAGTGCGCTGGTTAGTGGCCCTGGCTGAGCTGTACGGAGGTGGGGGTATTCTCTCTGCATTGTTGGAATGTGTGTCACTTTAAGGGAGAGGTTGAGGGTACAGGTGGAGGCCCTAGAGGAGGTGGAGGAAGCAGAAGCAGTGGATCAAGTGGTAAATCCAGATGTCTGTCCCGAAAGCTTTGGGGCTTTCAAGACTTGAGAAGCAGCCCCTTCCCCGCCTGCCCCCACAGCCACCAGAGTAACCCAGTGCCCTGTCAAAAAAATGTAACACCCCTGGCCATGCTTACTCATCCAGGTGTCAGTAAAGAAATGCACCCTAGGAGACACAGAGTTTTTAAAGTAAAATGTAATATTGTCTGTGACATCATGATGTAGCGTAGGCACAGCTTTATGAGAGAAATAATGGCGACTGGGCAACTGGTACTGGGGGACTGTGACGGCCATTAGGTTTCAGAAACACGCTGTATCCACCAGGCGGAAAGGCAGCTTTTCCATGGCAACCGATTGGATATGGTGAAGTTCAAGCTTTTCGCTTTGGCATGTATAGGAGTAAATATCCTTTTCCGTGACCAAAACTGTGGGACTGAGGGCTGTCTGCTGTGCTGAGAGAGGGTGGAGTACAGTAGTTTGTTAAAAAAAAAACTGGTGGACTGTGAGGAAGGTGTAGGCGGAGATGTTATGGTGGAATGTGAAACATATGTGTCGCCCCTACAACGGATCGAACCGCTCGGATCCGGGGGTGGTGATTACTCGTGGCTCGAGGGTCTCCGGACCCGTGGGCTAGGGACCACGCTCAAATGGAAAAGGGAGTATTTACAGGGGATTTGGTACAGTTCGTGACGCCACCCATGTTGTACGGTAATTGGGAGTACCGCCGCTGCCGTTGAGAGTACCCAGGGTGATGGAGTGGGGCAGCTAGATGACATTACCCTCAACGGGTAGGGGTAGGCCCCGGGACTTTGGATGGTGATGCGGGGACGCAGTGCAGGGGTCACACGGGTACTCACTCAGCAATGAAGCAGACGCTGACAACAGGGTAAACCAAGTCTCTGACTACCGTTGCCTCTCGAGGGGAGCTCCTCCGGGTCCCGTCCTCTGCAGCACTGCCAGTGGTCCGTAACCTGCCTCCTGGCACAAAAGTTTAGATTGTCCGTTGTGGCCCAGTAGCTTTCGAGGCCCCGCTCCCCACTATGGCTAAGTGAAGGAGCCTGCTCTCAGGAGCTCACGCTTGGGATTTCAGTGGGCCGCTTGCTAGGAAATCCTTATCCCCCTCGTTGCACTAGTGCCCCGATCTCTGAGCTCGACGGGAACAGTCCATAAAGGCCCTGTCCTCCGCAGGTTAATTAGGTCGGGGAGAAGCTTCAGGCGACCCGGCAGTGTCCGTGTACCCCGACGTGCCAGTCCCGGACTGGTGAAAGGACCAGGCTGCTGACTGTCCTCCTTGACAGGTTCCAGGCACCTAGCCTCAATCCTCTGCAACTGGGGGGTCTGACTCCTCTAGGTCCAGATCACCATCTGCGACCTAGTTTACTTCTCCCCTGGGAGCTCCAACTCCCAGCTTCCTCAGAGCTCCTCACATCTCGAGGGGTACCACTGAACTGAACTTGACACCTCCCACCTCCCTGTCTGACCCTTAGGTGGGCGGCCCTATTCCTGCTTAAGCAGCCCACTGGTGTGCCTGACAGGTGTGGTGCAAAGTGTATCTAGGATTTGTAAATGCTGATGGAGGCAGTATTGCAGGATGGAGACCCAGAACCATGGGAGTTTGAGTCCTGCATGGGAAGGGCAGATTGTGCAGAACCCTGTGATAACCCGAATAGTCCAGGGCGTCACACATGGCCTGTGAGATTGATCAAAATCCACAGGTATGCCCAGTTCTGTAAGAACTAACAGGTTCTCACTCACCCCTGCTGTAGTTGGTAAAAAAGTGGAGGTTCTGCGGGTGGAGACCTGTGTGAGAACAGTTTTGAGGTTGACAGAGGAGGAAGAACCATCAGATGCAATAAATAGGACGTTGGGTGGTTGGGAATGCCTGCTAGGCCATATTTTAGCCCAGTAAGATTCCCATACTAATGCATGTTTGTTGGTCATGTGACGATTCATGCATGGGGGTAGACAAATTATTTGAATTTTCTGCTTCTACTGAGTCATGTTTTACAAAATTTGTTGAGAACGTTAGCTGGGTCATCCATTCCGGTCACAATAAAACTAAGAGAAAGAGAGCGCAAAATAGTGTCTTATACTTTTATTTTAATATCTGCTGTTACTGTACACTCACCTAGTGTGGTTGTGAGTCACAACCAGCACAAAAAAAGTGTTTTGACTGTGTTGACCATTTATTATATGCTGCAAGGGTATGTTGCCTTATATTACTTTGGTGAATATATCTGTGGTCTCAATGTAATCTCTATGGGTTTTACCTGCAATTGAAATGGGGACTAGACGGGCTATTTACTAATAAAACCCATGACTTTTATTCCCATTGTGGTAATTGGACCATAGTGACCCCTAGTGACATGTTTATTTTACTACAGCATGAGCATGTATAACAATGCCTTAGATTTTTAATGTGATTCCAGTCTGTTGTCTATTTGTATGAATTGTATACAAATGTATATACTGTGTATATATATATTTTATATATATATATATATATATATATATATATATATATATATATATATATATATATATACACTAGAAGGTGGCCCGATTCTAACGCATCGGGTATTCTAGAATTTACGTATTGTGTAGTTAATGTATGATTTTTGTTATATATATAGATGTTGTTGTGTGTAGTTGCCAAGTGTTTGTGTAGAGCACTGTAAATGTTCTGGGTGTTGTCTGGGTGTGGTGGGGTGAGAGCGGTGTTTGTGTGTTGCGTTGTGTGTTGCGTTGTTTGTGGAGCGCTGTGTGTCTGCAGCATTGTGTGTGTGTGGTGCTGTGTGTGTTGCGCGGTTTGTGTGGGTGTTAGTGTGGGGTGCCTGTGTGTGTTTTGGGGGAGGTATGTTTTGTGCAATGTGTGTGTGTTGCACGGTATGTGCGTATATTTGGGTATGCCGTGGTGTTTGTGTGTTGGGTGTTGCGTGTGTGCGGCGTTGTCTGTATGTGTGTGTGTGTGTGTGGGTGGGTGTCTGTGTAGGGCGGTGTTTGTGGTTCCCAGTGTGTGTATGGTGTGTTGTGCGGTGCGCGTGTGGCGGTGTGTGTGTGTTTTGGGGGGAGGTGTGCACCCCCATCGTGCTCTATCCCCCATGCTGCGCACCCCCCATCGTGCTCCATCCCCCATGCTGCGCACCACCCACCGTGCTCCATCCCCCACGCTGCGCACCCCCCATCGTGCTCCATCCCCCATGCTGCGCTCCCCCATCGTGCTCCTTCCCCCATGCTGCGCATCCAAATCCTGTTCCATCCCCCATGCTGCGCACCCCCCATCATGCTCCATCCCTCATGCTGCGCACCCCCCATCATGCTCCATCCGACCTGCTGCACCCCCCCATCGTGCTCCATCCCCCATGCTGTGCACCCCCCATCGTGCTCCATCCTCCATGCTGTGCACCCCCCATCGTGCTCCATCCTCCATGCTGCGCACCCCCCATCGTGCTCCATCATCCATGCTGCGCACCCCACATCGTGCTCCATCCCCCATGTAGCGCACCCCCCATCGTGCTCCATCCCCCATGCTGCGCACCCCCCATCGTGCTCCTTCCCCCATGCTGACCACCCCCCATCGTGCTCCATCCCCCATGCTGCGCACCCCCCATCGTGCTCCATCTCCCATGCTGCGCACCCCCCATCGTGCTCCATCTCCCATGCTGCGCACCCCGCATCGTGCTCCATCTCCCATGCTGCGCACCCCCCATCGTGCTCCATCCTCCATGCTGCGCACCCCCCATCGTGCTCCATCCTCCATGCTGCGCACCCCCCATCGTGATCCATCCTCCATGCTGCGCACTCCCATCGTGCTCCATTCCCCATGCTGCGCACCCCCCATTGTGCTCCATCCCCCATGCTGCGCACCTTCCATCATGCTCCATCCCCCATGCTGTGCACCCCCCATCGTACTCCATCCCCCATGCTGCGCACCCCCCATTGTGCTCCATCCCCCATGCTGCGCACCCCCCATCGTTCTCCATCCCCCATGCTGCGCACCCCCCATCGTGCTCCATCCCCCATGCTGCCCACCCCCCATCGTGCTCCATCCCCCATGCTGCCCACCCCCCATCGTGCTCCATCTCTCATGCTGCGCACCCCCCATCGTGCTCCATCTCCCATGCTGCGCACCCCCCATCATGCTCCATCTCCCATGCTGCGCACCCCCCATCGTGCTCCATCCTCCATGCTGCGCACCCCCCATCGTGATCCATCCTCCATGCTGCGCACCCCCCATCGTGCTCCATCTCCCATGCTGCACACCCCCATCGTGCTCCATCTCCCATGCTGCACACCCCCCATCGTGCTCCATCTCACATGCTGTGCACCCCCCATGAAGCTCCTTTCCCCATGCTGCGCATCCGCATCGTGCTCCATCCCCCATACTGCGCACCCCCCATCATGCTCCATCCCCCATGCTGTGCACCCCCATCGTGCTCCATTCCCCATGCTGCGCACCCCCCATCGTGCTCCATCCCCCATGCTGTGCACCTTCCATCGTGCTCCATCCCCCATGCTGTGCACCTTCCATCGTGCTCCATCCCCCATGCTGCGCACCCCCCCCATCGTACTCTATCCCCCTTGCTGCGCACCCCCATCGTGCTGCATCCCCCATGCTGTGCACCCCCCATCGTGCTCCATCCCCCATACTGCACACCCCCCATCGTGCTCCATCCTCCATGCTGCGCACCCCCCATTGTGCTCCATCCCCCATGCTTCGCACCCCCCATCGTGCTCCATCTCCCATGCTGCGCACCCCCCATCGTGCTCCATCCTTCATGCTGCACACCCCTCATCGTGCTCCATCCCCCATGCTATAATAGTCTTCCTATTATACTCAGAGAGGAGTATAATAGAAGGACTATAATAGGAAGAGTAGTCCTGGGGAAAGAGGCCTATAATGGGAGGAGTGGTCCTGGGGAAAGGGGAGTATAATGGGAGGAGTAGTTCCGGAGGGGAGGTGTATAGGTGCCCAACGTGTGCAGGGGCGGGGCCGAGCGGGCTAACGTGTGCCGGGGGCGGGGCCCAGCGGGCCACCGTGGGCAGGGCTGAGCGGGTCACCGGGTGCGGGGCCGAGCGGGTCGCCGGGGGCGGGGCCGAGCGGGCCAACGCGTGCTGAGGGCGGGACCGAGCGGGCCAACGTGTGCCGGGGCGGGGCCAAGTGGGCCGCCGGGGGCGTGGCCAAGCGTGCCAACATGTGTCCTTGAGGTGGAGCCGAGCGGGCGAGGCGTCAGCGTATGCCGGCTCCCGGCACATGTGTACCGGGAGCCGGTGTACACTGGTAACCATGATACACATCGGGTAACTAAGGGAAGCGCTTCCTATAGTTACCCGATGTGTATCATGGTTACCAGCGTACACCGGCTCTGTCACGGTCCCAGCATCGCAAAGTTATGCCCGCCGGGGGCAGGGCAGAGCGTGCCAACGTGTGCCGGGGGCAGGGCTGAGCGGGCGAGGCATCAGCGTATGCCGGCTCCCTGCACATGTGTACCGGGAGCCGGTGTACACTGGAGCGGGCAATGCGTGCGGAGGGCCGGGCCGAGCGGCCAATCCATGCGGGGGGCGGGGCCAGGCCGAGGCGAGCGGCCAATCCATGGGGGGCGGGGCCAGGCCGAGCCCAGCGGCGAATCCGACAGTTGTCACTGTAACGACACTGTCACTGTAACGACACAATTTTGGAGCAAGACAGACAGACAGACTAAGGCAATTATATATATAGATATAAATACTGTATATATATATATATATATATATATATATATATATACACACGATGTTCCACCATGAACTTGTTGCATTTATAATTATTTCTATTGCATTTAATAAAACACTTTTTGATTCATGTTAACATTGGGCATGTGTTCATTCCTTTCTTTTGTTGTACTACAAATTTTTGCCTAAATTGATTGTCCATGCTTGCCGTCATATATGACGACAACTCTTACACATATCTTTAAATAAGATTTAGTCACATGAGTTGATTTAATAATGCATGTTGCTCTACTGCAATTTTTTACCTTGGACCCTGCTTTGTCAGGCCCAGATCCAATTGACAAAGATTTTGGGCTTCGGTGCAGATGTAAGAGGGTGACCAGTACTGCCCCCACGTCCCCGCTGGTGACTAATGGTGCAGGATGCATTGTATTAATGTGTGTTTTTATTCCTCCCCCTGTGTAGTAAGGCCAGCTGCCACTAGAGATCATGGGTCCCAGGTCCCTCAGAGGGAAGGGATGGACTGAGTACTGCAAAACGGCCGCTGTCATCACGTTGCGAAAATTCTCAAATTCCACAAGTCTAATCAGCAACATTTCCATGGCAAGCAGTCATAATATACAAGCACATAGCACCTTGTGTACTTTCTCCATTGATATCTGGACCACATGTAAAGCTTTCTCTTTAATTGTGCGCTTCAAGCATTTGAGTAAACACAGGAGCTGGATGGTTACACTGGTTATGGCCTCATTGTCACTGTTTGTGTTTTGTTTCTTTTCACTTACAGGATTATGTGTTTCAGAGACGCCTCTTATTACTACTCCAGGGCTTGATGGCAGCTATTTTTTTACAAATCACAGCTGCCGTTAACCTCTTATATTACCCCAATTGCCACCACACCAGGGCAGTCGGGATGAGCTGGGTAAAGTACCAGCATTGGCACATCTAATGTGATGTGACAATTCTGGGCAGCTGTGGGCTAGTATTTTTAGGATCGGAGTTCATTATCCGTGGCTCCTCCCATCTTGACAATTTCAGCCTCCACCCTTCTGTTTTACTGTGGCTGGTTATCAAAAATGGGGGAGATGTTATGCCTTTTTTTAAATTATTTATTTAAATACTTTAAAATATAATGGTGTAGGATCTCCTCTATTTTAATATCCAGCCACATTAAAGCTCACAGGTGGGGGCTGCAGTCTGTAGCTGTTATTTTACCCAAACTGGCAATCAAAATAGGGCGGGAGCCCATTTCATTTTTTTATATTATTTATTTACTTATTTTTACACTACAATACAAAAAACTGACTGCAACCAATCAAAGACATGGACACAGGTTTGGGGGCATGTATAGCAGTCTACAATAAATCACAAACCATGGCACAGAGAGTGGGTGGGGCAAGCAGTGAATATTGATGAACCTTAATTGTTACGAGGGGGACCCGGGGAAGCGTGCCAAGATGGGGAATGGACAGCTTCCGCCGGTCAAGGTCCACTGTGCGGTGTAAGGGACCGCTGCTATGGTGGGTGAAGAGTGAGCGGGTTGCTGCTAGCGATCGTCTGGAATGTCACAGACGATCTATGTACACCGGTCTGCCCTAACCCGTGTGGGTTGTATGGCAGGGATCACACGGCTCGGTGTACCTGTTGCACGGGGAAGCACAGAGGTGCCCACGCACGTGTGCCAGTGCAAGTCACGAGAATATGGCACGAGGGTAGCACAGAGGTGCCCACACACGTGTGCTTTCAATAACCAGGTGAGTCCAGTGGAGACTCGAGGAGCTCACCTGGGACAGGAACACGGCCTGTAGAAGGAGCTACTGCCGGAGCAGCAAGGCAGGGACACGGCCTGCAAACCAGGTGCTGCCTAAGCAGCAAGGGCCAAGCCCACAGAAGAAGATAATGCCTGAGCAGTGGCGTGGCAGCACGCTGCCAGACATCCAAACATAGAAGGACGGTCGCGCGCCGCCATGATGGCAGGAGGAGCTTTTAAGGGCGGGCGCGAGGCGGAGATGATGGACTTGACCCAATCAGGATCCACGACATCCCAGCCTGGCCAGTCAGGATTCACCACGTCACCAGCCTTGTCATCAAGCCGTGTGACGTCAGTGGGCGAATCAGGATCCACCAAGCATAGCACATGCTCACCCTCCTGCCTCTGGGAAATAGAGGCGGGATCCTCGGTCTCACAATGTGTAGAGATAACGGGAGTCTCACTGCTTCCCTGAGCAGAAAATCTCTGCACATTGCGCAACCTCACGGACCTTCGAGGCTGCTGAGCAGGAGGAGCTGTGGCAGGCAAGGAATGGGAGACCGCCTCATTTCTTGCAACAGGAGTACCACTAGGTGTCACCCTTGTGCTGCCTCTCTGAGGAGGTTTCTCCTGCACTCTGCGCAGTCTGGCAGACCTTCGGCGCTGCTGAGCAGGAACGCTCGTGGCAGGCAAGGAGACTGTCTCATTCCTTGCCACAGGAGAGCCACGAGGTGTAACATTACCCCCCCATCTAGGCCCCCCCCCCCTGCCCGTGCTCGAAGGCCGCTATCAAACCCGGGGCGTGGATATGATCCTCCAATTCCCAGGATCTATGCTCCGGACCACGGCCGACCCACTCCACGAGGTAGTACCTCCTGCCCCGTATAACTTTTGTCTCCACAAGCTTCGCCACCTCAGAGTCGTCGGGCGGGGAGTCAGTTTGAGGCGTCAGGGACCCCGAGAACTTATTAAGTCGTACGGGTTTCAGGAGGGACACGTGAAAGGTGTTGGCTATAGCCCAGCGTGGAGGGAGCTGGAGTCGGTATGCCACCGGGTTCACCTGCTCTAGCACTTTAAACGGACCCAGGTACCTAGGGGCGAACTTGGCTGCCTGTACCCGTAGGTTAACATTCTTAGAGGACAGCCACACTAGGTCACCAGGGGCGAAGGATGGTGCAGGGCGGCGGCGCTCATCAGCCGTTGTCACCATCCGG
Organism: Anomaloglossus baeobatrachus; assembly: GCF_048569485.1. Taxonomy (NCBI): domain Eukaryota; kingdom Metazoa; phylum Chordata; class Amphibia; order Anura; family Aromobatidae; genus Anomaloglossus; species Anomaloglossus baeobatrachus. The sequence goes on along the minus strand of NC_134354.1, from coordinate 264,221,892 downwards.
TCTTTAGCCCTCTTAAGGGCCTCTTGGGTGTTATCCCAGATCTCCCGGGCCTCGGTCGCCCAATCCTCCACTCTAGGATCGGGTGACGTAATGGGCATCGGAACCGGGATTCTGTCCGTTATTGAGCAGGAACGGAGTCTGACCAGAGGATTCATGGACCGAATTATTAATGGCAAATTCGGCCCAAGGAAGGAGGTTAGCCCAGTTGTCGTGGTGCGCGGAGATAAAATGGCGGAGGTAAGTTACCAAGGTCTGATTGGTCCTCTCTACCAGTCCATTGGTTTCGGGATGGTATGCGGAGGAGATGTTCAGCTCTATCTGCAGGAGCTTACAGAGCTCTCTCCAGAAGCGAGACGCGAACTGGGGACCCCGGTCGCTCACCACCTTGTCAGGCATGCCATGCAGCCTAAATACATGCCTAATGAATAAGGTGGCGAGAGCACGTGACGTCGGGAGTCGTGGGAGAGGCACCAAGTGGACCATTTTAGAGAAGTGATCCGTGATGACCCATACGACCTTGTGACCTGCTGACTTGGGCAGATCTCCCAGGAAGTCCATTCCCACCACTTCCCAGGGACGATCCGGCACTGGCAGTGGGTGAAGAAGACCTGCCGGTCTCTGCCGGGACGGCTTATTCCGTGCACACGACATACAGGCTCCCACATACTCCTGTATGTCCTGGGGTAGTCTCGGCCACCAATAGTGCCTAGTCACAAGGTCTCTGGTCCTTTTGACCCCAAAGTGACCCCCGACCTTGGAGGCATGGGCCCACGATAGCACCTCATTCCGTAGTTCAGGGGGAACGAGGGTCTTGCCAGGTGGCACCTGGTCCAAAGAAGTGGGAGTGACCATCCTCAAGCTGTCCGGGGGTAGTATAAGACGAGGCTCCTCCTCGTCCTCCTCCAACACAACCATACAACGTGACAAGGCATCGGCCCGTACGTTCTTCTCACCGGCCAGGTGGCGGATAATAAAGCGGAACCGGGAGAAGAACAAGGACCAACGGGCCTGCCTTGGGTTCAGGCGTTGTGCTGTCTGGAGGTATGTGAGATTTTTATGGTCGGAAAATACTTCAAATGGATGCTTCACACCCTCCAGGAGATGCCGCCATTCCTGGAATGCTAGTTTCATCGCCAGTAACTCCCTATCCCCTATGGAGTAGTTCCTCTCGGCCGGAGAAAAGGTTTTGGAGAAAAAGAAACATGGATGCTTCCTTCCTCGTTCGTCTTTCTGGTACAGGACTGCACCAGCACCGACCGAAGAGGCGTCTACCTCTAGTAGAAAGGGTTTGGAGATGTCTGGACGATGAAGGATGGGAGCTCTGGAGAAGTAAGTTTTGAGAGTGTGAAATGCCTCTACCGTTTCCCGTGTCCATGCTTTGGGATTAGCGCCCTTGCGGGTAAGGGCAATGATGGGTGCTGCCACCGTCGAGAAGTTGGGAATGAACTGGCGATAATAATTGATAAACCCCAAGAATCGCTGGATCGCTTTCAGCGAGCAGGGCTCAGGCCATTTCATCACTGTCTCCAACTTCCCCGGATCCATTGCTAACCCCTGACTGGACACGATATACCCCAGGAACGGCAAGGATTCACGTTCAAAAACGCACTTTTCTAGCTTAGCATATAACGAATGAGTGCGGAGCCTCTTAAGTACTCGGATGACATCCCTCCGATGGGTGGCAAGATCGGGGGAGAAGATAAGGATATCATCCAGGTATGCAACCACGGAAAGATACAAATCCCGGAAAACATCATTCACAAAGTCTTGAAATACGGCGGGGGCATTGCAGAGTCCGAAGGGCATTACGAGATACTCGTAGTGACCGTCCCTGGTGTTGAAGGCGGTCTTCCACTCATCGCCCTCTCGGACTCGCACTAGATTATACGCCCCGCGTAGATCCAGCTTCGTGAAGATCTTTGCCCCGCGGAATCGATCAAATAACTCCGTAATGAGGGGCAAAGGGTATTTGTTTTTGATCGTGATTGCATTTAATCCCCTGTAATCGATACAGGGGCGTAGATCCCCTTCCTTCTTTTGCACGAAGAAGAACCCCGCACCGGCCGGTGAAATAGACTTGCGAATGAACCCTTTTGCCAGGCTGTCCTGAATATATTTGGACATAGCCTCCGTCTCTGGAGCAGAGAGGGGATACACTCTGCCCCTAGGGGGCTCGGAGCCTGGCTTCAGGTCTATTCGGCAATCGTATGGCCGGTGGGGAGAAAGGGTATCTGCGGCCCTCTTGGAGAAGACGTCCCTGTAGGCCTCATAAGGTGTCGGTAAACCTGGCTCCCCTGTATTCCCTGAGGACCCAACCGACCTAATGGTAGCAGCTGGTTCGGTAGTCACGAGGTGCTCCCTACAGGATCCTGCCCATGATGAGATCTCCCCTGTTGCCCAGTTGAGTATAGGAGCATGCTGTCTCAACCAGGGGAGGCCCAGTAGGATCTCATCCGTCCCCCCTGGAAGCACCAGGAAGGACACCTGCTCATGGTGTCCTGGTGGTACTTCCATCCTGAGAGGGATGGTGATCTGGGTGATGGGATCGACTAGTAGGGACCCGTTGACTACCCGAACCCTGAGTGGCTTGGGCAAGAGAACCAGGGGAACTGAGTATCGGGTTGCCAGGGAGGTCGAAATGAAATTGCCATCAGCGCCTGAGTCCAGGCAGGCCAGAGCAGAGAAGAGAGTAGTGCCAAACTGCAACTGGGCGCTGATAGTCAACCTAGAGGGAGAAGCAGCGTCTAGTAACCCCCCTCTGATGGAAACTAGACGCTGTCTTTTCCCGACGGTTTGGGACATCGGGTAGCTATGTGTCCCCTCTGCCCACAGGAAAAGCAGATGACACCAGACCGAGAACCTGGGGTAGAGGAGACCGCTTTGGACACCTCCATTGACTCCACGGAGTCGCCTACAGAGCTGGCTGGGAGACCTGTCTGGTGGAATACGGGAGCCAGACGCTTTTTAGGCCGTGAGGACGTGGGTGCTAAAGAGACCTCGAGCCTCCGCTCCGCCTGGCGGATGTCTATGCGAGAGGCAACCACAATCAAGGACTCTAAAGTAGCAGGCACCTCACGCGTGGCCAGTGCGTCTTTGACGAACCCTGCCAGGCCCTCCCAGAACACAGGGACAAGGACCTTATCGGGCCAGTCCAGCTCTGCGGCATGTGTCCTAATGTGTACGGCAAAGTCCCCGACTGAAGCGGACCCTTGCCGAAGTCGTAGGAGGCGCAGCGCGGAGTCGTGGGTGACTTGAGGCCCGAGGAACACCATTCTCATGGCCCCAAGATAAGATGCTAAGTTATTCACCACCCGATCTCTGCGCTCCCACAACGGCGTGGACCACTTCAGCGCTCTCCCTGTGAGCAGGGACTGGACGAAGGCTACCTTCGCCTTCTCGGTAGCGTAAAGAGTCGTGGACAGCTCTAAGTAGGTGGTAACTTGGTTTATAAACCCACGGCACTCGGAGCTGTCCCCGCTAAAGCGCTCTGGAAGCGCAAGGCGAGGAGACCTTCCGCCCAATAGCACAGCCTGGGTAGCCGCCTGGGTGGCGACTGTCGTCAGAGCAGTCTTGTCGGAGGAAGACTGCTCCACTGCTGCCAAACGTGATTCCAACTGCTGCACATAACGCAGCAACTGCTGCTGCTCTTCAGCCATAGCCAGACCTTTGGCGCGACTGTAATGTTACGAGGGGGACCCGGGGAAGCGTGCCAAGATGGGGAATGGACAGCTTCCGCCGGTCAAGGTCCACTGTGCGGTGTAAGGGACCGCTGCTATGGTGGGTGAAGAGTGAGCGGGTTGCTGCTAGCGATCGTCTGGAATGTCACAGACGATCTATGTACACCGGTCTGCCCTAACCCGTGTGGGTTGTATGGCAGGGATCACACGGCTCGGTGTACCTGTTGCACGGGGAAGCACAGAGGTGCCCACGCACGTGTGCCAGTGGAAGTCACGAGAATATGGCACGAGGGTAGCACAGAGGTGCCCACGCACGTGTGCTTTCAATAACCAGGTGAGTCCAGTGGAGACTCGAGGAGCTCACCTGGGACAGGAACACGGCCTGTAGAAGGAGCTACTGCCGGAGCAGCAAGGCAGGGACACGGCCTGCAAACCAGGTGCTGCCTAAGCAGCAAGGGCCAAGCCCACAGAAGAAGATAATGCCTGAGCAGTGGCATGGCAGCACGCTGCCAGACATCCAAACATAGAAGGACGGTCGTGCGCCGCCATGATGGCAGGAGGAGCTTTTAAGGAGGTGTAGCTCCAGCCAAGGGCGGGCGCGAGGCGGAGATGATGGACTTGACCCAATCAGGATCCACGACATCCCAGCCTGGCCAGTCAGGATTCACCACGTCACCAGCCTTGTCATCAAGCCGTGTGACGTCAGTGGGCGAATCAGGATCCACCAAGCATAGCACATGCTCACCCTCCTGCCTCTGGGAAATAGAGGCGGGATCCTCGGTCTCACAATGTGTAGAGATAACGGGAGTCTCACTGCTTCCCTGAGCAGAAAATCTCTGCACATTGCGCAACCTCACAGACCTTCGAGGCTGCTGAGCAGGAGGAGCTGCGGCAGGCAAGGAATGGGAGACCGCCTCATTTCTTGCAACAGGAGTACCACTAGGTGTCACCCTTGTGCTGCCTCTCTGAGGAGGTTTCTCCTGCACTCTGCGCAGTCTGGCAGACCTTCGGCGCTGCTGAGCAGGAACGCTCGTGGCAGGCAAGGAGACTGTATCATTCCTTGCCACAGGAGAGCCACGAGGTGTAACATTTAATTAAGAGAAGAGAGTCTGACTGCAGTGTGATCCTCAAGACAACATGGTATCTATAACTATCTTGTTCTTAATAGTTAGTGATGAGCGAGTATGCTTGTTACTACTCGGTACTCGCACGAGTATCACTGTACTCGGGCTACTCGGCGGGGACCGAGTAATCTCGCGATACTCGTGCTGTACTCGTGCTGTACTCGTGCTGTACTCGTGCTGTACTCGTGCTGTACTCGTGCTGTACTCGTGCTGTACTCGTGGTCTTCATGTTGGCGCTCTTTTGAGAGCCAGCCCTCATGCAGGGATTGGCTGGCAGACCACTGCAATGCAACAGCCCTGTTAGTTGTGGAATTGCAGTGATTGGCCGGCCTGCACAGCGTGACCGAGCCTTTATGCCGGCGGGCGCGCTGTGCTCTGCACACAGCCATCCAGACAGTGAGTGCAGGGAGAGTGTTGCTGCTTCAGGGAAAGGTTTGCGGCCCTTTATAGCTATTTCCGTAGCAGGGCTGCAAACAGTGTGACCAGAAGTCCTTCTCAGGACTATTATAGTTGTATATAGGCAGGCAGGGTATAGCCAGGTCGGAGTACAGTAGCAGAGTCCTTCTCAGGACTATTGTTGCTGTATACAGGCAGGGTATAGCCAGGTCGGAATACAGGCTAGTGACCAGAAGAGTCCTTGTCAGGACTATTGTAGCAGTATACAGGCAGGCAGGCAGGCAGGGTATATAGCCATTCCTAGTGGTGACCGTATACCAGCCTTCATCATATCTGGGGCTGGTGTACACAGTCTAAACCAGTCCAGATAGTGTCAGACTTCTCAGTAATTGTCGCTCCTAAAAACCTGTTAGGTTCTTAGTGCGTCCGTGCTTGCATTTAAAAACCGCACGTGTGTGCCTGTCGGTGGCAGCGTACAGGTGCACGTTTTGCACAAACTATTATATAACGCACAAGTCTAGTGTATAATACACGTCAGTCAGCAGTGTCTGATAGTGTCAGACTTCTCAGTAATTGTCGCTCCTAAAAACCTGTTAGGTTCTTAGTGTGTCCGTGCTTGCATTTAAAAACCGCACGTGTGTGCCTGTCGGTGGCAGCGTACAGGTGCACGTTTTGCACAAACTATTATATAACGCACAAGTCTAGTGAATAATACACGTCAGTCAGCAGTGTCTGATAGTGTCAGTCTTCTCAGTAATTGTCGCTCCTAAAAACCTGTTAGGTTCTTAGTGCGTCCATGCTTGCATTTAAAAACCGCACGTGTGTGCCTGTCGGTGGCAGCGTACAGGTGCACGTTTTGCACAAACTATTATATAACGCACAAGTCTAGTGAATAATACACGTCAGTCAGCAGTGTCTGATAGTGTCAGACGTCTCAGTAATTGTCGCTCCTATAAACCTGTTAGGTTCTTAGTGCGTCCGTGCTTGCATTTAAAAACCGCACGTGTGTGCCTGTCGGTGGCAGCGTACAGGTGCACGTTTTGCACAAACTATTATATAACGCACAAGTCTAGTGTATAATACACGTCAGTCAGCAGTGTCTGATAGTGTCAGACTTCTCAGTAATTGTCGCTCCTAAAAACCTGTTAGGTTCTTAGTGCGTCCGTGCTTGCATTTAAAAACCGCACGTGTGTGCCTGTCGGTGGCAGCGTACAGGTGCACGATTTGCACAAACTATTATATAACGCACAAGTCTAGTGTATAATACACGTCAGTCAGCAGTGTCTGATAGTGTCAGACTTCTCAGTAATTGTCGCTCCTAAAAACCTGTTAGGTTCTTAGTGCGTCCGTACTTGCATTTAAAAACCGCACGTGTGTGGCAGTCGGTGGCAGCGTCAGGCTCCATATTGTCCCTGGATAGAGACGTGCATGATGGCCTGTAAACCTGAAGTGCCCATTGTAAGGAAGTGGGTCTATTGTAGTATAGCCCTTAGGCAGGGCAGCCAAAAATTTGGAGGCTCCACATTGTCCCTGGATAGAGATGTGCATGAGGGCCCCAAAACATTGTTCCCATTGCAAAGAAGCGGGTCTCCTGTCGTTGTAATGCCCATTCTGAAAGAATGGGCGAAAAAATTTACCACTGGGGGTATACCTGAAACAACGGCCTAACTATTGTAACGGTCATCATGATGGCGCATGAGGAGAAGGAGGAGCAGTCCAGCGATTAGCCAAAGTCCAGAAGTGTGTTACCATGGGTGAGTGGAGGTACATGGCAAATTCCCGTTACAAACTTTAAATTCCGCTGTCATTTGCTGGTGGTGTTGTTATGGATGGGATTTAATACATATTGAATCCATAATGAATATAATCAAGAAAATGCTGGACTAACAAAATGGCCCTTGATTTAGCTTCTTCTTTCTAAACACACCCATGTCTGGTAATTTCAGACATGGGACTTTCCACTTTATCATAAGACATACTTTTATTTTAATACATGCCGAGTTCGCTTAATATAAGATTATGAAATGCATACATATATATTACTCGATGTAAGCTGTTTTTGAAAGTTAACCAATAGGATTATAGTAGGCACCCCTGGCCCTCAGCCAAGGGTCTTTGGATATTATACCCTTTACTTCCCCAAATAAACTCAGAATTCTACATCTATCATGACTGGTTGTCTTTGGTTTGTGTAGATATAGATATCGCATGCAATAAAGGTCTTTAATCTTAGATTTGGAATACAGGTGTCAAAGGGATAGATGCGTATCATATGAATGGCATCAACCTAAATTAAGGCTTTATCATTTGGCGCCCAACATGGGGCTAGGGCGGACGTACGTCCCGGAACCGAGGAAAGCCGTGATATCACCTTCACTCTACCTTGAACACAGAGGCCTGGAGAGTGCAACTCCAAAGAGGTGAGAAAATTTGTGTTATCTTATCTTAGCCTTCTGTGTTAAAAAATTTTTCGGGGGAAGAGTGAGGTGTCGGCTTCCAGAGTCCAGACACTTGATGACCGACCTGTCAAAGCCCTAGCTCCTGAACCCGGTCATAATTAAGACTTTGACACCTGGTATCGCTCTAATCACTGTGTTTGCAGCGAGGCTGGCTGCAAAAAGAGGAAGTTCTATGTGCTTTGTTCGTACTTACTGGTTTACGAAAAAAGAGGAAGTGTCACGAGAATGTACTTTGATATATTGAAGCTGTACTACTTTGAAGTATGCTGTTTATACTGTTTATGTATATAGTGTATACACTGGTGTGGGACGTGTCCGGTCGATAGTCAGTAATTGATAAGACTGAAGATCAGGTACCGAGTCATGGTAAGAGTCCTGACTGTATCCTGGTGCGTCTTCCACAGAGAGGAGACGATAGGGGGATTGGTTTTGGCCGGTACAGTATCATGGTGAGACCCTGACTGTATCTGGTGGAATTTGATGTGTTCTCCGCGATCCTAGGTAGGAGGAACATTGGCAGAATCCCTTGACTTTGGTTTTAAACAGTATTATTGATGTTCTGGACGGACCGTTCAAAGAAGGTGTATATAGTGTGAACAGAGGTTACTAGTACATGAAGTAAGAGATAGTGAGGGTGAATTTAGTATCTATCACCCACGTGACATTTCTTCCTGGTAGGACAGCCCATTTGTGTTTGTGGTTTGTGGACTGAGGTAGAAATTCTGTGTATTCTGTGGATGTGTATAGTCGCTGGTCCAGAAGAGGAAGTGGATTACGGCAGATCAGAAATCCAGGTTGACGTGTTAGTTTTACGTCGTATACCCTTGAAGCATGGGGTCTAATCAGTCCACTCCACACCTGTCAAGTTAACGGCAGAAGAATTAGTAAGCGAACGAGAAAGAAGGAAGTATGTTAAAAATATGAAGTCGCTCTTGAAGGTGGCAGGAATCACTGCCAAGAGAGGGAGATTAGAGGAGCGGGAATGGAAAGATGTTTTGTTAAATAAGCGAGGGATCTTGAAAGATAAAGATCTCCTTATGGATGCTGAGGCATGGTATAGAACGTCAAAGGACGTTAAAAGATTGGCATGGAAAGAGGAATGGGATAGAGATGGTAGATATTTCTATATTGCACCAGCTCAGAAAATGGCACCTCAGGAAGTGGCCAAGCCCATTAGAAAGCAATGCCCACCACCCTATATGTCATCCTCAGAGGGTTGGACTTGTGTAGTTTATCAAACCCAAAATCCTGATTGGCGAGAGACTTGTGCAGTGTGTGGGGCTCCCCGCCCACACAAGGCCACCCCACTGTTTCCTGTTGTAACTAGGGAAGGCATGCCCTTTGTCCCGGCCCCCCTAGCTTCTGCAGACGCCATTGCAGGGTGGGCCGCACCCAGTTCCTCTTCAGCAGCAAATGTAGGACACAAGGCCACTGGCCTATTTGTTGCTGGAGCAACAGAAGGCATCGAGGAGGGGCAGGAATATGACGATGCTGATACATCCCCACCACCAAAACTGTCCCCAGTAGAGAACAAACGCACGATCTCCAGCTATAGAGAAAAGCTACAGGTGCTGCCCTTATTTGAGGATGACAGCCCACACACGGCATCACACCATGATCACGATAGTGTCAGACAAGAACGCCCCAAATATGTGACATGGAAGCCACAGGAGGCGGCAGTTCTAGTAAATTCCCTTCCTGATCCTGATTTATATCCGATGCCTTTCTATAGAAAGATGTGCCAAATCCAGATAACTCACTCTGCCACATATTCTGATTTGTATGGGCTCGCCCAAATTAAAGCTGGAGATTCTTTCTGGCCAGTAATGGAGTCGGGTTTAGAATTGGGGTTTGGTGCTTCCCCAGCTTATTTGCAGACATATGAGTCGGGGGAACAATTCTGTCACAGGCTATGTGAATGGGCAAAAGAACGTCTTACACACCAGTCTGTCTCTCTACAAGACATGGTTCAGGAAAAGGGTGAGACAGTTGAAAAGTTCTATCATCGACTGAATCAGATGTTTTTAGATTTGGGGTTCAGTTATAGAGAGAAAGCCCATACACAGACATGGGTACAATCCTTTGTCTCTGGTCTCCGAGAGCCCATACGCAAACAACTGCAGCTAGTAACCCCTGATTACAGGGTAAAAGACCAAGACACTCTTTTCCAGATAGCAAGAGGCGTTGAGATGAATCTGGCAGGGTCCAAGTCTACACCACGTACAAATGTGTTATTCGCACAGTCACCCAAGGAGAACCAGGAGCTTCAACCCCTCAAGAAGGGTAGAGCATGCTATAGGTGTGAACAGACTGGTCATATCAAAAGAAATTGCAGAACAGTAATTCAGCATAACAGCACCCCCCCAACGTGGGGGGTCCCACAGACCATCAGCAGCAATCACCAGTTGATCTGCCTCCTCCTCCACCTCTCCAATAGGAGATTGGCAAGCTGGATCCACCACCGTCTTTTAACCTGCTATACAATCATACCCCCAAGCAAGCTAGCGGTCCTACTCCTACCATACAGGTGGAAGTAGAAGGGAAATCCATTCCCTTTTTGGTGGATACCGGTGCAGCCAGAAGCGTCATTAGGTATGCAGATTTACCTGACCCAGATTGTCTCACAGATGAAGTTGTCCCATGTGTGGGTATTGATGGAACCACCTGAAGTACTCCAATGACACGTCCCTTGAATCTCAGCCTGCAACCTACACACAGCATGCTTTCACAGCTTGTGGTATCCAACACATGTCCAGTGAATCTTTTAGGCACAGACCTGCTCAGGAAACTACATGCTCGTATCTCTTTCAACAATGATGGTACCGTCTCTTTAACTACCCCCCTGAATCAGGATGAAGGGTCACAAGTGTTCGGTCTTTTCTGTATATCCGAAGATGTGAAGCCCACCTCTGACACCTGGCTGTCACAGGTCCCTGATATACTCTGGTCACAAGGTCCAGAAGATGTTGGAAGACTGCCAGTCCAACCAGTGGAGGTGAAGCTTAAACCAGGAGCCTTACTCCCCCGCAAGCCACAATATCCACTCTCAATTCAACAGTCTGCTGCTATCTCTCATCAGTTAGAATGCTATCTCAAGAATGGAACGATCATACCAACCAAATCTCCCTGCAACACACCGTTGTTTCCAGTAAAGAAGAAAGCAAGAAAAGGAGAGCCAGCTACTTACCGAATGGTCCAAGACTTGCGTGCAGTGAATGAAGCCACAGTGCTGGACACTCCAATAGTGCCTAACCCGCATACTCTGCTGGCAGGCATCCCATCTACTGCTTCCTGTTTTACCGTAGTGGATCTAGCTAATGCTTTCTTCAGTGTCCCATTAAGTGCAGATTGTCAACATCTTTTTGCTTTTACCCATGAGGGCCAGCAGTATGCATGGACAGTGATGCCCCAAGGGACCCAGAACAGCCCATCCATGTTCAGCCAAGCAATGACTGATGTATTAGAACCATGGAGGATCACTCACCCCAATGTAGTCCTGCTTCAATATGTCGATGATCTTCTCCTCTGCTGTGATTCCCTGGAGGAAGCCCAAGAAAACTCAATCTCACTGCTACAATTCCTTGCACTGAATGGATGTAAAGCTTCCAAAAACAAACTCCAATTCTGCCAGGAAAAAGTCGTGTTCTTGGGACACTGCATCTCGCATCAAACTAAACATTTAACTGCAGATAGGAAGTCAGCCGTTGAGCAAATACCACTTCCCCAAAATCACACTCAACTGCAATCCTACCTAGGGATGACGTCATACTGTCGTGCGTGGATAATGGATGCCTCACTGATGATGGAGGCTTTATATGAATGCTTGAAGACTCAGCCATTCAGTTTAACAGAGGAGGCTATAGATGCATTCTACAAGCTGAAAGATATCATATCTTCCTCTCCAGCCCTGGGTTTGCCGGACTATCAAAAACCATTCTGCCTGTTCGTCATGGAGAAAGCAGGACATTCAACGGGGGTTTTGACCCAGTCCCACGGAGGAAGACAGCGGCCCATTGGATACTACTCAGCCAGACTGGATCCTGTTGCCCGAGGAGCACCATCCTGCATGAGAGCGGTGTTTGCAACCCACCTGCTGTTGGACAAGACCTCTGACATCGTTTTAGGTCATCAGTTGAATATCAAGGCTCCACATGACATCACTGCCATCCTGGCACAGACTCAGCCGAAGCATCTCTCTTCCGCTCGTCACTTGCGGCTACAGTGCTCCCTGCTGCTTCCCGACAACGTAACCATCTCCCGGTGTGCGGTCCTTAACCCTGCTACTCTCCTCCCTCTCCCATGGGGGGAGTGTGAGTGTGAGTGTCCCACCTCTGACACCTTGGTGGAAGAGGCAGTCGACTCAGGCATAGCACAGCATGATTGCCTTGCTCTCATGAGGCAGGAAACCTCCGGATTCGATACCGTGAAAGATACACCCTTAGAAGACCCTGACTTAACCCTCTTTGTGGATGGATCAAGATATGCAGATAAAGAGGGGCAGTTTCGCACGGGGATAGCGGTGGTAACAGAAGATGCTGTGATGATGACACAGGCGCTACCCGCATCCTTGTCTGCTCAAGAAGCTGAGATACGCGCTCTCACTGAAGCCTGCAAGATGGCGGCTGGAAAGAAGGTGAACATTTACTCTGACTCCCGCTATGCATGGGGAATCGCTCACGATTATGGACCAATATGGAAGGCGAGGGACTTCATCACCACAAATGGAACACCTGTACGCCACCACAAGGCCGTAAAAAAACTGATGGAGTCTTTGCTATTGCCAGATACAGTCGCGGTGATCAAGGTCAAGGCCCACACTGGGGGAACCTCAAAGGAAGCACTGGGAAATGCCCTCGCTGACAGAACAGCCAAAGAAGCAGCACTGCAAGCACTCGTCACTGAAGTGACCAAGTTATGCTCCCTAACCAATCCTGAAGAACAAGAAGAGGGGAAAGATGGAAAGTCCTGGGAAGACATGGTCCATATTCTTCAGAAGCAGGCCTCGAAGGAAGAGAAAGACAAATGGATCCAAGATGGAGCAGTACAGAACGAGAAACATCTGATACTGGAAAAAGGGAAACCATGCCTTCCGCGTGCTCTTTACCCGATGGTGGCCAGATGGGCCCATGGCATTACACATCAGTCAAAGATGAAGATGCACAATCTTGTGAGAGAATACTATCACGCACCTGGATTTTCCACTGCAGCAGCAAACTACAAGAAAGGATGTCTGGTCTGCGCCCGATGCAACCCTGGGAAAACGGAGAAGATGCCTCAGAAGTGTACACCCAAGCCGTTGTACCCCTTCCAGCGCATACAGATAGATCACATCCAGATGCCTCACTCAGGAGGATTCGAATACGTCTTGGTGGTGATAGATATCTTTTCCGGATGGCCAGAAGCGTTTCCAGTCAAGAACCAATCCGCGAAGACAACGATGAAGAAACTTCTCACGGAGATAGTGTGCAGATATGGACTCCCGGAGACCATAGAGAGTGACCAGGGCCCTGCTTTTACTGCTAACTTGACCAAAGAGCTATAGCAGGCCCTGGGTACTGAATTGGCTCTACACACCCCGTATCACCCTCAGAGTAGTGGGAAAGTTGAGAGGTTGAATGGGACACTGAAAGCAAAAATGCTTAAGGCAGCGCAGGAGACGGGGAAGCCATGGCATGAGAGTCTTCCCCTTGCATTGTTCAGTGTCAGACACACCCCAACAGGAGCCCACAAGTTGAGCCCCTATGAGATCTTGTTTGGTAGCGCCCCCAGATTAGGGTTGTACTTTCCACAACAGCTATCCTTGCAGTACGATACTCTGACTAAGTTTGTTGTGGAGCTGGCTAAACATTTGACTAAAGTACATTCTCGAGTTTTCTTTTCCATTCCAGATCCTCAGGACCTAGAAGGCTCACACCAGATCCAACCAGGTGACTGGGTCCTCATCAGGAAATTCACCAGACGTACCCTTGAGCCCAGATACGACGGGCCATTCCAGGTCCTTCTGACAACTACTACCGCTGTTAAAGTTGAAGGAAGACCCACATGGATCCACGCATCTCACTGCAAAAAGATGCCGGACCCGGGAGCAGGAGACGGCTGTCTCCCATCTTCTACCTAAGTCTGCTACATTCCATTTTCTTGGGGATGGTGACTGGCCAAGGGGCAATATCCAGAGAAAATGGGGTGGTTACTTTCTGGTTTAATGTGTCCGTTCCCTCTACCTCATACCAGTTTGACTACTGCGACATAGTGATCCCATGCCCTACTCCCAATAACCAGTATCTTCTACACCAACGGGGTACACATTACATATGTATAACCACTGCTGAAACCGGATGGGGTTCAAATTGTGAGAAATGGTCCTTTGTAGGGTGGACCACTGGTAATGTAAACTGGGGATACATGCCCACTTAAGCTGTAGAACGCAAAGACAGGTTTGGGAAAAGCTTACTGGCTCGCATGACACTGACAAAAGGCAGATTCAGGGGAGAAAGGGGCATAAGAGATGGAGAAGACACCGACATTCAGTGTCCAATAGATGGGGGCATGACAATGTTTTTAAACATCGAGAATCCCTCTGAAGGTGACCAAGGACTGTACGTACTAAGCACATATGGGGACATACCTGTACCTACTGCGACAGGAAAGTTTTGGCTCAAAGACATAGTGAACAAGCCTTCACACCACACCTGGGATATACAGAAAAGGGAACTGATAAGAGGGGCAAGATACATGACAGACATGACCTATGAAGACAAACTTGCTCTGGAAACCGGGTATTCAGACTCAAATCTCTGGTTAGAGTGGCTGAGGTACACCGCAACAAGTAACAACAGGTCAGCATGTATTGTGTGTGCCACAGCTAGGCCTCACTTGGGTACGGTTCCTTTCCCCATAGATCCCAGAACAGATGAAAAAGGTTTTATTGCATATTGTCTCTTTTCAATAACACCATAGCCCTTTTAAAAAGATGCCGAAAGGTAGCACAAATGTACACTCCCTACCAGTGGAACGAATCTGTCGGGCATGGGATCACCCCCTATCCCGGAAATTATGCCTGTTTTGAACGCACTGCCCAGGGATTAGCAGTAGGTAAATTGCCACCAAATTTCTGTAACAATACCATAAAAATATACAATGGCCCTTATGATGATTCCCTGTTTACCAATCAACATAGTCAATTACCCGATGTAAACGGGGTCTTATTTTCATGTCTCCACAAAGCCAGTATACAAGTACCTTGGACCGGGCAATGTGCCCTAGTAAAAGTGCTCATGCCATTCCACATATTTGAGTTGCCTGAAGTGAACAAAGCCATTCAGGAACGCCAGCCCCTAAACAGACAGAAAAGGGAATCAGAAATAAAAGGATCCTTTGACCCTCATGTTTATGTTGATTCAATTGGTGTTCCTAGAGGAGTGCCGGATGAATTCAAAGCCAGAAATCAAGTAGCAGCCGGTTTTGAATCAATCATCCCCATAATAACGGTAAACAAAAATGTAGATTGGATAAACTACCTGTATTACAACCAACAACGCTTTGTAAATTACACCAGATACGCCCTAAAAGGAATTGTTGAACAACTAGGACCCACCTCAGTTATGGCCTTTCAAAATAGGATGGCCCTCGACATGATTCTGGCAGAAAAGGGGGGAGTCTGTAAAATGATAGGACCTAACTGCTGTACTTACATACCCAATAATACTGCTCCCGATGGTAGCATAACTAAAGCCCTAAAAGGCCTCACTGATTTGTCCGAAGAACTGGCCAAAAACTCAGGCACACAACAATGAGACACTTGGTTTGGGTGGTGGAGAGGGTGGCAAGATGCGCTTATTAAACTAGGAATGATTCTTATCTGTGTCTTGACAGTGTTGATCTTGATCATGTGCTGCGTGGCTCCATGCATCAGGAGGATGATATCTAAGACCATGGATGAGACGATGACCATGCATGCCGCTATTGATGACCTTCCACCACCGCCTGAGGAGTATGAGGCTCTGAGTGCAACCAGCCCCGATGAGTATGAACTGATGAGAGGACCACCACCACCGCCTTCTACTCCTCCCCCTTCACCTCGGATCCTGTATGCCACTGTGGAACGTGGCCAAGAGGACACCTAAGTGACAGGAACTGTTTCTTCTGTCATCCTGTGCTTTCCACTTCCCCTTTGATCATTTGCTGAACAAGTCCATTTGTTTTGTCCTTTTGATATACAGCGTGTCTTGCCTAGTCTTGGACTCAGGGTATGATGATTTCAGATCAGGGTTTGTTAGGAAATAGGGGTACGCTGGAGGCCCGGCCCTGATCACCTTTAGGTCTACCGTCAGGATGAGGGATAGAACAGGGTCCCCAGTTATAGGGTTAGCTTAGGAATACCCTGTATAATGTATACGCAAAGACACGCTGGAACATGCCGGGACAGATGGATGGACTTGATGAAAAAGATTTTTTGGTTATCTTCAAAAGGGGGACTGTTATGGATGGGATTTAATACATATTGAATCCATAATGAATATAATCAAGAAAATGCTGGACTAACAAAATGGCCCTTGATTTAGCTTCTTCTTTCTAAACACACCCATGTCTGGTAATTTCAGACATGGGACTTTCCACTTTATCATAAGACATACTTTTATTTTAATACATGCCGAGTTAGCTTAATATAAGATTATGAAATGCATACATATATATTACTCGATGTAAGCTGTTTTTGCAAGTTAACCAATAGGATTATAGTAGGCACCCCTGGCCCTCAGCCAAGGGTCTTTGGATATTATACCCTTTACTTCCCCAAATAAACTCAGAATTCTACATCTATCATGACTGGTTGTCTTTGGTTTGTGTAGATATAGATATCGCATGCAATAAAGGTCTTTAATCTTAGATTTGGAATACAGGTGTCAAAGGGATAGATGCGTATCATATGAATGGCATCAACCTAAATTAAGGCTTTATCAGTGTGGTGAAGTCTGGCCCAATCCAACCCTTGTTCATCTTGATTAGAGTCAGCCTGTCAGCATTTTCAGCTGCCAGGCGGGTGCGTTTATCTGTAATGATTCCACCTGCGGCACTAAAAACACGCTCTGACAAAACGCTAGCGGCAGGGCAGGCCAGGATTTCCAAGGCGTAGAGAGCCAATTCATGCCACGTGTCCAGCTTGGATACCCATTAATTGTAAGGCACAGAGGAATGTCGGAGTACAGTTGTTTGATCTGCAAGGTACTCCTTGAGCATCTGGGCAAACTTAGGATTTCTTGTGGCACTACCCCGCACCTCAGGGGCTGTGGTATGTGAGGGGCTGAGAAAACTGTCCCACATCTTAAAGACTGTTCCCCTACCTCTTGCGGATTGGACTTGTGCCCCTCTCGGCTGTACGCCTTGGTTGTCCACTGATTCCTGACCTATGCCGCTAGCGTTTTGTGAGGGGAATGCTTTGCCTACTTCCGTGACTATGGCCTTCTGGAACTGCTGCATTTTGCCTGACCTCTCCGCCTCGGGAATAAGAGACATAAAGTTCTCCTTTTAGCGTGGGTCTAACAGTGTTACCAACCAGTAATGATTGTCGGCCAAGATGTTCTTAACGCGAGGGTCACGAGACAGGCAGCTTACCATAAAGTCAGCCATGTGTGCCAGACTCTTAACAGCCATCACATCAGTATCCTGACCAACACGATGACTGAACATGCTGTCCTCCTCCTCCTCCTCATCATCTACCCTGTCCTCTGGCCAGCCACGCTGAACCGAGGATATGACTGCATGTCATATCCTCAATTTGGCCAGAGAGTTGCTCCATGTCTTCATCCTCCTCCTCGTCATAGTCCTCCACTGCACGTTGTGATGAGACGAGGCTGGGCTGTGTGTTATCACCCACACCCACTACTGTTTCTTGCTCAAACTCATCGCGCTCCGCCTGCAATGCATCATGGTTGTTTTTTGAGCAGAGACCATTTTAGAAGGCAGAGAAGCGGTATGGTGATGCTAATAATGTCGTCATCGCCGCTCACCATCTTGGTGGAGTCCTCAAAGTTTTGGCGGATGGTACATAGGTCGGACATCCATCTCCACTCCTCAGGTGTTATGTGTGGAGTTTGACCCATTTCCCTACGGCTTAGGTGATGCAGGTACTCAACAACTGCCCTCTTCTGCTCACATATCCTGACCAACATGTGCAGAGTTGAATTCCAACGCGTGGGGACATCACACACCAGTCTGTGAGCCGGAAGATGCAAATGGCGCTGAAAGCCGGCAAGGCCGGCTGAAGCAGTAGGTGACTTTCGAAAATGTGCAGACAGGCGGCGAACTTTTACCAGCAGATCAGACAGCTCTGGGTATGACTTTAGAAACCGCTGAACCACGAGGTTGAGCACATGGGCCACGCATGGACCATGTGTCAGCTGGCCTCGCCTCAAAGCCGCCACCAGGTTCCGGCCATTGTCACACACAACCTTTCCTGACTTTAGGTTCAGAGGTGTGAGCCAGTGATCTGCATGCTGTTTCAGAGCTGTCCACACCTCTTCTGCATTGTGGGGTTTGTCACCTATGCAGATTAGCTTCAGCACAGCCTGTTGCCGCTTCGCCGAGGCAGTGCTGCAGTGCTTCTGTGTCGCCCTGGACAAGCCAGGGGCCACAGAGCACAACACTTACACACCCCACACTCCCTGCAGGCACATCATAGTCAAAACACAAAATCCTTGTTGCCTTCCCCAGGGGCTGTTGTCCACACCAGGGGGTGGAGCCAGGTGGTTGGTCTCCACCCACCAAGGAGTTCACAGTCCTGGAGGAGGGAAAACACAGGCAGTGAGAGTTAAGCTAAGGAAGTGGAAGGAGGAAAGTAGTAGAGAGGAGAAAAGTGACAGGAAAGAGCCTGAAGTTGGTCCGGGTGTGTGGCCCAGACAGGACAGCAAGGTTGGCAGGATGTGGTGACCATCTGCAGTGGAGGCCGATTGGAGTCTGCCGTAAGGACCGTGGACGGGTGGTGACCCCGCCGGTACCGGACCGGTATACAAAGAGAAGCCAGCACCATTGGCAGGGGCCTTTCGGATCCCGGCAAGGCTTGGTGTCGCCGTGAATTTGCCAAATCCTTTAGTGAAGGGGACCTCCGGGTTTCCAAACAGCCAAGTCCCGATAGAAGGCAACCGTCCAACCGTGAAGGGGAGACACCGCCACCGCCAAGGGCAACCGTCTCCCAGGGCCAGCGCCTGTGGGCAAAAGGGGCTCCTCCGGCCCATATCCAGGTCGGGGAGCGGGTTACCAGTGGGAAATCATCACTACCAACACTGAACTTAGGTGCAGGGAGAGACAGTCATCACTAACCTGCAGGGAGGAACAACCGCAGCCGTCCGAGGGACCCGTCCATCCAGCCGCTTGTTTTACCGTGAACTGTGTCATCATCATTGGGCTGAGTGAGTACCTCCGTGCCGTGCGGCACAGCGCTGCCCTTGTGACCCTGCACCTCATCAGGCCCCGCAACCCGCCTGTCATCCATCTCTACCCCATCACCGGGCCCCGGGACAACCAACCCTCCTACCCACGGAGGGGAGAAATAACAACAAAGCTGCTCCCTGTCACAGGCTCCCGGGATCCCCGTCCAGAGCAGCGGTGGTGTCCACACAATCACCACAACCGTGGGTGGCGTCACGGACAATATCCCCAAAACCCAAACCACCCCTTTTCACTCACGGGCGAGGAGCGCCGCTCGAGTCCCTGGGATCCGGCCATCGCTCGAGCCACCGAGCAGCAGCAGCCGTAGAGCAGCGGCAGCCGGACCCGAGCAGTGGGAAAGCGCAGCGTCCCCTCCTCCGCCCGCGACACTTCCAGCTTGGGACTGGTGTGGAGGGTAAAGTGGATGAGTATGTGCAGGAGGAGGAGGAGGCTGAGGAGCATGACATTCCGGAGCTGTAGAGTGTGGGTGAAACCCTGACTGAGGTAGGGCCTGCAAAACTTGGTGTGGGAAGGACGTGTTCCGTCCCTCGCTCAGACTGGGTCCTAGCTTCCACAATATTAACCCAGTGTGCCGTCAACGAGATGTAGCGGCCTTGCCCACAAGCACTTGTCCACGTGTCTGTGGTTAGGTGGACTTTGGCTGAAACAGCGTTGTTCAGGGCACGTGTGATGTTTTGTGACACGTGGTTATGCAATGCGGGGACGGCACACCGGGAGAAATAGTGGCGGCTGGGGACCGAGTAACGTGGGACAGCTGCCACCATCAGGTCGCGGAATGCTTCTTTCTCCACCAGCCTAAAAGGCAACATTTCCAGCGCAAGCAGTCGCGAAATGTTAGCATTTAGAAGTGTGGAATGTGGGGCATTGGCAGTGTATTTGCGCCTGCGTTCAAAGGCTTACTGAATGGATAACTGAACGCTGCGCTGGGACAAGGACGTGCTTGATGATGGTGTTATTTCTGCGTGGGCAACTGCAGGTGCAGGGCCGGAGGAGGCTTGTTCGCGGGCAGCATGGACAGGGGATTGGCTCGCATGCACAACAAGCGAAGACGTAGCAGTGACATCAGCAAGCACTGCTCCTCGACTCTGTTGTACATCCCACAAAGTCGGGTGCTTGGCTGACATGTGCCTGATCATGCTGGTGGTGGTCAGGCTGCTAGTTTTGGTACCCCTGCTGATGCTGGCATGGCAGGTGTTGCAAATGGCCTTTTTAGAATCATCTGGAGCCAACTTAAAAAACTGCCAGACTCGGGAAGACCTAACATTTGTACAGGCACCTTGTGTCGTGTTGTTGTTCCGGGGAACGGTTGCCTGATGTCTGCCTGGGGCCACCACCCTGCTTCTTACTGCCTGTTGGGATGCTACGCCTCCCTCTCCCTGTGCACTGCTGTCCTCGCTCTGCATATCCTCCTGCCAGGTTGGGTCAGTTACTGGATCATCCACCACGTCGTATTCCTCTTCCGCACCCTGCTCATCCTCCTGACTTCCTGACAATTGTGTCTCATCATCGTCCACCCCTTGTTGAGACACGTTGCCAACTTCGTGTGAACGTGGCTGCTCAAATATTTGGGCATCTGTACATACAGTCTCGTCATGGCCCACTTCAACAGGAGCTGGCGAGAGGCCAGAATGTGTGAATGGAAACGTGAACAGCTCTTCCGAGTGTCCAAGTGTGGGATCAGTAATGTCCATGGACGTGTACTCGGCCTGGAGGTAGGAAGGAGGATCAGGTTCTGAAATGTGCGGTGCAGTATCACGGCTACTGACACTTGACCGTGTGGAAGACAGAGTGTTTGTGGTGGTGCCAATCTGACTGGAAGCATTATCCGCTATCCAACTAACAACCTGTTGACACTGGTCTTGGTTCAAGAGCGGTGTACTGCTGCGGTCCCCAAGAATTTGGGACAGGACGTGCGAGCGAGTAGATGTGGCCCTTTGTTGTGGCGAAATTATAGCTTGCACACGACCTCGGTCTCTGCCTGCACCACCATCACGTCCACTTCCTTGTTCGTTGCCAACGCCCTTGCGCATTTTGCAATGCTGTGCTGATGTGTATTCACTAGACTTGTGCGTTATATCCAAGTTTTTGCAAAACGCACACAAGTGCACCTGAACGCTGCCACCAACAGGCACACACATGCGGTTTTTAAATGCAAGCACGGATGCACTAAGAACCTAACAGGTCTCTATCCAGGGACAACGTGGAGCCTCCCAATTTTTGGCTGCCCTGCCAAAGGGCTATACTACAATAGACCCACTTCCTTACAATGGGCACTTCAGGTTTACAGGCCCTCATGCACGTCTCTATCCAGGGACAACGTGGAGCCTCCCAATTTTTGGCTGCCCTGCCAAAGGGCTATACTACAATAGACCCACTTCCTTCCAATGGGCACTTCAGGTTTACAGGCCCTCATGCACGTCTCTATCCAGGGACAACGTGGAGCCTCCCAATTTTTGGCTGCCCTGCCAAAGGGCTATACTACAATAGACCCACTTCCTTACAATGGGCACTTCAGGTTTACAGTCCCTTATGCACGTCTCTATCCAGGGACAACGTGGAGCCTCCCAATTTTTGGCTGCCCTGCCAAAGGGCTATACTACAATAGACCCACCTCCTTACAGTGGGCACTTCAGGTTTACAGGCCCTCATGCACGTCTCTATCCAGGGACAACGTGGAGCCTCCCATGTTTTGGCTGCCCTGCCAAAGGGCTATACTACAATAGACCCACCTCCTTACAATGGGCACTTCCGGTTTACAGGCCCTCATGCACGTCTGTATGCAGGGGCATTGGTGAACCTCACAATTTTGGACTGCCCTGGCAAAGGAAAATACTACAAAGACTCACTTCCTCAAAATGGGCACATTAGACTCAAGAGGCCTTCATGTACGTCTCTTCTCAGGGACATCGGAGTGCCACACAATGTTTTATGTAAAATCTTTCATATATTAATCTCAAAAAGTAACATACACCAGCTCTATCTCACTATTGGGTATGTGCCCTTAACATTTCCGCCATGAAAATTCATTTTGGTGTCAATTTTGAAGGTTTTCTGGTGAGTCCGTAAAAATGGCGTAAAACGCGGACAAAATTGTTCACAGCTGTGACTTTTGAGTGATAAATGCTTCAAGGGGTCTTCCCCATGCTGTTGCCATGTCATTTGAGCACTCTTCTGAGACTTTTGTGACATTTTTAGGGTTTCTACATGCTGCCGGGGGTCATTTCATAAAAATACTCGGGTCTCCCATAGGATAACATTGGGCTCGGTGCTCGGGCCGAGTACACGAGTATCTTGGGATGCTCGGCCCGAGCCTCGAGCACCCGAGCTTTTTAGTACTCGCTCATCACTATTAGTAGTATTTAATTTCCACCATAGCCCCCTAGAGTTTACTACGGCCATTTTACATCCCAGAACTTCTTGTCCCCATTGACTTGCATAGAGTTTGCTGTCAGGGGTCAAGTTTGGCTGCCGAACTTGATCATTTTTAGTCTGTGCTTGTTCGACGAACCCAAATATCCACAGGTTTGCTCATCACTAATTAGGCCCCTACATTAACTAAGGTCCAGTAGTAAGAATTGAAATTTGTCTCTCACAAAGCTAAAAACTACTACGGGGATGTTTGGACGCATGATTCGCGTGATGTCCCAACCTCACGTATGCCACAGGAACGCGAGTCTTGACATCACTGAAACGAAACTGGCAAAGGGTGAAACAAGTGGATTCAGAAGGAGTTGTACTAGTAGTGGACAATCCCTTTAAAATATTGTAAAATAAAGCATTAAACTAAGGAAAACCTTTTTTCAATGGTTTTCTGAAATTTTTATTTCAATAATGTATGCCTTTTCAATCCTACACTGTACTATCCATGCTACTATTTTCAATTGGATTGTATATTTTGGAAATTCCGCATAGGGGTTATACTATTTTTTCATGTGAATAATAATCTATATGGATTTATATATTTCTTTAGAAAAAATAATGTAATCATTTTTCTGTATAATTATGATCAGTCTAAATATACTAAAGTGGCCCGAATAATCCATATAAAGTACAAACCAAAAGTTTGGACACACCTTCTCATTCAAAGAGTTATCTTTATTTTCATGACTCTAAAAATTGTAGATTCACATTGAAGACATCAAAACTATGAATTAAAACATGTGGAATGAAATACTTAAAAAAGTGTGAAACAACTGAAAATATGTATTATATTCTAGGTTCTTCAAAGTAGCCACCTATTGCTTTGATTACTGCTTTGCACACTCTTGGCATTCTCTTGATGAAGAAACAAGAGGACCATGGGAATAGTAGTCAAGAGGTCATAAAATGACCAATTCAAAATAACAACAATCACTACTTTTTTGCAAAAATATAACAAATATTTTATTAGGTATAATAAATAGCAAAAAAGTGACATAAGACAATGACCAACAACATTAGACAAAGATCAGGCTCAACAAGGAGATGTCACTGACATAAAAGAACCAGGAATCCACCGCTCATTAGGGGAACAGAATCACCAAAATAATCAGTGGGACATGGCCAGGGGAATCACCGGATAGTGGACCCACAATAACCCCAGTGCTCCGAGATGCGCACACCTGTTATAGTATGCACCAAAAGGGAACAATATAAATAGGGGATCCGGTACCCGGAGGGTCAGACCATGTGCCACACAATAATCATAGCAGAGACAAGTACTAATCAAAATACATAACGTTTACATACAATAGTCTCTGTGCTGCACTCACCCATAATGAGGAAGGTGGAACCCGAGTAAAACGTGCCCCGACGCGCACGTTTCGATGTCTTCTTCGGGGGGCCGTGGTGACACACTATTTATATTGTTCCCTTTTGGTGCATACTATAACAGGTGTGCGCATCTCGGAGCACTGGGGTTATTGTGGGTCCACTATCCGGTGATTCCCCTGGCCATGTCCCACTGATTATTTTGGTGATTCTGTTCCCCTAATGAGCAGTGGATTCCTGGTTCTTTTATGTCAGTGACATCTCCTTGTTGAGCCTGATCTTTGTCTAATGTTGTTAGTCATTGTCTTATGTCACTTTTTTGCTATTTATTATACCTAATAAAATATTTGTTATATTTTTGCAAAAAAGTAGTGATTGTTGTTATTTTGAATTGGTCATTTTATGACCTCTTGACTACTATTCCCATGGTCCTCTTGTTTCTATATCAATTAATAGGGTGTAGTCTGTATTTGATGCCATAATTATTTGTCACATCTTGCCCTCATTTTCTCTTATTTATGCATTCTCTTGATGAGCTTCAAGAAGTAGTCACCAGAAATGGTCTTCCAACAGTCTTGAAGGAGTTCCCAGAGATGCTTAGCACTTGTTCGCCCTTTTGCCTTCACTCTGCGGTCCAGCTCACCCCAAACCATCTCGATTGGGTTCAGGTCTGGTGACTGTGGAGGCCAGGTCAGCTGGTGTAGCACCCCATCACTCTCCTTCTTAGTCAAATAGCCCTTACACAGCCTGGAGATGTGTTTGGGGTCATTGTCCTGTTGAAAAATAAATGATGGTCCAACTAAACGCAAACCGGATGGAATAGCATGCCGCTGCAAGATGCTGTGGTAGCCATGCTTGTTCAATATGCCTTCAATTTTTAATAAATCCCCAACAGTGTCACCAGCAAAGCACCCGCACACCATCACACCTCCTCCTCCATGCTTCACGGTGGGAACCAGGCATGTAGAGTCCATCCGTTCACCTTTTCTACAAAGACATGGTGTGTGGATCCAAAGATCTCAAATTTGGACTCATCAGACCAAAGCACAGATTTCCACTGGTCTAATGTCCATTCCTTGTGTTCTTTTGCCCAAACAAGTCTCTTCTGCTTGTTGCTTGTCCTTAGCAGTGGCTTCCTAGCAGCTATTTTACCATGAAAGCCTGCTGCACAAAGTCTCCACTTAATAGTTATTCTAGAGATGAGAAGGTGTGTCCAAACCTTTGGTCTGTTGTGTCGCCCCCCATGTCAGTAGCAGCTGGGCTGCTCACATCCGAACCCGCAGTGTGGCTCGAGGGATTCTCCGGACCCGGGGGTCACGCGGACACTCCAAATGAAAGGGGGGTGTATTTGTACGGGATTTGCCGTAGTCAGTCTGTGATGCCACCCATGGTGTGCGGTGAAGTATGGCACCACCGCTGCTGTTGTGGGACACCCGGGGCGATGGGATGGCAGCTGGTTGTTAACCCCTCCGTGGGTAAGGATGGTTGCCCCGGGACTCGGTGACTTGGTGCAGGGGGCGATGATGGCAGGGGCCGGCACGCCTGGTCAGACCACGGAGTCTCAGCTTACTCATGGTTAAAGAAATCAGACAAGTCCAGTGGTTAACCAAGGTGCTGGTGGCTAGCCGCCGCGGCCGGGTGTACTCTGGTCCCCCATGCGGGCTGGTGGTCTGTGTCACTTTTCTCTGCACTGTGTTGTGATGTGGTGGACTTCCTGGTGTGAAACGCGGGAGTCTGCTCCCGGTACTACTGTTGGGAGCCGTGCCAGCTGACGCTGACCCGTGGGATCTACCGGGCCCTGGCAGATGCCCTATCCCTTTCTGTGGGTGGTTGTCTGCTTTTGGGACTTTGGTTGGGACAGGACCTATAATCCTGCCCTCAATTGGTTAATTAGCTAGGCCGTTGGTTCTGGTCCTGGCTTCAGGGTCCAAGTACTCCCTCTGTGCACGGTTTCCGGGTCGGTTCTCCGGTGTCTGTACCGGCGGGCTCTAACCCTGCCCCGGTCCACCTCGGATCTTCGGCTGCCGTCTTCCCGTCTCCTACTAGACACGGACCACCGTCTGCCACCTAGCCAATGCACGAGGGCTCCAACCCCGGCGCCTCTGCTCTCTGCACTTGAGCTTCACCTCCTCCACTAGTACTCCACTCGAGCTCTAGACTAGAACTCCAACTTAGACTACTCCTTTTCCCGCCCCGGGTTCTCCAGACCCCCAGGTAGGCGTTTCACATCCACCTGGTCCCGCTCACTGATGTGCATGTCCTACCCTGAGGCGAGTGATTAGAGTTTCAGGTCAGCTGTTTGTAACCCTGTGAGTGAAGGTGTTGTGCGGGGGCCTAATCTGTGTGACCACCTGGCAGCGCCAGGGCATCACACTGTACTGTACATAATCAAGTTTGCACTGGATTCCGTGCTTTCATATCAGCTTGAACACTGTAATGCTGTAATATAATGGTTAAATATTTCCCTTGTCTCAACTTCATCTTATTTTCACTAGTATGTCATAATGTTTCTAATTGGTAACTGAATTCTTAAGATAGCATATATAAAAGTAAGTATTTGCTATTCTGAAAACACTCACTGTGTTTGAAATGCGTAAAGGCCCCTTTACACATTGCAACAATGCTAGCGATATCGCTGTAACGTCACCGGTTTTGTGACGTAATAGCAACCTCCCCAGCGACATTGCAGTGTGTGACACGCATCAGCGACCTGGCACCCGCTGTGAGGTCGCTGTTCGCTACACATTTTTCAGGAACATTCTTTGGTCCTTTGTTTCCCACTGCGCAGCATGCATCGGAGTGTTAGAATGACATCGTTAGCGACTTAGAACCCAGCCCGTAGGCATGCTATAGCGTTCCCTTTCCCGCCCCCTTACCTCCGATTGGTGGTTGCTGTTGCCTTCTGATTGGGTCGCCAATAAGAACGCACTAGTGATCACCAATCGGAGCTGAGGGGGGCGTGTAAAAAGGACACCTAGGTGACTTCAGCGCCAAACACCACGCCCCTAACATAGGTGTGAGTTGTCAAAAAGCTGCTGTGTGACACGTCCCCAATGACCAGCGAGGTCGTTCTGCAGGTCCGTATTGCTGCTGCGTTGTTGGCCAGATCTGCCGGTTTGACAGCTCACCAGCGACTATATAGAGACTTTTCCAGCGATCCCGGCCAGGTCGGGATCGCTGGTGGGATCGCTAGAAAGTCTCAGTGTGTAAAGAGGCCTTTAGAAAAAATTGTTATATAAAGATTAGAGTTGAGCGCGGTTCGTGGTTCGTGGTTCTCCAGTTCGTGGTTCGAGTGATTTTGGGGGGTGTTCTAGATCGAACTAGAACTCGAGCTTTTTGCTAAAAGTTCGTTAGCTTGAGTTACGTTCGAGAACGGTTCTATCAGCAAAAAGCCAAGTTAATTACTAGCTGGCTTTTCGCTGTAATAGTGTAAGTCACTCTGTGATTCACACTATTATGAAATTTCAGCATATAGTGTGCGGGGACTGCGCGTTCAGATCACTGCTTCTGGGATAATGGCATCGCCATTTTTTTTTTCTTTTCTTCCTTCCCTAAGCATGTCAGCCAATCCCAGACACACACACAGCTAAGTGGACTTTTTGCCAGACAAGCAAGGGCATGTGTCATAGGCTGTCCATGTCACATGTCCTTGCATTATAAATATGGCAATTTTCCCATCTGGACGCCATTATCTGCCTTCTGCGTCTGGGTAACACTCACCGCTGACGCAGCTCCTGCCGCCGATCCTGCTGTACGCTCTACACACAGCACTCTAGAGATTAGGGATAGAAGTTTAATTCAGCCCTTTTCAGGGCTAATTTCATCCGGCTCAGAGCTATAGGTGACAGTCAGGTCCGTGGAAACAGTTTTTAACAGCTACAGACAACAGCGTCTGTGTAGCTAAGCTCAGGGACTTCCTTGCTGTATTTCACCATTAGGAGGGATAGAAAGTGAGGCTTCCTTTCCTCTACACTGACCCACAACCCTGCCACTGTACCCTCCTGCCCTTTTTAGCAAAGCCATTTTAATTGCAGAGTGCTACCAGTTAGTGCCATCCAAAGAGTGGCTGATGTCCTCCATTATTGGGGCACTTGTGCCAAGCAAGTCCCACCACCTCTGCATTCTCCCCTCCTGCACATTTTTGCAAAGCCATTTTAATTGAAAAGAGTGCTGCCAGTTACTGGCATCCTAAAAGTGGCTGTTGGACTTCAGTAGTGTCGAACTGGTGCCAAGCTATTTCCAGCACCTCTGCATTGCACCCTCAAGCTCATTTTTACTAAGACATTATAATAGCAAACACTGAGGAAACTTAGTGGCATCCTATAAGTGGCTGTTGGACTTCATTAGTGTCCCACTGGTGCCAAGCTATTTGCAGCACCTCTGCATTGCACCCTCAAGCTCATTTTTACTAAGCTATTATAATTGCAAACTGTGCTGCCAGTTTAAGGGCTATAGTTGCATTGTCAGGGATAGTCTGTGTTGTTTCTTCTGCTGTCAATAAAGCTAGACCACCTCTGCAATCTACACCACCTCTCAATTTTTACTACCACATTTTAAGTGGACAATCTTGTCGCAATCAAAATGAGTGGCAAAATGACAGATGCTGGTGGAAAGGGGAACAGGCGTGTTGTAAAACGAAAAAAGTTTGTGTCCGTGGGGAAGGTGGCAAAGCTCCATTAACATCTGCTGAAGATAGGCCATCTTCCAGCAAAAGTAAGATGTCTACTACTTTCCGTGGACAATCCGATGTGCTCCCTTTTTTACGGACATGAACAACTGGAACAAAGGTATATGATGCCCAAAAAAAGAACATGCTTGAATGGATCTCAAGTGGTCCAACAAGTGCCCTCTCCTCCACCTCAACTACCGCATCCAAAAAAAACAGTCCTCTGAGTTGTCATTCCTATCACACTTGCTTTCTCCCAGCTCTCAAGTCTCCATCTGCCCTGCACAGTATGGTGGAACAGAGATGGTTGAGTCTGCAGAGCTGTTCAGTCACACTATAGCCTGGGAATCAGAGGTCTGCTCCCAAGCTACAGTGAGTACAGACCAGGAAATGGTCTGCAGTGATGCCCAGAACCTTTGTGACTCAGTCATCACGGCCTGAATCTAAGTTTCTGAGCATAATGTTGACACTTATTCACAAACTGTAACACCTGTTGTTATGGACAATGAGGAACATACTGATGACGATGAGACGCAGATACCAGATTGGGATGACAACTTAAATATTCGTTCAGGGCAGGAAGAGGCTCGGTCTGAGGGTGAGGGGAGTGTAAACACAACGCTTGATGAGGAAGTTCTAGATCCCACCTACTGTCAACCCACAGTCAGGCACTCAAGGAGGTCAACAGAGGCGGTGGAGGAGGATGCAACTGACGACGAAGTTACCTTGCGCTTTCCTGGACAGAGGAGGAGTACTGGTAGCACGTCTACAACTGCATCCTCTGCCTCTGAGCACTAGTCGGGGTGGCTCAGCAGGTCGCATGTTCTCTAAGCCTTGCCTAGCCTGGTCCTTTTTTGACCTTGCAAAGGATCGCCCAAATCATGCGATCTGTAATTTAAATTTAATCTGTAATTTGTCGGGAATCTGTTAGTAGAGGCAAAAACCTCAGCAGTTTGACACCTTCTTCCATGAATCGTCGCATTTTTTCAGGGACACCCTACTCACCACCATCTACACACAGCAGCCAGATCTCTGTCCCTCAGATGTGGACAAAAAAAAGGCCATTTCCTGCAACCCATGACAAAGCTAAGAGGTTGACTTTATCCCTCTGTAAGCTCTTGGCTACCGAAATGCTGCCTTTCCGCCTGGTGGACACACAGGATTTTAGAGACCTTATGTCTGTTGCTGTGCAGTACCAGATATCCAGTCGCCACTACTTCTCTAAGAAAGGTGTGCCTGCGCTACACCAGCATGTCGCACACAACATCACCGCTTCCTTGAGAAACTCTGTGTGTGAACGGGTGCATTTCACCACCGATACTTGGACCAGTAAGCATGGACAGGGACGTTACATGTCGCTGACTGGGCACTGGGTAACTATGGTGATAGATGGGGCATGGCCTGGACGGCAATGTGAGGAGACGTGTTTGTGGAGCTCTCCTGCAAACACCCATGATAAATACCTGAACACCGCTGTTACCACCTTATCTTCCAGACAGCCCGCTGAGGCAGTAATGAGGACTTGTCTGGGGTGAGTCTGGTGGATGCAGAGCGGTGCCATGGTCCGTCGCAGGCAAAAAGATAATGGAGGTGGGAAAGTTCCCAGCTCTCAAGATGGTGCCATGATAAGGGAGGGCTGAGAAAGCTAATGCAGCCTGTCAACAAAGAATGCAGGTCATAGCAAGGCTGGAGAAGTTTGCCTGGACTATAGAGATATCACTTCAGCATATAGATAACAGAGATGAGAAAGGAGAGGAGGGGGAAGACAATGCCAGCTCTGATGAGATGGGGGATGGTGAAGACCAGCAAGATAATACAGGAGAGATGGAGAAAGCACATAGTGCAGAGGAGGCTACAGAAAACCCCACTTTAAAGGACGTTTTTGCAGTGGTGTCTTTTTGTAAAGAAGCTCTGACTACCCTGACAAAGCAAATTAAGGGATTACAGGCAGAGGTTGCTAGAATTAAGAAAGACCTCAAAAAAGCAGACCTGAGAACAGGAGCTGTGGAGGAGAGAATGGGGATAACAGAGGATCATATTACAAAACTACAAAAGTCTGAAAAAACATTTGCACAGCAGATAGCTGAAATCATGGCAAAAAATGATGATTTAGAGAATCGCTCTAGAAGGAATAACATCAGGATTGTCGGCATCCCTGAGAAAGCGGAAGGAAGAAACCCCACTGAATATGTAGAAGACTGGCTTAGGGAAAAAATTGGGGCTATTGTCTTATCCAAGCTCTATGCCATGGAGTGCACACAGAGTCCCGATGCAGCCACAACCAGCAGGCAAGGGCCCTCGCACTATGCTAGCCAAGCTCCTCAACTACAGGGAAAGGGACACTATACTGCGAAAGGCAAGAGACATGGAGGATCTTATGATTGATGACCAGAGAATTTCCATATACCTGGACTACTCTATTTCTGTCCAAAAGCTACGTATGACTTTTACTGGAGTAAAGAGGCGCCTGCGAGAGATTGGGGTGCAATACTCAATGATGTTCCCAGCAAAGCTAAGAGTGACGGCGATGGAGCGGGTGCACTTTTTTACAACTCCGGAGAAAGCCATGCAGTGGATGGACGCAAACGAAAAGCGGATCCGTTTGAAGGAATGAGCGGACTGAATCTGCAGTGTGTTGGAGAAGGCCGGCTGAGGCTCTACGACATCCTTAGGAGCTTACAGGGGACCCTTCTTGTTTTTTCTTTCTTTTCTCCCCCTATTTTTACCTCCTTCCCTTTGGGATTGAGGTAGTATGCAGGGGGAATGCGAAGGGTTTGATGTGAGCTTCGCAGGACATGGGGACTGCCTAATTAGGTGCGGTGGTGGTGTTTACAATTTGAGATTTCAGTTTAATTACTGTTCGCCATTTTACTGTTATATTGGTTGAGTGGAATGTGATTATACATAGAAAGGGTGGGAATGGAGAATGGTTGGAAAAGGGACGAGTTTCAAAATGTGTCTAAGAGGGGAAGGCGAGGGAGGTGGGGGGGACCAGGTTTGAAAAACCCGATGCTTCACGGGAGTACTCAAAAACAGGAAGTGGTGGGGAGCAGGAGGGGAGGGGAGCAGGGGAGGAGGGGGGAAAGGGGTAGGGTAGAGGCAGCATGGGGAGATACTACAAGGTTTGATGGTTTTACTGGGTGGGATAATGGGGGATAGAATTAAGGTGTTGAGTTGGAATATTAGAGGGTTATCAGATAGGTCTAGGAGAGCGGCAATAATTAAATATGTTCAAGACCAGAATCCGTCAGTAATATGTCTACTAGAAACGCATCTAACAAAGGAGACAACACATGTTTTAAATAGGAGATGGGTGCAGAAGGC
This sequence comes from Anomaloglossus baeobatrachus, assembly GCF_048569485.1. Taxonomy (NCBI): domain Eukaryota; kingdom Metazoa; phylum Chordata; class Amphibia; order Anura; family Aromobatidae; genus Anomaloglossus; species Anomaloglossus baeobatrachus. The sequence goes on along the minus strand of NC_134354.1, from coordinate 264,190,052 downwards.
CTATCATTCCACCTTTTCCAACTATGCAAGGGGTGTATCACTGCTGATCCATAACTCTGTGCAAAATGAAGAGATAGAAGTGTATGTGGATAAAGAGGGACAGTGTGTGGCCGTCAAGTGTAAAATATTTGGCAGACTCATGTGTATAGCTGCAATATATATACCACCTCCATATATGTGCACCAAACTAAGGGAGATAAGGGAGTTCTCTGAGAAGGGGGGAGTAATCCCTTTTTTACTGGTGGGAGACTTCAATAATGTGATAGATCTGTACTGGGATAGGAGTAGTAGACCTCCAGGTATCCAGGATAGTTGTATGACTTCGTTTGGCACTCTTATTGGGGAACTTGGAATGGTGGATGCCTGGCGAGTGAGGAATGGGAGGGTATCCTGCTTCTCTTGTTATTCGGCTTCACATAACACTCTGTCCCGCATTGACATGGCTCTAGCTAGTGATCTGATGGATGCAATGATAGGCGACGTGCAATATCTGACAAGAGTGATTTCAGATCATAGCCCGATTCTAGTGTCTATACGACGGGGGATCCTGACAGGGGGAAGGAGGGGAGAGTGGAAGCTTCATCCAGCATGGGTCCGTCATATTAATATGGGGAATATAGAACGGGATCTCGGGGAATTCTTTATCCACAACGAGGGTAGCACTGGTCCCATGGTGGTATGGGATGCGATGAAGGCATACCTCAGGGGGCTCCTGTTCAGGGATATCTGTAAACGTAAAACACAGACGAGGCAGGATGAGAAAGATAGCCTGGAGGCATTAGATAAGGCAGAGCTGGATGCAATTCGGAGTAATACTACAGATGTGAAGCAAAATCTTAGGCAGGCGCATGAACAGGTTAATAAGATGCTTTTGGAGAAGGCGGTAAGGAAGCAGGCATTCCAAAAATTGCATTTTTATGAGGAGGGAGAAAAAGTTGGTCACCTATTATCGGTCATAGCTGCAGCTCAAAGGAGTAGTTCATTTGTGCATGGTATGGACACGGTGGAGGGGACACAGGTCACTGAGGTTGAGGAGATCCTTGGGGTCTTTAAAGATTTCTATCGCACTCTATATTCTTCTAGCGGAGAGATGAGGGTGGAAGAGGTGGACTCATTTCTTGAGCGAGGTGAGCTTCCGGTGTTGTCTGTGGCGGATAGAGATAAACTGGAGTCACCTATTACTATTGATGAACTGGAGGGCGCTCTGCATGGCATGAACAATGACAAGGTACCGGGAGCAGACGGGCTACCAGTTGAAATTTATAAACAGTTAGAAGAAATCCTATTACCCAAACTATTGAAAGTCTTTGATGTGGCGGAGGGGGCAGGTGTATTGCCTGAATCTATGAGAGAAGCAATAATAGTAGTAATTCCTAAGGAGGATAAAAATCCGAGGCTTCCAGACTCATATAGACCAATCTCGTTATTAACAGCGGACGTGAAGCTTCTGGCTAAGGTGTTGCCAAACCGGCTGACTGGAGTTATATCTAACCTAATACATATGGACCAATCAGGGTTCATGGCCAATAGGTCGACAGCTGCTAATATCAGGAGATTATATCTTAATCTACAGTTGCCGCCTGACAACCCTGGCCAGAGGGTGATCGCTTCGTTAGATGCCCAGAAAGCATTCGATAGTGTTGAGTGGGGGTATCTGTGGAAAGTGTTGCAACATATGGGTTTTGGCCCACGGTTTGTAAAGTGGGTGTAGCCGTTGTATAATAGGCCTACTGCTAAAGTTAGAGTTAACGGTATGACCTCCTCAGCGTTTGAGTTGCACCGGGGAACGAGACAGGGCTGCCCACTATTGCCGCTCCTATTAGCTATTGCAATAGAGCCTCTGGCGGCGGCCATTAGGAAATCGAAGGGGATCCATGGATTTAGGTATGGAAACTTAGAGGAGAAAATAGCTCTTTATGCTGACGATTTATTACTTTTCTTGGGGGATCCGTCAGCCTCATTGGATCATGCCATGCAGATAATAGAGAAATTTGGAGAAGTTTCGGGACTGACCATTAATTGGTCTAAATCGAGCCTCTTTAAAGTGGATGGGGAAGTAACCTGGACAAATGATGATACTGGGGCTATCAAATTGAAGAGTGTGGACGAATTTAAATATCTAGGTATCCAGATATCTCTGCCAGTAGAATAATACATGCAGGTGAACTTATGGCCGCTTCTTAAAAAATTGAGTGCCAAAGTGGATGCCTGGAACAAGCTACATTTGTCAGTTGTTGGAAGGGTTAATTTACTAAAGATGGTAGTAATGCCTAAACTCCTATACATACTGCACAATGCCCCTGTTTGTATTTCAAAGAAAAGATTTAAAGGGATAAACTCGCTGTTTAGGGACCTGGTGTGGGGTAAAAAGCAGCCAACGGTGCGATTAGAGACTTTACAAAGGCCGAAAGATGAGGGGGGTCTAGCAATCCCAAATCCGGAATTATATTATATGGCGGCGCAATGTCAACACCTTAGGGGCTGGTCTGATCGAGAGAAAGATGGGGGTATTAAAGAAGTGCTGGAATACATAGTGGGTAGAAGTCCATTGGTAATGGGATTAGAGGATGGTGCGGTGGAGATCTTGGGTGGAACGTGTCCTACAATGGCACTTATAAATAAGACCTGGGATAGGCTGAAAAGGGTGAGAGGGGTGACCCGGTTAACTAAGTTTACACCTATCTGGGATAACAGTAATCTCCCGGAGATTCAGAAAATGGGGAATATTGAGGAATGGAAACGCAAGGGTGTAATATACATGCATCAGATATTGGACGGAGGAATTCTGAAATCGTTCCCACAGTTACAGAGTGAGTTTCAGTTGCCGGCGTCTGTCTGGCTCCACTACAGTCAATTAAAACATGCGATTGCAGCCCAAGCGGCTAAACAAAGTGTGGACATACAGACAGACCTGGTACTGGAGTATGTGTGTAAGGGGGGAGGAAGCACTAAAGGGATCATTTCTGACACGTATAAATATATATTACATACCTTTCTTTTAGACTACCCAATTAAAACTAAATCTAAATGGGAGGAGGAAGTTGGGCCGATAACGGAGGAGGTGTGGGAGAGTATCCTGGAGTATGTCACTAAACTTTCCATGAGCGAACCGGCCAGACTATCTCACCCATACCTCCCAACCGTCCCGGATACAGCGGGACATTCCCTCTTCTGAGCCTTTGATCCCGAGTCCCGCCCGTGAGGCTGTTTGTCCCGTGCTCCGCCCACCCACTGTAGCCCCGCCTCGCTGTTTCTCCCTTCTATTCATTACAGAGTCGAGAGTCGGAGCGCGCACCTTGAAACTCCTGTGACTGCTGCTGAGGTATGAATCACCCCCTGCAGCAGAGCGACCTCCCTGCAGCAGAGCCGACCCCCCCTCCCCCAGAGCGGACATCCCCAGCCCGGAGTGGATCCCCTGCACCAGAGCCGACCCCCCCCTCCCCCAGAGCGGACATCCCCAGCCTGGAGTGGATCCCCTGCACCAGAGCCGACCCCCCCCTCCCCCAGAGCGGACATCCCCAGCCCGGAGTGGATCCCCTGCACCAGAGCCGACCCCCCCTCCCCCAGAGCGGACATCCCCAGCCCGGAGTGGATCCCCTGCACCAGAGCCGACCCCCCCTCCCCCAGAGCGGACATCCCCAGTCCCGAAGCCTGCGTTTCTCTGCAGCTGTTCTCTGACTCCCCGTGTGCGGGTTCTCACTGCTGCAGACACACGGGGAGTCTCAGGAAGCAGAGGAGACCGTGCAATCAGCACTTCTCTCTCCTGCAGATAGCACTGGCCAGTAATAACCTATGCAGAGTGACATCTGCAGGCTTCTATTAGCTTACCGATCAGTGGTCTCTCTCCTGCCTGTGGAGCAGAGCTGCTGGGTCCTAGCTTCCCAACAGCTTCAGCTCTGCTTTATCCTGGCTCCTCTACCAGTTAAAGGGAACCTGTCAGCAGAAATTTCACAATAAAAATAAAAGATTCCCCTCTGCAGCTCCTGGGCTGCTTCTGGAAAGGTTCCTGTTGTTATTGTGCCCCCTTTGAGACCTACAAAAATACTTTATGAAGTCTTACCTTTTTGTATGCAAATGTGTTTTTATGGTCACGGGGGCGGGCTGTCTGGCGTCCGTTATTCCCCCTCCTGCCGCTTTACGCAGTCCCCCATTGCTCATTTACATACACAAGGACGCGTTCCTCATGTAACTGTCCTCCCGAAGTTTTGCGCATGTGAACGCTTTTTCAGGTGATTGCGCAGGCGCGAGATTATGGGCGGCGCTGTGATTGTCATCAGCAGCGTTAACCAAGTACCCGCCCATAATCTCGTGCCCGCACTTTTCCCTCTGACTCCACCGTTATGCGCAAGTGCTGGCCATATGAACCATGTTACCTATTACTGCTTGCACGAGTTTATGGGCGGGTACTTGGATGACTTTGCTGATGACAATCACAGCGCCGCCCATAATCTCGCGCCCACGGTAATAGGTAACATGGTTCATATGGACAGTGCTTGCGCATAACGGTGGAGGCAGAGTGAGAAGCGTGGGCACGAGATTATGGGTGGGTACTTGGATGACGCTGCTGATGACAATCACAGCGCCGCCCATAATCTCGTGCCTGCGCAATCACCTCAAAAGCGTTCACACTTTGCACAGTGCTCACTCCCGCGAGAGTGGCACTGGGCATGCACAAAACTTCAGGAGGACAGTTACATGAGGAAGGTGTCCTCATGTATGGAAATGAGCAATGGGGGACGGCGTACAGCGGCAGGAGGGGGAATAACGGACGCCAGACAGCCCACCCCCGTGACCATAAAAACAGATTTGCATACAAAAAGGTAAGACTTCATAAAGTATTTTTTTAGGTCTCAAAGGGGGCACAATAGCAACAGGAACCTTTCCAGAATGCAGCCCAGGAGCTGCAGAGGGGAATCTTTTATTTTTTTTGCTAAATTTCTGGTGACAGGTTCCCTTTAAAGGGAACCTATCAGGTGCAATCTGCACTCAGAGCCAGGAGCAGTTCTGGGTGTATATTGCTAATCCCTCCCTAACTGTCCCTGTATACACTAGCATAGATAAAGGCATCTATAGAAAAAGTATTTTTAAAGAGCTTATATGTTATGCTAATTAGCGCGGGGACTAGTCCCAAGGGCGTTACTTCACTTAGCTAGTCGGCTCACATAGCGTGTTAGTACTCACACAGGGGCGTAATAACATGCTAACATGCTATGCGAGCCGACTAGCCAAGTGAAGTAACGCCCTTGTGACTAGTCCCCGCGCTCATTAGCATAAGATATAAGATCTTTAAAAATATTTGTTCTTGATCTCTTTATCTATGCTAGTGTATACAATGACAGTTAGGCAGGGATTAGCAATATGTACCCAGAACTGCTCGTGGCTCTGAGTGCATATTGCACCTGACAGGTTCCCTTTAAAGGGAACCTGTCACCAGATTTGGGGCCTATAAGCTGCGGCCACCACCAGTGGGATCTTATATACACATTCTAACATGCTGCATACCTCCCAACCGTCCCGGATACAGCGGGACTTTCACGCTTTACGTTGATTGTCCCGTTGCCACGGGCGGGACGGCCGGCTCCCGGGCTCCGCCCACCCACTCTCTCTCCGCCTCCCTGCTTTTCCCTCCTACCATCCTAGTAGACGTGGCATAGAGAGGAGCACTGCCTGTGCTGCTGCTGGTACAGTAAACGAATCTCCCCAGCGCTGATTTCCCTCCCTCCCCCCTCACCCCCGGCCGGAGCCTGTCTGTGCGGTCGGCCGGCCGCCTGTCTGTGCGGGCGCCCCCCTGCCGCCTGTCTGTGCGGGCGGCCGGCCGCCTGTCTGTGAAGGCGACCGGCTGCCTCTCTGTTCAGGCCGCCTCTTTGTGCGGTTGGCCCGCGCCTCTCTGTGCGGCGGCCCGCCATCTGTCTGTGCGGGCGCCCCCCGCTGCCTGTCTGTGCGGGCGGCCCGCCGCCTCATTGTGCGGGCGGCCGGCCGCCTCTCTGTGCGGGCGGCTGGCCGCCTCTCTGTGCGGGCGGCCCGCCGCCTGTCTGTGAAGGCGGGCGGCCGGCCGCCTGTCTGTGAAGGCGACCGGCCGCCTCACTGTGCGGGCGACCGGCCGCCTCACTGTTGCTGCCTGCGTCTCCGTGCTGGAGGCCCACCGGCTGCCTGCCTCTCCGTGCTGGAGGCCCGCCGGCTGCCTGCCTCTCCGTGCTGGAGGCCCGTCGGCTGCCTGCGTGTCCGTGCTGGAGGCCCGCCGGCTGCCTGCGTGTCCATGCTGAATGGGTGTGGATGGGGAGTGGATATGGGCGTGACTGTGAAATGGGTGTGGTTAGGGGGCGTGGCCTAAAAATTTGCCGCGGCGCGCGTATCATCGGTGCAGCGTCGGCGTAATTCATAATTACGCTGACGCGACGGTCCGATGTTGTTCCTCGCTCCTGCGGCAGCACACATCGCTGTGTGTGAAGCCGCAGGAGCGAGGAACATCTCCTACCGGCGTCACCGTGGCTTCCGTAGGTTATGCGGAAGGAAGGAGGTGGGCAGGATGTTTACATACTGCTCATCTCCGCCCCTCCGCTCCGATTGGCCGCCTGCCGTGTGACGTCGCAGTGACGCCGCACGACCCGCCCCCTTAACAAGGAGGCGGGTCGCTGGCCACAGGGACGTCGCACGGCAGGTGAGTGTGTGTGTGAAGCTGGCGTAGCGATAATTTTCGCTACGCCAGCTATCACCACATATCGCTGCTGCGACGGGGGCGGGGACTATCGCACTCGGCATCGCAGCATCGGCCTGCGATGTAGCAGTGTGCAAAGTGCCCCTAAGTGTGTACTAAATGGAATGTAGTATCGGGGAGAAGTGTTGCTGCCGGGGTGGGGGAGGGGGCGGGAGGGGGAGTTAAAGGGGTAATAGATGTGATAAACTTAATTTGGATGCCGATTTGTTATTCTGTTATATGTATTCTGTTTTAATAAAAAGAAGTATCTGATTTAAAAAAAAACAAACTATGGTGAGAGATGGTGAAGGGTCTGCTGCACAAGTCTTGCCGTCCCCATGACTTGTGTGTCAATCCTCTGTCTGTCCAAGTTCCTCCACTGCTTCTGCCTCCTCCACCTCGTCTGGGTCCTCCACCTCCGCCCCAAGCCTGCCTGGTCAGGCCACCAGCGTTGTAACTGCGCAGAAGGAATCACACACCCCTCATTACAATGCTGGCAGCAGAGTGCAACGGCATCAGGCGGTCTTTATCTTGAAATGTCTTGGAAATAAGAGTCCCACAGCGGCTGAGTTGTGGGCAGCTCTGGAGACTGAGTTTGGTAAATGGTTGTCTCCACTCAACCTGCAGCCTGGTAAGGCCGTGTGCGACAATGCTGCAAACCTGGGTGCGGCCCTTCACCTGGGCAAGGTGACACACATGCCTTGTATGGCTCACGTGTTGAACCTTGTTGTCCAGCAATGTTTAACACACTATCCCGGCCTAGATGGCCTTCTGAACAGGGCACCAAAACTGTCTGCTCACTTCCGCCGTTCAACCGCCGCAGCTGAGCGACTTGCATCACTCCAGAAGTCTTTCGGCCTGTCGGTTCATCGCCTGAAATGCGATGTGCCGACACGCTGGAATTCGACTCTCCACATGTTACAGTGACTGTGGCAGCACCGCCGAGCCCTGGTGCAATATGTCATGACGTATAGCCTGGGTCAACGAGATGCAGAGGTGGGGCAGATCACCCTGATGGAGTGGTCTCAGATCAAGGACCTATGCACCCTTCTGCACAGTTTCGACATGGCGACGAATATGTTTAGCGCTGACAATGCCATTATCAGCATGACAATTCCAGTCATTTACATGCTGGAGCACACGCTAAACACTATTCCGAGTCAGGGGGTGGGACAACAGGAAGGGGAGGAACTACAGGAGGATTCATATGCGCAAGGGACAACAACATCACCAAGGTCCAGACGTTCATCATCACCAAGACGGCAAGCATGGGACCATGGGGGACAGGGATCAACAAGGGCGCTTGGTAGCAGGCGAAATGTTGAGGAAGATGCAGGAGAACATGAAGAAATGGAGGATGAACTGTCCATGGACATGGAAGACTCAGCGGATGAGGGAGACCTTGGTCAAATTTCAGTTGAAAGAGGTTGGGGGGAGATGTCAGAGGAAGAAAAAACGGTTAGCACCTCTATGCCACAAACACAGCGTGGACTTGGTCTGCATGGCTGCGCAAGACACATGAGCGCCTTCTTGCTGCACTACCTCCAACATGACCCTCGTATTGTCAAAATTAGAAGTGATGATGAGTACTGGCTTGCCACACTATTAGATCCCCGGTACAAGTCCAAATTTTGTGACATAATTCTAGCCATAGAAAGGGACGCATGTATGCAGAAGTATCAGAAAAAGCTGTTACTCGATCTTAGCTCGGCTTTTCCACCAAAGAACCGTGCAGGTTGTTAGGACCAGGTGGACGGGCAGACCCAGGAGGTGGATCCACTGGGCTGAACACCTCACCGAGGGCAAGGTGCCCGGTAGCCGGAGCACTACAGGTAGCAGGACAGTCCGTGCAGAGGAGTGGAGTGAAGAAGTCCCTGGGACCACGGGGTCTCTGATGGTAGTCCGGGTGACGGAGCTAAGGTTCGGAGGCCGAGATGACGTCAGGCAGAATCCGGAACCAACGGAGCGAGAAGGTGGGTCACCGCAGGGATCGGAGAAGGTAGGAACTGACGGGATGGCAGACAGTCACCGTTCGGGGTTCGGGTATCGTCAGGACCGGTTGACGTGGCAGGAGTGACTCTACGAGAGAGATAGGTCTCCTTGTGTCTGGTGCCATACTTACCTGACTCCTAGCTTAGCAAACATGAAGAACAGGCCCCGCCCACTTGGAAATGATTCCCCTATATACCCTGTACCTGATACTTCAATATCCTGTTGGAGGACACTGGCCCTTTAAGAGAGGGTCAATGACCGCGCGCGCGCCCTAATGCGCATGCGCGAGGCCCGGGTGCCAGAAGCCAGAGCAGGGAGCGGTGCACAGGAGGCAGGAGTGCCGGGCTGGATCAGAGTTGCCGCCGGGCGCCGGGAGCGGGGACCGGGCTGCCTGGGGACTGCAGGTGATGGGGCATGGAGGCTGTGGAGCGGGGGACGCGTGGCAGGGGAGCCGGTGAGCAAGGCAGGGGAGCCGGGGAACATGGCAGGGGAGCCGGGGAGCATGGCCGAGGAGCCGGGGAGCGTGACAGTACCCCCTCCCCCACGCCCCCCTCCCCGCAACCGGGACAGGAAGGCACGTATCAGGGGAGTACCCACATTCTCCCGGGGTTCCCAGGACCTATCCTCAGGACCATACCCAGCCCAGTCCACCAGGAAGAACTGTCGGCCCCGCACGGTCTTCATGGCCACGATATCCCTTACCGCATAGATGTCATCATCAGCAATAGGAGGAGGAGCAGAACTGGCAGCAGCGGAGAAGGGACCAAGGACTACCGGCTTGAGCAGGGAGACGTGGAAGGAGTTGGGTATTCTCATCGTGGCCGGGAGCTGCAGCTTGTAGGAGACCTCATTAATCTTGCTGATGACCTTAAACGGCCCGATGTAGCGAGGACCCAGCTTGTATGATGGTAGCTTCAATCGGACGTACTTGGAAGCAAGCCAGACCAGATCTCCTGGAGAGAAACACGGAGGATCCAGACGCCTCTTGTCTGCGTGTCTCTTCATCCGCAGGGAAGCACGTCCAAGGGACGTCTTGACAGAATCCCAAATTGTTGTAAAGTCACGGACTACAGCATCAGCAGCAGGGACATCCGAGGAAGAGGATACAGGTAATGGGACGGAAGGCTGTAGTCCGTAAACGACATGGAAGGGAGAGCTGGAGGAGGACTCACTGACATGGTGGTTATGGGAGAATTCAGCCCAAGGAAGATGCGTGGACCAGTCATCGTGATGGGTATTAACATAATGACGTAAGAAGGAGGTCAGGATCTCATTGACTCGTTCCACTTGGCCATTCGACTGAGGATGGTAGGCTGAAGAAAAGTCCAGAGCCACTCCCAGATGTTTGCAGAGGGCCCTCCAGAAGCAGGAGGTAAACTGAGTTCCTCTGTCGGACACAATGTGTGATGGAAAGCCATGCAACCGGAAGATGTGCTGGATGTAGGCGTCAGTGAGTTCCTGGGCAGAGGGGAGTCCAGCCATAGGGACGAAATGAGCCATTTTGGAGAACCGATCCACCACGACCCATATGATTGTGTGTCCGGTGGACAAAGGCAAGTCTGTAATAAAGTCCATTGCAATGTGTTGCCACGGAACGGAGGGAATAGGCAGAGGCAGAAGGCGACCATATGGCAGGTGTTTGGGCGTCTTGTTCCTGGCACAAGAGGAGCAGGCTGAGACAAAAGACGCAACATCCGTGCGAAGGGATGGCCACCAGTAGTGACGTACAATTGTACTCCATGTTCTCTTCTGACCAGCATGGCCGGCTATTTTCGAGGCATGGCCCCAGTGCAACACTTTTTGTCTGTCAGTTTCAGAGACATAGGTCTTCCCGGGCGGTATCTGGGCCAGGGTGACAGGGGCCACCGGAACGATTTTACTTGGGCAGATGATGGGCTGAGACGTCTCCTCCTCCTGTTCCATGGGCATGAATGACCTGGACAAGGCATCTGCTCTCACATTCTTGTCCGCGGGCCGAAAATGGAGCTGAAAATCGAACCTGGCAAAGAACAAGGACCACCTGGCTTGGCGTGGGTTCAGTCGCTGAGCGGACCGCAGGTATTCCAGGTTCTTGTGGTCCGTGTAAATGATCACGGGGTACACTGCTCCCTCCAGAAGGTAGCGCCACTCCTCCAGAGCCAGTTTGACTGCTAATAGCTCTCGGTCACCGATGGTGTAGTTGCGTTCAGGCGCGGAGAAGCTCTTGGAGTAGAAACCGCAAGTAACCATCTTCCCGGAGGAGGACTTCTGCATGAGCACTGCTCCGGCTCCCGAGGAGGAGGCATCCACCTCCAAGGTGAACTGTCAGTTTAACTCAGGACGGTGGAGCACAGGAGAGGAAGCAAATGCCCGTTTCAGGGAGCCAAACGCGGCGTCTGCCGCAGGTGACCAGTCCTTCGGATTAGCCCCCTTCTTGGTCAAGGCGGAGAGAGGCGCTGTCAGGGCAGAGAAGTGAGGGATAAACTGACGGTAATAGCTTGCAAATCCAAGAAACCGTTGGATTGCCTTCAGTCCGGAAGGAGGGGGCCAGTTGAGAACGGAAGATACGTTCTCTGGGTCCATCTGCAGACTGGTATCGGAGATTACGTAACCCAGGAAGGGAAGAGAAGACTGCTCGAAGACACACTTCTCGTACTTGGCGTACAGACGATTCTCTCTCAGTCTTTGTAGTACCATCTGCACGTTCTCTCTGTGGGTCTGGAGGTCCGGAGAGAAGACCAGGATGTCATCCAGATATACCACCACACAGACGTAGAGAAGGTCCCGGAACACGTCGTTCACCAATTCCTGAAAGACTGCTGGTGCGTTACACAGGCCGAAGGGCATTCACAGTATTCATAGTGCCCATCGCGAGTATTGAATGCGGTCTTCCATTCGTCCCCAGAGCGGATGCGGACCAGGTTGTAGGCACCCCAAAGATCCAACTTGGTAAACACACGAGCTCCTCTAAGCCGATCAAACAATTCAGGGATGAGCGGCAGGGGGTATTTATTTTTCACGGTGATTTGGTTCAATCCCCGGTAGTCAATGCATGGGCGCAGGTCGCCCTCTTTCTTCTTAACGAAGAAGAAGCCTGCTCCAGCAGGAGAGGAGGACCTCCGGATGAATCCCCTTGCCAGGTTCACAGTGATGTAGGCAGACATGGCCCTTGTTTCAGCAGGGGACAAAGGATATATCCGTCCTCGAGGTGGTGTAATTCCCGGGAGTAGGTCGATGGCACAGTCGTAAGGACGATGCGGCGGCAGTACCTCTGACTCCTTTTTGTCAAAGACGTCCGTGAAGGACCAATAGGCCGAGGGCAATCCTGATAGGGACTCTGGAACCGGAGTTCGTCGGATGGGCTGTATGGTCTTCAGGCAGTTCTCGTGGTAAGAGGAGCCCCATCGGGTAACTTCACCAGTACGCCAGCTGACTGACGGTTCGTGTGTCCGTAACCAGGGGAGTCCCAGCAGGATTTGATGAGACATGTGTGGGAGGACGTAGAGAGTGATGTTCTCGGTGTGCAGGGCACCGATACGTAATTCTACCGACTCGGTGATCCACGAGACGGTGTCAGAGAGGGGTCTCCCATCCACAGAGGCAATCACGAGGGGTTTGTCGAGTGGAGTAACAGGCACCTGGTACTTGTCCACCGTGGCCTGCTGGATGAAATTGCCTGCTGCCCCGGAATCGAGGTACGTCTCGGCCGTGAACCGCGTCTCTCCCGTGGTCACTTTAACAGTCCACGTAACCGGGTCTGAGAGAGTCCCAGCACATAGGGTGGCTTCTCCTACCAACCCTAGGCTTTGGAGTTTCCCGGTCTCTCTGGACAGGAACGTAGCAGATGTGTGCCCTCTCCGCAGTAGAAGCAGAGACCCTTAGCGAGCCGTTCTGCTCGGCGTAGGTTGGACTGCCTCAGATGATCAATCTGCATGGGTTCGTGGACAGAGACGCCAGACGATGCCGACTGAGGTACGACGGGCTTCTGCGGAGGAGAGGAATGCCGTATTGGACGTCTCTCGCGGGACACCTCTTTGGATCGTTCCTGGAATCTGAGGTCCACGCGGGTGGCTAGTGCAATTAGAGCATCCAGTGTGGAAGGAACATCGCGGCCCACCAGCTCGTCCTTAATACGACCGGAGAGTCCTTCCCAGAAGGCGGCGGTGAGGGCTTCATTGTTCCACCCCAATTCTGAGGCCAAGGTGCGGAAGAGGATGGCATACTGCCCCACCGTCATGGTCCCCTGACGTAGCCTGAGGAGTGATGAGGCGGATGCGGCGGCACGGCCGGGTTCGTCAAAGGTGGTTCTAAATGCCTGCAGGAAGTCCTGGATGTTAGTAGTTAAAGGGTCCTCCTGTTCCCACAAGGGGTTCATCCAGGCCAGTGCCTCACCCTCTAGATGGGACATCACAAACGCCACCTTGGCTTGGTCGGAGGCAAACAGGTGTGGAAGCAGCTTGAAATGAAGGGAGCACTGATTTAAGAATCCTCTGCAGGTCTTGGGATCTCCGGCATAACGGGGTGGAGAGGCCAAGCGGAGTTTAGAAGCTTCCGAGGCAGCCACCACGGGAACCGTGGCCGTGGACTGTGCAGGAGAAGCCTGAGATGCCAGGGACGTGGCAGTTGCTTGCAGCGTGTTCAGGCGGGTATCCACCGAGGACATGAAGGCCAGCATGCGGGACTGGGTCTCGCGCTGTCGTACGAGTTCTTGCTGCAGGGTGCCCAGCTGGGCCGCTAGTGCTTCGGCGGGATCCATGGCCTGTTCTTACTGTTAGGACCAGGTGGACGGACAGACCCAGGAGGTGGATCCACTGGGCTGAACACCTCACCGAGGGCAAGGTGCCCGGTAGCCGGAGCACTACAGGTAGCAGGACAGTCCGTGCAGAGGAGTGGAGTGAAGAAGTCCCTGGGACCACGGGGTCTCTGATGGTAGTCCGGGTGACGGAGCTCAGGTTCGGAGGCCGAGATGACGTCAGGCAGAATCCGGAACCAACGGAGCGAGAAGGTGGGTCACCGCAGGGATCGGAGAAGGTAGGAACTGACGGGATGGCAGACAGTCACCGTTCGGGGTTCGGGTATCGTCAGGACCGGTTGGTGTGGCAGGAGCGACTCTACGAGAGAGATAGGTAAGTATGGCACCAGACACAAGGAGACCTGACTCCTAGCTTAGCAAACACGAAGAACAGGCCCCGCCCACTTGGAAATGATCCCCCTATATACCCTGTACCTGATACTTCAATATCCTGTTGGAGGACACTGGCCCTTTAAGAGAGGGTCAATGACCGCGCGCGCGCCCTAATACGCATGCGCGAGGCCCAGGTGCCAGAAGCCAGAGCAGGGAGCGGTGCACAGGAGACAGGAGTGCCGGGCTGGATTAGAGTTGCCGCCGGGCGCCGGGAGCGGGGACCGGGCTGCCTGGGGACCGCAGGTGATGGGGCATGGAGGCTGTGGAGCGGGGGACGCGTGGCAGGGGAGCCGGTGAGCAAGGCAGGGGAGCCGGGGAGCATGACAGGGGAGCCGGGGAGCATGGCCGAGGAGCCGGGGAGCGTGACACAGGTGCACAGAGTGAATCTCCCAGTTGTAACTTGACAAACATGGGACGGTCTCGTCATCTTCAACAGTCTACCCGTACCAGCACCACCATATCTGGTGCTGGTAACAGCAATTTTATTGAATCTTTTCATAATTTTTTTAGACCATTCTTTGCAAGGCCACTAGAGACAACAATTCTGACACATAGTCAACGGCTGGAGAGGATGATACAGGAGTATCTTTAAATTAACATCGATGCCATGACTTTGCAAATGGAGCCTTGCTTATTTTGGGCTTCAAATCTTAAAAAATGGCCAGAGCTCTCCACTTACGCCTTGGAGATCTTGTGTCCAGCTGCCAGCATTGTCTCTTAACGTGTCTTCAGTGCTGCAGGGTGTGTGCTGACAGATAAGCGCACGCGTCAGTGTGTATACATTGTCACTGGACAAACGTTCATCAAAATGAACAAGTCATGGATCCACAAGGATTTTACTACCCCTGTGTCATCCTGGGGAGAGTAAATGCTTGTGTATTTTGAATGTGCTTGATGCAAATCTACCTGTGAAGTGTATAACTGGGGCACAAGTGCTGCCACTGAAGGGGTTGTCTGTGTGGCCCAATTTTTGGAAAAAAGGGAGACTCCGCTTGGAGTAACCCTTGCTTGCAGTGTTTCTAAAAATGATCCAAGATGAACAAGTCATGGTTCAGCAAAGACTTTGCTACCTACCCCGGTATCATCCTGGGGGCGGTTAAGGATGGCGTATTTTTGAATGTGCTTGATGCAAATCTACCTGTGAAGTGTACAACTCGGGCACAAGTGCTGCAACTGAAGGGGTTGTCTGTGTGGCCCAATTTTTGGAAAAAAGGGAGACACCGCTTGGAGTAATCCTTGCTTGCAGTGTTTCTAAAAATGATCCAAGATGAACAGATCGGGGATCAGCAAAGACTTTGCTACCCACCCCGGTGTCATCCTGGGGACAATTAAGCCTTGCATATTTTGAATGTGCTTGATGCAAATCTACCTGTGAAGTGTACAACTGGGGTACAAGTGCTGCCACTGAAGGGGTGTCTGTGTGGCCCAATTTGTGGAAAAAAGAGAGACTCCGCTTTGAGTCACCTTGTGGTGTTTTACATCATTTTAGAAGGGCATGCCATGCCTATATCTGTGTCCCGTCCTCTTTTTCCTCACTCGAACTAGACCTCCGTTCGACGAACCAAGCTCGTGCCGAACTTCGCTCATCTCTAATAAAGATATTCTATCATTTAATCCATTTGTGAGTGACTACACTTACTTCTTTGGAATCAAATATGTAAATTGCCTTTTCATAAAGGAGGGGGACTTTAAGTCTAGTATTAGAAATCTTTCAATAGGTGGCACTAGAGTTCATGTCCTCTTCTTCTCTGAAGAGGCAATTTGCATTTTTAATTTCCTAGAGGAGCATTGCAGGGCCCATAAGCCTCCTCACACAGGCGTGCTAGATATGTCACTCTCCACAAAGGAGAAATGTTACCCCTTGTATCCCCTTGAATAAATAAAACATTGTTAGCACTGTGGAACCATTCTTCACTCTGATGTGATAAACCCTTTAAATATGGGACAGAAACACAGTTACAAAAGACTGTGTATCAGCTAAGGAATGACTATGCAGCTACATAAACCTCACAACTTTCCCTTTCAGACATCTGCTTGATTGACTTCTCTTTCTGGTTCATTTTCTTTAATATATAACTTTAAAGTATTCCTTTCCTGTGTTAGTACTATATGATCAGCAAGAACAGTAAAAACAGAAGGAACCAGAGTGGACTAAGGAATGCTTGGCAGACTCTGCTGTAGGAAATCTGACTTGTATTAACACAATACAGAACCCAGGGAGCCTAAGAGACCTGTGCGCTGGCCCTGGAATTTGGACAAACAGAAGCAAAGATCTCATAGTTATTATGAGCTTCTTGCAAGTGCATCTGTAACATATGAAATTAACTATCTTAAATATAAACGATTGTCTTATATAAAGGCACTCCATGCATTAATAATTATTGTAACTGCAATATATGTTTATAGGATGTAGTGAATTTTATGTGTTTTCTTTATAAATATTGATCATCAAGCACTGAAATGCTCGAATGCTCAATACTCGAATTGGGCAGGTTAGATGCTTGGATGGGCTCGACTCAAGTAAAGAGCATAATGGAAGCCACTGTGAAATTCAAGCGTTTTTCTGAAAGATCATAACAGGAGAACTGGGAGAGCTGGAAAATTGCTGAAATGGATGGAAACAGCGCTCAAATAGAATGGGAACAGCGTGGGGAAGACTGGAAGCATCTCAAACTCCCAGGTCACTGCTGGGAACTAAATAAATAAATAAATAATAAAAAAAAAATGACTTGGGGTCAATTGCTCTAATGTGGTGTCAAAAGAGGTAATATTTTGGGGGTGGATATCATCTCTCTAATGTCAGCTAGCATCAACCGAGGGGTTAGTAATGGAGAGGTGTCTAGCAGACACCCCATTACTAACCCAGTAATGCAAAAAAAACCACACACAGGAAAAAATTGTTTATTTATATTAAGGCTTCTCCACATTATCACTCGTTCTCCATGTTGCTTTTTCATTTATTTATTCTACAAGTACAGTAAAATACACATGCAAGGCTCAGAGATATTAATCAAATATATAATTGAATGAAGTAATTTTTTGGGGGGTTAATGTCAGCTGTGTAATGTCAGCTGGCATTAAGCCCAGGGGTTATTTATTGAGAGCTGTCTATCAGACAATATTAAATCAATAATAAAAAAAACACACACACACACACACATACACACACTCAGGAAACAATAGCTTATTTGAATATAAACTCTCCCAAACAATCTCTCGTTTACCAATTTATTATTAAAAATGTTCCCACTAAGCTACCCCACCATAGTCCTCATTGCCTGACTGCAGCTCTGGCGACTGTGAGTAGCAGGAAAATACAGCAATTCAGCGGTGTCAGGTAGTGACTACAACACTCATAGTTGTCGTCACTACCTGGCACCGGTGAATAGCTGTATTTTACGGCTATGCACAGTCACTGGAGATGCCTTACAGGGAACTTGGACAACAAAGAAAGAGCTTCATGAGAACATTTTGATAATAAATTGGTGAACGAAAGATAATGTGGATGAATTTAATTCAAATAAAATATTTTTTCCTGTGTGTTTTTTATTACTGGGATAGTAATGGGTGTGTTCGAAAGACACCTTCTCATTACTAGCCCCTGGGATTGAGCTGACATTACACAGCTGACATCAACACCAAAAAAATATTAACCTGATTGCTACCTCAACAGGGCAATCAGGAAAAGCCAGACAAAGTACCGAAATTGGTGCATCTGATGTGATGTGACAATTCTGTACTGAAATTTTTAGTTTGGGAAGAGCTGAATAACCATGGACCTTCCCAGTCTGATAATATCAACCCCCAGCTGTCTGACATATCTTAGCTGGTTTTCAAAAATAGTGGGGTGAGGACCCCAACTTGTTTTTTTAATTATTTATATGCTAGGTGAAACGGGTGAAATGCCCTTTATTTCCACATAAAGGCACTAAAGGCACTAAAGGGTGCAAGTGTACAATATACAATGTATTGCAACAGCAATTAAACACTGCCTATATGTCTGCTCTAATGTAAGCTCTCCCTGAACTGATTCCAAAGGAAAGTAAGTCGAGCATCATACCCGGGTCTCATATAAGACCAATCACAGTCATGCAAGTAGCCAACATGACTACGGCATTACCATGTATTGCAGGCAATTCCCACATGTTTATTGGCTATCTAACAGTTGCAAAACTTGAGGGTGGGGTCTTGAACATGGCGCTTGAACACTCGCAAATACTAGTGTGACGCCCTGGCAAAACCAGGTAGTCACAAAAGTGTCCACCCTCCTTGTTACCAGCAAAACCCCACACCCAGGTACAACACACAGCCATTAAAGCCTAGCCACCCCCTCATGATAATAAGGACACACCAGTGGGTGGGATCAGGAGGATGAGATTGCCCACCTAGGGGTCCTGAGGTGTCAAGGGCGGGA
The DNA here is from genome assembly GCF_048569485.1 of Anomaloglossus baeobatrachus. NCBI lineage: Eukaryota > Metazoa > Chordata > Amphibia > Anura > Aromobatidae > Anomaloglossus > Anomaloglossus baeobatrachus. Next base: position 264,171,788 of record NC_134354.1, on the reverse strand, counting down.
ACACGGCGGTTCAGTCCAGACAATAGTTGAGACAGACTAGTTTTTGGAGTTCGAGTTGACAGTTGAAGCTGACAGCAGTGGAGTCAGGGGTAGGGGCCCCTGGACTACCTGGCTAGGTGGCAGATAGTAAACAGGGCCACAGGCGACCGAGATCCGGTCGCGGGAGACCTTAAGTGGACCAGGGCAGGGTTGTAGCCCGCTGGTGCTGACAGCGGGAATCCGGTCCGGAGGCTGTGAACAAACGGGATGCTTGGACCCTAGGACAAGGAAGGTTGCAAGCCCCTTGTTAATCAACCAGCAGAGGACGAGGTTTCAGTCCTTGTTCTCCAGAAGCCCAGAGAGCGAAATGGAAGGCCAATGCGAGGGATAGGGTGTCCGTCAGAACTCACAGAAATCCCAAGGGTCAGATTTCGCGGGCCAAAGCTCCCAAACACACACAGTACCGGGAGTGGACTTCCCAGTTCCATGTGGAGTAGTCCCACAGAAGGGAGAAACACAGAGTGCAGGAGGAAGGGACACCTGTTTACTACACCCGGGTGTGGGACCCGAATACACCCTCCAACGGCAACTTGGTTTACCACTGGACTTGTGTGAGATTACTGAACTGTGAGTACGCCATTGATCTCCGGTCCAACCCAGCACGCCACCTCCAGCAGCCATTACTCCTGTGTACCGTCAACGGGCCCCGGGACTACACCTCCCCTACCCATGGAGGGGATCCCATCTTGCTGCCCCCGCTCCATCAGCCCCGGGTGCCCCATCAACAGGCAGCGGCGGTGTTACCATCCCTCACCGCAACCCACGGGTGGCGTCACCGACACAACAAATCCCCTGTAAATATTCCCTCTTCCGACGGTTGTGAGAACGGACAACAGTGCGAGCCCGGGTCCAGTCACCGCTCGAGCCGCAGCAGCGAACCCGGATCTGAGCGGCCTCAGAAGCAGCAGCGGCCCTCGCCCGCAACACTAGATCGAGTAATGAGTGTGCCTCAAGAATTCCAATGCTAGATCAAGAATCGAGCAGTGTTGAGCACACTTGCTTATCACCATTTATAAAGCAGGGCAATTGGATCTATGAAATGTCTAGAAAACTCCATATCACATAGTATACCTAACAAGATCCTCAACTCCAGACCTCATTTAGTTTGTAGTCAGCTTTTTTCAGGGGGTTCTGGGTAGAGATGAGCGAGCCTCTAGAGGCTTGAGTTCGGTTCGATTCGTCGAACGGAGGCCGCGTTCGAGTTCGGTTCGGCGAACGGCTCGCCGAACCCCTCGAGCCCCATTGAAATCAGTGGCAGGCAATCACAAACACATAAAAACACATTATAAATGTACACTTACAGTTAATAAACATTGCCATCACACTTACCTGTCCCCGCGACGCGTCCTGCACTCTGTCTCAAGCCGCTTTTCCTTCCGATAATCGCTGCTTCCTCCCGGTAACCAGCACTGATGATAGCACATTCCGTGATGTCAAAAAAACATATGACCAGTCACATGTCTATTATCTCATTGGCTACAGACTGGTCACATGGCTAGAAGTCATTGCTAGGTCCTGTCAGTGCATCTCTCTGGTACGCCGTGCTCGTTTGTGCGTCCCCGTTTACCGGCGAGATGCTCTGGCACATGGTCGGCTCCCCGTTCTGCTTCCACAATCCGCTATTCACCGGCTGCCACAGCCGGTCAAAAACGAAGATCACCGCTGCTATAGCAACACGCCTGTCAGCGGTGATGTCACCACTTACAGCAGGCAGCTGCTGCTCACTGACTGAGTGATATAGACTGCACGGGAAGTAGCGTCTTTCCCCATGCAGTGCTGTCTGATGTAGCAGAGCTGCATGGGTTGAACGAGAAAGAAGACAGAAGACCATGGATCATGGAGGGATGAGAGAAATAAATACACAGACACTTTAGAGACTCCATGTTTATTACTCCCTATTAAAGTATTTTTTCTCTGTGTGGTGTGTTTTTTTAACCCTTTATTGGAGATTCTTAATGGCCGGGTCAAACTTGCCTGACATTAATAATCTCTGACTTAATACTAGCTAGTAAAACAAAGCTAGTATTAACTCATAATTACCCAGCAAGCCACCTGGCATCAGGGCAGCAGGACAAGTTGGATACAGCGCCAGATGATGGCGCTTCTATGAAAGCGCCATTTTCTGGGACGGCTGCGGACTGCAATTCGCAGCAGAGGCACCCAGAAAGCTCGGGCTAACCTGTGCTGCGGATTCCAATCCCCAGCTGCCTAGTTGTACCTGGCTGGACACGAAAATGGGGCGAAGCCCACGTGGTTTTTTTTTTTAATTATTTCATGAAATTCATGAAATAATTTAAAAAAGGGCTTCTCTATATTTTTAGTTCCCAGCCGGGAACAAATAGGCAGCTGGGGGTTGGGGCCAGCCGTACCTGCCTGCTGTACCTGGCTAGCATACAAAAATATGGCGAAGCCCACGTCTTTTTTTTGGTGGGCAAAAAACTCCTGCATACAGTTCTGGATGGAGTCTGCTGAGCCTTGTAGCTCTGCAGCTGCTGTCTGCTCTCCTTGATACAGACAGACATCAGCTGCAGAACTACAAGGCTCAGCATACTCCATCCAGGACTGTATGCAGGAGTTTTTTGCCCCCCCCCAAGAAATTACGTGGGCTTTGCCATGTTTTTGTGTGCTAGCCAGGTACAGCAGGCAGTTACGGGCTGCCCCCAACCCCCAGCTGCCTATTTGTACCCGGCTGGGAACCAAAAATATAGGGAAGCCCTTTTTTTTTTAATTATTTCATGAATTTCATGAAATAATTAAAAAAAAATGACATGGGCTTTGCCCAATTTTTGAGTCCAGCCAGGTACAACTAGGCAGCTGGGGATTGGAATCCGCAACTCAGGGTGCCCAAGCTTTCTGGGCACCCCTGCTGCGAATTGCAGTCCGCAGCCGCCCCAGAAAATGGCGCTTTTATAGAAGCGCCATCTTCTGGTGCTGTATCCAACTCTTCCAGCTGCCCTGGTGACGGGTGGCTCACTGGGTATAATGGGGTTAGGGCTAGCTGTATATTATCAACTGGCCCTAAGCCCTAAATTCATGGTGTCACGCCAATATTAAACATGGCCACCATGAATTTCTAGTACAGATAAAAAAAAACACAACATAGAAAAATATTTTTATTAGAAATAAAACACAACACAATTAGTGACTCCATCTTTATTGAAATAAAGAACCCCCCTCCTCAGTAATCCTGGGTCAAGGGTCCCGCGCTGTCCAATCCGGATGCAATATCATCTGATCGGTTTGCTGGAAGGCAAAGCGATTAGATGATGTGTCAGGTTCAAGGGCCTGAATCACGTGACACAGCAGCTGATTGTATAAACCGCTTTTATACAATCAGCTGATGCATCAGCGCAAAGAAAAAAAAAAACGACACACTTCAGTGCAGCCTCCTGTCCGACAGCATCAGCTGATAGTTTAGCTGTCCGGGCGGTAAAAAGCTGGCCTCACCGCTCGACTTATAGTGTCAGCTTATTCCGTCAGGTGACCGCATCAGCTGATCATCGCCAGGTCTGAGAGAGAGAGATAGAGAGAGAAAGAGAGTAGAGAGAGAGGAGAGAGAGAAAAGAGAGAGAGAAGAGACAGAGAAAAGATAGTGAGAAGAGAGAGGAGAGAGAGAGAGAGGGAAGAGAGAGAGAAGAGAGAGAGAGAGAGAAGAGAGAGAGAGAAGAGAGGAGAGAGGAGAGAGGAGAGAGAGAAGAGAGGAGAGAAGAGAGAGAGAGAGAGAAGAGATAGAGCAGATAGAGGAGAGAGCAATGCAGCCTCCTTCCATGAACTGCTCCGATTTTAGAGGTGTGTCCCGCGGCTCACAGCTGATGTACGGCTCCTCCCCTCAGTGCATATTTAAATTAAATTATAATTCTAAATATATAATTATAATTTAAAATTAAAATAAAAAAAAAATAAAAATTAAATTCTTTACTGGGACCGGGACTAGAACTCATGAAGTTATGCGTCTAAGGCGAGCGCTCTATCGACTAGTCTACTGCCTCTAATGATAAAGATAGGTAGATTTGGTAATCTTGACTTCTGCATTGCTGAAGTCTCTGCTGACAGCGCGATTTACTTCTTTGTTACGTGGAGCTGATACAGCGCGATCGTGTTCTACGGTGCTGCTGCAGCTTCATGTAATCGAGCTGACAGTGTCGTGTGGATTACGTCGGACCTGGAGGGGTATTTGGGGATTAATAAAGAGGTAAATGAGGTGTTTTTTTTGTCCTTTATTCCAAATAACGGATTTTTCGCTGTGTGTTTCTTTACTTTCACTTTCAGTTTAATCATAGAAGGTGTCTCGGGGAGACGCCTGGCATGATTAAACTCATTGTTACCCCCGATTGCCACCGCACCAGGGCAATTCGGGATGAGCTGGGTGGAGGCCTGGGACTGTTGCATCTAATGGATGCGGCGATTCTGGGCGGCTGTGTCATGATGTATTTTACCTTCTCACTGTATTTGCTGTAATACTATGTCAGGATGTGATGTCACTTTCCTTTGGTTGTACTTACTGAACACTTTGAAATGTCTTGGGATGTAAGTAACCATACCTTCCCCCCATCTCCTGTGTCTCTGGGCCCATAATGCAATTATCTCTTGTCCACACAGCCAGGGGAACTTCTCATTGTTTCGTAAGCAGTGGATAACGCCAACTACACAAACCTGTAGACATCTCGGAGCCAACCTTCTAGAATCTTCTAGTGGGCCCAACCATTGCATAGACCCCTACCCTTGAGGGGCGGGCCCACGAGCTCAAACAATTCACTCCTGTTTCTAAATGCAGTTGGGAGTTGAGTTTTTGAAGAGGAAGGGAGCGAGATCTGAATCTGCGGACAGACCTCGCCGTCCAGTGGATTGTGTGGGATTTCTGGGACTCTGAAAAGGACTATTACGTTGTGATCTGGCACTTTGGATTATCGGGAGGTGCCCCCGAATCTGTTTTATTTGGACTTGTCGTGTGCTGTTCCTGTATTCCTGTTAGTACACCTGTTGGATCATCCTCGGCCTGTTGTCTCTCTTTGCTCTGATGTACACCCCGTCACAAACTGGTGGCAGCAGCGGGATCAGAGCAGAAGAAATGGAGGACAACAGCCAATCGACGTCTGAAACCAGAACCTCAGGATACAGGAACTGGACTGTGGCGAGTCTACAAACAAAGGCCCGTGAATTAGGTGTCGGCTACAAAGGACTCTCTAAGGAGCAACTAATTGAGGCATTGGAACACGCTTGCCTGCAAGATGGCACCGAGGAACAATTTCCACAGCAAGGGGAGCAAAGACGGGAGCCGGAGGTGAATACCCAAAAAAGTCAATGGGTTGTGTGGTACAAGGAAAAGATGGCACTGCTTGGAGATGAGGCCACCATAGAAGATAAGAGGGAGGCCATGCGTGGAGCTGAAGAGAAGGAGCGCAGGATGGAGGAGATGGCATTGCTGGATAAGCAGCTCGCTGTGGAAGCCGCGAGAGGTTCCAGACAGACTGTAACCCCAGCACCCATTATGAGGGAACTTCCCAGAGTGTCCCGCAAAGACTTCAAGCAGTTTAATGAGGCTGCTGGTGACATTGAGGGCTTCTTCCAGGACTTTGAGCATCAGTGTCGATTAATGGAAGTCCCAGAAAGGGAGCGCGTCCGGCATCTGGTTGGGCTCTTAGAGGGTGGAGCTGCTGCAGCCTATAGAGCTATGGACCCTCGGTGGAACTGTGAGTATGCGGATATTAAACAGACTATTCTAGAACATTATGCTGTAACGCCAGACACTTACAGGACTCAGTTCCGTACTCTAGCATGTGATGAGGAAGTGTCCTTCAAGATGTATGCCCACAAACTCAAACATCTGTGGCATCGTTGGTTGGAGGCAGAGGAGGCCTTAACCTTGGAGACCGTCCTCCAGGTCCTCCTAAAAGAGCAGTTTTACTTCAAGTGCCCCGCTGAGATCCGGGAATGGGTGCGTGAAAGGAGACCAGCCACTGTGGAGGAAGCTGCAGCTCTAGCTGATGAGGCTCTCACCATCAAGCCTCAGTGGAAAAAACTACTACCCAGTGAGAAAAAAAACACCAACCCCCCAACGCTGGTGGCCCCTGGTCCTTCTGGCCCCAATGTTCACCATCACCCTAGACCGTCAACTCATGGGGACCTTCGTGTGACTGTGCCTCGCATTACTCATGCTCCACCTTTGGGAATACGACGCGGAGGAAGAATCCCAGAGCGCAGATGTTATGGATGTGGGCAGCCTGGGCACATGCAATTCCAATGTCCAGGTGTTCGTAGACAGAACAGCTACAGACCGCCTTTGCCTGTTCATTACCTACAGACACCTTCACCAGGAGAAGAGCTGGATTCTGTGCCTGATGACTTGCCAAGTGACTCAGATATCCTGGCTCCCCTACCCGGAGTCTATGGGGTGCGAGCTCCAGCCACCTGTTCTTCTGATCTTCAGGACAAACATCTACAGGAGGTCGTGCTGGATGGCCAAAAAGTTGTTGGCTTCCGTGACACTGGGGCTTTCCTCACCATAGCCGATCCCCGAGTAATTCAACCACAAGCAATTCAAAAGGGACCAGGAATTGCCATTGAACTGGCAGGAGGTACCCAGAGATATATTCCAAGAGCGAGTGTGACCCTGGATTATGGCTTTGGGGCAAAACAATGTGTGGTCGGTGTGATGAGCGGCCTCCCTGCAGACGTTCTTCTAGGAAATGATGTGGGGAATCTTCATTGCCACTTTGTCGGTGCGGTAACCAGAAATCAAGCCAAGAGAGCAGCCCATGTGGACGTGTACAACCCATCCATGGAACTGAGGCCACCAGAACTGCCATTACAGCCGGTGAGTGATTCTTCTTGTGGGGATAATATGAATGTTACTTGGGATAAAGTTCAGTTTAGACAAGAAGTAGAGACTGACCCCACCCTTGCTAGTTTTAGAACTCGGGCTGAAATAGGGCAGCTAGGGGAAAACGGAGAAAGAATTATCAGAGAAAATGGACTTCTGTATCGGGTTGCCAATGCCGACTCCCTAGATAAGCCCTGGACTTATAGCAAACAGCTGATTGTTCCTCAGAAGTACAGAATTCCCCTATTACACCTGGCTCATGACATTCCTACGGCTGGCCATCAAGGCAAAACCCGCACCGAGAGACGATTGACTCAAACTTTTTATTGGCCGGGGATTTCCCAAGCAGTGGCGCATTTCTGCCGAACTTGTGACATATGTCAGCGTAGAGGGCGACCCGGAGATCACCCAAAGGCACCCCTGCAACCGCTCCCTATAATAGAAGAACCCTTTCAAAGAGTAGCTGTTGATATCATTGGACCTCTGGCTAAACCAAGTAAATCTGGAAAGCAGTACATTCTCACTGTTGTGGACTACGCCACCCGATATCCAGAAGCCGTGACCTTGTCAAGTATCTCTGCAGCCAAGGTGGCCGAGGCCTTGGTTATTATTTTTACCAGAGTAGGATTCCCCAGTGAGATCTTGTCGGACCAAGGCTCCCAGTTTATGTCAGAGTTGGTCCAGTGTCTGTGGCGCACCTGTGGAGTACGAGCGATCCGAACGACCCCGTATCATCCCCAAACAAATGGACTTTGTGAACGATTCAACGGCACTCTGAAGAATATGCTGAGGGCCTTCACGGACCGAGATTCAGACTGGGAGAAGTACCTACCCCATCTCTTGTTTGCCTATCGGGAAGTTCCCCAGGAGTCCACTGGGTTCTCCCCCTTTGAACTACTCTATGGAAGAAAGGTCCGAGGACCCTTAACCCTGCTCAAGGAATACTGGGAGGGGCAAGTTGAAGATACAGGAACCCCTGTTGTCCCTTATGTCCTAAAGCTGCGAGAAACCTTGGCCCAACTTGCTAGTTTTGCACAGAGTCATTTGCGTATGGCTCAAACCAGACAGAAGACATGGTATGACCGTAACGCACGCTATCGGGAGTTTGTAGAAGGACAACAAGTCTTAATGATTGTTCCCCATCGGCAGAATAAACTGCAGACCACATGGGAGGGTCCCTTCCGGGTTCTCAGAAAACTGAATGATACCAATTACCTTCTTGCTTTAGATGATCAGGGGCTAAGGCAAAAGACTGTCCATGTGAATATGATTAAGGAGTACCATGACCGGAACATTCCAATGATAGCAAGCTGTCGGTTGGCTTCAGAAGATGGTCAAGAGGATGAGGACTCTCTACCTGATCTCGTGGAAGCAGCGAGAGCCCCATCCACTGTGGAACAGGTTCCCCTGGGAGATTACCTGGACTCCTTACAGAAAATCCAGATGCTGGAAGTGCTTCAACAGAGACGGGCTGCTTTCTCATCCCAACCAGGTCGAACCACCGTCACCCAACATCATGTGGACACTCAGGGCATCCGTCCCATACAACTGGCTCCTTACCGGGTACCGGAATCAGTTCGAAACAACATGCAGCACGAACTGGAGGAGATGTTACAGCTTGGGGTAATCCAGGCCTCCCATAGCCCTTGGGCCTCCCCTGTGGTGTTAGTACCCAAGAAGGATGGGAGTACTCGATTTTGTGTGGACTATCGGCGACTAAACGACCATACCGTCAGCGATCCTTACCCAATGCCTCGTATTGACGAACTTCTAGACCGACTGGCTGGGTCCCGATATGTCACTACCTTGAATCTCAGTAAGGGATACTGGCAGATCCCTCTAACGGATGAAGGGAGAGAACGGTCCGCTTTTATAACCCCCTTTGGTCTGTATGAATTTCTAAGCATGCCTTTTGGAATGAAAAATGCCCCGGCCACCTTCCAGAGAATGGTGGATCAGATCCTCCGGGGATGTGATGACTTTGCTTGTGCCTACTTGGATGATATCGCCGTCTTCAGCCACACATGGGAGGAACATCTGAATCAAGTAGCCATTATTTTGGACCTGATTCTTGCAGCCGGCCTAACTATTCGACCCGATAAATGCCAATTGGGGATGGGGGAAGTCCAGTACCTAGGACATAGAGTGGGAGGAGGGAAGCTCCGACCTGAGCCTGCCAAAATCCAGGCTATTAGAGACTGGCCTGTACCCCAAACTAAGAAACAAGTTATGGCTTTTCTGGGCACTGCCAGTTATTACCGAAAATTTGTTTCTCATTTCAGTACTGTGGCCAAGCCTCTTACCGACCTGACCAAGAAAACAATGCCCCGGCTGGTGATCTGGACTCCAGCCTGTGATGAGGCTTTTAACCGGCTGAAGGATGCTTTGATCTGCGATCCTGTCCTGGCTGCTCCAGACTACAAGAGGAGATTCATTGTGCAAACGGATGCCTCTGCTTATGGACTGGGAGCTGTCCTCAGCCAGGTGAATGCAGCTGGGGACGAGCACCCCATCGCCTATCTCAGCCGGAAACTGCTGGACCGAGAAGTGGCCTATGCAACTGTTGAGAAGGAATGTCTGGCTGTAGTGTGGGCCCTTAAGAAACTACGGCCGTATCTGTATGGACGGGAATTCACTGTGGTTACTGATCACAATCCCCTCACCTGGCTGAACAGAGTCTCTGGGGACAATGGACGCTTACTGCGATGGAGCCTGGCTCTGCAGCCCTATAACTTTACCATACAATATAGAAGGGGCAGCCAACACCAAAATGCAGATGGACTGTCCAGGCAAGAGGAGCCTTGAGTCCTGTCAGCCATGCCTGCGTGTACTTAACCAGCGACCTGTAGAGGTCCCTAGTACGTACACAAGTTGGGAGGGGAAGGAATTGTCATGATGTATTTTACCTTCTCACTGTATTTGCTGTAATACTATGTCAGGATGTGATGTCACTTTCCTTTGGTTGTACTTACTGAACACTTTGAAATGTCTTGGGATGTAAGTAACCATACCTTCCCCCCATCTCCTGTGTCTCTGGGCCCATAATGCAATTATCTCTTGTCCACACAGCCAGGGGAACTTCTCATTGTTTCGTAAGCAGTGGATAACGCCAACTACACAAACCTGTAGACATCTCGGAGCCAACCTTCTAGAATCTTCTAGTGGGCCCAACCATTGCATAGACCCCTACCCTTGAGGGGCGGGCCCACGAGCTCAAACAATTCACTCCTGTTTCTAAATGCAGTTGGGAGTTGAGTTTTTGAAGAGGAAGGGAGCGAGATCTGAATCTGCGGACAGACCTCGCCGTCCAGTGGATTGTGTGGGATTTCTGGGACTCTGAAAAGGACTATTACGTTGTGATCTGGCACTTTGGATTATCGGGAGGTGCCCCCGAATCTGTTTTATTTGGACTTGTCGTGTGCTGTTCCTGTATTCCTGTTAGTAAACCTGTTGGATCATCCTCGGCCTGTTGTCTCTCTTTGCTCTGATGTACACCCCGTCACAGGCTGCCTGCTGATATTGTTAGGGTGGTGGGCTCCCGATAACGTGGTGCTCTCCATCCTGACAATACCAGCCTCCAACCGTGTGGCTTTATCCTGGCTGGTATCAAATATGGGGGGAACCGAATTTTTTTTTTAAATTTATTTATTTTACTGCACGATATAGACCCGCCCGCTGGCGGCTGTGATTGACAGCTGTCTCACTGCAACCACTCAGCTTGGGGACGTGTCTGACTGCAACCAATCATGGGCGCCGGTGGGCGGGGAAAGCATGGAATAACTGATTGACTAATTAAGCGGCAGCCATTTTCTAAAGAGGAAAAGACACTGCAGATCTGTGACAGACGTGCAGCAAGACGCCCGTGAAGGAAAGAGAGAGGGATTGTGCTGGGGACGCAGGACGCATGCAGATAGCAACGTGTGCACATAGCCTTACTGTGAAAAGCCCCGTTTTTGGTGCTCGAACCGTTCTCAAATCTAACTCGAACTATCAAGCTTTTAGCAAAAAGCTCGAGTTCGAGCTCGAGCTCGAACACACCCCAAAATCACTCGAACATGAAATTGGCGAACCTTGAACATCGCTCAACTCTTGTTCTGGGTTTGTTCGTACATATACAAGAGTTTATTAGTATTAAAGATGGAAGGTCAAAAGATATGGATAACCCTTTAGGATGAACATGGCAGGAAGAGGGACAATACTAATGGCCAATTGCAGTCTAAAGGGAATATATATCCTAAAGTAAAATGTTTTGTCTCAAACAATTGCATAAAAAAACTAGGAGTCTGGGCTGAAGCTCAACAATAAAGCCCTCAAGCACCTTTGAGGCAACCCTATTACAGGTCCATAAAAAATTGAGTCATGATGCAGCCTTGTGCATAATTCCTTAAGAAATCTATTTCAACATCTCTTTTGGCCTGTGATTTTTAAAAGCTTAAATAGAAAATCAGTTTATATCTAAACTATAGTGCATGTTAGACTATTCAGAAGGAAATACTGGAAACTATTCATTCATAAAATTATATGAAAAGGAAATGGTATAACATTGTAAGATCTAAATTGTCTGAAAGGAAAAAGTGATGAAATAATGAAATACTCAGCTAGAAAAATATCCAGTCGCTGTGTCATTCTCAATAAAAATTGAAGAGCTGTATGTGATTCTGTGGCCCATTGCAGGATGTAACACATTTACCGTAATCATGTCTGAGAATCTATTCATGTTTCCAATGTCTTTTCATCCTAAATATATCAACCAGCAAGTCTAAATGCTGAAATTACTGTATACATACAGTCCAGCCAGGCCTGGTTAAACTAACATAAAGGGGCTAATACTGCAATTTTTTTTATCAGAATATGTTATCATGATGTTATTTTGGATCATGCTCTTATTGCTGGATGGACTAGTCTTTAATCAGAGCCGAAGGGGTACTTTGCATGCTGCGACATCGCTAGCCGATTGTAGCGATGCCGAGCGCGATAGTCCCCGCCCCCGTCGCAGATGCAATCTCTTGTGATAGCTGCCGTAGCGAACATTATCGCTACGGCAGCTTCACACACACTTACCTGCCCTGCGACGTCGCTCTTGCCAGTGACCCGCCTTCCTAAGGGGGTGGGTCGTGCGGCGTGACAGCGACGTCACACGGCAGGCGGCCAATAGAAGCGGAGGGGCGGAGATGAGCGGAACGTAAACATCCCGCCCACCTCCTTCCTTCCTCATTGCAGGCGGAACGCAGGTAAGGAGATGTTCCTCGCTCCTGCGGCTAAAATACACAGCGATGTGTGCTGCCGCAGGAACGAGGAACAACATCGTACCTATCGCTGCAGCGAAATTATGGAAATGACCGACACTACACAGATCACCGATTTTTGACGTTTTTGCGATCGTTTATTGGTGCTTCTAGGCTTTACACGTTGCGACGTCATTACCGGCGCCGGATGTGCGTCACTTTCGATTTGACCCCGACGATATCACAGTAGCAATGTCGCAACGTGCAATGTACCCCTAAGAACTAAGAAGAAGGTAGACACATATTGGTAAATGATACAGTTAGGTCCAGAAATATTTGGACAGTGACACAAGTTTTGTTATTTTAGCTGTTTACAAAAACATGTTCAGAAATACAATTATATATATAATAGGGGCTGAAAGTGCACACTCCCAGCTGCAATATGAGAGTTTTCACATCCAAATCGGAGAAAGGGTTTAGGAATCATAGCTCTGTAATGCATAGCCTCCTCTTTTTAAAGGGACCAAAAGTAATTGGACAAGGGACTCTAAGGGCTGCAATTAACTCTGAAGGCGTCTCCCTCGTTAACCTGTAATCAATGAAGTAGTTAAAAGGTCTGGGGTTGATTACAGGTGTGTGGTTTTGCATTTGGAAGCTGTTGCTGTGACCAGACAACATGCGGTCTAAGGAACTCTCAATTGAGGTGAAGCAGAACATTGAGGCGGAAAAAAAAGAAAAAATCCATCAGAGAGATAGCAGACATGCTTGGAGTAGCAAAATCAACAGTCGGGTACATTCTGAGAAAAAAGGAATTGACTGGTGAGCTTGGGAACTCAAAAAGGCCTGGGCGTCCACAGATGACAACAGTGGTGGATGATCGCCGCATACTTTCTTTGGTGAAGAAGAACCCGTTCACAACATCAACTGAAGTCCAGAACACTCTCAGAGACAGATACACCTACTTCACTAAGTCAACAGTAAAGAGAAGACTACATGAAAGTAAATACAAAGGGTTCACATCTAGATGCAAACCATTCATCAATTCCAAAAATAGACAGGCCAGAGTTAAATTTGCTGAAAAACACCTCATGAAGCCAGCTCAGTTCTGGAAAAGTATTCTATGGACAGATGAGACAAAGATCAACCTGTACCAGAATGATGGGATGAAAAAAGTTTGGAGAAGAAAGGGAACGGCACATGATCCAAGGCACACCACATCCTCTGTAAAACATGGTGGAGGCAACGTGATGGCATGGGCATGCATGGCTTTCAATGGCACTGGGTCACTTGTGTTTATTGATGACATAACAGCAGACAAGAGTAGCCGGATGAATTCTGAAGTGTACCGGGATATACTTTCAGCCCAGATTCAGCCAAATGCCGCAAAGTTGATCGGACGGCGCTTCATAGTACAGATGGACAATGACCCCAAGCATACAGCCAAAGCTACCCAGGAGTTCATGAGTGCAAAAAAGTGGAACATTCTGCAATGGCCAAGTCAATCACCAGATCTTAACCCAATTGAGCATGCATTTCACTTGCTCAAATCCAGACTTAAGACGGAAAGACCCACAAACAAGCAAGACCTGAAGGCTGCGGCTGTAAAGGCCTGGCAAAGCATTAAGAAGGAGGAAACCCAGCGTTTGGTGATGTCCATGGGTTCCAGACTTAAGGCAGTGATTGCCACCAAAGGATTCGCAACAAAATATTGAAAATAAAAATATTTTGTTTGGGTTTGGTTTATTTGTCCAATTACTTTTGACCTCCTAAAATGTGGAGTGTTTGTAAAGAAATGTGTACAATTCCTACAATTTCTATCAGATATTTTTGTTCAAACCTTCAAATTAAACGTTACAATCTGCACTTGAATTCTGTTGTAGAGGTTTCATTTCAAATCCAATGTGGTGGCATGCAGAGCCCAACTCGCGAAAATTGTGTCACTGTCCAAATATTTCTGAATCTAACTGTATATACACCAGGCTGCTTCTTCAAATTAAGGGTTTGTGCACATCACATCTTTTTCAGATATATCCACTTGAAAAAGTGCTAAAAAGAATGAACATATGCACTGCAATATAAAAACTGCTTAATATGTATACAGTATGTTCTCTTTTTGTCTTCTTTCAATCATTTTAGGTTTTCAAAGATACAAAGCAGTTAAAAGAAGTGGCCAAAGTATTATTGGAAGCCATTAAATTGTTTGTTAATAACAATTTACATAAAGAACAGTGTCCAAAATATGTCAGAACAGATGACTAAAAAGAAGCAAAAAAAGTTGCTTTGTGACATGTGACACCAGAGTGTTCTGAAGAGTCTTCTACCTGAAAAACTTAAAGACATTAATTGCCCATTCCCTGTAGTAAAGACTTAAGATAAAAGCAAAATGAGAATATATCCTCCTAAAAAGTAAGTAAAAAGTAATAGTACCCATAAATAACATAGGATACTAAGTACAAGCTGTTTTTGATAAAAAAAAAAGCAAAAAGCTATTCCACCGTGACAAGTGTACCCCAATTGGGACGGTTCTAAACTCTAATATTATAACCTCACTGTTACGTTCGCTACCAAAGGCACAGTTCACTTGCCTGGAGGAGCGAACTGGACCAGTCGGTGTGTCACCGAGGGTGGCGATAGGTACACACACTGGTAAGCAGCAGCCCCAAGGGATCTGTGGTACCTTGGTAACTGGCGCCACAGATACATTACAGTATCTGAGGATAGGAAAAGCAGCAATCGGTGCTGTGGATTCAGCCGGACTGAATGAATGGATGGATGCGGTAGCAGTGGCTGAAGAGGATACTTGCAGCAGTGAGCACTGTGGTGGGAGGCCAGCATGGATACTTGCAACAGTGGATATCGTGGTAGTCAGCCAACGTGAATGGTAGTAGCAGCAGCAGATTAGAAGTGCACTGAAAAACAAGCACAAATCAGCAGCAGAATATAGCTCGGTAACAGCAGCAGGGACAGTGTCACGTCTATAGGGACAGGCTCAGGGCTAGCTCTCACCTTACCATCTAGACCAGTCATGGTGAACCTTTCACAGGACGAGTGCCCAAACTGTAGTCTAAACCCAATTTTTTTTCCGAAGTGCCAACCAATCCTATTATGTAAATAATTGCTTTATATCTTACCTTTCCAGTATTCTCTTCAGCAGGGGGCATCACGCTCATGCATGCTTACCACACATTGAATATATTTCCTACATTCTGGTATATTTGTCCTCATCATGGCCCCATCCTGATAAATGTTCCCCATCCCAGCATATTCCTCATCCTGATAAATATTCCTTATCCTGGTAAGTGTACCCCATTCCTGGCATGTTCCCCTTCCTGGTAAATGTTCCCCATCCCAACTTGGTCCACCATTCTGGTAAATATTCCCCATCCTGACATGTTCCCCCATCCTGGTAAATGTTCCCCATCCCAACATGTTCCCCCATCTTGGCATGTATGTTTCCCCATGCTGGCATGTATGTTTTCCCCATCCTAGCATGCATGTTTCTCCCATCCTGGCATGCATGTTTTCCCCATCCTAGCATGCATGTTTCCTCCATCCTGGCATGCATGTTTCCCGATCCTTGCATGCATGTTTTCCTCCATCCTGGCATGCATGTTTCCCCATCCTGATAAATATTCCCCATCCTGGTAAGTGTACCCCATTCCTGGCATGTTCCCCTTCCTGGTAAATATTCCCCATCCTGACATGTTCCCCCATCCTGGTAAATGTTCCCCATCCCAACATGTTCCCCCATCCTGGCATGTATGTTTCCCCCATCCTGGCATGTATGTTTTCCCCATCCTGGCATGCATGTTTCCCCATGCTGGCATGCATGTTTGGAGATCCGGACCGCGCAGCTCCAACAACGGCTGCAGGTCAAGATGCAGCTCCTCTTGGAGGAGTGGGAGGCCGACATGGCGGAGGTTGTAGCAACCGTGCGGAGACGCGAGGAAAAGGGAGGTTCGGAAGGGAGGGTGAGTGACCCACGCCCCTGTACCCCTAGTGGGTCGGTCATCGCGGCCGAGGGACCCGGTCCACGCCCGCTCGCCCTGCTACCTCCCCCGCTATCCGTACCGGCCGCCGCGGCCCCGCCACTAGGCCCGCTACCCCCGCAACCGGTAGTGGTACCCTGCATGTCCGCCCAGGCGGATCGACCTGTAGCTGGAGCCCGTGACCGACCGGAAGTGCTACCCTGGAAGGTGCACAAGCCTGAGCCGGAGGCATCCCCTGAAAAACTTCCTGAGCCGGAGCCGACAGGCCGCTCCGTGCAGGAGGCCCGGCGGAAGAGGACCCCTGTGCCCATCTCCCACACTTGGCTGAGGTTGCGCCGGGTTGCCGCTGCAAGGCAGCACCCCAGGCCAAGTCACCGCGGGACCTTCCACCCAGATCACCAGTGGTGGGCAGTGTCCAGAAGGTCTCGTGGGGCCCGACCCAATACGGAGCTGCTGCGAGCTCCGGCGCACGGGACAGTGAACCGACACCGCTGGGCCCGGAGATTGCCGAGAGAGAGAGGAAGAAGGCGGAGTTGGTGGCCCGTACGATCCGGGAGAAAGAGAGCCTCCGTCAAGCGACCTTCCGTGTCCGGGGCCCCCTGTATGAAGGGCAGGTGAGGTGGTTTGATGTCCGCCGGGGCTATTGTTTCATCTATGAACCGGGCCTGGAGGCCGAGGTCTTTATAGCCCGGCGGGATGTTAATGCCCACCTGCCGGAGGAGCATCCCGGCCGCAATCTGATGCCCGGAGACCTGGTGCAGTATACCCGGCACTGTGGGGAGAGGGGGTGGTTCGCATTGGATGCGAAGCTGAGGGGCAGCCAGGAGGCTCGAGTGTCCACCGCAGCTCCTCCCCCAGCCGACTCAGAGGAATCCGAATAATGGCAGCGGAGTCCCATTGCAGTTGTCCCCGTTGGGACGACCAGTGTTAAAAGTACCGTTTGAAAGAATGATAAGCCAATTAACAGAAAGAAAGTTACCTGATTGACTAACTGTGATTGAGACAGGTCGTTGCCGGCACCGTTGTCCCCGTGGGGACTGTCTACAAGTTTTGCATAAGGGACTCCTTATGGACAAGCCTGAGAACTAGCAAGGCAACCACGAACTTGTGGCTTGTAAATAAAAATGTTGTTTTATGGCTTTCACCGTTGCCGCCTCCGGAGAGGCAGATTGGAGGAAGGGCCCGCAGTGGAGCAGGCTGGGGCCCAGCCACCACCGGAACCGGTGGCGATTCTCTGGGGGTTTCAGGGGTTCCCCATGGACGTGGGTCCCCTGAAAAGGACAGAACCCGCTCAGGCAACTTGTGCTGGACTGGGGTCAAGGGGTGCTGCCTGTTTGCTTAGGGGCAGCATCAGGGCCAGGTTGCTTGGGTGGGAGAGAGCGGAAGCCATAACCGTTTTGCAACGTTAAAGTAAGAGTACCTCCCGATGTGGGAAGATGTTATTTTAATTGTATTCTCTGTTTTACCGTTTATCTTTTCAGTTGTGAAAATAAAACCGGTGATGGATGGGCAGCCCGCGGACGGTCTGCATTTTACTAAGGGGGAATGTAGCACCCTGGACAAGCCAGGGGCCACAGAGAACAACACCCACACACCCCACACTCCCGGTCAGGCACACAGAAGTCAGACACAAACCCTTGTTGCCTTCCTCCAGGGGCTGATGTTCACACCAGGGGGGTGGGCCAGGCGGTTGGCCCCGCCCACCGAGGAGTTCACAGTCCTGGAGGCGGGAAAAGCAGGCAGATCAGTTTGAGAGCGGAAGTGAGAGGAAGGAAAGTGGTAGTAGAGCAGACAGAAGTTGGCCCGGGTGTGTGGCCCGGACGGATCAGCAAGGTTTGCAGACGGTGGTGACCGTCTGCAGGAGTGGCCTATCGGAGTCTACTGTAAGGACCGTGGATGGGCGGTGGCCCGGCGGTACCGGACCAGTACGCAAAGAGAAGCCAGCACCATCCGGCAGGGGCTTACGGACCCCGGCAAGGCTAGGAGTCGCCGTGAATTTACCGAATCAGTTAGCGAAGGGAACCTCCTGGGTTTCCCAGCAGCCAAGTCCCGACAGAAGGCAACCGTCCAACCGAGAGAGGGAAACACAGTCACCGCCAAGGCTAAAGTTCCCAGGCCAGAGCCTGCGGGCAAAAGGGGCTCCTCCAGCACCCATCCAAGCTGGGAAGCGGGTTACCGGTGGGAACCCATTGGAACCGTTACACTACATAGGTGCAGGGAAAGGCAGTCACCATCAACCTGCCGGGAGGAACAACACTGCAGCCGTCTGTGGGACCTGTCAATCCAGCCATTTGTTTTACCGGAGACTCTGTGTACATCATTGGCTGAGTGAGTACCACCGTGCCGTGCGGCACAGCGCTGCCCCTGCGACCCTGCACCTCACCAGGCCCCGTAACCCGCCTGCAATCCATCCTTACGCCATCACCGGGCCCTGGGACAACCAACCCCTACCCACGGAGGGGAGAACTAACATCCAGGCTGCTCCCAGTCATCGCTCCCGGGATCCCCGTCCAGAGCAGCGGTGGTGTCACCAATATCACCACAACCGTGGGTGGCGTCACGGACAATAAATCCCCAAAACCAAACCCCTTTTCACTCGCGGGCGAGGAGCGCCGCTCGAGTCCCCGGGATCCGGCCCACCGCTCGAGCCACCACCGAGCAGCAGCAGCCGCAGCGGCCGTACCCGAGCAGTGGGAGAGCGCAGCGTCCCCTCCTCCGCCCGTGACATATGTTTCCCACATCCTGGCATGCATGTTTCCCCCATCCTGGCATGTATGTTTCCCCAAGCTGGCATACATGTTTTACTCCATCCTGGCATGTATGGTTCCTCCATCCTGGCATGTATGTTTCCTCCATCCTGGCATGTTTGTTTCCCCATGCTGGCATGATTGTTTTCTCGACCCTGGCATGCATCTTTCCCCCATCCTGGCATGTTTGATGCCCCATGCTGGCATGTTTGTTTCCTCCATCCTGGCATGCATGTTTCCCCCATGCTGGCACTGGCCCCCAGATCTTACCTTGGCACAGCTGAACACAAGTTAAAAAAACCCCAAAAAAACCACACAACTCGCCTTCCAGCACCCGCTCCACCGCTGCGCGCCGCTGGGTCCTCAGTTCCCGCATGGCCAGATGACGTCATTACGCCGGCGCCACTTACTGGCCCTCCTCCGTCTCCTAGGCAACAGACCTGCGGCCTAGGAGAGGAGGAGTGTCAGAGCGAGGAGAAATGTCCCTTCGCTCCAACACAGCTTTGATCTGCCAGCGCCACCGCACCAGTATATGCTCTCCTTGCCCGGGCTGAGAGTTTTGGTGTTCGTGGCCCTCTCTTTGCAGGTTTGTTATGATACCATGTTCTTTCCACTTGATGATCATAGATTTGATGGTGCTCCAGGGGATCATCAGAGATTGGAATATTTTTTTACAATCCAACCCTGACTTGTATTACTTAACAACTTTGTCTCTGACTTGTTTGGAGATCTCCTTGGTCTTTATGATGTTGTTTGCTTAGTAGTGTCACTTGCTTAATGATGTTGCAGCCTCCGTGGCATTTCAGGAAAGGTGTGTGTATACTGACAGACTATCTGACATTTAGATTGCACACAGGTGGTATTCCTTTCACTAATGCGGGCTTTGCACGTTGCGATATTGCAAACCGATGCTGCGGTGTCGCACGCGATAGTCCCCGCCCCCGTCGCAGGTACGATATCTTGTGATAGCTGGCGTAGCGAAAATTATCGCTACGCCAGCTTCACATGCACTCACCTGCCCTGTGACCGTCGCTCTGGCCGGCGACCCGCCTCCTTCCTAAGGGGGCGGGTCGTGCGGCGTCATAGCGACGTCACACGGCAGGCGGCCAATAGCGGCAGAGGGACGGAGATGAGCAGGATGTAAATATCCCGCCCACCTCCTTCCTTCCGCATTGTGGCCGGCGGCAGGTAGGAGATGTTCCTCGCTCCTGCGGCTTCTCACACAGCGATGTGTGCTGCCGCAGGAACGAGGAACAACATCGTACCTGTCGCAGCATCAGCATTATGGAAATGTCGGAGCCTGCACCGATGATACGATAACGACGCTTTTGCACTCGTTCATCGTATCATCTAGGATTTACACACTACAACATCGCAAGTGACGCCGGATGTGCGTCACTTTCGATTTGACCTCACCGACATCGCACCTGCGATGTCGTAGTGTGCAAAGCCGCCCTAAGGCCCCTTTCACACGTCAGTGATTCTGGTACGCTTGTGCTTTTTTTTAAATGTACCAGAATCACTGACATATGCAGACCCATTATAATGAATGGGTCTGCTCACACATCAGTGATTTTTCACCGCACGTGTCTCCGTGCGGCATACACGCGTGTCCGTGAGTGCCGCATGGAGACATGTCCATTTTTTTCTGGCATCACGGATGTCCCACGGACCACACTATGGTGTGATCCGTGAAACACGTGCCAGAAAAAAACGTGCTTCTAAAATAAAAAGTATTTTTACTCACCCGGCTTCAGCGACGCTCTGTGCTCTCTGTGCAGTCTGCTGCTTCTGAGCCGGCTCATTACTGTCGCGCATATTCATGATGCACGACAGAGCCGACCCGGAAGCAGCTGGTGCGGGGGTCAGCGCCGGCCGGATGCTGCACCGCGAGAGCGATCAGCACCAAGGACAGCGGGAGCAGGCACAGGTGAGTTGATTTTTAAGTGCAATCACGGGCCACGGAGAACGGAGCCCGGATTGCACTTAAGACAACCCACGTGTGCCGTGATTCACGGCACACGGAGGGACATGGGCGTGTTTTACACGTCAGTGAAGAACGTCTGTGTTTTTCACTGACGTGTGAAACGGGCCTAAGAAGGGGACTTATGAAGGTAAATGCTTGCACGAACATTTTTTAGGGGCTTCATAGCAAAATGGTAAATACGTATGCGCATGGCAATTTTTATTTATTTTATCCCATAAATTAAAATTTTGCCTATATTTTTCTCACTTCCCTTCCCCAAATTAGACAGTTTAGTGGTGATGCATCACACACAAATTGGAGTACAAAAATATTTAATCACAGGTTGTAATGTAACAAAATAGGCAAAAAGCCAAAAGGAGTGAATACTTTTGCAAGGCAGTCTAGATTCATTCTGCGAGATACAGCACGGGATGTAGATAAAATTTAGGACTCTTGATGCTTTGATTTTTTAATTGATGACTTAGATATAATATACTAATTTATCGAGACCCAGTCATTGTATTTACCAATTTCTTGTATATTTGAATATTGTATGAATATGCTGTCTGTATTGACTAATAGAACCACTATAAAGACTTAACTCTCCAGTTATATTAGTAGATAATTCCTAATTTATCTGTTTCCCCTTGTGTCACAGCTCTCCAACAGCCCTCATTCACCATTTTTTTTTCTCAAAAAGGTCTCCAGTAATCCATAGTGATGTCCCATGATGTTCCCCAAAAGCGATCCTGAAACACATAAAAAGAGTATATTATGAAAAAAATAAAGAGTAGACAAAAGACACCCTCATTTGCCAATTTATTTCCCTGCAAAATCATTAAACCACATCTCTCTCAATTCACCATAACATCTCCGCTTGCACCTCCCTTACAGTCCACCGGTTTGTCGTGTATGTGCCGCCCCCGTGGCACCAGCCGAGCTGCTCGGATCCGGGTTCTCAGTGGCTCGAGGGTCTCCAGACCTGGGGGTCGTGCAGCCACTCAATTGATGGGGGGTATTTACAAGGGATTATAGAGTTTGTGACGCCACCCATGGTGTCTGGTAATTAGGAGTACCATCGCTGCAGTTCGGAGTACCCGAGGATGATGTAACGGGGCAGCAAGGTGTTAGAACCCTCCACGGATAGGGGGGAATGCTCTAGGACTCGGTGTGTGGGGAATAAGGCAGTGGGATGCAGGGATCGCTCTTGTACTCACTCAATCCATTTAGCAGACACCGACAACCGAGTAAAACAAATCTCTAAACACCGCTGCCACTGAGGGGAGCTAGTTCGGGTTCCGTCCCCAATGGTGCTGCCTGATCATCCGTTACCTGCCTCCTGGCACTAAGTTTACTTCTCTGGTGGTCCCGGTAGTGTGAAACTTGCCGGGTCCCGCTCCCCACTGTGGCTAAGTGTGGGAGCTTGCTCTCAAGGCTCAAGCTTGGGATTTTCTGGACCATTTTGAATGGAAAGTCCTAGCCCCCTTGTTGCGCTAATGCCCTGATTTTGAAGCGGTTGGGAATGAATCTTGAAGGCTCCGTTCTCCTCAGGTAAATTATCGGGTTGCATGCAGCTACTCCCCGACCTAGGGTCCACGTACTCCGTCGTGCCTTGGTCCCAGCCCGGTGATGGTGCAAGGCCGCCGGCTGTCCTGCTCGACAGACCCGAGCCCCTTGCCATGATCCCCTGCGAGCGGGGTCCAACTCCTTTAAGCCCAGACCACCATCTGCCACCTAGACAGTCTCCTTAAGGGAGTCCCCGCTCCCGACCTCCTCAGAGCTCCTCACTCCTACCACTCACTACTCAGTACTGACTGACTACACTCCTCACCTCCCCTCCTTGACCCCCCAGATGGGCGACTCTATTCCACTCAAGCCGTCCACTGGTGTGTCTGGTGGGTGTGCTGCAGGGTGTATCTAGGATTTGATTACCTGAGGTAGGCAACACCATTTGATTAGGGACCCATAACCAAGAGGGAGGTGGATACTGCACGGGAGGGTAGATTGTGCAATACCCTGTGACGACCTGATAGTCCAGGGGCGTCACAGTGTACACCTTACTCCACCCTCTCTCAGCACAGCAGCCAGCCCTTGGTGCCGCAGTTGTAAAAGATTATTTTCTCTTACACATGCCAAGGCTGAGAGCTTAAACTTCACCATATCCAATCTGTTCGCCACGGAAATGCTGCCTTTCTGCCTGGTGGATACAGATGGTTTCCAAAAGCTGATGGCCGTTGCAGTCCCCCAACACCTGGGGCCCGGTTTCCATTACTTTTCTAATAAAACCAAACCTGGAAAAAATATGTGTCTGACAGGGTATATTTCACCACTGACACCTGGATGAGCAAGCATGGCCAAGGGCATTACATCTTGCTGACTGGGCACTGAGTGACTCTGACGGCTATGGGGGCAGGTGGGGAAGGGGCTTCTCCACAAGTTTTGAAATCCCCAAGGCTTGCGGGACAAACCTCTGTATCCACCACTTCCTCCACTGCTTCTGCCTCCTCCAACTCCTCTAGTGCCTCCACCTGCATCCTCAACCTCTCCTTTAAAATGATTAGCATAGCTGCAAAGGTCTTTCAGCCTACCGATTAACCAGTTGATACTGTATATGATATGTCGACATGATGGAAATCCACTGTCTACAGTACGTGTTGTCATGACTGTGTTAGCAGCAATGAGCCCTGATGCAGTATGTTATAACACATAGCCTGGCCGTACGCAGTCCAGTTGTGGGGCAAATCATGCTTGTGATGTGGGCACAGATGAAGGATCTCATCACCCCTCTACACAAAACACCTACTAAGGCCTCCTTCACACGCACGTGCCTCCGGTACGTGTTAGGTCCATTCCTGCACGTACCGGAGACACGGACACATGTACTTCAATGTTAATCAATGTACTGAGTTACACTTTCGTTTTTCCATACGAAGCGTGTGTCCGTGTGCGTGATATATTTTTTTGTGCGTTAAATACAGAAGCATGTCCTTTTGTCTCACGGAACACGCACACACGCACCCATTAAACTCAATGGGTCCGTAAGCACACGTACGTGACACGGATGCATCTCCGTATGGTCCATGTCCGTTTTTTTGCAAATATGGCAATGATTGTATCATTTTGGAGCAGGTGCATGTGATTAGAAAAGGTCCCTAGGAAACCTAATTTATCTTGCAGGACACAGTGAGGGTGACTGAATTGAACACACCAGCAACATATTATCCCATTCATTAAATGATTTTTTCCAGCTACATGTACTAGCAAACCGGAAGGCATACGGATGGATTATGGATTACATACGTACTACAAACACGGACACACGCACATCTCATATGGACATATGGATGACACACGCATCACACACGGAGCCAGAAAACGGACGTTAAAAACGCAACACGGGCATGAAATACGGAACGCATAACACGTACGTAATTTACACGCACGTGTGAAGGGGGCCTAGGTTGGTAAGTGCTGACGATGCCGTAATCATCATCACTATTTTGGTTATCTACAAGCTGGAACACACTTTGAATAGTCTGTAGGTGAATGTGGTGGTCCCAGAGTAAGAGGTGGAAGCAGAAGAGGATGTGAAAGGATACCAATATCTCTAAGGTCCAGACTGTCGTCACACAGGCGGGTGGCATGGGATTGTGGAGTACAGCAATCGAAGAGGGCTCCTAATACCAGACAAACTGCTAGTGAAGGTACAGGTGTGGAGGATCAAATGGAGGAAGATACGGAGGAAGAAGTGATGGGCACACAACAGTCAGAACAGTCAGGAGATATTGACCCCTCTCTGTTGTCCGTGGTTGAGGGTAGGGGACAGAGGAAGCAAGCTTGAGTGTTACCCCACCACCAAAACCCCATGGGCTTGGACCTCAAGGAAATGTCCAGCACATGGGCACCTTCTTGCACTATCTGCAACATGATGGCCATAATGTTATGATTAGAAATAGTGTTGTTGACTACTGGGCTGCCAATGTCTTAGATCCACGGTACAAGAGTAAATTTTGCCAAATGCTTCCTCCCTGGAAAGGGATGCTTGCATGCTGGAGTATCAAAACAAACCTGTACACAATCTTAAGAATGGTTTTCCCCAAGGCAGCAGTGAGGCTCACAGTGTGCATCTCAGTTCTAGACCCCAGAAACTTCTAGTCAACTTCGCAAAAACATTAGCAGCAACAGTTTAAGTGGCACAAGTGTGACACCCTGGCCTATCAGGTCGTCACAAGGTATTGTGCAATCTGCCCTTCTGCATGATATCCACCTCCTCTTTGGTTACGGGTCCCTGACCTTTGGTGTTGCTAAGAACAGGCTAATCAAAACCCTAGGAAAACTCTGCACAACACCCACCAGACACACCAGTGGACAGCCTGAAGAGAAAAGGGCTGGCCACTTGGGGAGGTTGGTTAAGCGGAGGTCAGGAGTGTTGAGAGTCACTTCTCAACGGACTGTCTCCTAAGAGGAGAGGTCACAAGTGACTTGTGGAGTGACTCTTGAGAGGAGAGGTCAGGAGCTGGGCTCCTCGTATACTAGGTGGCAGATGTTGGTCTGGGCCTAGTAGGAGCTGGACCCTGGTCGCAGGTGATTGTGACAAGGGGCACGGACTGTCAAGGAGGACAGCCGGCGGTCTTGTACCATCACCGGGCAGGGGCCAGGGCACGACGGGGTACGTGGACCCCAGGCCAAGAAGTAGCTTCAGACGTCCTGGTAATTAACCCGACAAGGACGGAGCCTTCAAGATCCATTCTCCACTCGCTCCAAAATCAGGGTACTAGCGCAATGAGGGGGATAGGACTTTCCCACTGCCTCGTCCAGAAAATCCCAAGCGTGAACCCTGAGAGAAAGCTCACTCCGTTAGCCATACGGGTGAGCGGGACACGTTTAGTTTCAAGCTGAAAGGGACTAACTACAGAAAGAGGTGCCAGGGTTAATGTCACAGGCTAACAAGCAAAACCAACGGGCATGGGATCCAGGTGTGCTCCCTCCCTGCTGCAGTGGCATCAAGAACTTTGGTTTACCACGGTTGTCAGCGTCAGCGTTATTGGACTGAGTGAGTACGCAATTAACCCTTACCGGCCTGACGGCACCTCCCCAACACCATCACCAAGTCCCAGGGCATCACCCTACCCGTGGAGGGGTTAAACACCTGGCTGCCCACACCATCGCCACCGGGTACTCCCAGCCGCAGCTGTGGTACTTCACCCTTATCACACACCACGGGTAGCGTCACGAACTTTCCACTGTACATAGCCCCCCTTGATTTGAGTGGCCTCATGACCCTCAGGTCCGGAGACCCCTCGAGCCACCGCAGATCCGGATCCGAGCAGCCCGGCTGCTGAAGCGGGGCAGCACACCTCAAATTTCCTGGCGTCACGAACAGGATTCAAGCAGGACAAAATTCCTCTTCCCGCCAATTCCGCCATTTTCCGCCATCTTTTCGCGCCAAAACGCCATCTTCTCCGTGAAAGCGCGTGAAGCAGAAGCCCTGCCCTTCATCCTACGTGTGAGGCCAGAACCTGAAGTTCCCAGAGGGCAACAGCGCTCGAAAGAGTGCTGAGTGAAAACCAAGGAAGCGCGCAAAGATGTCGGCGCCAGATGATGGAAGTGTGGCGGCACTGCCTCTGCCCGACCAGGGTAACGCTGGTGCGGCGGACGCCGCTCCGGCAGCAGGAGCAGTGGCACCGGGACTTGAGGCAGTAGTACCAATAATGCCTATAACCTTGCCCTATGTGCCGGGCGCCGCCTGGCTCCCACAGTATGATGGCCGGCCAGACGCGCTGCAGGGATTCAAGAGGAAAATATGCAACGTGCTTGATATGTATGCCTTAAACGGACGGCAGCGGACGTCTGTAGTGCTCGGGCAGCTAACTAGTACTGCCGAATTGGAAGTGAAGACATGGACTGAGGCGGATCGGGTCTCAGTACCCACCAACATCTGGAGGCTGGGAGCTGCATTTGAGACCCGCACTGAAGCAAAGCTGAGGATGAGGTTCTACAGCTGCAAACAACGGCCCCAAGACAGCATTAGGGATTACGCCTCAAAGCTACAAGTGGCGCTACGGACCCTGAAACCGAAAAATGATATTGGAGAACCAGAGGGGAACAAGATGCTGGTGGAGCAGTTCTTGCAAGGCTTAGAGTCAGTGGAGGACCGTAAGCAGCTCTGGCTGTGGTCCCTGGAACATCCCGCCGTAGATTTTGCTACTCTGAAAGAGCGGGCTATCAAAGCCCTGCAGCCCCCTGAGGCCCCTGACTCTCCACTCCCGTCCTAGCAAGCTAGAACGTCTCCAATGCAAGTGAAGTCCCCTGCCCTGGCATTGCCAGAGCCCACTCCTTCAACAACGTTCGGGAGCGGAATAAGTGATCTATCTGCCAAAGTACAGCACTTGAGTAATGACGTCGCAAGAATCCTGGAGGCGATGCAGCTCAAATCGAGGACCCCCCGTCGAGGGAAATCCAACTGGCTGAGTACCTGGAGGACGTCCAATGGATGAGGAAGCGGACATCGACATATAAAGGATGCAGCAGCAACCGGTATGGACCACCTGCTTGTTATAAATGTAACGAGACCGGTCACTACGCAAGGAACTGCCCTTTAAACGAGCAACCCCTGGGGCCAAGGGCCAATCCCCAGGAATAAACTGCCAAGGCCCAGCCGACTGGAGAGAACAGTATGTGGGGGGACGGCCCATCGTTTCCATCACCCTGGATGGGATCCCGACTTCAGCACTTCTCGATACCAGCTCCCAGGTAGCGACTATTCCCTATGTATTATATAAGAAATTTTGGCTTGATGATGAACTTACCCCACCAGATGACAGCCTTACCATCTATACCTGTGTACCTGTGACTCAAATCGGGTTCAAGGAGGTGACCATTAAGGTGGGCCGGATAGAATTGACGATGCAAGGCCTCATAGTAGTACAAAATGATCCTAGTGATCGGAACCCGAAGATCATTTTAGGTACAAATGTCATTGAGAATTGTATGGGAGAAGTGTTGTTCTTGCTTCAACAGCTGTCCAAGACTGCAGGAGCAGGGCGGCAGAGAGTCCTGCAACGTGAGATCCGAGCTCTCCTGCAGCGGCCACAGGTAAATCTCTCTGGAGCTAAGTTAGGTGGTGTACGGGTGATCGATGTGGCCCCCATTGTAGTGCCCCCACAAAGTGAAATGATGATATGGTGCAGGGCAGCTGTAGGCTCCCGAGGACAGGATTACCAGGCAGTGGTAGAGCCCCTACCCTCAGAGCATTGGCCCACCGTGTTCACGGCCAGAGGGGTAGTTGATGTCCAGAAGGGGAGAGTTCCCGTGCGTGTGTTGAATTGTGGGGAGGAAGAAGTTACAGTACCCAGATATGCCACCCTAGCCAAGGTGTTTGTAGTAAATGCAGATGACATCCATGCAACAGGTTCCTCAACTCAACCTAGTCAGTCTCAATGATAGACCCCAAGACCTGGTCGAGAAGTGGTGTCAGGAATTACATGTGGGCACCGACTCTACACCTGCACATCATAAACAAGGGGTCTACAGGGTTGTCAAGGAGTATGAGCAGGTCTTTAGCAAACACCCATTGGATTTTGAGCGGATTAAGAGGCTACAACATCACATACCCACAGGCACACACCCACCTATCAAGGAAAGGTATAGGCCCATAGCACCTGCCCATTACCAATGTGCCAAAGACATGCTCAGAAACATGAAGGAAGCAGGAGTGATACTTGATAAATGCAGTCCCTGGGTGGCCCCATTGCTACCTGTGAGGAAAAAAGATGGTACCATGAGGATGTGCGTAGACTACCGACAGATTAACAAAGTCACCCGCAAAGACGCCTACCCTCTGCCCTGAATAGAGGAATCGTTAGCCGCGCTGAAATCTGTTACTTACTTCTTGATCTCACCAGCGGGTACTCCTGGGCTCCTCGTATACTAGGTGGCAGACGTTGGTCTGGGTCTGGTAGGAGCTGGACCCCGGTCTCAGGTGATCGTGACAAGGGGCACAGACTGTCGAGGAGGACAGCCGGCGGCCTTGTGCCATTACCAGGCAGGGGCCAGGGCACGATGGGGTACGTGGACCCCAGGCCAGGAAGTAGCTTCAGGCGTCCTGGTAATTCACTTGACGAGGATGGAGCCTTCAAGATCCGTTCTCCATACACTCCAAAATCGGGGTACTAGCGCAACGAGGGGGATAGGACTTTCCCACTGCCTAGTCCATAAAATCCCAAGCGTGAACCCTGAGAGCAAGCTCACTCCGTTAGCCATACGGGTGAGCGGGACCCATTTATTTTCAAGCTGAAAGGGACCAACTACAGAAAGAGGTGCCAAGGTTAATGTCACAGGCTAACAAGCAAAACCAACGGGCACGTGATCCAGGCATGCTCCCTCCCTGCTGCAGTGGCATCAAGAACGGTTGTCAGCGTCAGCGTTATTGGACTGAGTACGCAATTAACCCTTACCGGCCCGACGGCACCTCCCCAACACCATCACCGAGTCCCGGGGCATCACCCTACCCGTGGAGGGGTTAAACACCTGGCTGCCCACACCATCGCCACCGGGTACTCCCAGCCGCAGCGGTGGTACTTCACCCTTACCACACACCACGGGTGGTGTCACGAACTTTCAACACCATCCCCTGTACTTAGCCCCCCTTGATTCGAGTGGCCGCACAACCCCCCGGGTCCGGAGACCCCTCGAACCACCGCAGATCCGGATCCGAGCAGCCCGGCTGCTGACACGAGGTGGCACACAAGCAATCTCTGTGAGTTGTGGCACACATTTTCTAGACCATTCTGTGCACCAGCAAAACAGAGTACAAGTATGACACATAGTGAAGAACTGGATACGATGGTGCCTCAGTATCTAGAGTTCAACATTAATGCTATCTGGGAGATGTGGACCCATTTGCATTTTGGTTTTCAAAAATGGAAGAGTGGCCTGAGCTCACCAGTCATGCCTTGAAGTTTTTGGCATGCCTGTGTCTTCAGCGGTGCTGGTGGTGTCCTTATGGATAAGCACATGTAACACCTAGGGGGCAGGGGGAATCAGGCACGGGGCTTCGTACCTGAGTTACTCGTCACCGGGTCGGAGTGATTGTCTGGGATGTTGCGGTGGCCTGCCAAGCTTCATACCCCGACGTGTACACCAATAAGGAGGGAGGATGATGAGGGTTGTAGTAGGAAGATTGTCGTGACGCTACCGGTGGTACGCGGCTAGAGAATAGCCGCCACTGCTGTCGCTGTCCTCCGGGGCGGATGGTAATAGCAGCAGAGATGATGTCGCTCCCCACAGGCGGAGCGGGCCCCAGGAAGGATGATGAGGGGAGTAGTGATTGCGATGGCCTTTAGTGCCGAGGCGCGGGGCGGTGGCGCCAGTAATAAGAGTCCGAGTGAGATGCTGCTGTTCCAGGTGACTTTACTCACTCTTTGTGCTGCTCGTCCGGGTAGTACTGGTCACTTGCTGTGATGTGCCTCGTCAACCTCGCATAAGTTAGAAGCAGTCACCGGTGTTTAAAAGAAGAAAGTCCTTTGACAGAGTTGTGTGGCGCCCCTGACCTGGTTAGGCACCACTGAGTACTGCACTCAGGCTAAGTGAGTACAAAACAGGTAATCCCAAAGGCTGACTAGGGTGTGGACACACAGACACTTAGTAACCAGAACACACACACACAGCTTAGAGGGGACCCCTGGGCAGACCCAGGGAGGGGGCGTAGCCCTCGCATCCCAGCTAGTGGTGGGTAGTGGGACTGGAGACGAGGAGTGTGCAGTGGCAGCCAGAGGAGTAGGAGTGGAGCAGCCGCGTCTGAGGTGTAGAGCAGAAGAGCAGGACACAGTCAGACCCTGCACCTGTAGTGGTTGCTGGCGGGGGAGAGTGGCTACCCAGTGGTGCTGCCTGAAAACCACCTAGTGAAGAGGTGGCTGAGTAAGGAGACTACGGGTAGACCAGGTCCGCATTGGGAAACAGGTCCCCAGAGCAGGAACCCATCTACTCGGCCTGCTAAACCTGCTAGTGA
This sequence comes from Anomaloglossus baeobatrachus, assembly GCF_048569485.1. Taxonomy (NCBI): domain Eukaryota; kingdom Metazoa; phylum Chordata; class Amphibia; order Anura; family Aromobatidae; genus Anomaloglossus; species Anomaloglossus baeobatrachus. Next base: position 264,140,993 of record NC_134354.1, on the reverse strand, counting down.
GGGTGCTGGATGTACCTCACCGAACCACACAGAACCCGCAGTATCAACAGCAACGAGGGGGCCCATAAGGAGGATCGAGCCTGGAGCCATCTTATCCTTGGTCCACGCTGTCAGCAAACGGGTCAGAAAGGGGAGAACGGCAGTTGCGACTTCCCTGGGTGATTCCGACAGTACTACAAATCAGTCACCCCAAACAGGAAGGGCTAGGAAGGTGAGTCAGCAGTCATCCCTATATCAGCCGGAGGGATACTTGGTTCCACCTGGTTCATCAGAGCATCGCCCGGGTTATCTCACTCTACCAGCAAAAACTGAGTAAAAACCCTGAAAGTCATTGCTGCTTGTGTGTGAGTTCTTCTGCGACCTGTGGTACTACACACTTACACTGGGCCCTGGGACCAGCCTCACTCTCGGGAGGCCACAACAACTGACTGCATCTACCATCGGCCCTAGTCGCTCCCTAAACTGCAGTGGCGGTCACCCACTGACTGCAAATACCGAGAGTGGCGTCACGATTCCAATTGAAGTTAACCTGACCTATCTGTTGCCAGAAGATCACCAGCACATGAAGTCCCAAAAGACCGCGAGGCGACCTGAAGGTAATGGGGCTTCACATCTGCCCTTCGAGTCGTGTGGAACTCAGCTGAGCACTCCGCTCCAAGCCGCAAGTCCCGTGAAGAGAAGAAAGTGGTGATGGTGTTATGTCCCAGAACTGGTGTCCTGGGTAGTCTGACTGAAGATTGTGTGAGTTTGCTCCAACTTCTACCCCAAGTGGAACTCGTCCCCAGGTGGCTGGCTTCAGTTACCGGGGAGGTACCATGCATCGTGATGGCCACCCCACTGCCTACCCTGAGCCAACCTCCCCTGTGAGAAGGCTCCTAAGCTACTGTATATGTAAAGTGTGAATGTGGAACACCAGGGATTAATCCCCTCCTTACCAGAGGCAAGTCATGTATCTCCAATGACTTTTCTACCCCCGTAGCAGACTGTGCAGATTAGGTGATGGTGTAGTTTTCAGTGTGCTGCATTGATTTTGCATTATTGCAGTTGTGACACTTTTGTTCTGGCTTCTGTTGCTGTTGTTGCTACTGCTGAAGATGTTACTAACAAGTGCCTGGGTGGCACAACAACCAAACAATGTGTCCATTGCTATTACATTTACAATTTTGCTTTTTTTATGCTAATTTTATACTGAAAATCAGTTGCAAGAATTTTTAGCCTCAAATGGCTAAAAAAAAATGTTGAGCGCCGTTTAGGTAATGATTAGACCAGTATGAAAAAATGGTCATACAGGTGACATTGCATCGGCACATATGACAGCTACCAGGAACAATCAGCAGGGAAATTGGTATCACCTGCCAATCATGCAATCCTACATGATTTAAAGGAGTTGTCAGCAGATGCTGATCATGCTCAAAGGGCCCTAAAACAAAAACAACCCACTTAAAAATTGCAAAGATGTTTCAATTAAAAAATAAATGAAGCTTCCTAATGGTATATAATTAAAAACATGTATAGGGTGACCAGTGAGCAGCTGCTAACATTTGGTATGAAACCCTAGTGTAGTTTTAAGTCATACTATGCCTGCAGTTAATGCATGCAAGATCTGCTCTTGCATCTCCTCCTTTGCACAGTGCAGAGACATCACTGGTGCTGTCCATGTGTCTATACGGACAAAAGGTCATGGCTGGCCGCATGCGGCCCACGGGCTGGAGGTTCCCCACCCCTGATTTGGATGATGAAATATCAATTTTTGTCTGAACCACGCAATTACCACTATTTAGATGATTGAATGGCAATTTTTGGCTGGATCACAGATTTTGTAATCTCTATTTAGATGATGAATTAGCAATTTTTGGAAGGTCCACACCATTAGCAATCACTAGATCATGAAATGCCGAAATTCCCTACACTGAAGTTCTTGCATTTCAATATTCTACACTATCTCAACTACCTAAAATTAAACCCACTAGCTAAGTTAACTATCTGACTAGTAGCAGCAGCACTGTCCCTAAGCTGTAGCAATCACAAAATGGCTTTGACTTTGCATGTCCACATTTTATATGCAGAGGGACATGTGACCTAGGCAGCCAATGACAGAAGCCCTTATGTCTGAACATTGTGGATGTTTTCTACTCCCTGATTATGTGTGGATGTTCCGGCTGCCAAAAAAAACAAAAAAAAGTCCGCCGATCCTCTGACCTCTCCCCATTCCCTCCCCTTGTCAAACAACTATCCTCACCAAAGTGATAATAAGGTAGAAGAAAAGCAAGAATAGCATTAGTGCACCCGTGAACAGTTACTGAACAAAGCAGATCTTTGCCAATTTTTAAGAGAATCCAAATGGGCAAGACTTGTGCCGAATGTGAAATTGGCAAACCTTTTCAGAACAAGTTCATCTCTAATTAAATACCATACTATGAAGAAAAAGACATGGATCGCACATCCCAAAAATACAATGATCTAAAGCCGCTAGGCAAAAAATTAAATAGAACATGAGGTTCTTTTGTTACCATTCTGATCAGATTGTATTAAGCCCACTGCCACGTCACGGCAAACCTCTTGAGTGGGTCCCTAACCTGACCTTTTTGTGTGGCACCGTGCACCGACCACCGCCGCAGCGACAAAGCGCCAGCAGGGCGGGCGACCTGGTGCCTCACAGCACCCATGCTGCAAGGCAAAGCCCCCAAGGCTCCAGGCCGCGCCGCCCCACCGACACCACACCACCACAACAGCAGCCACCACACAGCACCAGCACACAGTGAGAGGAGCTGTGCACTCACCTCCCACTGGCTCCCATATGTGAACTGGGAGCAAAAAGAAGGCTGACCCCTCTTGCAGTCTCCTGCTGATTAAAATCACCTGTGCCAAATGGGGAGAGTGCAGATCCAAGCAACAAAAGAGGGGGATAGACTGATATAAATACCATACTATGAAGAAAAAGACATGGATCGCACATCCCAAAAATACAATGATCTAAAGCCGCTAGTCAAAAAATTAAATAGAACATGAGGTTCTTTTGTTACCATTCTGATCAGATTGTATTAAGCCCACTGCCACGTCACGGCAAACCTCTTGAGTGGGTCCCTAACCTGACCTTTTTGTGTGGCACCGTGCACCGACCACCGCCGCAGCGACAAAGCGCCAGCAGGGCGGGCGACCTGGTGCCTCACAGCACCCATGCTGCAAGGCAAAGCCCCCAAGGCTCCAGGCCGCGCCGCCCCACCGACACCACACCACCACAACAACAGCCACCACACAGCACCAGCACACAGTGAGAGGAGCTGTGCACTCACCTCCCACTGGCTCCCATATGTGAACTGGGAGCAAAAAGAAGGCTGACCCCTCTTGCAGTCTCCTGCTGATTAAAATCACCTGTGCCAAATAGGGAGAGTGCAGATCCAAGCAAAAAAAGAGGGGGATAGACTGATATAAATACCATACTATGAAGAAAAAGACATGGATCGCACATCCCAAAAATACAATGATCTAAAGCCGCTAGGCAAAAAATTAAATAGAACATGAGGTTCTTTTGTTACCATTCTGATCTCTAATTAAGATTACTGCAGTATCTCTTATATCAATCAGTTCACAGTAATATTGACTATCTGACTATATACAGTAAAGCTGGGTTCACACTAAGCGACAGCGACAACGACGTCGCTGTTACGTCACCATTTTCTGTGACGTAACAGCGACCTTGTAAGTCGATGTTATGATCGCTGCTTAGCTGTCAAACACAGCAGAAGCAGCAGCGATCATAACGTCGCTGTGCTACATGTGCAGAGAGCAGGGAGCCGCGCACACTGAGCACTGGCTCCTTGCTCTCCTAGGTACAGTACACATCGGGTTAATTACCCGATGTGTGCTGCAGCTACATGTCACAGTGCAGAGAGCAGGGAGCCGCGCACACTGCTTAGCGCTGGCTCCTTGCTCTCCTTGCTACAGTATACATCGGGTTAATTACCCGATGTGTACTGCAGCCACATGTGCACAGAGCAGGAGCCGGCACTGGTAGCAAGGGCGGAGGCTGGTAACGAAGGTAAATATCGGGTAACCAGGGAAAGGTCTTCCCTTGGTTACCCGATGTTTACGCTGGTTACAGCTTACCGCAGCTGCCAGACGCTGGCTACTGCTCCCTGCTCGCTTCATTTCGTCGCTCTCTCGCTGTCACACACAGCGATGTGTGTGTCACAGCGGGAGAGTGACGACCAAAAAATGAAGCTGGACATTCAGCAACGACCGGCGACCTCACAGCAGGGGCCAGGTCGTTGCTGGATGTCACACACAGCGACAGCGACGGCACGTCGCTGCAACATCACAGAAAATGGTGACATAGCAGCGACGTCGTTGTCGCTGTGTGTGACACCAGCTTTAGAACAGTGGTTTCATATATTTCACTTGAATCTGTTGGTTAGTATTCACAGTATGAGACTCCCAATTTCAATCTGGGCCATCAGCTTTGTACACTGTGTGCAGAATTATTAGGAGATATAAAAAATGGTTTCTTCAGCTCACCTGCTGCCCGGACTGTTCAGCCTTGCGGGTGCCTGGAATCCTTCGGTCTATCCCGACCGGTAACAGAGAACGTGGAAGGAAAAAGAGGGCGATCCGGCACAAATCCTCCTTATGTTAAAACATTCAAGGCTTTATTTCGACATCATTAAAAACATTGTGAAGACCGAAATCCACTTAGATGGTACAGGCAAGGGTCATGATAGCTTAACGCGTTTCGGACTATTAATAAAAACAAACAAGTCCTTAATCATAAGTGTCTCATGAAACCAGCAGGGCTACTAAAATAGACTAATCTGTTGAGTGAGGAAGAGGGAGGGGTAAGAATATGCTAATTACATTAAATGAAATAAGTTAAATTAAATGAGTTAAAATTAAAAGAATGGGTATATGTAATTTTATTTAGTTTTGTTTAATTTTATTATCCCTTATCACCTGGCATCGGATTATACATCTAAAATGTGGATCGCATTTATCAAAGAGCATAGAGTACCATCCACTTTTTCAGTGTCTTATAATGTATGCGCTACTTGAGTTCCGATATCCGATCAAATGTAAAACTGAAGATCGGAGCGATAATTGAATACATTCGGATATCTTAAATTCGATGTCAGCTGAAGTGATGTATATTATTATTCGCAAAAACAAGGATCCTTCGGTTGAAGGATTATATGTTCGCATCTATAAGTACTTAATCCATTTATAGCAAACAGAATGTTACCCGTGAGTGTATGATATATTATATATCTTATTTCCCCTCTCAGAGAAGACGTACAGGAGCATTAAATCCGAGTAATATCATTCTTATTAATTATATTCTTATTAGTTATGCTCAAATGCTTAAGGTAGAAAATAGGTGGATATAAACCCCTCTATTCTCCATCTTGTAGATGAAACGAATATGGGGAAAAAAATCTTCTTAATATTTCTTATATTTTTTTAATTATTTTTTATGTGTATTATTTTCTATATATAAGCAAACAATCCCAGAGGTGAAAAAAATATAATCCCTGATGGAAAAAGATGTGCATAGGTCATTAAATGGCAGTATATATGTATGCGTAAACCCGATCTCAATTTAAGAGCAAAGGAACCTTGTTCCTCATATTGGTATCAAATAAAGGGTAAATATGATCCTAGAGGGAAAGAGGGAGGGTGGGGGGGGGGGTGGGGGGGGAAAGGGGAAGGGGGGGATGAAATGAGATAAATAAAATTAAATTAAAGGAGTGGGTATATGTAATTTTAATGTCCCCTATCACCTGACATCGAATAATATATCAAAAAAGTGTGGATCGCAATTATTAAGGAGCATATAGTACCGTCCACGGTTTCAGTGTTTTATAGTGCTTGCGCCACTAAGTTCCAATATCCAATCAAAAGATGAAACGTAGGTCGGAGCGATAATTGAATCCATTCAGATATCTTGAATCTAACTTTAAGATCCATTTGGCTTCTGCCAATAACAAGGCTTTAAACCAGTCGCCTCCGCGTGGAGGTCTGGGAATAAATTCTAAGCCTGTGATCCTTAAAGTTGAAAAGTCTGCAGCATGACACTCGATGTAATGTCTGGTTAATCCTGATAGGGAACGTTTTCTAACCAGTGTAGCATAACTTAATGAGGCTTTATCTTGGGCGGCTATGGGGATGCGAGTATGTTCTGAAATCCTGGTTCTTAACGCTCGGGAGGTGCAACCTACGTAATTTTTACAACAAGAAACGCATGTAGCAACATAGATTATGTGTGTGGAGGAGCAATTGATGAAAGATCTAATTTCAAAGCTCTCCCCATCTTTTCCTGGAAGAGATTTATTATTCAGCATAAATTTGCAAAGACCGCACCTATTGGATCCACATTTATAACATCCTTGAATGCTGAGCCAGTTCTTGTTTGATCTACTAGATTTCTTAGGGGCATATCTGCTGGGAGCTACCAAGTTCCCTATTGTACAAGCCCTCTTGGCTACTATATTAACTCCTGATTGGAGAATACGGTTTAGAGTGACATCTTGGCATAATAAGGGAACGAAACGTAAAATGGCTTGTTTAATCTGGGAAAAATCCGTACTGAAGGGTGTAGAAAATGTTATACGATCTTCACATTTAGGAGGTGTGGGGCGATTTTTTAACAATGTAATCCTAGTCCGGTTTTCAGCAATAGAGGAGGCCCTCCTAAGGGTTGGTTCCGAGTAGCCCCTTCTACTAAGTCTTCCCTTAATGCAAACTGCCTCTTTATGGTAGGCTTCATCTGTAGAACATAAACGTTTGGCTCGTAAAAACTCGCCCACAGGTAAGTTTTTCAGAGTGTGGGGGGTATGGCAGCTGGTGGCATGAAGGGAGGAGTTCCCGCTGGTAGGTTTCCTATATAAGGTGGATTTTATAGAGCCTGAAGTCAAATCTCCAGATAGCAAGACGTCCAGAAAGGGGGCTGCTTCTAAATATAGATTCATTTTGAATTTTAAATTGAGGGTATTACCATCAAAATAGGTGTTAATAATTGTCATGGTTTCCTGGGGGGGTACTAGACTGATTTTTCCTGCAGATTAATATCTGGTCGTCTATGTACCTTGCATACCAGACTATGGTGTCCATAAAGGGGTTGCTATCTATATAGATGTACCGTTCCTCCCAGTATGCCATATAGATATTCGCTAATGCACAAGAGAAGCTTGCCCCCATCGGACATCCTGCTACCTGGAGAAAATAGTCACCATTAAATTCAAAGAAATTATGGGTTAAAAGGAAACCCGTCGCCATGAGAATAAATTCCTTAAGTGTATCCTCAAAAGGGCTGTACTTCTCAAGATGATAATAGAGGGCTTGGATGGCTTCTCTATGTGGAATACTGGGATATAGTGACTCCACGTCACTCATTATCCAATAGGAGTCATCAGTCCATGGGATATTTTCTAGATTTTGCAAAAGACTCTTAGTGTCCCTGATGTAGCCTACAGTACGCTTTACTAAAGGTTGGATCTGGTGATCTATCCAGTCACTCAAATTGCTCAATAGGGATTCTGTACTGGCCACTATAGGTCTAAGCGGAGGGGGAAATAGATCCTTATGAACTTTAGGGAGGCCTTGGAAAATAGGGCATATAGGAGAATCTACATAAAGGTACTCTTGAATCTTTTTAGTAAGAATACCCCATTCAAAGCCTCGCAGCAAAAGGGCTTGCAATTTAGATGAAATCTCAGCTGTAGGGTCGCATGTTAGCTTCTTATATGTGGATTCATCACACAAAATTTTATCTATCTCCATCTCGTATAAGGCGCTATCTAGCACCACTACTGCACCACCTTTGTCTGCCCTGCGGATGACAATGCAATCGTTATTCCTCAGATCCCTCAGAGCCTTTCTCTCCCTAGGTGTAAGATTGTCATAAGTTTGGGGTTTTTTGGTTAGTATATTCCTAATTTCTGACTCCATAAGGTCTTGGAAGGTGTCCATGATGGGAATTCTTGAGGCAATAGGGTAAAAATTGGGATTCCTGGTGGTAAAGTTCGGGGGTTCCGATGTTTTAATACAAGTATTACCCAGTTCCTGTAAATGTGTGACCGCGATTTGCTCCTTGAGGCTCAGAAATAAAGGTATATTCGTAATATTGGTGGTTGGAGGTTCTGGTGAATCACCTCTTACTTCTACTTCTTTGTCAAAAAAATGCCGTTTAACTGTGAGATTTCTTATGAATTTATTAATATCAGTAATGGTTTGAAATAAATCTGCTCTATTGCTGGGAGCAAAATTTAACCCTTTCTGAAGGATATTAATCTGAACGGAGTCCAAAATTGAAGCTGATAAATTCACAACCGTGGTCTCCGGGGGATCCTGATGTTTTAATTTCTCCAATAGCGGCGTTTTCTGGATCTGAGGTAGTATCTCCTCCCTCCTCCGTCTATGTTTTCTACCACCTCTCCGTGAGTTGCGTTTCTTGCTGGCAAGTTTTTTGATGAATGTGGAAGATGACTATTTCTATTAGATTCATATGAGCTGGTGCTGTCATTAGCAGATTCATTCTCCGTGGAGGAAAAATAAATAAACAGTCCTTCCATTATGTTGTCCTTGGTTCTGTTTTTTCAGAATAGATTTGGATTTGGTATTAAGATGCCAGGTATAAACCTGGTTGGACTCATAGTATTTAGTGTCTCTTCTATATTTATTTTGTTTCAAATCCATTATGTCTGATTCCACTTTATCTACAGCATTTCTGAGTCGTATATTAAGTCTATCAAAGTCTGTAGGATCATATGTCTCTACCAAATAAGTATGCACTTTTTTAATTTGGTCATCGAGACTTTGAATACGTTTCTTTTCCTCTGTAATGATCAAGTCCATTAATTTCAACGAACAGGATGAGAGGACTGAATTCCAACTTTCTTTGAATTCCTCTGAGAAAGAAAAGGTGGGAGACTTTTTGAGCCGTAAACCCCTTGGGATCATTTCTTTCTCCATATATTTGTGTAGGGTCATGGAATCCCACCAGGTTTTCAAACGCTGGATGGAGAGTTTTTCTAAATCCCAGAAGGTATATGTTGGCTCATTCTACTGGTGGTTAGTCTGTGTGTTACTCGGGTTCATTTGTCCTGAATAAAAATTCCTCCAACCTCTTTCTCCGTTCCTCACAATCCAGAAAACCCAAAGTGTCCATGTTTGGAGTATTGGGTTAATTATGGTAACACCTGTGGTAGCTTGCGGAAAAACTTTCTTGAGAAAGTATATGTGGTTTGAATTTAATGTAACAGAAAGGTCTTCACATTTAGGCGAAAGGGAGGATCAGTAAAATAAACTGTGTATTACCGCAATAAAGGCTCTAAGTATATATATATTTATATATTCCTGGATATACTTGACACAGTCCTTACTAAGGGCTGCAGGGAGCACGCAAGAGAAGGATCAATCAGTTCAAATGGAGATATAAAAAATGGTTTCTTCAGCTCACCTGCTGCCCGGACTGTTCAGCCTTGCGGGTGCCTGGAATCCTTCGGTCTATCCCGACCGGTAACAGAGAACGTGGAAGGAAAAAGAGGGCGATCCGGCACAAATCCTCCTTATGTTAAAACATTCAAGGCTTTATTTGGACATCATTAAAAACATTGTGAAGACCGAAATCCACTTAGATGGTACAGGCAAGGGTCATGATAGCTTAACGCGTTTCTGACTATTAATAAAAACAAACAAGTCCTTAATAGTGATGAGCGAGTATGCTTGTTACTACTCGGTACTCGCACGAGTATCACTGTACTCGGGCTACTCGGCGGGTACCGAGTAATTTTGCAATACTCGTGCTGTACTCGTGGTCTTCATCCCTGCATGTTGGCGCTCTTTTGAGAGCCAGCCCTCATGCAGGGATTGGCTGGCAGACCACTGCAATGCCACAGCCCTGATAGTTGTGGAATTGCAGTGATTGGCCGGCCTGCACAGCGTGACCGAGCCTTTATACCGGCGGGCGCGCTGTGCTCTGTACACAGCCATCTCATATTCCCTGCTTTCCACGCCCACAGGCGCCTATGATTGGTTGCAGTGAGACACGCCCCCACGCTGAGTGACAGGTGTCTCACTGCACCCAATCACAGCAGCCGGTGGGCGGGTCTATACTGTGCAGTAAAATAAATAAAGAAATAATTAAAAAAAACGGCGTGCGGTCCCCCCAATTTTAATACCAGCCAGATAAAGCCATACAGCTGAAGGCTGGTATTCTCAGGATGGGAAGCCCCACGTTATGGGGAGCCCCCCACCCTAACAATATCAGTCAGCAGCTGCCCAGAATTGCCGCATACATTATATGTGACAGTTCTGGGGCTGTACCCGGCTCTTCCCGATTTACCCTAGTGCGTTGGCAAATCGGGGTCTTCCTCATGCTGTTGCCATGTCATTTGAGCACTCTTCTGAGACTTTTGTGACATTTTTAGGGTTTCTACATGCTGCCGGGGGTCATTTCACAAAAATACTCGGGTCTCCCATAGGATAACATTGGGCTCGGTGCTCGGGCCGAGTACACGAGTATCTTGGGATGCTCGGCCCGAGCCTCGAGCACCCGAGCTTTTTAGTACTCGCTCATCACTAGTCCTTAATCATAAGTGTCTCATGAAACCAGCAGGGCTACTAAAATAGACTAATCTGTTGAGTGAGGAAGAGGGAGGGGTAAGAATATGCTAATTACATACAAAAAGGCAGGTGAGTATTTGAATACTTATTATCCTCCTTTGATTATAATTGCGGTTAAAAGGTTGACAGATAGAATTTATTCATACATGGCAAATGTTGGTATAAAGATAAAATTCGATGGCAGCTGAAGTGATGTGTATTATTATTCCCAAAAACAAGGCTCCTTCGTTCAAAGGGTTATATGCTCGCAACCATAAGTATTTAATCCATTTATAGCAAACAAGCCCTCTATTATCATCTTGAGAAGTACAGCCCTTTTGAGGATACACTTAAGGAATTTATTCTCATGGCGACGGGTTTCCTTTTAACCCATAATTTCTTTGAATTTAATGGTGACTATTTTCTCCAGGTAGCAGGATGTCCGATGGGGGCAAGCTTCTCTTGTGCATTAGCGAATATCTATATGGCATACTGGGAGGAACGGTACATCTATATAGATAGCAACCCCTTTATGGACACCATAGTCTGGTATGCAAGGTACATAGACGACCAGATATTAATCTGCAGGAAAAATCAGTCTAGTACCCCCCAGGAAACCATGAAAATTATTAACACCTATTTTGATGGTAATACCCTCAATTTAAAATTCAAAATGAATCTATATTTAGAAGCAGCCCCCTTTCTGGACGTCTTGCTATCTGGAGATTTGACTTCAGGCTCTATAAAATCCACCTTATATAGGAAACCTACCAGCGGGAACTCCTCCCTTCATGCCACCAGCTGCCATACCCCCCACACTCTGAAAAACTTACCTGTGGGCGAGTTTTTACGAGCCAAACGTTTATGTTCTACAGATGAAGCCTACCATAAAGAGGCAGTTTGCATTAAGGGAAGACTTAGTAGAAGGGGCTACTCGGAACCAACCCTTAGGAGGGCCTCCTCTATTGCTGAAAACCGGACTAGGATTACATTGTTAAAAAATCGCCCCACACCTCCTAAATGTGAAGATCGTATAACATTTTCCACACCCTTCAGTACGGATTTTTCCCAGATTAAACAAGCCATTTTACGTTTCGTTCCCTTATTATGCCAAGATGTCACTCTAAACCGTATTCTCCAATCAGGAGTTAATATAGTAGCCAAGAGGGCTTGTACAATAGGGAACTTGGTAGCTCCCAGCAGATATGCCCCTAAGAAATCTAGTAGATCAAACAAGAACTGGCTCAGCATTCAAGGATCTTATAAATGTGGATCCAATAGGTGCGGTCTTTGCAAATTTATGCTGAATAATAAATCTCTTCCAGGAAAAGATGGGGAGAGCTTTGAAATTAGATCTTTCATCAATTGCTCCTCCACACACATAATTTATGTTGCTACATGCGTTTCTTGTTGTAAAAATTACGTAGGTTGCACCTCCCGAGCGTTAAGAACCAGGATTTCAGAACATACTCGCATCCCCATAGCCGCCCAAGATAAAGCCTCATTAAGTTACGCTACACTGGTTAGAAAACGTTCCCTATCAGGATTAACCAGACATTACATCGAGTGTCATGCTGCAGACTTTTCAACTTTAAGGATCACAGGCTTAGAATTTATTCCCAGACCTCCACGCGGAGGCGACTGGTTTAAAGCCTTGTTATTGGCAGAAGCCAAATGGATCTTAAAGTTAGATTCAAGATATCCGAATGGATTCAATTGTCGCTCCGACCTACGTTTCATCTTTTGATTGGATATTGGAACTTAGTGGCGCAAGCACTATAAAATACTGAAACCGTGGACGGTACTATATGCTCCTTAATAATTGCGATCCACACTTTTTTGATATATTATTCGATGTCAGGTGATAGGGGACATTAAAATTACATATACCCACTCCTTTAATTTAATTTTATTTATCTCATTTCATCCCCCCCTTCCCCTTTCCCCCCCCCCACCCTCCCTCTTTCCCTCTAACATCATATTTACCCTTTATTTGATACCAATATGAGGAACAAGGTTCCTTTGCTCTTAAATTGAGATCGGGTTTACGCATACATATATACTGCTATTTAATGACCTATGCACATCTTTTTCCATCAGGGATTATATTTTTTTCACCTCTGGGATTGTTTGCTTATATATAGAAAATAATACACATAAAAAATAAATAATAAAATATAAGAAATATGAAGAAGATTTTTTTCACCATATTCGTTTCATCTATAAGATGGAGAATAGAGGGGTTTATATCCACCTATTTTCTACCTTAAGCATTTGAGCATAACTAATAAGAATATAATTAATAAGAATGATATTACTCGGATTTAATGCTCTTGTACGTCTTCTCTGAGAGGGGAAATAAGATATATAATATATCATACACTCACGGGTAACATTCTGTTTGCTATAAATGGATTAAGTACTTATAGATGCGAACATATAATCCTTCAACCGAAGGATCCTTGTTTTTGGGAATAATAATATACATCACTTCAGCTGACATCGAATTTAAGATATCCGAATGTATTCAATTATCGCTCCGATCTTCAGTTTTACATTTGATCGGATATCGGAACTCAAGTAGCGCATACATTATAAGACACTGAAACCGTGGATGGTACTCTATGCTCTTTGATAAATGCGATCCACATTTTAGATGTATAATCCGATGCCAGGTGATAAGGGATAATAAAATTAAACAAAACTAAATAAAATTACATATACCCATTCTTTTAATGTTAACTCATTTAATTTAACTTATTTCATTTTCCATTCCCCCCCCACCCTCCCTCTTCCCCCCACGGATTGCATTTACCTTTCTATTTTGATACCATTATGAGGGACAAGATCCCTTTGCCCTCAAATCGAGATCGGGTTTATGCGCACATATATATTTAATGACCTATGCACATTTTTTCCACTAAGGATTATCACTTTTTCATCCCTGGGATTATTTGCTTATATATAGAAAATAATACACATAAAAAATGAAAAATAAAATATAAGAAATATTAAGATGAGGTTTTTTTTCCCCATACTCATTTCATCTATAGGATGGAGAATAGAGGGGTTTATATCCATCTATTTTTTACCTTAAGCACTTGAGTATAATTAATATGAACATAATTAATAAGAATGATATTACTTGGATTTTGTGCTTTCATGCTTTTTCTCTGAGAGGGGAAATAAGACATATAGTATATCATATATCCATGTGAAACATTTTGTTTGCTATAAATGGATTAAATACTTATGGTTGCGAGCATATAACCCTTTGAACGAAGGAGCCTTGTTTTTGGGAATAATAATACACATCACTTCAGCTGCCATCGAATTTTATCTTTATACCAACATTTGCCATGTATGAATAAATTCTATCTGTCAACCTTTTAACCGCAATTATAATCAAAGGAGGATAATAAGTATTCAAATACTCACCTGCCTTTTTGTATGTAATTAGCATATTCTTACCCCTCCCTCTTCCTCACTCAACAGATTAGTCTATTTTAGTAGCCCTGCTGGTTTCATGAGACACTTATGATTAAGGACTTGTTTGCTTTTATTAATAGTCCGAAACGCGTTAAGCTATCATGACCCTTGCCTGTACCATCTAAGTGGATTTCGGTCTTCACAATGTTTTTAATGATGTCCAAATAAAGCCTTGAATGTTTTAACATAAGGAGGATTTGTGCCGGATCGCCCTCTTTTTCCTTCCGCAGAATTATTAGGCAAGTTGTATTTTAGAGGATTTTTTTTATTATTGATCAACAACTATATTCGCAATCAACCCAAAAGTCTCATAAATATCAAAGCTTAATATTTTTGAAAGTTGGAGTGGTTTTTCTTAGATTTGGCTATCTTAGGAGGATATCTGTTTGTGCAGGTAACTATTTCTGTGCAGAATTATTAGGCAACTTAATAAAAAACAAATATATTCCCATCTCACTTGTTTATTTTCACCAGGTAAACCAATATAACTGCACAAAATTTAGAAATAAACATTTCTGACATGCAAATGTGGCTCCCTGGACTAGCCAGGTCGTCACCGGTACTGCAGAACACACCCCCACCCCGAGACAGGCACATCAGCCAGACACAAAATCCTTGTTGCCTCCCTCCAGGGGCTGATGTCCACACCAGGTGGGGTGGAGCCAGGCGATTGGCCCCACCCACTTAGGAGTTCACAGTCCTGGAGGCGGGAAAAGGAAGTCAGATCAGTTAGGGAAGTGCAAGTGTGAGGAGTGAAGAGTAGTGGAGGAGTAAACTGACCGTGTCCGGGTGTGTGGCCCGGGCACTAAGAGCAAGGTTGGCAGACGGTATTGGCCGTCTGCAGGAGAGGCGAATCAACGTGGAACCGTAGGACCGGGGTCGGGCGGTGGCCCGTAGGTACCGAACCGGGGAGCGAAGTGAAGCCAGCACACACAGGCAGGGCCTGCGGACCCCGACCAGGCTTGGAGTCACCGTTAAAGGTCAAATCCATCAGTGACCGGAACCCCAGGGGTTTCCTAGCAGCCAAGACCCGATAGAAGGCAACCGTCCGACCAGTAGAAGGAAATACAGCTACCGCCACAGCTAGAGTTCAAAGGACCAGAGCCTGCGGGCAAAAGGGCTCCTCTGGCACATATATACGCTGGGGAGCGCTTTACCGGTGGGAAGCCATCGGAGCCGAACATACACAAAGGTGCAGGGAAAGGCAGCCACCACCAACCGTCCGGGAGAAGCCACAGCAGCCGGCTGCGGGACCCGTCCATCCAGCTGTTTGGTTTACCAGAGACTTTGCGTACATTTGTGGCTGAATGAGTACAACCGTGCCATCCGGCACCGCGCTGTGCAGTCCAGGCGACCGTGCACCTTGCCAACCCTGCCTCCCCGTCACCTCACCGGGCCCCGGGACCACCAACCCCTACCCACGGAGGGGGGAAAACAACATCCCAGCTGCTCCCTACCATCGCTCCCGGGATCCCCGTCACCAGCAGCGGTGGTGCCCAACCTCACCACAACCCGTGGGTGGCGTCACGGACCAAATCCACAAACCAAACGACCCCCTTTCACTCACGGGCGAGGAGCGCCGCTCGAGTCCCCGGATCCGGCCCACCGCTCGAGCCACCGAGCAGCAGCAGCAGCGCTGGACCCGAGCGTTAGCGAGCGCAGCGCCCCGCCGCCCGCGACACAAAAACAAAACTCCAAAAAAATTGTGACCAATATAGCCACCTTTCTTTATGATGACACTCAAGAGCATACCATCCATAGAGTCTGTCAGTTGCTTGATCTGTTTATGATCAACATTGCGTGCAGCAGCCACCACAGCCTCCCAGACACTGTTCCGAGAGGTGTACTGTTTTCCCTCCCTGTAGATCTCACATTTTATGAGGGATCACAGATTCTCTATTGGATTCAGATCACGTGAACAAGGGGGCCGTGTCATTATTTTTTCATCTTTTACACCTTTACTGGCCAGCCACGCTGTGGAGGAGTTAGATGCATGTGATGGAGCATTGTCCTGCATGAAAATCATGTTTTTCTTGAACGATACCAACTTCTTCCTGTACCACTGCTTGAAGAAGTTGTCTTCCAGAAACTGGCAGTAGTTCTGGGAGTTGAGCTTCACTCCATCCCCAACCTGAAAAGGTCCCACAAGTTCATCTTTGATGATACCAGCCCATACCAGTACCCCACCTCCACCTTGCTGGCATCTGACTCGGAGTTGTGCTCTCTGCCCTTTACTGATCCAGCCTCTGGCCCATCCATCTGGCCCATCAAGAGTCACTTTCATTTCATCAGTCCATAAAACCTTTGAAAAATCAGTCTTAAGATATTTCTTGGCCCAGTCTTGACGTTTTATCTTATGTTTCCTGTTCAAAGGTGGTCGTTTTTCTGCCTTCCTTACCTTGGCCATGTCCCTGAGTATGGCACACCTTGTGCTTTTTGATACTCCAGTAACGTTGCAGCTCTGAAATATGGCCAAACTGGGCCCTATCTGTGACTACCTTGCCTGGCCAGGGCGTCACAAGAACACTCTCGCAGCCACATTATTTTCACGCCCACAGTGATACTTAGACAACGCCATTGCATTCCTCCAGTTTCAGTTTACATGTGTTGGGGTGGCTAGTGGGGGCATTCGTAGTTGTCACAGGGGCTTCTAGGCTGCAGCATAGCTGGACGTTAACCCCTTGCACCCCGGTCACCACTCCAGTGCAGATATACTTCTACAACAGTCCATTCATCCTCTGAGACAGTAACTCTGAAAAGAATCCTTCTGTGTCTAACACTGGAACTTTACTGTCAGACTTCTTCACATCATCAACATCTCGCATCTTGCAGGCATCGCTTCTGACCCCATTGGGGTTCCTTCTAGTTTCTGTTACATAGTGCAATTTCCTAACCAACCACTTCCCTGGCACCTGGGTCTCAGTAAGTGCCACCAGGCCCCTCATCCCCTCCTTAGACATTACAACGCGTAACAGGTTCACACGCTTGGTCCCACCCTATCTAGGGGCACACCAACTATCAGTCTCTTGAAGGGAATTGTTGGGAATTCTTTCCAGGGAATGGCCGCCACCCACATCGTCCGAACTAAACTCCACCAGCAGGGAATATAGTTCTCTTCAGTTCTACTCATTCAGTACCCCACGTGTCCAGGGTATGGATTTGACACTGAATGTCTTGTCAAATCTGTCATCTGAGCTTCTGCTCTGTTTCACTTACTGGGGATTCTACTGTCCTCTACCTACAACTTGACCCTTTTATACTGTCGTGCCCTCCCTGTAAGTAACCCCTTCCTACCCACGGGGTACTAGTGTAGCGGTTACATGGGTCACACTACCACCTGGTGGCTACACGACAAACAACAGAACTTTATTGCACACCTAAATATATAACACCGACTACCTCTGCAGTGATGACAGAGCCTGGTACCTCCATTACATCAATCCTTCTTTTAACCTCGGCCGTCCCCAGCTGAACAACACTCTGAGGGAACCTGTACCTGTAAATTTTACCCACAACAATAAACCCCAGTTGCATGTCCCATACCGCTTACCAAGCAGCCTCCGCCTGGCTGCTCCAGGGGCCCGAAGATCCGTCCTCTGGTACTGGGTCCTGAAGATATTTTATCTTAATACAAATCATTTATCTCAATTAGTCACACACTTGTTTTTTTAAACACATGACACTTTAATCTCAGTAAAACTTGACCATTGGGGCTGAACACCCAGTCCTTTTTTTCACCAAAGGCCTCTCCAAAAGAGCAAAAAGAAAAATGGTAAAAATTAACTGCAGCCGAACTGACAGTTCCCAGTCACAGGAACTCACACAGGCTTTCTCAGTTCTCAGGGACTCTCCTTCTCCCCTGGGCACTCCACTTGAACATTGGTTAACGTTTATAACCATTCTCAAGTGTCCACCACCTCCTTCTTTTGAGGACAGCAGTCCTTGGGGGAACCATCAGGGGTAATTAACCAGAACAGTTCCATGCCAACTAGGCACAACTTCTTGCAAAAGCCTTCCTTTCACTCAATTCCTGCCTCTCCGTGCGGCTGTGGGAACTTGTCTCCTTGGGAGACGCTCAATACCGCCGCTGCAACAGAAACATCTTCCACCACCAACCGCCCCACGTTGGAGACCACAGAGTCCCTGCTTCTGGTGTCCTCGCTGGGGGTTCTGGACCGTCGCCGTTCTTACACAGCTGCTACAACTTCCTCCAAACTCACTGACTCTCTCACGATGCAGGTGGCTACCGCATACCATCCCCACAGTCTCTTTTCCTTTATGAACTTCAGTCAGTCCCCATAGCATACCGGAGACCAGCGTCCACAGAACCAGCATTAATGTAGACTTTAACCCCGGTCCCCTGCTCTACCAGGAACGTGTATTCCTGGCTGTTATTCATATGGGATATGTGGCCATAAGAAAATCTGGCCGCTGCAGCACCCAATCGGGAAGCGCGAGCTGGGCCCGTATTTGCATTTTGTGCTTTTCTTTTGTTGAATGACCCCCTAGATCCACACGGGATCGTCTTCGGGCCACACCTTAACCATTGGGGCTCACACTTGGCACCGGACAGCCCTTGGGGGTCAATGCAGCCACTGCTCCCTTTTGAGCGGCTTCCTTTCTAGCCCATTCTGCCTATTCCAGGATCCACGTGGCCTCCTCCTTAGCCTGCATAGCCTCTTTCTCAGCCCGAGCGGCCCTCTCTTGCACCCTCACAGCCTCACTCCTAGCCCTCACGGCTTCCTCCAGGGCCCTCACAGTTTTATCTACTTGCTGCAGCCGCGCTTCACTTACGCAAACTATCATGGCAACTGGGGTCCGGAGCTTCGCTACTATGGGCTCAGGCGTTCCCGCGGGACTCACTGCAACCTTGTGGTAAAACTCTTTCGGCCAGTCCCTCGGGGACTCCTGGTAATGAAGTACACACGGGGAACAGGTCCCTAGAGCCAGACATCCATTTAGTGGTCTGCTAAATACTGCAGGTGGTGGGACTAGAGGTTCCACACCAACCAACACAGAGTCTGAGCATCAGCAGCAACGAGGGGGCCCATAAGGAGGATCGAGCTTGCAGCTATCCACCTTGGTACACGCTGCCAGCAAACGGGCCAGAAAGGGGAGAAAAGGCAGATGCGACTTCCCTGGATGAATCCCACGGTACTTTAAGTCATGGGTTGTCGAAAACAAGAAGAGCTAGGAAGGCGAGTCAGCAGTCACCCCTATACCAGCCTGAAGGATACCTGATTCTCTCTGGTCTATCTCAGTATCGCCCGGGTTACCTCACAAAACCAGTTGAACGTGAGTAAACAAGTTGAAAGACATTTTTGGACTGAGTTCTTCTGCGACCTGTTGTTCCACACACATACGCCCGAGCCCCTGGGGCCAGCCTCACTCTCGGGAGGCCACACCACCCAACTGCAGATACCAGGAGCCCCAGATGCTCGTTATATTGCAGTGGCAGTCACCCATCACCCTGACCCCAAACAGAGAGTGGCGTCACGACTCCTATGAAAGTGAACCTGACATACCTGTTGCCAGAAGGGTCCCTACAGAGAAGTCCCCGCAGTGTCCCGGAGTCGACCGCTGCAGCACTGTGGTGGGCGACTCATCTGGCGTCACAAACAGGATAAGGACTAGACCTGTTAAGACAGGTGACCGTGCGCCTTGGAGGTCCGATTGAAAAGTTGGAAATGCCGCCATATTGCCACCGCAGAAAGCGCGCCAAAGAAACAACAGCAGCCTGCGCAAAAAGAAGTAACCGCCCACAAAGAGGTGTGGCTATCCTAGAACCCCTGTAGTGCTCTGACCCCGCGAGAAAGAGAGAGGGGGGCGGATCTGACACTAGACGGCAGAGATGTCCCAGGCTGGTGGAAGAAACGCAACTGAGAGGTGTGAGCAGTCAAGAACCTGTTAACGAGCAAGAGAGTCAGGATGGCATCCGCGGGAGGCAACCACGAGGAGCTGGGATGGACCAGGCCGATGACCGCCGCTGAGCTAGAGGCTGAAGTCGGTAGAATGGCCGACAGGATGAAGGAGCAGAGCAGGCGGGAGATAGCCGTGGGGAGGAAGGACATGGTGCTGGCCATAAGAAACCTGCAGAAGCTGGTGTAGCGAGGCCCCGGTGGAGGTGCCGCCCACGCCGATCTGGAGTCATCACCGACGATGGCGACCCTGCTGCAGGAGATCTCCGGCCTAACCCTGGGTGAGTCCCACGCTGCCCCTGCCCGATCGGGTGTGCGGACCCTGCCGGCGCTGTTACCAGAGGCCGATGCGATCCCTGCTGTGATCCCTGCTGCGATGCCCAAAACATTGCCGACGGCCAGACCAGACCAGGCCGCAACACCTTCTGTCCTGGTTGCCCAACCAGAGGTGGTCACCACACCCCAGCCACCGACTGAAGAACCGGGTCCTGCGTCCCCGCCTGGATAAGACCCAGTCTTCCTGCAGCTGAAGGAGGAATTGAGTACTCGGTACCCCGTATACCTGGTGGAGATGTACTTGATCCCAAAGCTGTCATCCAGACCTGAAGTGGTCCCAGCACCCTCTATGTCAGAGAGGGGTCCTCCACCCTGGCCAGCTGATGAAAGCTCATTCCCGGAGCCGCTGCCAGAGCAACCGGAGGAAGATATAGCACCCCCAAGGAGAAGGAGAGGTTTAGATGCCGAGCCAAGGATTCCCAAATGACCGGAGGAGGTTGCGGCATTCCTTGCCGAGGAAGAAGACCTGACAGCCTATATGCCTAGCATGTATGTGACCTGGGAACTGGCTGAAGACCAAGTGATGGTGATGAGGAGGCCACCCCACAGAGGACAGCGGCGTGTGAGGGCAAGACACGCCCTTGTGCAGCCTACCCCAGAGAAAGAGCGAGTGGAGGCCAGGGACTTGAAGGAGAAGCAGTCCCTGTGGCAGACCGGGTTTCAGGCCAGAGGTCCCCTCCACCGTGGGGTAGTGGAGGAATTTAACCTCCGCACAGGCTACGGCTTCATTGTGGAGTCTGGAGTAAAAGAAGGCATATTTGTTTCCAGACGGGATGTCCAGTCCCACCTACAGATAGGACACCCAGATCGAGACCTCTATAGAGGAGATGTTGTGGAGTACACCAGGCACATGGGTGAAAGAGGCTGGTATGCCTTAGATGTTATGCAGTGCCCTAAGAACACCATGGCAAGTCCAAGCTCCACCCCCACTGCTGCTACCAGGTCCCCAAAGTCACCGCCACCAGATGACACAAAAGGTGAAGCACCAGATGAAACACAAGGTGAAGCACCCGATGAAACACAAGGTGTCAATGAAGATGCAGCTCAAGAAGAAGCTCCAGGTACAGCACAAATTGCCCAAGAAGTCCAAAGCACTCAAGATGTCACTTCCCAGAACCAGAGCATCGAAGTGCCAAGCCCTGAGCTTGAGAGGAGGAAGTCGGTGTAGTTTACAAATGTACCTGCAGTAAAGTTTACAGTGTTACCGGTTAAGCAACGTTCAACGTTTAACGAAATGTGCCCACAAGGACTCTTGTGAGAACTTTTTAAAATTTTTCCTTTTTGACGAGGTTTTAGTGCTCTTTAACTACAGACCATAAGGTTATGAACTGGCTATAACCACAAACTCTCGCAGTGTAAAAAGTTACCCCACTGGTACCAACTCAGATCACGCCTGTTTATGATGCCTGACTCTGCACCACCAGGAAGCACGCCTGTTGATGAGGCCTGCTGTCCAAAAGCCAAGAGCACGCCTGTTTATGGGGCCTAGTACATAAGGATAAGGCTGCACATCAAAGTTAGATAATAGTATAATGCTATAAGCATACCGAAAAACATTGAAGCATACAATGAAAAATGCTACTTGCTAACTTGAAAGTGTGAATAATGAATTGCATACCTGCCATGCATATTAGGAAAAAGGAGATATTTAGCAATCGCATTGATCAATGTAACTGAGCCCCAAAACCTCGTCAAGGTATATCTCTATATTGGGGTCCCTAGTAGAGTTGAGCGCGGTTCGCGGTTCTCCAGTTTGCGGTTCGAGTGATTTTGGGGGCTGTTCTAGATCGAACTAGAACTCGAGCTTCTTGCTAAAAGCTTGACAGTTCGAGTTACGTTCGAGAACGGTTCTATCAGCAAAAGCAGGGCTTTTTATAGCTACAGTGTGCAGGGAGCCATCGCTGGCAGCCTGCGGTAAGCTGGTAACCAAGATAAACATCGGGTATCCAAGCAAAGTGCTTTGGTTAGTAACCCGATATTTATCCTAGTTACGTGTGCAGGAAGCCGACACTTCCCCGCTCAGCTCAATCCGCCCCCCTCCTGCACGCTGCATGTACACACACACTCTCACACACACACTCACACTCACCTGTCCCCAGCCATGCAGTCCACGACACTGACGTTCTCAGCGCCACATGGCCCCACTAGGCTCCACTCACTTCGCACTCCGCCGCCCGCACACATGGCCCCGCTAGGCTCCGCCCACCTGGCACTCTGCACACATGGCCCCGCTAGGCTCCGCCCACCTGGCACTCTGCACACATGGTCCCGCTAGGCTACACCCACCTGGCACTCTGCACACATTACTCCGCTAGGCTCCACCCACCTGGCACTCTGCACACATTACCCCGCTAGGCTCCGCCCACCTGGCACTCTGCACACATGGTCCCGCTAGGCTCCGCCCACCTGGCTTTCTGCACACATTACTCCTCTAGGCTCCGCCCACCTGGCATGCTGCACACATTACTCCGCTAGGCTCTGCCCACCTGACACTCCGCACACATTACCCCGCTAGGCTCCGCCCACCTGGCACTCTGCACACATGGTCCCGCTAGGCTCCGCCCACCTGGCACTCTGCATACAAGGTCCTGCTAGGCTCCGCCCACCTGACACTCTGCACACATTACCCCGCTAGGCTCCACCCACATGGCACTCTGCGCACATTACCCCGCTAGGCTCCGCCCACCTGGAACTCTGCACACATTACTCCGCTAGGCTCTACTCACCTGACACTCTGCACACATTACTCCGCTAAGCTCCGCCCACCTGGCACTCTGCACACATTACCCCGCTAGGCTCCGCCCACCTCGCACTCGGCACACATGGCCCCGCTCGGCTTACCTGCGGTGATGAAGTCCCGCCCTCCCGACCTCAGCGCTGTCACTGTCCTCCATGGCCGCCGCTTGTCACATCACCTTCTCTCGCTTCCGACCCGAGACTGTGACTATCGGTGATGTCACGGGCCACTCGCGATACTTGGCTGTGAAGGTCATTGAAGCCAGTGACAGGGGCTGTCAGCAGTGCAGGAGATCGTCACCGCAGGTAATGTACCTCGCTCCTGACAGCAGCACTTGTCATCCCCTACAGTAACCTGGGCTATTGATGTTAGCTCAGGTAACTGCATTGCTCTCCCAGCCAATGGGGAACATCCTGCTCTTCATTGACTGGGACAGTGTGGATCGTCATGGGAACCCCTTGGATTACAGCAGACCTGGATTTGTTTTTCTTTCTAATAAATTGATGAAAGAGGGAATGTATTGGGCAGTGTTTTTTCAAATAAAAATGTGTTTGTCGTCTATTTTTTTATTACTGACTGGGTTGGTGATGTCGGGTATCTGATAGACGCGTGACATCACTAACCCCAGGGCTTGATGCCAGGTGACATTACACATCTGGTATTAACCCCATATATTACCTCGTTTGCCACCACACCAGGGCACGGGATGAGCTGGGGCGAAGCACCAGGATTGGCGCATCTAATGGATGTGCCACTTCTGGGGCGGCTGCAGCCTGCTATTTTTAGGCTGGCGAGAGTCCAATAACCATGGACCTCTCTAGTCTGAGAATATCAGACCCCAGCTGTCTGCTTTACCTTGGCTGGTGATTAAATTTTGGGAGGACCCCTTTTTTTTAAAAAATTATTTATTTAATTTAAAATAACAGCGTGGGGGCCCCTCAGTTTTGGATTACCAGCCAAGGTGAAGCTGCCAGTTGTGGTCTGCAGGCTGCAGCCGTCTGATTTACACTAGCTGGCTACAAAAATAGGGGAAATTTTTTTTTGGCTAAATACAAAGCTAAGCACCCCTTAGTGCCACATGAAAGGCACCAAAGGGTGCAAAATTACAAAATGCAGGAGAGTGGGACATTATGTGTCTTTCTGCCATTATAATGACAGAAAAGACTGATATGAAGTTTACAAGCACAAGAAAATCACCAGAGCGCTCTATGCTGAGAAAAGCAGTAGAAAATGGCACTGGAGTGAACATGTGACCGCCTCATGTAGGTTGAAGCTATGGATCTGTACCGCCCTGGGGGCTCGGCTGCTCTCCGCCGAGCCACTCGGATCCCGGCTCGGGTTGTCGGTGGCTCGAGCACCTCCGGACCGGGGGCCACGTCACTCTGGAAAGGAAGGGGTTTGGTTGTTTGGTTTGGGGTGGACCGGTTTCACGGCCGGAGCCGCGGTGACCGGTAACAGTTCGTGACGCCACCCACGGGTCATGGTGAGGTGATGGGCACCACCGCTGCCGTGAGGGTGCGGGGGCTCGTCCGGGATCGGTGGTGGGTCGCAGCTAAGTGTTGACCCCTCCGTGGGTAGGGGGTTTGTTGGTCCCGGAGCCAGGTGGCAGGAGCGGGGGGTTGCAGGATGCAGGGGCTTGCTTGCAGCGTGGTGCCTGATGGCACTGGTGTACTCACGATAAAACCACACAGAGTCAATGGTAAACCAAGTTCGGTGTAGATCGGTGCCCGCAGCCGGCTGCGTGTGTCCCCAGTGAGGTTGGTGATGTCGCCTTTCTCCTGCACCTTTAAATTTGCTATAGTGACTCCTATGCTTCAGCAACGGTAGTCCGCTCCCCGGCTTTTGGGTACCGGAGGAGCCCTTTTGCCCGCAGGCGCTGGCCCTTTGGATCTCTGGCCCTTGGCGGTGGCTCTTATCTGGAATCGGTGGGCTGTTGCCGTCTATCGGGACTTTGGGTGGGAATGAACCCCTGAGGTCCAGACCGCAATCAGTAGATTTGTCTGAGCCCGGTTGCTTCTGGGCTAGAACGGGGTCTGAATACCCTGCCTGGTGCTCCGGTTGACTTGTTAGCTCCCCGGTTCGGGTCCGAAGGGTCACCACCCTCTTCTCGATCCCTACGGTTATGCAATTCAGTCCCTGACCGAACTCCTGCAGACGGCCACCACCGTCTGCCTGCCTGACCGTTCCAAGGGGTCCTAGGCTCCGTCCTAGGCCCCTGACTCTCAGCTCGCCACTTTTACTCCTCTCACTACTCCTCTCCCCACTCGACTGACTTGTCCTTTCCCTGCCTCAGGCCAGCAGACTCCTCGGTGGGCGTGCCTATCCGCCTGGCTCCGCCCACCTGGTGTGTCTTGCTAGACCTGAGGGAGGCGGTCAGGACTTTGTTGGCTGCTGGTGCCTCACTGGGGTGGTGGTGTGTGTGGTGTTGTGTGTTGTTACCTGTGACCCCTGGGGGTCCAGGGCATCACAGATCCTGGGTAAATTTATGTATTTTCCCTCCTTCAGTTTTTTTACAGTACGCAAACAAACGGAAGGCACACAGATGACATACTGGAACAAGAAGACAATATGGAACAGAAACGGATGCCACACGGATGCACCCGTAAAAAAACCGAACCGTTTTTTACGGACCGCAAAAACAGATCGGTCGTGTGAAAGTAGCCTTATTCTGATCTGCCGTTTATAAACAGCAGGCAGAAATAAGTGAACAGCGCCCCCCAGCGTCAGAAAATCTCCGGGGTTTCAGGGGGTAGCTCAGACCCTGGAGATCATGATTTAGGCTGTTTTTTCCGGTCCCCGCTCACGTGATCACTGGTATACACCGTATGCCGATGATCACGTTACAGTAAATGACAGCGTCGGTAAAAAATTATTTATCTCCCATCTGGCATGAACAAACATGATAAATCTCCTCCCCGGTCCCCTCCGGTCCCCCGGTGTCGTCAAAGTGCCCCCCTGATCCCTCCCGGAAATCCAAGAAGGCCGCGCGCACAGCAGCGTGCCGGCCGCATTCACCCTACTCCTCTGATTTCTGTCGCATGTGCTATGACACATGCGACAGAAAACTCCTCCCCAGGCCCTGCCAGGTCACCCCCTATAACCCCACCGGTGTTCCACGGTGTCCCACGGTACCTGTGCAGCGTTGATCCCCCGCGGTCCTCTCGTTCACAATAGACGCTGCCGCATGCACAGAGCGGCTGTCAGCTCATCTTCCTGTGTTCAGACATAGTGAGTGGTGGTTATGCATCTGTAAGCTAAATGGGCGGCACGGTGGCTCAGTGGTTAGCACTGCAGTCTTGCAGCACTGAGGTCCTGGGTTCAATTCCCACCCAGGACACCATCTGCAAGGAGTTTGTATGCTCTCCCCATGTTTGCATGGGTTTCCTCCGGGTACTCTGGTTTCCTCCCACACTCCAAAGACATACAGATAGGGAATTTAGATTGTGAGCCCCAACGGGGACAGTGTTCCCAATGTATGCAAAGCGCTATGGAATTAATAGCGCTATATAAATGAATAAATTATTATTATTACTGCAATGCCCTGCTCATGAGGTAAGAAACATAGATGATCAGGAGAGCTATATACTACATTTCCAAAAGAAGGTATTTGATTTTACAGTTGCCCTGCTGAACGACTACCAAACATGAGAGTCCGTTATACGCCACAAGAAAACACATCTAAATAGCGAGCTCTGTTGTTTAGTATTCATTCAGCTGGATAACTGGACTTAAAGGGGTATTCCATCTCCAAGATCCTATCCCCAATATATAGTAGGTGGAATAGCAATAATATCAGCAAATACCAATATTTGGAAATGTAGAATAGTTCTCCTGATTAGGCATGCTCTTACCTCATGAGCAGGGCATTGCAGCTTTGGTAGCAACAGTTACGACATGGACTCTGCTGCTGTGGACCCGGGGAGAGTGGGTGCAGATTCATTGCACCCACACTCCTCACATGGAGGGTCTGCACTCCTAGAAAATGGGGAATACATTCCCTGAGTGTCTCCTCCCATATTCTAGATGGTCCAGAGTCGTCGTGGGACCCCCTTTTTTTTTTCTTACAATAAATTGGTGAAAGAGGGAATGTTTTGGGGAGTGTTTTTTCAAATAAATTTGTTTTGTCGATTTTTTTTGTTAGTACTGACAGTTTGTGATGTCGGGTATCTGATAGATGCCATGACATCACAAACTGCTGGGCTTGATGTCAGGTGACTTTACAGCTAGTATCAACCCCATATATTACCCCGTTTGCCACCGCACCAGGGCACGGGATGAGCTGGGGTGAAGCGCCAGGATTGGCGCATGTAGTGGATGCGCCACATCTGGGGTGCCTGCGGCCTGCTATTTTTAGGCTGTGAAGGCCCAATAACTATGGACCTTCCCACCCTGAGAATACCAGACCACAGCTGTCCACTTTACCTTGGCTGGTGATCCAATTTGGGGGGAGCCTACTTTTTTTTTGTAATTATTAAGATTTATAAAATAATTATAAAAAAATAGCCTGGGGTGACCTCCACATTGGATCCCCAACCACGGTAAAGCTGCCAGCTGTGGTTTTCAGGCTACAGCCGTCTGCTTTACCCAGCTGGCTATCAAAAATGGGGGGACCCAACGTCATTTTTTTAAACTATTTTTTAAATAGAAAAAATTAATGGGCTTCCCTGTATTTTGATTGCCAGCCAAGGTAACACCAGGCAGATGGGGGTGGCAACCCGTAGCTGTCTGCTTTATCTGCACTGAGAATCAAAAATACCGCGGAGCCTGTCATGTCAGGCAATTAAAATACAGGGAAGCCCTTTTTGTTTTTAGTTATTTAAATAAATAATTAAAAGAAATATATATGGGCTCCCGCTGCATTTTTTGTATTGCTAGCTAAGAGTAATCCAAGCAGCTGCTGGCTGCTAATCCAGGGAAGCATTTTTTTATTTTTTTTTGCCAAAAAACTACAAAAAAAATGACGTGCGCTTCGCCATATTTTCGTATGCTAGTCAGGTACAGCAGGCAGGTATAGACTGCCCCCAACCCCCGGCTGCCTATTTGTACTTGGCTGGGAACTTAAGTAAAAAAAGGGCTTCCCTATATTTTAACTCATGAATTTTATGAAATAATTAAAAAAAAAAACAAAAAAAACGATGTAGGCTTCGCCCCATTTTTGTGTCCAGCCGGGTACAACTAGGCAGCTGGTGATTGAAATCTACAGCACAGGTTAGCCCGAGGTTTCTGGGCCCCTCTGCTGCGAATTGCAGTCCGCAGCCGCCCCATAAAATGGCGCTCTCATAGAAGCGCCATCATCTGGAGCTGTATCCAACTCTTCCAACAGCCCTGAAGCCGGGTGGCTTGTTGGGTAATCATGAGTTAATACTGGCTTTGTTTTACTAGCTAGTATTAAGTCAGAGATTCTTATTGTCAGGCCCAATTGACCCGGCCATTAAGAATCTCCAATAAAGGGTTAAAAAAAAACACCACACAGAAAAAAATACTTTAATAGAAATAAATACACAGACACATTAGAGACTCCATCTTTATTACCCCCTCTCAGCCCTCCACGATCCTGCTCTTCTGTCTTCTTTCCCTTACAATACATGCAGCTCTGCTACATCAGACAGCACAGCTGCATGGGGGAAGACGCTGTGCTCCATGCAGAAATCACTCTGTGAGAGTGACCACAGGCTCCCGGCTGTAAGCGGTGGCACGGGTTGCCATAGCAACGCTGCTCCGATTACGTGATTCCGGTGCCGCTGCGTGCTGGTAGCGGGACGTCCCCGTCACCGCTACCAAGCGCGTTGCTATGGCAACGGTGATCTCCGTTATTGACCGGCTGTGTCAGCCGGTCAGGAGCCGGCTTCTGCGGACGCTGGTAACTACAGTAAACATCGGGTAACCAAGAAGCCCTTTCCTTGGTTACCCGATATTTACCTTCATTACCAGCATCCGCCGCTCTCACGCTGTCAGTGCCGGCTCCCTGCTCCCTGCACACATAGCCAGACTACACATTGGGTTAAATTAACCGAGACCGTGAATGCCGAACAGTGTGTTGTCTGCCGGGTGCTCGGGTTCGGCATATTGCGGATCGGATAGACAGATTGCTGGGTGGGGCTGGGGAAAACCCAGCGGTCATGGTGCACATTGGTACTAATGACAAAGTTAGAGGCAGGTGGAAGGTCCTTAAAAATGATTACAGGGAACTAGGAGAGAAGCTAAAGTCCAAGACCTCCAAGGTGGTGTTTTCAGAAATACTACCGGTGCCACGAGCGTCACTAGAAAGACAGCGGGAGCTTAGGGAGATAAATACGTGGCTTAGAAATTGGTGCAGGAAGGAAGGGTTCGGGTTTATGGAGAACTGGGCTGACTTCTCAGTTGGCTACAGGCTCTACGGTAGGGATGGGCTGCACCTCAATGGGTAAGGTGTGCTGGGGGAGAAAATGGTCAGAAGGATGGAGGAGCTTTTAAGCTAGGATCTGGGGGGAGGGAGGGTAGTGGAGCAAATAAGGGGATAGATAGAGCAGATAGAGACAGTGAGATGGTAAGGGTCAATGAAAGATTAGGGGGGGATGGGACATGCAAGGTACGTAGGGAGGCTAGGAGTAATAAAGGTGTTAATAGTATTAAATGTCTACTGGCAAATGCAAGAAGTCTTGCAAACAAAATGAATGAATTAGAGACTCTTATGTCAACCATGGATTATGATGTGGTGGGCATTACGGAAACCTGGCTGGATGAAAGCCATGACTGGGTGACAAACATACAGGGTTATACTACATTTAGGAAGGACAGGAAAGACAAAAAAGGTGGTGGGGTGTGTATATTTATCAAATCTATCCTAAAACCTGTGTTGAATGATGACATTGGGGGGAACTGCAACAATGTGGAGTCAGTATGGGTAAATGTACATGGGGATGGGAATAATGGAAAAATGCTAATTGGAGTTTGCTATAAGCCTCCTAACATACCTGAACAAATAGAGGGTGAAATGCTCGAACAAATTGAAAAGGCAGCTAATAATAATAATCGGGTTCTTATGGGGGGTTTCAACTATCCAGACATTCAGTGGGACATAGAATCTTCTGGTTCTGCTAAAAGCTGTAAATTCTTATCTACCATTCAAGACAATTTCCTCTCTCAGATGGTAGATGAACCGACTAGGGGAGATAATTTGCTAGATCTGGTCCTGTCAAATAGACCGGATACCATTTCAGACCTACAGATCCGGTAGCACTTGGGCACCAGCGATCATAATATGGTAAGCTTCAAAGTAATATTCAATAGAACATTTCAAAGGGGAAATGCAAAAACCTGGAATTTTAGGAAAGCTCATTTCAACAAATTAAGGTTAGAGCTTAAATGTGTAGATTGGGACAATGTCATGGTAACTGGGGATACCGAACATAAATGGGGTAAGTTTAAGGATATACTGCTAGAGTCCTGTAAAAAACGTATATCCTCTGGTAATAAAATGTCCAGGAATAAAAAGAAACCACTATGGATAAATAAGACTGTACAATGTATAATAAAACAAAAACAAAGGGTGTTTAAAATCTTAAAGGCTGAGAATACAGAAATAGCATTTCAGGAGTATAAAGAATCAATAGGAAATGCAAAAAAGAAATCAAAAGCAAAACTAGCTACTGAAACAAAAATCGCCAATGACATTAAAATAAATCCCAAAATCTTTTATAAATACATTAATGCAAAAAGGAAAACAAAGGATAGTATTGGCCCCTTAAAATATAATAACAAGTTAGTTATAGAGGACAAACAAAAGACTGAGGTATTAAATAGGCATTTCTCATCTGTGTTCACCAAGGAACTGACTGTACCAGGGATCATTCAACAAGAGAAAAATCAAAGGTCAGCACCCGATATAATTAATTTAACACAAGAAGTACACCTACGTCTAAGTAAACTAAACATTGACAAATCCCCAGGGCCAGATGGCATTCATCCACGAATATTGAGGGAATTGAGCTCCATTATCGACAGACCGCTGTATCTCATCTTTTTAGACTCGCTTGTAACAGGGTTGGTGCCTCAGGATTGGAGGATTGCTGATGTGGTATCGATATTTAAGAAAGGTAAGAGGGTAGATCCAGGCAACTACTGTCCAGTAAGTCTGACATCAGTAGTATGCAAGGTTTTTGAGGGCATTTTAAGGGATGACATGCAAAAATATATTGCAGAAAATAATATAATAACTGACAGACAGCATGGATTCATGAAAGATAAGTTGTGTCTAACAAACCTGTTGGGGTTCTATGAGGGGGTAAGTGCAAACCTGGATATTGTTAATGCAGCTGATGTGATTTATTTGGACTTTGCAAAGGCATTTGATACTGTACCACACAATAGCCTTATATTAAAGCTCCAGAAGCAAGGACTAGGGGAAACTATATGCAACTGGGTAAGGAATTGGCTAAAAGATAGGAAACAAAGAGTAGTCATAAATGGTACATTCTCTAAATGGTCTATAGTCAGCAGTGGGGTGCCGCAGGGATCTGTGCTAGGACCAATTCTTTTTAATCTCTTTATTAATGACCTTGTGGATGAGATTGATAGTAAAATGTCAGTCTTTGCTGATGACACCAAACTATGTAGGATATTAAAAACTGACCTTGATAGTACAATATTACAAAAAGATCTGGATAAGATGTCAGAATGGGTAGATACTTGGCAAATGAGATTTAATGTTGATAAATGTAAAGTAATGCACCTAGGACGGAGTAATCCTATAGCTGCATATACATTAAATGGAAGTAAACTCGGGACTACAGAACAGGAGAAGGACTTGGGTATTCTTATTACAAATAAGCTGAGCAGCAGCACTCAATGTGAAACAGCAGCTGCTAAAGCAAACAAGATTTTAGGGTGTATAAAAAGAGAGATTAGATCCCGTGATCCCAACGTATTGTTACCCCTCTATAAATCACTTGTAAGGCCACATCTGGAATATGGGAACCAGTTTTGGGCTCCACATTTTAAAAAGGACATTCAGAGGTTAGAGGCAGTTCAAAGGCTGGCAACTAGACTATTACAAGGAGTGGAAGGCCTCCCATATGATGAGAGGTTGAAAAAGTTAGATATGTTTAGCTTAGAAAAAAGACGTCTCAGAGGAGATCTCATTTCTATTTATAAATACATGTGTGGTCAATATAAAGGACTGGCACATGACTTATTCCTTCCAAAGACAATACTAAGGACCAGGGGGCACTCACTGCGAGTGGAAGAAAAGCGATTCCGACAGCTAAATAGGAAAGGGTTCTTTACAGTTAGAGCAGTCAGACTGTGGAATGCCCTACCACAAGAGGTAGTAATGGCTGATACTATAACAGCTTTTAAAAAAGGGCTGGATGATTTCCTCACTACATACAACATTGTTGGTTATAAATGACTTAAGGGGGCTTTACACGCTACGACATCGCTAATGCGAACTCGTTGGGGTCACGGAATTGGAGATGCACATCCGGCCGCATTAGCGATGCCGTTGCGTGTGACACCGATGAGCAATTTTGCGTCATTGCAAAAACGTGCAAAATCGCTCATCGGTGACATGGGGGTCCATTCTCAAAAATCGTTACTGCAGCAGTAACGAGGTTGTTCCTCGTTCCTGCGGCAGCACACATCGCTCCGTGTGACGCCGCAGGAACGAGGAAGCTCTCCTTACCTGACTCGCGGCCGCTATGCGGAAGGAAGGAGGTGGACGGGATGTTACATCCCGCTCAGCTCCGCCCCTCCGCTGCTATTGGGCGGCCGCTCAGTGACGTCGCTGTGATGCCGCACGGACCACCCCCTTAGAAAGGAGGCGGTTCGCCGGTCACAGCGGCGTCGCCGGGCAGGTAAGTATGTGTGACGGGTCTGGGCGATGTTGTGCGGCACGGGCAGCAATTTGCCCGTGCCGTGCAACAGATGGGGGCGGGTACCCACACTAGCGATATCAGGACCGATATCGCAGTGTGTAAAGCCCGCTTTAGTGACCAAATGTAGAACTGGTGGAGGAAGGTTGAACTAGATGGACCTAGGTCTTTTTTCAACCTAAGTAACTATGTAACTATGTAACTATGTAACCCGATGTGTACTCTGGCTAGGAGTGCAGGGAGCCAGCGCTAAGTGGTGTGCGCTGGTAACCAAGGAAAATATCGGGTTGGTTACCCGATATTTACCTTAGTTACCAGGCGCAGCATCGCTTCCATGCTTCGCTGCTGGCTGGGGGCTGGTCACTGGTTGCTGGTGAGATCTGCCTGTTTGACAGCTCACCAGCAACCCGTGTAGCGACGCTCCAGCGATCTCTGCCAGGTCAGGTTGCTGGTGGGATCGCTGGAGCGTTGCTTAGTGTGACGGTACCTTAAGGGAACGGGGAAGCAGAGCGGGGAGTCGACCGTGTGCTAGAGCATGTCGCCGGTACACGGCGATACACAAACGTGCACCGTGTAACAGAGAGATGCAATGACAGGTCCTACATGACGCGTCATAGTCATTTGACCAGTCTGTAGCCAATGAGATAATAGACACGTGATTGGTCACATGGCTATTTTGACGTCACGATAGGTCCTGTCTCACTGCTAGTGTTCCCGGAGGACGCAGCGATTACCGATGGAAAAGCTGCAGGAGACAGAGTGCAGGACGCATCCCGGGGACATGTAAGTGTTATGGCAATGTTTATTAACTGTATGTGTACATTTATAATGTGTTTTTATGTGTTTGTGATTGCCTCCCATTGTTTCCTATTGGTTCGAGTGGTTCGCCGAACCGAACTAGAACCAGACCTCGGTTCGGCGAACCGAGCTCGAGCCGAACCGCGACCGGTTCGCTCATCTCTAGTCCCTAGCTCTATGACCCTGTGTGTCATCTCATTGCAATTAAAAACTGCTGTGTGTGGAGAGGGGTAACCAAGGACTTTCTTATATAGGAGATGGAAAAAACATGGCCGAAAGGGGCGGAGCTGTGTTCACATTCAGAAAAAAAACTTCTTAATACTAAGGATAACTGAAGTGAGCACTAATATATATTATGAGTGCAAGCCAAAAAAATACATAGTACATAAGAATAAGGTTGCACATCAAAGTTAGATAATAGTATCTTTGTATAGTAATACTATTACTAGTAATAGTAACTTTGATGTGCAGCCAAGGGGGAATGTTGCGCCCCTGACCTGGTCAGGCGCTACTGAGTACTTCACCCACGCTGGGTGAGTACAAACAGGTAATCCCAAAGGCTGAGTAGGATGTGTGCACACAGAAACATTGTAACCGGGTCTCACACACACACCTTAGAGGGGACTCCTGGGCAGACCCAGAAGGGGGCGCGGCCTCCACATCTCAGCTAGTGGTGCGGTAGAGAAGCTGGAAGCGAAGTTGTTGCAGTGGCAGTCAAAGGAACAGGAGCTGGAGGTAGCCGAGTCTGAAGTGCAGATGCAGGAGAGCGAACACACTAGTCAGACCCTGCACGTGTAGTGGCTGCTGGCGGGGGAGTACATTGCCACACAGTCAGCCTGAAAGACTCCTGCAGAAGAGAAAGGACAGGCAGTTGAGTACGGGGACTCCTGGTAATGAAGCACGGACGGGGAACAGGTCCCTAGAGCCAGACATCCATTTAGTGGTCTGCTAAATCCTGCAGATAATGGGACTAGAGGTTCCACACCAACCAACACAGAGTCCGAGTATCAGCAGCAACAAGGGGGCCCATAAGAAGGATCGAGCTTGCAGCTATCCACCTTGGTCCATGCTGCCAGCAAACGGGCCAGAAAGGGGAGAAAAGGCAGATGCGACTTCCCTGGATGAATCCCACGGTACTTTAAGTCAGGGGTTGTCCAAAACAAGAAGTGCTAGGAAGGCGAGTCAGCAGTCACCCCTATACCAGCCTGAAGGATACCTGATTCTCTCTGGTCTATCTCAGTATCGCCCGGGTTACCTCACAAAACCAGCTGAATGTGAGTAAACAAGTTGAAAGACATTTTTGGACTAAGACTGAGTTCGTCTGCGACCTGTTGTTCCACACACATACGCCCCTGGGGCCAGCCTCACTCTCTGGAGGCCACACCACCCAACTGCAGATACCATCAGCCCCAGACGCTCGTTAAATTGCAGTGGCGGTCACCCATCACCCTGACCGCAAACAGAGAATGGTGTCATGACTCCTATGAAAGTGAACCTGACATACCTGTTGCCAGAAGGGTCCCTACAGAGAAGTCCCCGCAGTGTCCCGGAGGTGACCACTGCAGCACTGTGGTGGGCGACTCATCTGGCGTCACAAACAGGATAAGGACTAGACCTGTTAAGACAGGTGACCGTGCGCCTTAGAGGTCCGATTGAAAAGTTTGAAAGGCCGCCATATTGCCACCACAGTTAGTGCGCCAAAGAAACAACAGCAGCCTGCGCAAAAAGAAGTAACCTCCCACTTAGAGGTGTGGCTATCCTAGAACCCCTGTAGCGCTCTGACCCTGCGAGAAAGAGAGAGGGGGCGGATCTGACCCTAGACGGCGGAGATGTCTCAGGCTGGTGGAAGAAACGCAACTGAGAGAGAGGTGTGAGCAGTCGAGAGAGAACCTGTTAACCAGCAAGAGAGTCAGGATGGCGTCCGTGGGAGGCGACCGCGAGGAGATGGGATGGACCAGGCCGATGACCGCCGCTGAGCTAGAGGCTGAAGTCGGTAGAATGGCTGACAGGATGAAGGAGCAGAGCAGGCGGGAGATAGTCATGTGGAGGAAGGACATGGTGCTGGCCATAAGATACCTGCAGATGCTGGTGCAGTGAGGCCCCCGTGGAGGTGCCACCCATGCCAATCTGGAGTCGTCACCGGCGATGGCGACCCTGCTGCAGGAGAACTCCGGCCTAACCCTGGGTGAGTCCCACGCTGCCCCTGCCCAATCGGGTGTGCTGACCCCGCCGGCGCTGTTACCAGAGGCCGATGCGATCTCTGCTATGATCCCTGCTGCGATGCCCAAAACAGTGCCAACGGCTAGACCAGACCAGGCTGCAATGCCTTCTGTCCTGGTTGCCCGACCGGAGGTGGTCACCGCGCCCCAGCCGCCGACTGAAGAACCGGGTCCTGCGTCCCCGCCTGGAGAAGACCCTGTCTTCCTGCAGCTGAAGGAGGAATTGAGTACTCGGTTCCCCGTACACCTGGTGGAGACGTACTTGATCCCAAAGCCGCCATCCAGACCTGAAGTAGTCCCAGCACCCTCTATGTCAGAGAGGGGTCCACCACCCTGGCCAGCTGATGAAAGCTCATCCCCGGAGCCGCTGCCAGAGCAACCGGAGGAAGATATAGCACCCCCAAGGAGAAGGAGAGGTTTAGATGCCGAGCCAACGATTCCCAAATGACCGGAGGAGGTCACGGCATTCCTTGCCGAGGAAGAAGACCTGACAGCCTATATGCCTAGCATGTATGTGACCTGGGAGCCGGCTGAAGACCAAGTGATGGTGATGAGGAGGCCACCCCACAGAGGACAGCGGCGTGTGAGGGCAAGACACCCCCTTATGCAGCCTACCCCAGAGAATGAGCGAGTGGAGGCCAGGGATTTGAAGGAGAAGCAGTCCCTGTGGCAGACCGGGTTTCAGGCCAGAGGTCCCCTCCATCGTGGGGTACTGGAGGAATTTAACCTCCGCACAGGCTACGGCTTCATTGTGGAGTCTGGAGTAAAAGAAGGCATATTTGTTTCCAGACAGGATGTCTAGTCCCACCTACAGAGAGGACACCCAGATCATGACCTCTATACAGGAGATGTTGTGGATTACACCAGGCACATGGGTAAAAGAGACTGGTATGCCTTAGACGTTATGCAGTGTCCTAAGAACACCAGGGCAAGTCCAAGCTCCACCCCCACTGCTGCTACCAGGTCCCCAAAGTAACCGCCACCAGATGACACAAAAGTTGAAGCAACAGATGAAACACAAGGTGAAGCACCCGATGAAAGTGCAGACGCAGAGTCCAAGCATCAGCAGCAACGAGGGGGCCCATAAGGTGGATCGAGCTTGCAGTTATCCACCTTGGTCCACGCTGCCAGCAAACGGGCCAGAAAGGGGAGAAAAGGCCGATGCGACTTCCCTGGATGAATCCCACAGTACTTTAAGTCAGGGGTTGTCCGAAACAAGAAGTGCTAGGAAGGCGAGTCAGCAGCAATCCCTATACCAGCCTAAAGGATACCTGGTTCTCTCTGGTCTATCTCAGTTTTGCCCGGGTTACCTCACAAAACCAGCTGAACGTGAGTAAACAAGTTAAAAGGCATTTTTGGACTGAGTTCTTCTGCGACCTGTTGTTCCACACACATACGCCCGAGCCCCTGGGGCCAGCCTCACTCTCGGGAGCCCACACCACCCAACTGCAGATACCATCAGCCCCAGACGCTCGTTAAATTGCAGTGGCGGTCACCCATCACCCTGACCGCAAATCGAGAGTGGCGTCACGACTTCTATGAAAGTGAACCTGAAATACCTGTTGCCAGAAGGGTCCCTACAGAGAAGTCCCCGCAGTGTCCTGGAGGCGACTGCTGATGCACTCTGGTTGGTGACTCAGGAGCGACACAGTTAATTAAACACATAAATGAATCCCATGGTAGTAACCAGGTGTTGCGGTTTGCAGGGCTGGAGAAAATAACGCCGTCACCATCAGGGGTTACACTCACAAGTGCCTACTGAGAAAGGAGGCACGGTGGATATTAGATAGTATGGCCCTAGGACCACTGGGGTTCAACGATAAAAATGACTTGGTTATTTTTTTTATAATTAATTGCCACCAACCTGTTAATATACTCATGTACTACAAGTGATTCTTCGTGTTATATTTTCAGAAAAATGGGTATTAATCTATTCATTGTAAAGATTTGATACAATGTTGAATGGATTGATAAAGAAGTTTTTCTCTTTTATGCCACTTAAATGTAAATTATTAGATTAATCTGGCCATCTCCGATTGATGTTTATTGCTTTTCTGTGAATGTTTTTAAGTTTGTTTTTAACTTCATCACGTCAGTCTCGGTACCGCCCTATATAAAAGGCAGTTCTGACGTTAGATTTGTGGACTCGTGGAAGTGCCCTCAGTGGTGCGAAACGCTGCCGTTGTCCTGCATGCCCCCTCCCCTGCACCTCCCCCTTTTGCCTGTTTGATGTACACACTTCTGCAATAAAGCAACGTTGGATCAAGTGAGTGCCGTCAGCTTTTTTCATTGATGAACTTTTGGATCTCATTTTACGGCAAGAGCACCCCTGATCCATGCATTCCTCCTAGTGGTTAATTAAATGTCAGTGGGAAGTAGTGGAATACAAGGCATTCCTTCAAGCAAGACGGACTTTCCACGGCGATACTACACCAACGGTAAATGTGGTAAGCAGTGCCCGGTATTCATCTTTATCTCACTACAGCACCACCACCGGGCAGTGCGAGCTGGGCCCATATTTTCCTTTTACGCTCTTTTTTTTGTCGAATGACCCCCTTGATCCCACACAAGGTCGTCTTCATGCCACACCTTAGCCATGGGGCTCACACTTGCCCCCAGACAGCCCCCGGGAGTCTCAGCAGTCACGGCTCCCTCTTGAGTGGTATCCTTTCTGGCCCGTTCGGCCTCTTCCAGGGCCCGTGTGGCCTCCTCCTTAACTTGCATAGCATCTTAATCAACCCACATGGCCCTCTTTGCACCCTCACAGCCTCACTCCTAGCCTTTGCGGCTTCCTCCAAGGCTCTTACAGTCTTATCTACTTGCTGCAACTACGCATCACATACACGAACTATCATGGCGACTGGGGTCGGGACCTTTCCTACTACGGGCTCAGATGCACCTGCGGGACTCACCACAACCTTGTGGTAATACTCTTCCGGGCAGTCCCTCAGACCTCCAGGTCATTTGTCAGTTGTCCACTCCAGCTGTTCCTCCCACGCGCACCATCCGCAGCCCCGGGTTCTTTGGGTAAGCCAGCGGGCCTCATGGAGTGCCTCAAGTCAGCGTCTGCGCTCCATTTCCTTCTCTTTCTCCACACAGAATGGCCGCTCCCGGGTCTTCTCAGGGAGGATCCCTCTTCCGGGCCACGCCTGCAGGGGTGTGGCTTCTTCCGGCTGATGCACCCGTTCACTCCTGGTCCCTACCCACCAAATCTCGCTATCCAGCAATGGGTGGGACTTCGCTTCAGACCGCACCCTCCGGGGTTGAACATCAGTCTCTGTACCTCTCGGGCAGTGGTCACATCTTCGCGCCATTGTGCTAAACATACGTCCACGATGGGAACGCCTTCCTCTCCATGTGGTCTTTGCATCTTTATCCTCTTCAGCTGCACATGGACGGCGGCGCTCCATTTAAACATCGCCCTGCAAGCAGGGCCAGGATACGCAGAAAAATCCTGCCAACTATGCCAAATGTTTGGGGTAGCAACCAGGGGCATTCATAGTTGTCACAGGGGCTTCTAGGTCGTAGTGCAGCCGGACGTTAACCCCTTGCGCCCTGGTCAGCACTCCAATGCAGTTATACTTCCTCGACAGTCCATTCATCCTCTGAGACAATAACTCAGACACAGGAGAATTCTTTTCAAACACTGGAACTTTACTGTCAGACTTCTTCACATCATCAACATCTCGTACCTTGCATGCACTGCATCTGAGCCCGTCGGGGACTCTCAACTTGCCTCTTTTATACCATTCTGCCATCCCTGTATCTAAAGCCTGCTTTACACGTGTCGATATGTAGTGAGATCGCATTTGCGAAAGCACCCGCCCTCATCGTTTGTGCGGCACGGGCAATTTGTTGCCCATGTCGCACAAAGTCGTAGACCCCCATCACACGTACTTACTTTCCAAACGACGTCGTTGTGGGCGGCGAACATCCTCTTCCTAAAGGGAGACGGACGTTCGGTGTCACAGCGACGGCACACAGCGGCCGGCCAAGAGAAGCGGAGGGGCGGAGATGAGCGGGACGTAAACATCCCACCCACCTCCTTCCTTCCGCATTGCAGGTAAGCTGCAGTTCATCGTTCCCGGGGTGTCACACGGTGCGATGTGTGCTGCCTCAGGAATGATGAACAACCGGAGCACAGAAGGACGTTCGATTTTTAGAAAATGAGCGACGTGTCAACGAGCAACGATAAGGTGAGTATTTTTGCTCGTTCACAGTCGCACGTAGCTGTTACACGCTACGATATGTCAAACGATGCCGGATGTGCGTCACTAACAATGTGACCCCGACGGCATATCGTTAGATATATCGTAGCGTGTAAAGCCCGCTTTAGCCCTCAAAAAGCATTGGTTGCACCAGCAGGTACTATAACGCTATAACAGACTGGTTCTCCTATAGTAGAACCTCGGCCTACACTATTTAGAGGTACTCAAAACATTATGTGTCCAAGAACACACCAAGAGAGTACTTATAGTCCAACACAATTTTATTAAGATCTCTCTTTGTTATTGTCTCCTATGCCCTATGGCCTTAACCCCTTGCTACCCATGGGGTACCAGGAAAGCGGTCACTTGGATCACACTGCCACCTGGTGGCCGCACGACAAACAACATAACTTTAATACACACCTAAATATATAACTACCTTTGCTGGGTGGTAGAGCCTGGTACCCCCCTTACACATGTGCAAACTGTGCGGATGTGATGCCCTGACAAAATCAGGGTGTCACAGATGACTTTACCCCTCCAGGGTGCAGGAATCACCTTCTCCTTGGAATTCTACCAACATCCCACACACAGGTACAAACACCAGCTACAAAAGCCTAGTCACCCCCCCGGGACAATAGGGAGACACCAGTGGGCGGGGCCAGGCAGATAGTGATGCCCACCTAGGGGTCCTGAGGTGTCAGGGGAGGGAACCAGTTAGTCAAGTCTGGAGAGAGGAAGTGAGAGGAGTGTAGTGGTGGTCGGGGGTTGGAGCTCCCGGGCTACCTGAGCTGACTAGGTGGCAGACATCAGAGCAGGGCCACAGGCGACGGAGATCCGATCGCGGGAGACCTTAAGTGGACCAGGGCAGGGTTGTAGCCTGCCGGTCCCGACAGCGGGAATCCGGTCCGGAGGCCTTGCACAGTAGGGGTACCTGGAGACCCCAAATCAAGGACAGCCTTAAGCACTTTCCTAATTCACCAGCAGGGGACAAGATTCCAGATCTTGTCCCATTAGCAGCCCGGATAGAGCGAGACGACAGCCCAACACGGGGGATAGGGCATCTGCATGTGCCCACAGAGATCCCAAGGGTTAGTTCTCGCGGGCCACAGCTCCCACAGCAAAAACACAGGGAGTGGACTTTCCCCGTTTCATACGGACTAGTCACCACACAAAGAAACAACACAAAAGTGCAGGAGGAGGGCCCCTGTCCTGTCAACGGTGTGCGGGACCCGAGCACACCCCTCCAGAGGCAACCAGCATCCAGCCTTGGTTTACAATATGGACTCTGTGTGTTTACTGACCTTCCAAATCAGCACCAGCTCATCCAGCATCACGACTACCAACTGTGAGTTCCCTGTTTCCTGCCTCCTAAAGACTGCTCCCTGCAACCCTTCACAATACCCTGGGCCCCGGAACTACATCTCCCCTACCCGTGGAGGGGATCCCACCTTGCTGCCCTGCTCCATCAGCCCCGGGCACTCCCATATCTAGGCAGCAGTGGTGTCACCATCCATCACCGTAACCCACGGTTGGCGTCACTGACAAAGACTCTATCCCCTGTAAATAACCCCTTTTCACTCGTGGGCTACGGACGGCTGTGCGAGCCCCGGATCCGGCTGCCACTCGAGCCAGAGCAACCGCCCGGATCTGAGCGCCTTGAGCAGCCCCCCTGTTATGGTCTGTGCCCCGCCTGCGACACAGACTCATAAACTTACTTTGGAAACTGCTCATTCTTAACAAGAGCACTGTCAAGTGAGTGGCTTTATTATGCAAATAGGAGTGCGTAATGGTGCACCAAGAAATAGATCACATCAAGGGTACACCTGAGCGCAGTTAATTGCATAATAATTAAAAAGTAAAGATTTCAGCAAATTTTAAATTAAACTATTTATACCTGGAATGATTTATAGTGGCTATGTTCCCTATATAAATGTTTATGCAGTTTAATTGGCATGTCACTAGAGACAGACTTTCTTTAAATATGACTGTTCTCAGTAGATTGTCATTCTCTGTAGATGTGCCCAGAACAATGGTATTTTATGTAAAACCTAAAAATATGAATCCATACAACAGAAGCAAGAAAAATTACCATACTGTCTCAAACCACATGAAAAAACACAAATGGAGCTGGTCACATTCCCAAAGGTAAACTGCAGAACTAAGTTATCGTGTTGCACAGAATAAGAACTTAACTTAAGAAATTCGGATTCAGCAATCAACTGAAGCCACTGCAAAAGTGTTGTTGGATTCCCACAACAGATATTACTTTCTTCTATTATTCTTCTCCTGGGGATGAAATTATTCAGCTAAAGCAAAAACCATATCATGGAGTGCATAGGCCAAAACACCCATCAATAGTGAAGTACTATGACACAGAGCTTCGAGCTTCCTTCCACAATCTATTTGATTGTACTTACAAAAGATCCTTAAAAAAAGAGCATAAAAAGCATTGAGAGGTAGAACTCGAGTTGGGCTTTATATGCTGTTTTTTTGTGGATTTTTTGTAAGTACAATAAAATGCCTTGTGGAAGGAAGTTCTGCATCGCAGTACTTCACTATTGTTCTGCTTTTTAGCCTATGCTCCCTACATTCTAGGATGATAAGATGGCAAAGTTAAATACTTTTATTCCCAAGAGAAGTACGATAGAACAAGTGGACTCAATTCTTGAAATTGAATCTTTTCAGCTAAGTCCATAGTCTGCGCAGAACATTGTTATTTCTGCAATATTATTCTATAAAATGTAAACACAAAAGTACAGTCACAGCCTCTCCAAGATTCAGATAACAGATTGGTGGTCATTTAAAGGATCCAATTGGCCAAAGTAAATGCACGCTTAGATCTACATACTTGACAACCACAGCCAGGGCCGTATTTGCCACTAGGCACCCGTGGTCCCGTGCCTAGGGCGGCACGTTGCGGGGGGCGGCACTTTCTGGCAGCAAAAAAAAAAAAAAATATATATATATAATTTTTTTTTTTTTACATCCCCGCCCCCCGTCCCTCCCTCCGTTACACTCGGCTGTGTTCGGGGGGGGGGAAGAGGGGGGGTTGGGAGGGAGGAGAGGCGCACTTCTGCTGTCTATTTAAATACATGGCGGGCGCCAGGCATAGTGAGCTGACTAACCCCGGAAGTTCCATGGCCTGCACTTCCGGGGTCAGAGGCGCGCGGGCGCGACAATCAGCTCACTGCCCCGTGCTGCAGCGTCCAATGCTGCAGACGACACACACCGCGGAGGAGGACGCGTCTGCAGCTGGAGCCAGCCAGAAGAGGAGCCAGCCAGAGCAGGGCGGCGGGCACCGGAGCAGGTAAGGCAGAGGCAGAGCCTAGAATGTATGGGCTCCTTACAGGGTAGTTGATGATCGTTGCGAATTGCGATGCCTCTTTTTGTCCACTGTAATCATGCAAGGGGAGGCTGGGGGGAGAGAGGCTGAGGCTGGGAGAGGCTGGGAAGAGAGGGAGGCTGGGAAGAGAGAGAGGCTGGGGGGGAGGCTGGGAAGAGAGAGAGGCTGGGAAGAGAGAGAGGCTGGGGGGAGGCTGGGAAGAGAGAGAGAGGCTGAGGCTGGGAAGAGAGAGAGGCTGGGAAGAGAGAGGCTGAGGGGAGGCTGGGAAGAGAGAGAGGCTGAGGCTGGGAAGAGAGAGAGACTGAGACTGGGGGAGGTTGGGAAGAGAGAGGCTGATGCTGGGGGGAGGCTGGGAAGAGAGAGGCTGATGCTGGGGGGAGGCTGGGAAGAGAGAGAGGCTGAGGCTGGGGGGAGGCTGGGAAGAGAGAGAGGCTGGGAAGAGAAAGAGGCTGAGGCTGGGGGGAGGCTGGGAAGAGAGAGAGGCTGAGGCTGGGAAGAGAGAGAGGCTTAGGCTGGGGGAGGCTGGGAGGGGGAAGGTGAGGCTTGGAGGAGGGAGGCTGATGCTGAGGGAGGCTGGGAGGAGGGAGGCTGATGCTGGGGGAGGTTGGGAGGAGGGAGGCTGATG
The DNA here is from genome assembly GCF_048569485.1 of Anomaloglossus baeobatrachus. Classification (NCBI taxonomy): domain Eukaryota; kingdom Metazoa; phylum Chordata; class Amphibia; order Anura; family Aromobatidae; genus Anomaloglossus; species Anomaloglossus baeobatrachus. Next base: position 264,096,873 of record NC_134354.1, on the reverse strand, counting down.
CTTGGGGAGGTTGGGAGGAGGGAGGCTGAGGCTGGGGGAGGCTGGGAGGAGGGAGGCTGAGGCTGGGGGAGGCTGGGAGGAGGGAGGCTGATGCTGGGGGAGGCTGGGAGGAGGGAGGCTGATGCTGGGGGAGGCTGGGAGGAGGAAGGCTGATGCTGGGGGAGGTTGGGAGGAGGGAGGCTGATGCTTGGGGAGGTTGGGAGGAGGGAGGCTGAGGCTGGGGGAGGCTGGGAGGAGGGAGGCTGAGACTGGGGGAGGCTGGGAGAAGGGAGGCTGAGGCTGGGGGGGCTGGTAAGAGGGAGGCTGGGAGGAGGGAGGCTGAGGCTGGGGGAGGCTGGGAGGAGGGAGGCTGAGGCTGGGGGAGGCTGGGAGGAGAGAGGCTGATGCTGGGGGAGGCTGGGAGGGGGAAGGTGAGGCTTGGAGGAGGGAGGCTGATGCTGAGGGAGGCTGGGAGGAGGGAGGCTGATGCTGGGGGAGGCTGGGAGGCTTGGAGGAGGGAGGCTGATGAGGAGGGAGGCTGATGCTGAGGGAGGCTGATGCTGAGGGAGGCTGATGCTGGGGGAGGCTGGGAGAAGGGAGGCTGATGCTGGGGGAGGCTGGGAGGAGGGAGGCTGATGCTGGGGGAGGCTGGGAGGAGGGAGGCTGATGCTGTGGGAGGCTGGGAGGAGAGAGGCTGATGCTGTGGGAGGCTGGGAGGAGAGAGGCTGATGCTGGGGGAGGCTGGGAGGAGAGAGGCTGATGCTGGGGGAGGCGGGAGGCTGATGCTGGGGGAGGCTGGGAGGAGAGAGGCTGATGCTGGAGAAGGCTCATGCTGGGGGAGGCTGGGAGGAGAGAGACTGATGCTGGGGTAAGCTGGGAGCAGGGAGGCTGATGCTGAGGGAGGCTTGGGGGAGAGAGGCTGAGGCTGGGGGGAGAGAGGCTGATGCTGGGGGAGAGGCTGCTGCTGGAGGCGGGGGGAGAGAGGCTGCTGCTGGGGGAATGGGAGAGAGGGGCCAATGCTAGAGACAGAGGACAAGGGTTGAGGGATAGAGCAATGACAATATCGATGGTGGGGGAGTGTAAGGACTCAGAATAAGAGGGGGGCAGCATTGGGAGCTCATTATGGAGAAGGGGCAGCATGTGTGGGCTCAGTTTGGAGTGGAACAATGTAGGGGGAGTCAATATCAAGAGTGGGGTAGTGTGTGTGTGTGTGTGTGGGTCTCAGCATAAGCGTTAGTGTGGTGGTCTTAGTATGATGAGTGGGGCAGCATGGAGGTGTCATTATGGAAAAGAGGAAGGCAGCATTAGGAGCTCATGGAGAGGGGCAGCATGCATGGGACACTGTGAGGAGGAGGCAGCATGCATGGGACATTGTGAGGAGGGGGCAGCATGCATGGGACATTGTGAGGAGGGGGCAGCATGCATGGGACATTGTTAGGAGGGGGCAGCATGCATGGGACACTGTCAGGAGGGGGCAGCATGCATGGGACACTGTCAGGAGGGGGCAGCATGCATGGGACACTGTGAGGAGGGGGCAGCATGCATGGGACATTGTGAGGAGGGGGCAGCATACATGGGACATTGTGAGGAGGGGGCAGCATGCATGGGACATTGTGAGGAGGGGGCAGCATGCATGGGACACTGAGGAGGGGGCAGCATGCATAGGACACTGTGAGGAGGGGGCAGCATGCATGGGACACTGTGAGGAGGGGGCAGCATGCATGGGACACTGTGAGGAGGGAACAGCATGCATGGGACACTGTGAGGAGGGGGCAGCATGCATGGGACACTGTGAGGAGGGGGCAGCATGCATGGGACACTGTGAGGAGGGGGCAGCATGCATGGGACATTGTGAGGAGGGGGCAGCATGCATGAGACACTGTGAGGAGGGGGCAGCATGCATGAGACACTGTGAGGAGGGGGCAGCATGCATGGGATACTGAGGAGGGGGCAGCATGCATAGGACACTGTGAGGAGGGGGCAGCATGCATGGGACACTGTGAGGAGGGGGCAGCATGCATGGGACACTGTGAGGAGGGGGCAGCATGCATGGGACACTGTGAGGAGGGGGCAGCAAGCACGGGACATTGTGAGGAGGGGGCAGCATGCATGGGACATTGTGAGGAGGGGGCAGCATGCATGGGACATTGTGAGGAGGGGGAAGCATGCATGGGACACTGTGAGGAGGGGGCAGCATGCATGGGACACTGTGAGGAGGGGGCAGCATGCATGGGACACTGGGAGGAGGGGTCAGCAAGCATGGGACACTGTGAGGAGGGGGCAGCATGCATGGGACACTGTGAGGAGGGGGCAGCATGCACGGGACATTGTGAGGAGGGGGCAGCATGCATGGGACATTGTGAGGAGGGGGAAGCATGATGTGAGGTCAATGTGCAGATCATATTTCATAATTGAGGAAGGTGTGGTGGGTATAATTTATAAGGGAGGGCAGTGTGTAGTTTATTAGGGGCAGTGTGACAGTCACAGTATATAAGTGGGGACGGTGTGGTGGGAATATTTTATACTCATGCTATGTTTTGATGTGCCTGTGGTGATCCCCATTGGGGGGGGGGGTTAGTGCCCTTCGTTTCTCATTGATACTTTTTCAAGTGTTTTACAGAGTAGATCTGTCTTAAACAGATGTCGTGTGCGAAAACTCAGTTCTACGTTGTCAATAAGGGGCGCGACCACTTAAAGTGCCTAGGGCAGCACGAAGGCAAAATACAGCCCTGACCACAGCTGTTCTCTGTAGACTTTCCTCTTCTTTGGTCTCCTGCTACAAAAATAGCAGTGTCATTATAATGGCGCCTTTAAAAAAATAACCATCCGTGCTGTGCCCTACATACAGTCATATGAAAAAGTTTGGGCACCCCTATTAATGTTAACCTTTTTTCTTTATAACAATTTGGGTTTTTGCAACAGCTATTTCAGTTTCATATATCTAATAACTGATGGACTGTGTAATATTTCTGGATTGAAATGAGGTTTATTGTACTAACAGAAAATGTGCAATCCACATTTAAACAAAATTTGACCGGTGCAAAAGTATGGGCACCCTTATCAATTTCTTGATTTGAACACTCCTAACTACTTTTTACTGACTTACTAAAGCACTAAATTGGTTTTGTAACCTCATTGAGCTTTGAACTTCATAGGCAGGTGTATCCAATCATGAGAAAAGGTATTTAAGGTGGCCACTTGCAAGTTGTTCTCCTATTTGAATCTCCTATGAAGAGTGGCATCATGGGCTTCTCAAAACAACTCTCAAATGATCTGAAAACAAAGATAATTCAACATAGTTGTTCAGGGGAAGGATACAAAAAGTTGTCTCAGAGATTTAAACTGTCAGTTTCCACTGTGAGGAACATAGTAAGGAAATGGAAGAACACAGGTAGAGTTCTTGTTAAGCCCAGAAGTGGCAGGCCAAGAAAAATATCAGAAAGCCAGAGAAGAAGAATGGTGAGAACAGTCAAGGACAATCCACAGACCACCTCCAAAGACCTGCAGCATCATCTTGCTGCAGATGGTGTCAATGTGCATCGGTCAACAATAAAGCGCACGTTGCACAAGGAGAAGCTGCATGGAAGAGTGATGCAAAAGAAGCCATTACTCCAAGCACTACAACAAACAGAGTTGCCTGAGGTATGCAAAAGCACATTTGGTCAAGCCAGTTACATTTTGGAAGAAGGTCCTGTGGACTGATGAAACAAAGATTGAGTTGTTTGGTCATACAAAAAGGCGTTATGCATGGAGGCAAAAAAACACGGCATTCCAAGAAAAGCACTTGCTACCCACAGTAAAATTTGGTGGAGGTTCCATCATGCTTTGGGGCTGTGTGGCCAATGCCAGCACCGGGAATCTTGTTAAAGTTGAGGGTCGCATGGATTCAACTCAGTATCAACAGATTCTTGACAATAATGTGCAAGAATCAGTGACGAATTTGAAGTTACGCAGGGGATGGATATTTCAGCAAGACAATGATCCAAAACACCGCTCCAAATCTACTCAGGCATTCATGCAGAGGAACAATTACAATGTTCTGGAATGGCCATCCCAGTCCCCAGACCTGAATATCATTGAACATCTGTGGGATGATTTGAAGCATGCTGTCCATGCTCGGTGACCATCAAACTTAACTGAGCTGGAATTGTTTTGTAAACAGGAATGGTCAAATATACCTTCATCCAGGATCCAGGAACTCATTAAAAGCTACAGGAAGCGACTAGAAGCTGTTATTTTTGCAAAAGGAGGATCTACAAAATATTAATGTTACTTTTATGTTGAGGTGCCCATACTTTTGCACCGGTCAAATTTTGTTTAAATGCGGATTGCACATTTTCTGTTAGTACAATAAACCTCATTTCAATCCAGAAATATTACTGAGTCCATCAGTTATTAGATATATGAAACTGAAATAGCTGCTGCAAAACCCCAAATTGTTATAAAAAAAAAAGGTTAACATTAATAGGGGTGCCCAAACTTTTTCATATGACTGTAGTCCCTGTGCCGTGCCACTCAATAAATAATTGCTATTTACTGTGGTTCCTACACAAATAATGACCCCCCACACACACACACACACTGTAGCTCTTATGGTGCATGGCCTCCACACTATCTTCTTCTATAAAATGACTCCCACACCACCCCCCTAATATACTATAACAGCCACAATATCGGCCCTTATGAGCTAGGAGCACACTGTCCGCCTTGGCCAACACACAGCCTTATAAACTAAAACCATCACACTGTCCTCCCATATGAATTATACCCACCAAACCTTCCTTACTTATGAACTGTAATCTCCATACTTTCCTCCTATGCTGCCCCCTTTCCATACTAAGCCCACATTCTGTCCTCCCAACATGCTGAGACACAAAAACTGCCTTGCACTCCATTCAGAGCCCTTCATTCTATGCTCTACATGTGGCACCTTTCCATACTGAGCTGCCCTTTCTCCATGCTAAGTCTCCATTGTGGCCATTTTTCCATACTGAGCCCATTGAAAAGCCTCTTCCTACTGAGCTTCCATTGCTATCCTTTCTCAATACTGAACCACCATGCTGCCCCTTGTCTATACTGAGCCCATTGAAAAGCCTCTTCCTACTGAGCTTCCATTGCTATCCTTTCTCTATACTGAACCACCATGCTGCCCCTTGTCTATACTGAGCCCATTAAAAAGCCTCTTCCTACCGAGCTTCCATTGCTATCCTTTCTCAATACTGAACCACCATCCTACCCCTTGTTTATACTGAGCCCATTGAAAAGCCTCTTCCTACTGAGCTTCCATTGCTATTGTGAAGCCCCACAGGTGTAGTGTCAGTGTCGGTGCATTACCTTCAGGGACTCCACGTTGCTGGATCTCCGTCACTGGTAGGAAATCTTCTTGTTTGATCGTGACGCCACTCTCAGTATTGCGGTCAGTGGGGACCGCCACTGCAGGTTAGGGGACGCCTGGGGCTGATGGTGGGTGCAGTCGGATGTAGTAGCCTCCTGAGAGTGAGGCAAGCCCCAGGGCCCTGTGTAGGTTTGTAGTACCACAAGTCGCAGAATAACCACACAGGCAGGAATGTCTTTCAAGGGCTTTACTCACATTTGATGGCAGGGTGAGTAGCCCGGGCGTAGCTGGGATGAACCAGATGGGAATCAGGTATCCTTCAGGCTGACGTTATGAGGGTGACTACTGACTCGCCTTCCTTAGCCCTTGGTGGTTTGGGGTGACCCCGACTTTTAGTCCCTATGGGGGTCACCCAGGGAAGATGCTCCAAGCCTCTCTCCCCTTCGTTTGCCGTTTGCTTGTTCCCCGGACCAGGCCACTCCAGCCTCTTGCCTCCTATGACCTATGGGCCCTAACTTGCGGTTACGTGGCTGCGGCTTTTGTAGTGTTGTGGTGTGGGCTTTAAGAGCCCCACACCGGCAGGTTTAGCAGGGAAAGGTGAATCTATCCTCGCTTCGGGATCTGCCGCCCGGTTGGGCCTGGTGCTCTCTAGCAGTCTCCTTACTTCCCACTCCGTGCACTCTCTAGCTGAAGCTGGCTTTCAGGTAGCACTCCTAGTTGACCGTTCTCCCCCGTCTGTAGCCACTGCGCGGGCGCTGTTAGACAGCAACAGCCCCACAGGTCTGCTCCTCACTGAGCCCTATGGAGTTCTCTGCTCTAACTGACTCACTGCTCCTCCTCTCCTGTTCTTGCCTACGCCACCTAGCAACCAGACTCTCCACCACACCCCTTGAGAGGAGATGGAGGCTTTTTAACCCCCTGCCACTATTCCAGTGGAGGTATAGGCTTTGCCCCCTCCTGGGATCCCCAGGGGTCCTCTCATGGGTACATGTGTGAGACCTGATCACTATGCGCCTGTGTTCCACACCCCGGTCAGCCTTCTGGATTACCTGTATTGTACTGTCCCCAGCATGGGTGCAGTACTCAGTGGTGCCTGACCAGGTCAGGGGCGCCACATTCCCCCTTAGTTATCACCAGCACGTCCTCGGGCTGCAAGACAACATTTTAAAATGCATAAAACATTAAAACATGTAAAACATTTTTAAAAGCACCAGGTATCAGACATCACCACCCTCCACCCACAAGTCCGTTAACCCACCCAAAACCCTCTCAGGAGGCAGGTCACCGGTCCTTTTGGTAACCAGGTCTGGGCCATCTACTTCCCCAGACCTTTCCTCCAATCTTCCTCTCCCGTTGGCCGCGACTTCAGCCACTTCTGGCAGGATGTAGAGGCGGCTTTCATGGGCTGGTGGTTTCAGGGTATACCTGGCCTGGTGGATCCGCGCCGTCAGCCTCTTCTGGCAGGATGCAGAGGCGGCCTCCACAGTTGGTGCTGACCAGGTACCCTCTTTGTGGTGGAGAGCCAGGCCCCATAAACAGGCATGCTCTCTGGTCGCAGGTGAGCCAAGGCCCTATATACGGACGGGCTCCTCCTGGTTGCAGACGAGCCAAGCCCCTAAACAGGCTGACTCTGGTGGTGGTGGTGCCCTTTTGGTGTAACTATTTACACTGCGAGAGTTTGTGGCTATAGCCAGTTCATAGCCTTAAGGTTTATGGTTTTCTCACAATAGTTTATGTGGGCACATGCTTAAACGTAAACGTTGCAAAACAAAACTTTTCAAACTTCAACTGGTAACTTCTTTCTTTACTTCTTGCTTTACTTTACTCCTCTTTTTCACTAGGGCGAGGGCACGTTGGGCACTGGCACCTGTGACTTTCTTGCTCTTTGTCTCTTTCTTCATCTGTGGTTGCCTCATCTATAGGTTCTGTGTCTTTCCTTTCTTGGTCTGCATCTGATTCCTTTTCTGTATCTGTTTCTTTATCTCTGTCTTGTCTTTCTTGTCTTTCTTGTCTTTCTTGTCTTTCTTGTCTTTCTTGTCTTTCTTGTCTTTCTTGTCTTTCTTGTCTTTCTTGTTGCAGGGGATGGCTGTAAGGTTTGTTGGGACATAGCGTTACGCCCAGAGCATACAATCCTCTTTCGCCTTGATGCAGGGTGAACTGAACGGAATCTCCCATCTTTAGATTTCTGCAAGGGTGTCCTCTTGGCAGATGAGCGTTCACATCTCTGCGGTTTACAAATATCCCTTCTTTTATTCCTGGTGCTACAATGAATCCATAGCCGCTTTTCAGATTAAAGTCTTCCACTACGCCATAACACAGGGGTCCTCTAGCCTGGGCTTTGGACTCTCTCAACAAACGCTTCTCCTTTAGGTCTCTGGCGGTGACTGCTCTGGCCTTACAGGCCGGGGTAAATGCTGAGGTAGTCTTTTCTTGGCGGGCCGCGCCTGGCATGGCGGCGGCCTGGTCTTGGCGGGCCGCGCCTGGCATGGCGGCGGCCTGGTCTTGGCGGGCCGCGCCTGGCATGGCGGCGGCCTGGTCTTGGCGGGCCGCGCCTGGCATGGCGGCGGCCTGGATCAGTGTCGCTGTTGCAGGGGGCTCTGTGCAGGCTGGGCTGGACGTCGCTGCAGCAGTCTGGGCTTGGCGGGCCGCGCCCTGTATGGCGGCGGCCTGGTCTTGGCGGGCCGCGCCCAGGATGGCGGCGGCCTGGTCCTGGCGGGCCGGGCAGGGCATCGCTGCAGGGACTGGGTCTTGGTGGGCCGAGCAGGGCATCGCTGCAGCCGCCGGGGCTTGGAGGGCCGCACCTGGCGTGGCTGCGGCCTGCTTCAGCGTCGCCGCACCGGACGCCTCTTCAGGGACCGCGGACGTGGCAGCAGGGGTCGGGGCACTTGCGCGGGCCGGGGCATCATTCGACTCACCCGTTGTTGGTAGCACTGGGGTTTGCGTCGTCACCGTCCCGCCTGACACCCGGCGCGCAGCTCTCCCTTCATAGGCCCGAACCGCCGCGGTCATCTCCTGCAGTTCCATCCGTTCCTCCCGAATCTGCTCCACGACCCGGGTCTCCAGCCGGTTGCAAAACTGGGCCAGCTCTCGGTACCACCAGGCAGCGGAGCCTGGTTCTGGGTTCCTGCGGTCAGACGCCATTTCTTCTGCGCCGTCTTCTGCACGGTCTCCCAGCAGTGGACTCTTCGCTGCCTCCTGTAACAAGCTGTCCAGTTTCTGCTCTGCCTCTTTCAGCAGCTCCTCTCCCAGCAGCAGGCTTGTGGCTCCCTTTCCTTCCCGCCGTCTCTCGACGCTTCCACTCTCATAGCTGGCAAGGTCAGAACTCTGCAGGGGATCTCTGGGTAGCCACACCTCTTCGTGGGCGGTAACTTCTTCCAGCGCGGGCTGCTGTTGTTTTTCAGCGCGCTTTTCATGGTGGCAATATGGCGGCGCTTCCAATTTTTCAAGCGGACCGCCCAGGCACATGGTCACCTGTCTGAACAGGTCTAGTCCTTATCCTGTTCGTGACGCCAGATGTGAAGCCCCACAGGTGTAGTGTCAGTGTCGGTGCATTACCTTCAGGGACTCCACGTTGCTGGATCTCCGTCACTGGTAGGAAATCTTCTTGTTTGATCGTGACGCCACTCTCAGTATTGCGGTCAGTGGGGACCGCCACTGCAGGTTAGGGGACGCCTGGGGCTGATGGTGGGTGCAGTCGGATGTAGTAGCCTCCTGAGAGTGAGGCAAGCCCCAGGGCCCTGTGTAGGTTTGTAGTACCACAAGTCGCAGAATAACCACACAGGCAGGAATGTCTTTCAAGGGCTTTACTCACATTTGATGGCAGGGTGAGTAGCCCGGGCGTAGCTGGGATGAACCAGATGGGAATCAGGTATCCTTCAGGCTGACGTTATGAGGGTGACTACTGACTCGCCTTCCTTAGCCCTTGGTGGTTTGGGGTGACCCCGACTTTTAGTCCCTATGGGGGTCACCCAGGGAAGATGCTCCAAGCCTCTCTCCCCTTCGTTTGCCGTTTGCTTGTTCCCCGGACCAGGCCACTCCAGCCTCTTGCCTCCTATGACCTATGGGCCCTAACTTGCGGTTACGTGGCTGCGGCTTTTGTAGTGTTGTGGTGTGGGCTTTAAGAGCCCCACACCGGCAGGTTTAGCAGGGAAAGGTGAATCTATCCTCGCTTCGGGATCTGCCGCCCGGTTGGGCCTGGTGCTCTCTAGCAGTCTCCTTACTTCCCACTCCGTGCACTCTCTAGCTGAAGCTGGCTTTCAGGTAGCACTCCTAGTTGACCGTTCTCCCCCGTCTGTAGCCACTGCGCGGGCGCTGTTAGACAGCAACAGCCCCACAGGTCTGCTCCTCACTGAGCCCTATGGAGTTCTCTGCTCTAACTGACTCACTGCTCCTCCTCTCCTGTTCTTGCCTACGCCACCTAGCAACCAGACTCTCCACCACACCCCTTGAGAGGAGATGGAGGCTTTTTAACCCCCTGCCACTATTCCAGTGGAGGTAAAGGCTTTGCCCCCTCCTGGGATCCCCAGGGGTCCTCTCATGGGTACATGTGTGAGACCTGATCACTATGCGCCTGTGTTCCACACCCCGGTCAGCCTTCTGGATTACCTGTATTGTACTGTCCCCAGCATGGGTGCAGTACTCAGTGGTGCCTGACCAGGTCAGGGGCGCCACACTATCCTTTCTCAATACTGAACCACCATGCTGCCCATTGTCTATACTGAGCTCATTGAAAAGCCTCTTCCTACTGAGCTTCCATTGCTATCCTTTCTCTATACTGAACCATCATGCTGCCCCTTGTCTATACTGAGCCCATTTAAAAGCCTCTTCCTACTGAGCTTCCATTGCTATCCTTTCTCTATACTGAACCACCATGCTGCCCATTGTCTATACTGAGCTCATTGAAAAGCCTCTTCCTACTGAGCTTCCATTGCTATCCTTTCTCTATACTTAACCACCATGCTGCCCCTTGTCTATACTGAGCCCATTAAAAAGCCTCTTCCTACTGAGCTTCGATTGCTATCCTTTCTCTATACTGAACCACCATGCTGCCCCTTGTCTATACTGAGCCCATTAAAAAGCCTCTTCCTACCGAGCTTCCATTGCTATCCTTTCTCAATACTGAACCACCATGCTACCCCTTGTCTATACTGAGCCCATTGAAAAGCCTCTTCCTACTGAGCTTCCATTGCTATCCTTTCTCAATACTGAACCACCATGCTGCCCATTGTCTATACTGAGCTCATTGAAAAGCTTCTTCCTACTGAGCTTACATTGCTATCCTTTCTCTATACTGAACCACCATGCTGCCCCTTGTCTATACTGAGCCCATTAAAAAGCCTCTTCCTACTGAGCTTCCATTGCTATCCTTTCACAATACTGAACCACCATGCTGCCCATTGTCTATACTGAGCTCATTGAAAAGCCTCTTCCTACTGAGCTTCCATTGCTATCTTTTCTCTATACTGAACCACCATGCTGCCCCTTGTCTATACTGAGCCCATTAAAAAGCCTCTTCCTACTGAGCTTCGATTGCTATCCTTTCTCAATACTGAACCACCATGCTGCCCATTGTCTATACTGAGCTCATTGAAAAGCCTCTTCCTACTGCGCTTCCATTGCTATCCTTTCTATATACTGAACCATCATGCTGCCCCTTGTCTATACTGAGCCCATTAAAAAGCCTCTTCCTACCGAGCTTCCATTGCTATCCTTTCTCAATACTGAACCACCATGCTGCCCATTGTCTATACTGAGCTCATTGAAAAGCCTCTTCCTACTGAGCTTCCATTGCTATCCTTTCTCTATACTGAACCACCATGCTGCCCCTTGTCTATACTGAGCCCATTAAAAAGCCTCTTCCTACTGAGCTTCCATTGCTATCCTTTCTCAATACTGAACCACCATGCTGCCCATTGTCTATACTGAGCTCATTGAAAAGCCTCTTCCTACTGAGCTTCCATTGCTATCCTTTCTCTATACTGAACCACCATGCTGCCCCTTGTCTATACTGAGCCCTTCATATTGCCCTCTCCATATTGTACCTTCAATGCTGTCAGTTTTCAATACTATATGGATTTCATAGATTATTCCATAAAAAAACGAGGACAGTCTGCATCCTCATGAACGTAAAGCAGTAAAATGCAGGCAGATTTTCCATGCCAAAGGAGGAATAAGTTGCATGCTCTTGGTGAGTAACTCCATTGTCTTTTAATTTAATCCTGATGTGGAAGTACAGCACATAAGCAGGAAATCTGAAGCAAAAATCCAAATGACAATTTACATTTTTGCACTGGGAAATATATTTTAGCATAAAAGTATACAAAAGAAAGGCAGCCATATTTACCAACACTACTGTAGGTCACAATACTAATGCATGCCAGAATGCACGCAGGCCCTCATAATAAGTATGGAGGTAGCAAATCTGCAAAATAATTATGAGCATTCATGCAGGATTTGGTTGACTAATATTTAAAGTGCACACAGATAAGGCTTGTATAGGGCGCCATTTATAAAGATACATGTCATACACCGTGTCTGACTTAAAACCTATTAGTGACACCCATTTTATTAGATAAAAAATAAAAAATATGTATAAAACATATGAAGTACTGGTCAATATTCTGGCCAACTACACAAACTCTCTGTTAGAGATGACGAATTGCAAATACTAATACAGTGGAACCTTGGTTTACGAGCATAATTGGTTCCGGGAGTGTGCTCTTAAGCCAAGTTACTCTTATATCAAAGCGAATTTTCCCATAGGAAGTAATTGAAACGCAGACTGTTCATTCCACAACCCAAAAATATTTACTGTATTTATACAAACTTGTTACAGTAATACATAATATTGTACTTTATTCATATAAAAGTATTACAATACACCAATACAAAATACAGTGCAGCACAGTAAAAAACGTAAAACAAATTTAACTGCGCTTTAGCTTACAATAAAATTGTTGGTGTGTAAGAGGAACAGTTTAAGCAATGTGCTGTACTGGTTATCAATAACAAAGTAAAGTACTGTATCCACAAATGCAAATTGATAAAAATGCTATATAGTATATACTGTACTGTACATTGGTATACTGTATACAGTACATATGTACAGAAAGTTACCTCCAAAGCCGGTCAGAGCATGGTCAAACGACAGAACCGGAATCGTGCACTGTGAGGATTTGCTCCTATTGCAAAGCATTGCTCTTAAACCAAGTTACAAATTTCTAAAAAGCTTTGCTTGTCTTGCAAAACGCTCTCAAACCAAGTTACTCTTAATCCAAGGTTCCACTTTAATTAAATAATTTGCAATTGTAGCCCAAGGTTCATCGTGTGGTGATGGTAAGACCGCAGCTAAGTAGCCCAAGGGGCAAGGCAGACTCTGCAACTAAAATAATAGCAGAGGAGTCCCACACCAATCTGTGTTAATTCACACAGGAGAGTGGTCAGCAGTAACCCCTATTAACTTCACATGGATTATGCAAATACAAAAGTCACTGTAACCAATGTTAGCCTCACAGAGGTTACGCTAATAAGGTGATGCTAACTCAGGGCGGGCCTTAGCCTGAATGGCGCCATGTGCAAAACTGCCCTTTGGTGCCCCCACCCTACAAATTTTTTTACCCAGTTTCCCAGGAAACAAACAATCCTCCAGATTTGTGCTGGAGAATCTACATTAATGTCACCACATCTGACCTTGTTCTTATGGGGCTCTTCTGATTTCAACAATTTATGCAGTATCTCTGGATATTACATTATCGATGGTACATGTGGATCTCATCAATGGGGCCCACATGTATTTGGAGAATGAGGAGCTGCCGCTCTTCGTGGAGAGATGGTATAAATCTATGTACACTTGGATGGGAGTTCTGCATCTCTGGACTGATAGCGGTGCACGTCGTGGCCCCATTGGTGGGATCAGCATCTTCTACATTTATCCACAGGATTTGTATAGTAGATGATACCAGACAAGGCACCATGGAGCCAGCGGCCGATGTTGCTTGTACTCCAGACCAAAAAGTCCAAAATACAGATGTTAAAGGGGAATGTAAGAAATTAGAAAAAAATCTCTGCTTTCTACATAATAAAGAGTCCTCAGGTTATGTGTATTGCTGCCTCTCAGCTCCAATGACCTGAACAGACTGAGGTGCAATACCACATACACACCATAAGGACGGGAAGCACTGTGTATGTGTCGCTGCTTCTCAGCTCCACTGATCTGAAGAGACTGAGGTGCAGTACCACATACACACCCTGAGGGAGGGGCACTGGGTATGGAAGAACTATGGCATATATACTGTAATCCCTTTATTAATCAGTCTGGGCTTACACCAGCTGGCAATGCTGCAAATAATTTTGTTGGAAAATTTGTAAGATGAATCCACGCCGAATCATGATATTATGCAGAATATTCTGCTTCTCCCTGCTCTGCTGCCCTAAACTGACCAGTGTCTCCCCAGGGTTTGACATTCTGCACATTGACCGGCTGGATCTCCAAAGTGTGTAATATACGCTGTCAGGATTTCATTTGCCAATTTGAGTGGTCGTGTGATCACTCACAAGTGATTTGCGGACTCTGTGTCTTCTGCAGAAGGACGTCTGCTCCTGCTTCTCTCATTGTTATAATTTTAAATTTGAGAGAAACAGGAGGAGACATCATTCGGCAGATGACCACACATTGCAAATCGCATGTGAGCAATCAGATGACAACTATTCGAATCGGCAAGTGAAATCCTAACAGAGCGCAGATTACACACCTTTAGGATATGGCAGGTCAATATTTAGAATTACATTACATTACACACCATATGTGACAGGTACAGGGCATATGTAGGGTATATAATAAATATATATGTATCTATTAACCCCTACACATGCAATACACCCACTCTGACCGCAGCTGTAGGGCCCACTGGCATCACGTCACAGGCTCCCCCTGATGTCATTACACCTATCTGGGACCCACAGCTGCAGAGCAAGGGCGAAAAAGGGAGCCATTGGCCATCCGCTCCTCAATGGTGTTCAACCATGTATCCGAGGAATAGCAATGGCCATCATCAACCACACGCCCAGTCGTTTTGCCACTGCATAAATTACACCATATACATGACACCAGGGCCGCCATCAGGGCATTACAACTGTGACACCCGTAGGGGCCCGTGATAAGCCAGGAGGGGGGCCCAGCCGCTGACAGCCCAGGCCCCTCCCGTTTCTCACCAGGCTCCAGGAGGCGGGACCACAGTCACTCATAGAGAGCTGCTTTGCACTGATCTATGCGATCGATGCAGAGTATGACAGGAAATGTACTGGACCAGAACAGAGGCAGAGGTGAAGGACCTGTCAGATCATCTGACTAACGATGTGCCTGATCACATGACCGGTGAAGTGGCAGGTCCTGTTGTTCAGCTGCTGCAGCCTCCATGCAGGTCCCCGTGGTTTCTCTCCTGCTCTGTACCGATCAGGAACTGCAAGATGAGGTAATGCATAGTGTGTTAGGCTATGTGCGCACGTTGCGTCCAGTTCACTGCAGAAATTTTTGCAGCGATCTGAAGAGCACATGTGCGCTTTAAATCGCTGCAGAAATGTCCGTAGTGAAAGCCGATTCCATGCGCTCTGCCTGCAGCTCCTCCCATAGACAGAGCAGGAGCTGCCGGTAAAGCGCACGGAAGAAGTGACATGTCACTTCTTTTTATGCAGCGCTTCGGCAGTAGCTGAAGCGCTGCGCTCTAAAACGCCACGTGCGCACGGCCCCAGCACAATCTCCATAGACTGTGCAGGGGACGCAGGACGCATGCAGTTACGCTGCGCTACAAAGCGCAGCGTAACTGCATGTATTTGCGCAACGTGCGCACATAGCCTAACTGTGCATGTAGTCTGTCTCTGTCTGGATGTCTCTGTCTGGATGTCTCTGTCTCTCTCTTTCCCGGTCAGTTTGTCTCATTCCCTGTCTGTCTCTCTCATTCCCTATAAGTCTCTGTCTTTTTTATTCCCTGTCAGTCTGTCTCTCTCATTCCCTGTCAGTCTGTCTCTGTCTGTCTCTTTCCCTGTGTTTGTCTCTTTCCCTGTCAATCTGTCTCTCTCATTCCCTGCCTCTCTCATTCCCTGTCAGTCTGTCTCTCTCATTCCCTGTCTGAGTCTGTCTCTCTCATTCCCTGTCAGTCTGTCTCTCTCATTCCCTGTCTGAGTCTGTCTCTCTCATTCCATGTCAGTCTATCTCTCTCATTCCTTGTCTGTCTGTTTCTGTCTCCCCATAGACATCTTATTACCTCACAAATAAGCTTCTTATACTAAGAATGTCCTTTGTTGCCTATAGCAACCAATCACAGCTTCTATTAATGACCTGTAGCTCCCAGTTCCATTGACTTTAATGCAAGGAGGTTTTTTAGCGAATAACTAAAGCGCAAGGTTAAATTTTCCCCTCAAAGCATAGTCTATGACGTTCCCTGAGTCACATGAGGCGTCTGTGCAAAATATGGTGATTGTAAATAAGACAGTGAGGATTCCTTTGGCGGATACACAGCAGGAGCCCCCCACACAGTCTTCTATGCACAGCAATAGCTCCCACACAGCCTCCTATATACAGGAGGCGCAACCACAAAGCATCCTATACGCAGCAGGAGCCCCCACACAGCCTCCTATGTACAGCAGGAGCAACCACAAAGCCTCCTATACACAGCAGCAGACCCAACACAGCCTCAAATTCACAGCAGGAGCCCCACACAGCCTCCTATGCACAGCTGGAGCTCCCACACAACCTCCTATGCACACCAGGAGCCCCCACACAGCCTCCTATACACAGCAGGAGCCCCCATACAGCCTCCTATGCACAGCAGGAGCCTCCACACAGCCTCCTATGCACAGCAGGCAACCCCAGACAGCCTCCTATGCACAGCAGAAGCCCCCACACAGCATCCAATACACAGCAAGAGCCCCTACACAGCCTTCTAAACACAGCAGGAGCCCTCACACAGCCTCTATACGCAGCAGGAGCCCCAGGGAGGATGAGGGTGATGGGGACGGCTGATGGCGCTGAAGAGCGGGGTGGCCGCAACGACAATGACAAGGACAACACCGGGGCTGCAATTCAAAGTTCTTTTTACTCACAGTTCTTAAAGGTCCCAAGAGGTACCGCCTTCTGCTGCCATGGATGGACTCCAGCCAGTCCCAGGTAAATCGGAGGCAATCACCGGAGTCTATGGAAATATGTGAGACCTTCAACCTTGCGCTTGGTTGTGGATCCAGGTGGCTTGAAGAAACTTGGGGACCACGCTGTCTGTGTTAAGTGTCCCATCCCGTGTGGAGGTGATGCAGTTCCTCGCCGTGGGGCCTGACTGTAAACCCGACCCCGGATCCTATATGTCACTGTGCTCCGGGAAAAAGGGTGGTGGGCAATGGGACATGATTTCCCCAACCCCTGCAGATTTGTTAGAGTCCATGAAGGTTTCCCCAACCGAGGGCTCTGCACACCGACTGCGCTGGCACTGTGGGAATGGTTAAGCTCGACCTCAGCTACCATGTCTCCTCTGTCTCGACTGGATGCCTCTCGCCCTATTCCAATCTCATTCCTGCAGACTCAGTGCGGTCTTGTGGTCCCTGGTCCTGGGATCAAGTCCACCAGTCTCCCATCCTGAGGACCAGCCTTGCTCTTCTTCCTCTCTTAAGGCTGTCACTTTTGCAAACGAGGCACCATAGGTCACTCCAGGTCAGTGCCATACCCGAAGTTTCTCGTAAACAGTGACTTTACTGAGTTACTAACATCACAGAACCTGAGAAACTCTGGGTCTGGCGCTAACCGGGAACCTCTTACCCAAACTTCTGACCCGAACGTTTAGGGTCAGGCAGTTATCAGGGTTGTTTTCCAACTCCTTCAGGGACAGGTTACTGTAACAATTACCCTCTTGCATCCATCTTGAACTTGGGATAACACAGGCCCTAGACCATGTAAATTCTTGTCAGTGTACAACCAGAGCGAACCATCGAACCCCACATACGCCGGAATTGGGGCACTGGTCAGAGCTTTCTTTAATGCTTAAAAGGCTTCTTGCTGCCGTGGCCCCCAACCCGATGAGTTGAGTCTTGGCTTCTCCAGTTATGCCCCTCAGCAACACATTTATCAGGATGGCTAGATGAGCGAACCTGGGTATAAACCTTTGATAGTATCCAGCCAGAGCTAAAGAGTCAAGCAACTGATGAAGAGTACTTGGCCAAGGCCACTTCTGGATAGCTTCCATCTTGCTGGCAACCAGCTGTACCAACTCTAGGATTAATACATAGTAGTCAGAAGAGTTGAAACTTCTTGGGCTTGATCTTTTTGGCCATGGTCTTGCAGCTGCCCCAGGACCTGCCTCAGTTTTTGGATGGGATCCTTGAAGGAGGTTCCAAACACCACGACATCGTCCAAGTATATCAATACCAACTCAAAGTTGAGGTCACCCAGAGTGAGAAGCAGGCTAACACTGACAATGACAGTCAAAGTTCGATCGAGTCCATTGCTAAGCCATGGAAATAGGTTAACCCTGACTTCATCGCGAACATGGCCGAAAAAAGCCGAAGACTGCCGAGTGACGAGCAGTGCAGTGAATACCGCCGGATATTAATAATCAGACTCGGAAGCAGAAGCGACCAGGAGACAGCGGGTCTGCAGGACGTGTCGGGGACCGGAAACTATAATGACAATGTTTATTATTAACTATATTCTTTATTTTACAGCAACCCCCCGTCCCATCCCATAACTATAAAGTCCAAGCTCGGGGTTCGGACGCAAGTTCGCGTTATCTCCAACCCCGAACTCGGACTTTACAAAAACTTCGGGCGAGTCTCCCGATCCCGAGCATCGGGGGGTTCGCCCATCACTATTTATGATATCTTACACTATGCATTCTACCATACTGGCGAATCACATGCTGCACTGTAGGTACAAGGGTTTTCACTTCTTACAGTGACTTTGCACTGCCTCTCCCATAGGTTGTGAATCCCTTCCCATGAAGTTGTTAAACATCACTTTCTAACATTTTCATTATGTGCTCAGGGAAGAATAAAATGGTAAATTGATGTGGCTAACCATGAGTAGAGTTGAGCGCGGTTCGCGGTTCGAGGTTCTCCAGTTCTAGGCTCGAGTGATTTTGGGGCCTGTTCTAGATCGAACTAGAACTCGAGCTTTTTGCAAAAGCTCGATAGTTCTAGAAACGTTCGAGAACGGTTCTAGCAGCAAAAAAACAGCTAATTCCTAGCTTGGTTTCCGCTGTAATAGTGTAAGTCACTCTGTGAATCACACTATTATGACATTTCAGTGCATAGTGTGCGTGAACAGCGCCTTCAGATCACTGCTGTTTCTATAATGGCGATCGCCATTTTTTTTTTTTCTTGTCTTTCTTCCCTAAGCGCGCGCGTCTTGTGGGGCGGGCCAGCATGTCAGCCAATCCCAGACACACACACAGCTAAGTGGACTTTTAGCCAGAGAAGCAACGGCATGTGTGATAGGATGTCCATGTCACATGTCCCTGCATTATAAAACCGGACATTTTCCTCCAGGACGCCATTATCTCTTCTGCGTCTTTGGTGTCAGACATCACTGTCGCAGCTCCGTCCTTTGTCCTATCGCCGATACAGCTGTATGCGCTCCATACACAGCGCTAGACAGCTTAGGGAGAGCACTTTCTATCAGTCCTTTTAAGGGCTCAAACCGGTAGGGTCAGAGCCATAGGTGACAGGTCCTGAAAACAGAGACAGCGTCTGTGTAGCCAAGGTCAGGGATTTCGTCGCTGCATTTCACCATTAGGAGGGAATAGAAAGGCAGGCTTCCATTCCTCTACCCAGAGCCCCACAATCCTGGCACTGTACCCTCCTGTCCTCTGCACACTCCAACTCTTTTTAACTAAGCCATTATGCTAGCAAACAGTCAGTGTACCTAGTGGCATCCTAAACGTGGCTATTGTACTTTTGTGTAGTCACACTAGTGGAAAAATATTTGCAGCACGTCTGCCTGCATTGCACACTCAAACTCTTTTTAACTAAGCCATTATACTAGCAAACAGTCAGTGTACCTAGTGGCATCCTAAACGTGGCTATTGTACTTTTGTGTAGTCACACTAGTGTAAAGATATTTGCAGCACGTCTGCCTGCATTGCACACTCAAACTCTTTTTAACTAAGCCATTATACTAGCAAACAGTCAGTGTACCTAGTGGCATCCTAAACGTGGATATTGTACTTTTGTCTAGTCACACTAGTGCAAAGATATTTGCAGCACGTCTGCCTGCATTGCACACTCCAACTCTTTTTAACTAAGCCATTATACTAGCAAACAGTCAGTGTACCTAGTGGCATACAAGAAGTGGCTGTTGTACTCCATTAGTGCCCCACTGGTGCAAATCTATGTGCAGCACCTGTGCAGTACACCCTCCTGCTCTGTTTTTAATAAGCTATAATGATAGCAAAAAATACTGCCATTTAGTGGCATCATAGAACTGGCTGTTGTATTCCATTAGTGCCCCACTGGTGCCAAGCTATTTCTAGCACCTGTGCAGGACACCCTCCTGCTCTGTTTTTAATAAGCTATAATGATAGCAAAAAATACTGCCATTTAGTGGCATCATAGAACTGGCTGTTGTATTCCATTAGTGCCCCACTGGTGCCAAGCTATTTCTAGCACCTGTGCAGGACACCCTCCTGCTCTGTTTTTAATAAGCTATAATGATAGCAAAAAATACTGCCATTTAGTGGCATCATAGAACTGGCTGTTGTATTCCATTAGTGCCCCACTGGTGCCAAGCTATTTATAGCACCTCTACATGACACCCTCATGCACATTTTGCTACGCTAATGTTATAGCAAACTCAGGGAATTCATTGCTGCATTTGATAATTCGGAGGGATAGAAAGTCAGGCTTCCTTTAGCTTTTCCTTCTGTTCATAGACAGCATCTCCAAGAGCAATTTCCCCTCCACGTCTAAGTGTGGAGAGGCAGCTAGTGCGCATGCGTGTGCCGATTTACCCCAGCTGCAGCCTAATTACAGTGTTTCGCCTAGTGAGTATGCTCAGCCTGACTGTGCCATTCCTGACGCTAAGTCTTCATTTCGGGATACAGCGCATGCTCCCACACTAAGTGTGAAAAGCCTCCTTGCACAGGTGCTTGCATTCCGTGCCGGGTCTAAGTCCTGTTTTGTGCCTAGACACCATGCTAAAGCTGATAGTCTTTTTTCAGAGACTGTATTTCATGCTACTGAGCATGCTCAGGCACTTACTGCATCAGAGACTAGGTCCGGTAATGAACTCTTTGGCCCTGCCCCTGATGTGGGGGTCCCATATGGACCACAGGGCATCAGGTGTCCTCCCAAATGGCTTGCAGAGGCCCACCCCTATGACTTGTCACCGCATTATTGATGGTCAGACGATGACTGGTGAGGTGTTTGGGTCATGGCAGCCATGAGGTCATCATTGAAGTTGCGGTTCCAAATAGGACGCTAGTTATGCCACTCATGACGTGTCACTCTACTTTTGTCTCCAGGAGGTACATTGTGGTTCACCCTGGTTTGGGGCGGACCCAGGTTATAAAAGGGGCTGGAGCCAACAAGGAGGTGCGCAGTCTTCTATTATGCTCCGAAAGAGCACACCTCCATGTGTTGAACCCATTGCGGCTTTAGGCCAGAGGTAGGCAGGGATAGGGTGTCGATGCAGGCCACCACCACAGTTGGTAACGCAGAACGGTTAAGACCAGCTCCTGTCCTACCAGTCCTGCTTGTGCAGCCCAGTGGCATTAACAGGCCTGCTGCTGCTGATGCGCCTGCTGTCCACAGGTGTGCCCCTACGCACACGGTCAGCGTACTCAATGGCCCCTGTGTTGTTAACAGGGAGTTCCTGGGCTGGGTGGGCATGTGGACCCTGTGACGCTAACAGGGCTCCCAGTCTCCAGATCCGAATGGCGTCTAACTCGGTTCAGGCTACTATTAGTTTCATAGCCACACAGCTCTGTATCCTCCACCAAACCTTCCAGTTGCCAACCTCTCCTTTTCCAACTGGGAGCACGGTGGACACGGACTGCTGATGGGGATATATACCTTTCTCTTTCTTTTCTTATTAATTTTCGTTATATAGCGGTAACATAGTATATACCACTTTATCCAAATCTGCCAGTCCCACTGTAACAGATGGTGTTTCTTCAGCAAATGTTACTGTTGCTTAACCACCAAATCCACGGACCAAAACTTTTTTCCCCTTTCCAACACACCTGTTCCCCTTTCCACCAGCATCTGTCCTTTTTCAACTCATTTTGGTATATGACCAAAAGTGCAACTCTGCAGGGACACCGTACTCAACGCCATCTCAACACAGCAGCCAGCCCTCGGTCCCTCAGATGTGGACAAGTAAAAGACCATTTCCTCCTATCCATGACAAAGCGTTGAGATTCACTCTGTGCAGCACTGGTGTTTAGTGGAAAAGTAGATCTAAGATTGCGTACCACATTCTGCAGATACTCCTGTATACGTGCGTCCATTTCTATGGCAGGAATTATTTTGCCAAATTTTGTCTTGTACCGGGGATCTAACAGTGTGGAAACCCAGTATTCTGGATTACTTTGAATTCGTACAATCCGAGGATCATGTTGTAGGTAGTGCAGCAAGAAGGCGCTCATGTGTCTTGTGCATCCAGGAGGACCAAGTCCTTGGTGTGTTAGTGGCAGAGAGGTGAAAATCGTGCCTCCTTCCTCTGCCCTCTCCCCACAACCTCGCACAACCGAAATGTGAGCAAGCTCTCACTCATCTGCTGAGTCTTACATGCCCATCGCCAGTTCGTCCTCCATTTCTTCATGGGCTCCTGCACCTTCCTCAACACTTTTTGCTGATACTATGCGCCCTTGTTAATCCCTCTCCCTCACCATGACTGCCGCATAGGTGCCGCTGACCATCTGGACCTCGTAGATCTTGTTGTTATCCCTTCCGCATATGACTCCTCCTGTACTTCCTCCCCTTCCTCTTGTCCCAACACCTGACTCCGAATAATAATTACAGTGTGCTCCATCATGTAGATGACCAGAATTGTCACGCTGAGAATGACATTGCCAGTGCTAAACATCTTCGTCGACATTTGTAAACTGTGTAGCAGGGTGCATAGGTCCTTGATCTGACACCACTCCAGCAGCGTGATCTGCACCACCTCTGGATCAAGTTATCCCAGGCTATATGTCATAACGTATTGCAGCAGGGTTCGGCGGTGCTGCCACAAACGCTGCAACATGTGCAGATTCAAATTCCTGCGTGTGGGCACATCGCATTTCAGGCGTTTAACCACCAGACCTAAAGACTTCTGTAGCGACGAAAGTTGTTGAGCTGCTGTGTGCGCACGATGGAAGTGAGCACATAGCGAGCGTGCCCGCTGCACAAGGCCATGTAGGCCGTGATGGTGTTTTAAAAATTGCTGGAGAATTAAGTTCAACACGTGAGCCATACAAGGCACGTGTGTCACATTGCCCTGACGATGGCCCGCAGCCAGGTTTGCATCTTTGCCGCACACGGCTGTTAAGTCACCAACGGAGTCCGCTCCGTCAATTTGTACTCCGGTCGCCAGGTGACAACGTGTTCCTTTCATGAATAGTGCTGATGATGGGAGAGGAGTCGATGCCAGCGGCGCAGGTGGACGCACGTTATGCTCACCCACTGGGCTGCATTACCTTGACAGATGCAGAATCTCTGGCTGAATGTAGCTGGTGGGTATCTCACAGATGAAATACCATCATTCAGCTACAACCAATGGGAAGACACCACACCCTTTTTTATGCCCATCCTGTCTGCAGACCACTGCCAGACATAGCTCTGCTTTTACCCCCAGTTCAGTTTTATGATTTTGTGTGCTTGTTACCTGACTACTTTTCTTGCTTGCTGTTTATGTACCTTGTTGGCCGATCCGCATTTCACCTCTGCTTGTTTTCTGATTAAGTCCTGGCCGTCCCATTCTGTTCCTGTTCCTCAATTAATGTTGTGACCCTGCCTGACTACTATTCTCTGGAACTGCAGCCTTCCACAGGTATTAATCACCTTGGGCCCTGTGCAATTCCTAATCCCTGTATAGGGGTTAAAGGGTTTCAGGGTTCTAGGGGTCCTACTTGGTGAGTGGCTTCCCTCTAGCCTATCATTTACAGCCCATCTGAGTGTGTGGATCAAGGAAGGCGTTACACGGTGCTCTCTGCAGAAGGCCATGTGGGCCAGGATAGTGCTTTAAAAATTGCTGGACAACCAGGTTCAACACGTGAACCACACAAGGCACGTGTGTCACATTGTCACAGCGAAGGGCCGCACCCATGTTTGCATCATTGTCGCACCCGGCCTTCCCTGGCTGCTGGTTGAGTGGAGACAACCATTGATGAAACTCGGTCTCCAGAGCTAACCGTCCACAACTTCTCAGCGGTGTGACTCACATTTCCCATACATTTCAAAGTAAAACTTTGACCGCCTGATGGCATTGAGCTCTGCTGCCAGCATAGTAAGGAGGTGTGTGGTAGTCCTTGTGCGCAGTTACAAGGAAGGGTGGCCTGACCACACAGGGTTTGCGCCAAGGTGG
Organism: Anomaloglossus baeobatrachus; assembly: GCF_048569485.1. NCBI lineage: Eukaryota > Metazoa > Chordata > Amphibia > Anura > Aromobatidae > Anomaloglossus > Anomaloglossus baeobatrachus. The sequence continues at coordinate 264,073,015 of NC_134354.1, read as the reverse complement.
AGGACCCACACGAGGTTGAAGAGGCAGAAGCAGTGTATTAACTTCTACATACAGAAGAAGGATTGAAACAACTCGTGGGGACGGCAAGACTTGTACAGCAGACCCTTCTCCATCTCTCCCCACAGTAACCCATTGCCCAGTCAGCGACATGTTACGCCACTGTCCATGCTTACTGGGCCAATTATCTGTGGTGAAATGCACCCTGTCACACAGAGTTTCTCAAGGAATCAGTGATGTTTAGTGCGACATGCTGGTATAGCGCGTGCACGCCTTTGTTGGAGAAGGAGTGGCGCCTGGGCATCTGCTCTTGGGGCACTGCGATGGGCATAAGGTCTCGAAAATCCTCGGTTAAAAAGGTTGGAAAGGCAGCATTTTGGTAGCCAACAGTTTCCAGATGCTGAAAGTCAACCTCTAAGCCATGTCATGCCCTTCTAAAAGCATGTAAAACACAGCGAGGGGACTCCAACCACAGTCTCCCTCGTTTCCACTAACTGGGCCACACACACCCCACTTGACTGGCATCGGTTGAGCCCCCTTTTGAAAAAGAAAAAGATGCTTTGCATGAAGCACTCTCAAAAATACGCGTGCCTTTCCCGTCCCCTGGCTGACCCAGGGGAAGAAAAGTCCTCTGAGAGCCATGACTTGTTCATCTTGGTTCTTTTAGAAACACAGCGAGGGGACTCCAACCACAGTCTCCCTCGTTGCCACTAATTGGGCCACACACACCCCACTTGACTGGCATCACTTGATCCCCTTTTCAAAATGAAACAGATGCTTTGCATGAAGCACTCTCAAAAATACGCGTGCCTTTCCCGTCCCCTAGCTGACCCAGGGGAAGAAAAGTCCTCTGAGAGCCATGACTTGTTCATCTTGGTTCTTTTAGAAACACAGCGAGGGGACTCCAACCACAGTCTCCCTCGTTTCCACTAACTGGGCCACACACACCCCACTTGACTGGCATCGGTTGAGCCCCCTTTTAAAAAAGAAAAAGATGCTTTGCATGAAGCACTCTCAAAAATACGCGTGCCTTTCTCGTCCCCTGGATGACCCAGGGGAAGAAAAGTCCTCTGAGAGCCATGACTTGTTCATCTTGGTTCTTTTAGAAACACAGCGAGGGGACTCCAACCACAGTCTCCCTCGTTTCCACTAACTGGGCCACACACACCCCACTTGACTGGCATCGGTTGAGCCCCCTTTTAAAAAAGAAAAAGATGCTTTGCATGAAGCACTCTCAAAAATACGCGTGCCTTTTCTTCCCCTGGGTCAGCCAGGGGACGGGAAAGTCCTCTGAGAGCCATGACTTGTTCATCTTGGTTCTTTTAGAAACACAGCGAGGGGACTCCAACCACAGTCTCCCTCGTTGCCACTAATTGGGCCACACACACCCCACTTGACTGGCATCACTTGATCCCCTTTTCAAAATGAAACAGATGCTTTGCATGAAGCACTCTCAAAAATACGCGTGCCTTTCCCGTCCCCTGGCTGACCCAGGGGAAGAAATGTCCTCTGAGAGCCATGACTTGTTCATCTTGGTTCTTTTAGAAACACAGCGAGGGGACTCCAACCACAGTCTCCCTCGTTTCCACTAACTGGGCCACACACACCCCACTTGACTGGCATCGGTTGAGCCCCCTTTTGAAAAAGAAAAAGATGCTTTGCATGAAGCACTCTCAAAAATACGCGTGCCTTTCCCATCCCCTGGCTGACCCAGGGGAAGAAAAGTCCTCTGAGAGCCATGACTTGTTCATCTTGGTTCTTTTAGAAACACAGCGAGGGGACTCCAACCACAGTCTCCCTCGTTGCCACTAATTGGGCCACACACACCCCACTTGACTGGCATCACTTGATCCCCTTTTCAAAATGAAACAGATGCTTTGCATGAAGCACTCTCAAAAATACGCGTGCCTTTCCCGTCCCCTGGCTGACCCAGGGGAAGAAAAGTCCTCTGAGAGCCATGACTTGTTCATCTTGGTTCTTTTAGAAACACAGCGAGGGGACTCCAACCACAGTCTCCCTCATTTCCACTAACTGGGCCACACACACCCCACTTGACTGGCATCGGTTGAGCCCCCTTTTGAAAAAGAAAAAGATGCTTTGCATGAAGCACTCTCAAAAATACGCGTGCCTTTCCCGTCCCCTGGCTGACCCAGGGGAAGAAAAGTCCTCTGAGAGCCATGACTTGTTCATCTTGGTTCTTTTAGAAACACAGCGAGGGGACTCCAACCACAGTCTCCCTCGTTGCCACTAATTGGGCCACACACACCCCACTTGACTGGCATCACTTGATCCCCTTTTCAAAATGAAACAGATGCTTTGCATGAAGCACTCTCAAAAATACGCGTGCCTTTCCCGTCCCCTGGCTGACCCAGGGGAAGAAAAGTCCTCTGAGAGCCATGACTTGTTCATCTTGGTTCTTTTAGAAACACAGCGAGGGGACTCCAACCACAGTCTCCCTCGTTTCCACTAACTAGGCCACACACACCCCACTTGACTGGCATCGGTTGAGCCCCCTTTTGAAAAAGAAAAAGATGCTTTGCATGAAGCACTCTCAAAAATACGCGTGCCTTTCCCGTCCCCTGGCTGACCCAGGGGAAGAAAAGTCCTCTGAGAGCCATGACTTGTTCATCTTGGTTCTTTTAGAAACACAGCGAGGGGACTCCAACCACAGTCTCCCTCGTTTCCACTAACTGGGCCACACACACCCCACTTGACTGGCATCGGTTGAACCCCCTTTTGAAAAAGAAAAAGATGCTTTGCATGAAGCACTCTCAAAAATACGCGTGCCTTTCCTGTCCCCTGGCTGACCCAGGGGAAGAAAAGTCCTCTGAGAGCCATGACTTGTTCATCTTGGTTCTTTTAGAAACACAGCGAGGGGACTCCAACCACAGTCTCCCTCGTTGCCACTAATTCGGCCACACACACCCCACTTGACTGGCATCACTTGATCCCCTTTTCAAAATGAAACAGATGCTTTGCATGAAGCACTCTCAAAAATACGCGTGCCTTTCCCGTCCCCTGGCTGACCCAGGGGAAGAAAAGTCCTCTGAGAGCCATGTCCACATTGTCAGTGGACAGACACGTGTGCTTATCTGCCAGCAGACCCCCAGCAGCACTGAAGACAGGTTCCGAGAGAACGCTGGCTGCAGGACACGACAAGATCCCCAAGGCGTACGTGGCGAGCTCAGGCAATTTATCAAGATTGGAAGCCTAAAATGAGCAGGGCTCAAGTTGCACAATAATGGAATCGATGTTTCCTTGCATATACTCATATATCTGTGTGTCCTCCTCTTTTTCCTTGTCCAGCTGTTTTGTTTTCGCATGAGTATATGTCCTTGTCACTTTCCCATGTGTTTGTGTTGTGTTGTGAGTTGTTTGTCACCTTTTGGACACCTTTGAGGGTGTTTTCTAGGTGTTTTTCTGTGTTTGTGATTGCCTGCCATTGTTTCCTATGCAGTTCGAGTTCGGTTCGTCGAACGTTCGACGAGCCGAACTCGAACGGGACCTCCGTTCGGCGAACCGACCTCGAGCCGAACCGGGACCGGTTCGCTCATCTCTAACCATGAGGTTAAGGGAGTTACCTAAAATTATAACTGTGCTCTTTTTTCTTCTTCGAACATTGGGTGGCATGAGTCTATTTCTGGGGTGCCCCACTAGATTGATATTTTCATACATATTTCCTTATTTACAACATCATTATGTGTTGCAAAAAATATGTTTGCTCAAATAATCTGCTTTTGAAATTCCTTTTTTCCCTTCAGGTGACCCTCTTTTAATGACAGAAGGATCTGTTCTGCCAGGAAGAAGATATTGTAAGCTAAGTCCATTAGAAAAGAACAAATTGTTCCTCTGTGCTTGTTTAGATAGGTCACAATCACTTTAGTCTGTGATAAAATTTGGATATTTCTGTTCCTTATTAATGGAACGTCTTTTTGCTGGAATGCTGAACAGCTAGTAGGTCTTTGAAAGTTGAGGATATCATCAGGACTAATTTTTCCTAAATTCATTGAAAATACTGACCATCTAAATGAGCCCACCACTAATGATGAGCAAGCACTAAAATGCTTGGGTGTCCAGTACAAGAATCGAGAAAATCTAAATGCTCGGGTGCTGGTTTCGACTAACGAGTATAATGGAAGTCAATGGGAAACTCAAGCATTTTTCCAGCAGACCTTCCCAGGACGTTTAAGGTGCAGTAAAATCACTGAAATTGATGGAAAAATTGCTTATTTGGAATGGGAATAGCATGTGGAAGACGCCTGGAGTTAGGTCGCTGTTGAGAACAATGTTGTCAGAGTATTACTCTACTTTTACAGACTGACAATAAAACATTCCAAACATGGATTTTAAAGGAAAAAATGTTATTAAACATTCTTTCCTGTATATTGGCTTGATTATAAAGCAAATTAAAAAAGAGAGAAAAACCGCCTCCTACACCTCTTAGGCTATGTTCATACATAGGATGTTTGCAGCGTCTTGCACTCTCATTGCTTTTAATAGTGAAAAAAACTACAAAAATACTTCAAAAACACTGAAAGAAAGCAACCACTATTTTCCTGTCTGTCATCCCCACCTTACACAAGCACACAGCGTCGGACTGGCTACCGGAGTAATCTCCTGTAATGCCAGGCCTGGATTCAGTTACCTGCTTTGCACTCCGGAGCTCTCAGCTGCAGCCTGGTCTGATCTCAGAGTTTGCAGGATTGTGTGCCGTCCCTGCAGTGGTCGAACCGCTCGGATCCGGGGTCTGCTGTGGCTCGAGGGTCCCCGGACCCGAGGGCTCGTGGCCACTTCAAATGCAAATGGAAAATTTACAGGGGATGAGAGTTCGTGACGCCACCCGTGGTTTGCGGTAAGGGGAGTACCGCCGCTGCCGATGGGAGTACCCGGGGGAGATGGAGTGGGGCAGCCAGATGACGTTCCCTCCACGGGTAGGGGAGGCCCCGGGACTCTGGATGGTGGAGAAGGTGTAGGAGAGCATGGTGCAGATTGGAAGCAGGGGAGTACAGCGTACTCACTCAGGCAGTGTTGGTAGTGCTGTGACCGCAAAGCAGACTCTGACACAAAGGTAAACCAAGTCTCTGGGTGCCACTGCCACTTCAGGGGAGTTCGCCCAAGGGTCTGCTCCCTTCGGTGTTGCTGGTGATCTGTACCTTGCCTCCATGCACTGTATTTTAGTGTTCGTTGTGACCCCTATGCTTGAAGCTGTCGGGGTCACGCTTCCCACTGTTAAGTAGTGAAGCTGTGCTCTCAATGGATGACACTTGGGATTTCAGTGGGCTGCATAAGATGGAAAGCCCTATCCCCCTCGTTGTGTTGATGCCTTCGATCTTTGAGCTCTTGGGGAAAGTTCATAAAGAAACTATCCTCCTCAGGTTAATTATCAGGTTGCGTGAAGCTACTCCCTGATCTAGGGTCCAGTACCCTGTCGTGCTCGGTATCAGTTCGGTTACTAGGTACTCCGGTGCCAACCGTTCCCCAAAACTAAACCTGGTTCCTTTCTCCAATACCCTGCAATCGGGTCTCCGACTCCTTCAGTCCCAGACCACCGTCCATGACCTAGCCAAACGTCCCCAGGGAGCTCCAACTCCCAGCTCCTCACTCTTCGGGCGCTACTACTACACTTCAGGGAGCTGCTACTCCCAGCTCCTCACTCTCTGGGAGCTACTTCTGTTGTGTCTTAGCTTTGCTCTCCACTTCCTCTCTCTGACTTCATCCCTCCCACCAGTCTGCCTGACCCCTAGGCGAATGTCCTGTTCCAGCTAGACCACCCACTGGTGTGCCTGACAGGGGGTGGTGTGAGGTGTGACTAGGATTTGCATGCTGATACCAAATGTTAGGATCCCAGAACCATGGGGGGGTTGAGTCCTGCACCAGAAGAAGTGAAAGGGGGTGCAGTACCCTGTGACACCCTAACTAGTTCAGGGGCATCACAATTGCACCGCGAGCACAGAGTGATTGTTTTCCCAAAGATTGCGGTTCAGTTCATAACAGCTGCGGACAGGCCGGGCTGCAATCCGGAGTTTAGGTGAGAGCACCGGAGATCAGCCAATGATGTCTGCAGCTGTCTTGAACTGAACCGCAATCACCGGGGAATCAATCACTCGGCGCTCGTAGTGCAGTCTAGGCTGCACTCCGGAGCTCAGGTGAGAGCTTCGGAGTGCAATGCAGGTACCAGAATCCAGGCCTGACATTACAGGAGATTCCTCCGGTAGCCAGTTTGACGCTGCAAGCACGTGTCCCAGAACATCACCTGTGCCCTCATCTAAGCAGTTACTAGGAAGGTCCACTAAACGACAATATGTGCATAAGTTCTTGTTGCCAGGGATGCTACATTTCTCTGATGGCACACTGGATGAAATTTGTGAAGGCCGTCTCATCAACTGATGTGCAACATGACCACACACTGGAGTTCCACATTACACGTTAGCAAGGCTTTGTGAGCAGCAGAGGGTAGTAGTTGAATACCAGTTACAACATGCCCATCGATATTCCGGTCACTCTCTGCACATAAGAACCAACAAATGAGCATAAATGTTTGACATCTGTGAGGTTCTTCAAAACTTTGAGGAAGCAACCAAGATGGTGATCAGCAAAGATGTGTAACCATCCTGCTGCTGTGTCTACTAAAGCGCTTGCTGCTCACAAATAAAGAGGAAGATTTCCATGTGGATCAGTTAAAGTGAGAGAAAGTTAATAAGGTGAAGCATGCCTGCATATACTGACTGCTTGTCTTGGAAATGTTGCTGATTCGGCTTGTGGACTCTGAGGCTTCAGATGGCAGCGGCTGTCCCTCAGTACTTGGTCCCTAGCCGACACTATATTTCCCGGTTTTTCATCCCCACCTTACACAAGCATGTGTCCCATAACATCACTAGTGCCCTGACCAACGCAGTTGGGTTGCAGCAGCAGAATATCCATAGAAGGCCTGTAAAGCAATATACCTTGCCTATATGCCTCTATGAAGCAGCTTGCCCTACACTAAATGCAGATAAGAGCTGTATTATAATAAATAGAATAGAATAGATTTCTTACAGCAACAACTACTACAAGGCTAGAGTCCTTAAATAAATGCCTCTAAAGGTCCAGTCACACTAAGCAACTTACCAGCGATCCCAACAACGATAGGGATCGCTGGTAAGTTGCTAGGAGGTTGCTGGTGAGCTGTCACACTGCGTCGCTCCAGCGATCCCACCAGCAACCTGACCTGGCAGGGATCGCTGGAGCGTGGCTACACGAGTTGCTGGTGAGCTCACCAGCAACCAGTGACCAGCCCCCAGTCTCCTAGTTACAGCACACATCAGGTTAATTAACCCGATGTGTGCTGCAGCTAAATGTGCACAGAGCAGGGAGCAGCGCACAATGCTTAGCGCTGGCTCCTTGCTCTCCTAGTTACAGCACACATCGGGTTAATTGCCTGATGTGTGCTGCAGCTAAATGTGCACAGAGCAGGGAGCAGCGCACACTGCTTAGTGCTGGCTCCTTGCTCTCCTAGTTACAGCACACATCGGGTTAATTACCTGATGTGTGCTGCAGCTACATGTGCACAGAGCTGGAGCCGGCAGCACAGGCAGTGAGAGCGGAGGAGGCTGGTATCAAAGGTAAATATCGGGTAACCAAGGACAGGGCTTCTTGGTTACCCGATGTTTACATTAGTTACCAGCCTCAGCAGAAGCTGGCTCCCTGCTCACTGCACATTAGTTGTTGCTGTCTCGCTGTCACACACAGCGATCTGTGCTTCACAGCGGGACAGCAACAACTAAAAAATGGCCCAGGACATTCAGCAACAACCAACGACCTCACAGCAGGGGCCAGGTTGTTGCTGGATGTCACACACAGCAACATCGCTAGCAACGTCACAAAAGTTGTTCGTTACCAGCGATGTTGCTAGCGATGTTGCTTAGTGTGACGGGGCCTTAATGCACTAGACATTCTCCAGCAGCTTATCTTACACACATAATGCAGATAAGAGCAGTATTATTTTAGAACAGAATAGATTTTTAAGTAGCAGCAGCAAAGTCCGTAAGGCTAGAATCCCTGCCGGCATGGTCTTAATACACTATTTCTTATCCAACTGCTAGCTCTACACTAATTTCAGCTAAGAGAGCTAAGAGCAGTATTATTAAAGAATAGAATATATCAGAGTTAGTCCTGAAAAGGTGAAAAGGAATTTTGAGTTAATATAGCAGCAGCAAGGTCTGTAAAGCTAGAATCCCTGCCTACATGCCACTAATACACTATCCGTTCTCGAGCAGCTTGCCCTACACTAGATAAAGATAAAAGGGGTATTACATTCTATTTTATAATATGTTTTACATAGCAGCAAGGTCTGTTAGGGGGGCTTCACACGCTGTGACATTGCTAGCGATTACTATCGATGTCATGAGCGATAGCACCCGCCCCTGTCGTTCTTGCGACATTTGTTGATCGCTGCCGTAGCGAACATTATCGGGGAATTCAAGGGGAAGGTACGTTCGGCGTCATAGCGACGTCACTGCGGCATCACTAAGCAGCCGCCCAATAGCAGAGGAGGGGCGGAGATGAGCGTCCGGAACATGCCGCCCACCTCCTTCCTTCCTCATTGCCGGTGGACGCAGGTAAGTAGATGTTCGTCATTCCTGCGGTATCACACAAAGCGATTTGTGACGTCGCAGAAACGACAAACAAACAGCGGCATGCACCACCAATGATATTATGAAAAGGAGCGACGTGTCAATGATCAAGGATTTTTGACGTTTTTGCGATCGTTGATCGTCGCTCCTTGGTGTCACATGCTGCGATGTCGCTAACGGCGCCGGATGTGCGTCACTAACGACGTGACCCCGACGATATATCGTTAGCGATGTCGCAGCATGTAAAGCACCCTTAAGGCTAGAATCCCTGCCTACATGCCTTTAATACACTACAGTATCTCTTCTCCAACTGCTAGCCCTACACTAAATGCAGATAGAAGCGGTATTATTAAAGAATATAATAGATTTCTTAAGTACCAGTAGCAAGATCTATAAGGCTTAGAATCCCTGGCTATATGCTCCTAATACACTATTTTTTCTCGAACAGCTTGCTCTACACTTAATGAAGATAAGAGTGGTATTATTTTAGAATAGATTTTTACTTAGCAGCAGCAAGATCTATAAGGCTAGAATCCCTGCCTACATGCCTCTAATACACTATCCCTTCTCCTCCAGCTTGCCACTACACTAAATGCATATAAGAGTGGAACTAGTTTACAACAAAATAGATTTTTGATATAGCAACTGCAAGGTCTGTAAGGCTAGATTCCCTGCCTAGATGCCCCTAATACACTATGCCTTCTCCAGCAGCTAGCTCTTCACTAATTGCAGCTAAGAGTGCTTTTATTAGTGAATAGATTTGAATTAGCCATGAAAAGGCCTTTTAGGTTAATTTAGCGCAAGGTTTCTAAAGCTAGATCCTTGCCAAAATACCTCTTATACACCACTCCTTCTATAGCAGCTTGCCCTATACTTCATGAAGATAAGAGCGTTATTATTTTAGAATAGAATAGATTTTTTAAGTAGCAACAGCAAGGTCTATAAGGCTGGAATCCCTGCCTAGATGTCTCTAATAAACTATCTCTTTTCCAGCAGCTATCCCTATACTAATTGTAGCTAAGAGTGGTATTATTAGAGAAGAGAACATGTTTGAATTAGCCCTGAAAAAGGACTTTTGGTTTAACATAGCAGCAGCAAGTTCTGTAAGGCTAGAATCACTGCCTACATCCCTCTTATATACCATCCCTTCTCCAGCAGCTTGCCCTGCACTAAATGCAGATAAGAGCAGTATTATTATAGCATAGAAAAGATTTTTTACGTAGTAGCAGCAAGGTCAGGAAGGCTAAAATCACTGCCCACATGCCTCTAATGCACTATATTTTCTCCAGGCGCTAGCCGTACACTAATTTAATTTAAGAGCAGTATTATTAGAGAATAGAATAGATTTGAATTAACCCTGAAAAGGACTTTTGGGTTAATGTAGCAGCAGCAAGGTCTGTAAGGCTAGAATCCCTGCCTACATGCCTGTAATACACTATTCGTTCTACAGAAGCTTTCCCTACACTAAATGCTGATAAGAGCAGTATTATTATATAATAGATTAGATTTTTTTACGTAGCAGTATCAGGATTTGTAAGGCTATAAATCCTGCCTACATGACTCTAATACACTATGCCTTATCCAACTGCTGGCCCTATATTAATTTCAGCTGAGGGTGACATTATTAAACATTAGAATAGATTTGTATTAGCTCTGAAAATGACTTTTAGATTAACATAGCAGCAGCGAGTTCTGTAAAGGTCCCGTTACATGTAGCGACGTTTCAGCGATCCCGACAATGATACGACCTGGTCAGGATCGCTGGTGCGTCGCAACATGGTAGCTAGTGAGCTAGCAAACAGGCAGATCTAATAAGTGACGCAGTAACGATAGGGCGATCCATATAAAGACCTTGGCGGTCGTTGGGACCCTGTCACACAGCAGTTATTTTGATGACTCAGACTTCGTAGAGGCGTTTCCACCCAGGCATGTCAATGAGGTCTCTCATCGTTGCTATGGCGTCAAACACAGAAATACATGCTGCCCGGGGGGACACCAATGATCAAAAAATGAACCAGGATGTTCAGGTACGATCGGTGATATCGCAGCGGGGGGCCGGTCGCTGCTATGTGTCACACGTAGCGAGATCACTAGCAAGCTCACTGTTGCGTCACAAAACCTGTGACGTTTCAGTGATCTCGCTAACGACATTGCTATGTGTAACGGGGCCTTAAGGTTAGAAGCATGTAAACAGGGATTCTAATATACTGTCCCTTCTACATCAGCTTGCCCTTTGCTAAATGCAGATAAGAGCAATATTATTATAGAATCGAATAGACTTTTTATGTAGTAGCAGAAAGATCTGTAAGGCTACAATTCTTGACTATGTTCCTCTAATATACTATATCTTCTCCAGCAGCTTGTCCTACAATAGATGCAAATAAGTGTTTTATTATTATAGAATAGATAGATTTTTTATGTAGCAGCAGCAAGGTCTGTAAGGATAGAATCCCTGCCTACATGCCTCAAATACACTATCCCTTCTCCATCAGCTAGCTCTACACTAATTGCAGCAAAAGCAGTATTGTTAGGGAATAGAATAGATCTGAGTTAGCCCTGACAAAGACTTTTGGGTTAACATAGTAGCAGCAAGGTCTGTAAGGCTACATGCTTCTAATACACTATCCCTACTCCAGAAGCTTGTCTTACACTAAATTCAGATAAGAGCAATATTATTATAGAATAGAATAGAATAGATTTTTTTGCATAGCAGCAGCAAGGTCTATAAGGTTAGAATCCCTGCCTACATGTCCCTAATACAATATATCTTCTCCAGCAGCTGGCTGTACCTGTACACTAGTTACAGTTAAGAATGGTATTATTAGAGAATATATTTGAATTATCCCTGAAAATGAATTTTAGATCAACATAGCAGCAAGGTCTGTAGGGCTAGAACCCTTGTCTACATGTCTTACGTACACTTTCTCTACTCTAGAAGCTACCCCTACACTAATTGCAGACTAACAGCGGTAATATTAAAGAATAGGGCTGAGCGGATCCGGACTGTAAAATGCCAGATCCGTGCGGTTTCAACGATATCAGGGTGCCAGACCAGGGCCCAGGATTCCGGGTGCACGATCCGGATTCGGCAATTAAAGTAAAAATAAACAAAAGAAAAAATAAGTGAGAGTTTCATACTTGCCGATACTCGGTGTCATGGCAGCACACTGCTTCCGGGTTGCACGTTCACTTCCTGTACTGTGTATGTATACACACAGCTTTCCGTGTTTTCCCCACCCACCGGCTGTGATTGGTTGCAGGCTGACACAACCAACCAGCCTGTGATAGCATCTGCCTGTAGTCGTCGCTCATCGCGGCCCAGTAATAGGCTACACTCATAGCTAGCAGTCTTCTCTATGGCTGCTTGCTGTGAGATGTAGCAGAGCTGGATGTGTCATCGTGGGACCTCGTGTGGATTACTCTGTAGCTGCAGGGTGTTGAGGATTACTAAAGTGGTGAAGGAGGGTGCGTTTTGTACTTTATTCCAAATAAAGGATTTTTTCTCTGTGTCTGTGTTTATTTACATTAATTTACAGGTTTGTGATGCAGGTGTCTCATAGACACCTGTGCCATCACTACCTAGGGCTTAGTAGCAGCTGTGTGCTGCTATTAACCACTTATTACCCCGATTGCCACCGCTCCAGGGCATTCGAGAAGAGCCGGTATCGCATCGGGATTGTCACACCTAATAGATGCGACAATACCGGGCGGCTGCGGCCTGAGAATACCAGCCCCGAGCTGGCATTATCATGGCTGGGGATGAAAATTAGGGGAAACTGCAGGTCAGTTTTATTTTTTTTTAAAAAAAAGCCGGAGTCACGCTTGTTAGGGATACACTGCAGTTCCCGCCCACCGGCTATCCTGCTGCCTGTGATTGGTTGCAGTAAGCTGACACACTGCCACTCAGGGTGGGGGCGCGTCTAACTGCAACCAATTACATGCACTGGTGGGCGGTGCTGTATTGGAGAGAGGGCGGCAGGAATGCTTCCACGGATACATTATTAGCCTAACATTGGGGTTGTGTGGGGGCGCACAATACTTACAGGTGAGCAGTGGATAAAAGTTTTTTCGTTTTCAATATTGCTGGTACTCCTCATTGCGCTCCCATATTATTTTTCTAATACATTATTTCCGGGTACAGTGTGCCGAGTATGGTGTAACCAGGTCTTGTATAGACCCAATGATGCTATGCGGCAAGCCAGTCAAGGTAATGCCAGCACCCAACATGGTTATGGCATTACTGTGATTGGCAGGCAATCCTTGTATGTTAAGTGGCTGAAAAACAGCAGTGAAACATGTGGGGCGGAGACTTGAGCATGATGTCCGAGTACAAGGCCCTCGATGCTTGATTGAGTACGAATCAGCACCGAGTATGCTCGCAGATCACTACAAGCCACCCTTTAGTACTTGTATCTGGTGTAAGAATAATCAGTTTTTCTAAGTTTCAAGGGAGACATGTCCTTTGAAAACAAGTTATCACCTATCCAACGGATAGTCTCAGAGCAGACTATAATGAGGTACATTCTTCGGTTATAATTTTATGAATACAAGATTGACATATAAGCATTTTACTCCATGGCTTGAGAATGATTACTAGGATGATTAGTACCTAACTCCAGAAAAGAATCTACAAAAAAATAATGCAGGCAGAAAAATGCTGGCCAGTATTCCAAGTGCAACACCCACATGTTAGGGTTAGTTTAAATAATAATCTAAGGGGGAGTGTTTCTCCTTGTGGCATGAGACATGCTTCCCTGAGAATTTAAATATGCAACCAGCCTCATCAGTGGGAAAGAGGACTTGAACTCTTCTGCCTCCTTTTGGAGTTTCTGGGTTCTATTGGCTTCTTATTGTAAGTCATGTGGGAAGACTTGTTAAGGGTCAATATTGACTCTTAGGATTGTTACATCCAATAGGTGGCACTAGAGTTTAAGTAATCTTCCTCTCTAAAGAGGCTATTTGCATTTTTAAATTCCTAGAGGAGCCTTACATGGCTTATAAGTCTCCTTGTGCCGGCTTGGCACTCGTCAAAAGTAGAAATTTCCTTCTTAGGGCTCATGCACACGTAACTGCAGAATATTCTCAGTGATTTGACAGCACATGTGCACATCAAATCTCTGCAGAAAGACTGCATAATGGATGCAGTTTTTTTGTTAAAAAAAATCCGATTTCATGCGCTCGGGTTGCTGCCCCCACCATAGACAGAGTGGGAGCAGCATCCAGAACGCAGAAATAATTGATATGCTGCTTTTATGAACGCACGGATTTGGGTAAAAATTTTAGCATCCAAATTGCTGCGTTCATAAAAGCATTGTGCGCATGTGTCATGCATAATCCTCATAGATTGTGCTGGGGACGCAGGACGCATGCATTTACGCTGCAGCGCAATATGCAGCGTAAATGCATGTAAGTACACAACGTGCCCATGAGCCCTTACACTGCCATTCAAAGGCCTCTCACCTAGTCATATCTTTTTCCTGCTTTGCAAACACCCTGAAACATGTGTTTGCAAATAGAGTTTTTGGTTTGGTTCTTATCATAAGATATGTGGCAAGGCTCATTAAAGGGTCAATATTAACTTAGGATTGTTACATTCAATAGGTGATGCTAGTGTTCAATTCCTCATCCTCTTTGAAGAAGTTATTTGAAAATGTAAATAGTAATTCTGGACTGAGAGCTTGAATGCAGGCTTTCTTTATAGGTCAGTTCCGCTCACCTTGTATGTCCCACTATTGCCTGAGTGATATATCAGAGGAGGACCAGAGTACAAGACGTAATGCAATGAACTTGCAGGAAGGAATCATCAGATACCTAATACCCCTCCTAGGCACCAGCATCCCCAGCATCCATAACAGCAGACATCTTTTTGGTCATCCTGTAGGCACAGTAAACAAATGAGATGAAAATTGAGGAGCAGCTTTTTATCTCCAAATGTTTTATTTTCAAACTATTCTCCAAATGTAACATATGTTCCTGACATATTTTAAAACAAAGAGCTAGAAAGTCAAAAATCTGTAAAACACTTGCTCCATAATCAACAGTTGCTGCATGCAAACATTATTACATTCTCATAACACTTAGATTTCAAGCTTTGGCATGTCAGTGTACATTTTATATCATAATAGTGAGATATAGCTAATACAAATGTAATACTGATTTTATAATAACTGTTAATTTTTTCATTTATTTTTCCTTTTTAGCCTTTTTTCTTAATTTAGACTTTAAATAAAGATAACATTAAAAGTGTTACCTAATGTAGTAGTAGAGAAGATAGGATATCACTGACAGTTCCCTCCAATATATATGAATATGCTAATATCACAGACCAACCACATATGCCAGGGCACTAGAAAAAAGACAGAAAATAGAATTTGAAATGCCACTAAAGGTACAATTCAGGCTTTGTTTAAAAAATAATTCACTGTATTTGAGCATAGGGAGACTTGCATAGGATCAGCTGTATACTATTTCTGCAGAATGTTGGCGTTCAGACAAAGTTCCAGCATCATTAGAGAAGAGACTTTGTGTGGAAATGTTCTGTGCACAGGATCAGATCTTAAGTTTCTGCATGTTTTTCATGGATCTACGTCTTTCTCGAAGAGTCTCTTTCATTTCCTCTGACAGAAACAGTTCGGGAGACAGATTCCATTCAATTTCAGCAGTCCAGACTGTGATGGAAAATAAACAGGGTGAATAATATCAGAAGCAGCAGTTAAAATATTCCATTTTCAACACTGAGAATGTTGTTCCACTGAGAATTATGCCAACTACATTTCATGCTATAAGAGAACACCCTTTAGTAACCCAATCCTAGCATCCCTTCATGAATTATCCGAAAATAAAGTAAAATAAGGTCTTGCTATAGAGGACATATTTGGAATACAACATTGACCTCTTCTTCTTTAGCATCTGAATTAGGTCTTCTTTCTCCTAATGTTTCTGTAAATATAGTTTTATTGTTGTTATAGATCACAATCCATATGGTTGTTCCATAACCCCTTTGACTGCTATTGCCAATACCCCCCTCAAAATACTAACCAAAATAAAAATGGGGTGCACTTGTGATGACCTGGCCAGCCATGGTAGTCACAGATAGGGCCCCGCATTACACCTGTCCCTCAAAGGTAACATACAGCCAAACACATAAACCCTAGTCACCCCCCTCAGAGCTTGATGGAAACACCAGGGGGTGGAACCAGGCGGTTGGAAGACGCCCACCTAGGAGTCTCAGACAGCCCGACGCGGGAAAGAAAGGAGAACAAGTCTAGAGTTCAACTTGGAGAGGTGTGTGGGCTGGAGCTGTGTGCAGCTCCAGCAGAGGAAAAAAAACAATTTGAGCAGGTGCCAGGGTAGGAGCCCTGGTACTTCTGGTTAGGAGGCAGATGGAGACCTCTGTCTGCAGGAGCCGGAGAGACAGCTTGGTGGAACCGAGGTGGACCGGGACAGGGTAGTGTCCCGCTGGTACCGACCCGGGGAACCAACTCGGAAACCGGAGCACAAAGTGGGGTACCCAGACCCTGAAGCTAGGTCAAGAAGCAACTGGGGGCTAGCTAATTAACTGATTGGGGGAGACAGGACCTCTAGTCCTGGCCGCAAAGTCCCAACCCAACGAGAGGGATAGAAAGCCACTGCCACGGCTCAGAAATCCCACAGGCCAGCGTCTGCGGGCAAAGGGGTCCTCAGGCAACCACAAGCCAGGAGCAGACTCCTGAAGTTGCAAGCGTAGGTAGTCCACCATCACAAACAGGTGCGGGAGAAAGACACAGACCACCAGCCGGGTGGGGGACCAGACTGCAACCGGCTGCGGGCACTGACCACCATGACCTTGGTTTACCAGAGACTCATGTGTTTACTAATAGTGAGTACATCAGTACCCTCCGGCCGCCCATCTCCCTGCACCGCCAAACAGCTCCCCTCAACGGGTCCCGGGGCCACCATCCCTGCCCACAGAGGGGTTAACAACTTGCTGCCAAACATCTCCCCCGGGTGCCCCGTAACTGCAGCGGTGGTGTCCACCTTCACCACATCCCCTGGGTGGCATCACAAACTCAACACGGCTCCGGCCGTACACCTACGTCCACAAACCCCCCTTTTGATTGGAGTGACCGCAGGACCCCCGCGTCCGGAGACGCTCGAGCCACCCACTGTAGGTCCAGATCCGATCGGCTCGGCTACAGAGCACGGGGCGGTACACCTCCAATTTCTGGCGTCACGAACAGGATACTTACGCATCCACTTACCTTGTGGAAGTGCGCCTTGTACTGAAGCCAGCGGTGATCCGTTACGAAATGTTCAGAATCCGCCATCTTGTTGCCATCTTGTTGGCGCGAAAGTTCCTGCCCAAGGTCTCCTTCTCCAAGAAAGGGCGCGAAGCTGAAGCTCCTTCCCCTGGGAAAACGGCCGTAAAGCAGAGCCAGAAGTCGCTAAACGAAACTTACCGGCCGGAGAGTGAAGTGCCGCGAAAAGACCAAGGGTGGGGCGGGTGAAGATTCTGCGACATGTGACCGAGCAGATAAAGGGCAGGGACTCCAGTGAATTTCTGCTCCAGCTTCTGCGAAGGAACACCCAGTTTTAGATTCTTGGTGGACAACCACACCGAGTCCCCTACCTTATACAAGGGTGCCTGTTTACGGTGAGTGTCTGCCGACTTCTTGTAACGCTCCTGAGCCGAAGCCAAAGAGTTCTTCAAAACCTCTAGATTTTGCTGTAGCTCCGTCAATCTGTCCTCCACTGCTGGCACCGAAACTGCTACCGGTGACCTAGGCAAAATACTCGGATGATAACCCAAGTTAGCAAAAAAGGGCGTTACCTTAGTGGAGCTGCTCTGAGTGTTGTTATATGAGAACTCCGCCAAGGGAAGTAGCTTCAACCAATCGTCCTGCAGATGGCTGACATAACATCGCAGGTACTGCTCCAGGGTTTGATTAGTCCGTTCTGTTTGCCCATTTGTCTGGGGATGGTATGCAGAAGACAAACAGACATCAATATGGAGTACAGAACAAAACCCTTTCCAGAATTTAGAAGTGAACTGCACACCCCGGTCAGAGATGATCTCATCCGGTACCCCAAGCAACCGAAATATATTCTGGATAACCAAATCCACTGTCTCTGTGGCTGAGGGAAGACCGGTACATGGAATGAAGTGAGCAGCCTTTGTCAACCGGTCCACTACCACCAAAATGGTATTGTTACCGCCTGAAATGGGCAACTCCACAATAAAATCCATTGAGATGGATCCCCAAGGGTGAGATGGTACAGGTAATGGTTGAAGGCGTCCTGTAGGAGCCACACGAGGGACCTTGCACCGGGCAAAAACCACACACGAGTGGACATAGTCTTTCACATCCTTCAAACAGGTAGGCCACCAGAAAAAAACGACTCAGAAATTCCTGCGTCTTCTGTACCCCCCTATGACCTGCCAACACGGAGTCATGGACCAACTTGAAAACCCGAAGTCTTACAGCCTCCGGGACATAAATACGTTGCTCTCTCAACCAAACACCATTCCGAAGGACAAGAGTCACATCATTCGGGGGGGCAGCAAGAAATACGTCACCATCATAGGCCAGCTTGATGTCCTTCCACAAATCCTGGTCCCGGATTACTCCAACAAAATTGGCATCTGATAAAATGGTCTGAGAGGCACGGAGTCCGTGGCGTGAATTCGGGACAAGGCATCGGCTTTCCCATTACGTGACCCTGGACGGTACGTAACGATAAAATTGAACTGGTTAAGAAACAGGCTCCACCGGGCTTGCCGTGGAGACAGGCACCTGGCAGATTTAAGGAATTCCAGGTTAGGATAGTCTGTGAGAACTACCACTTGTTGCGCTGCTCCCTGTAAGTGGTGTCTCCATTCCTTAAAAGCGGAAATAATAGCTAACAATTCCTTGTCCGCAATGTCATAGTTCTTTTCTGCAAGGGACAACCGGCAAGAAAAGAAGGCACACGGGTGCAAGAGACCCTTGTCCCCAGTCCTCTGTGAAAGGATAGCCCCTAATGCATAATCGGAAGCATCGATTTCCACAATAAAGGGGAGTGCGGGATCCGGGTGTATTAGTATTGGCGCCTAGGTAAAACAAACCTTGAGACGATCAAAGGCTTCCTGGGCCTGGGCGGACCAGACAAACTTTTGCCCCTTTTTGGTCAACAAGGTGATCGGACGGACGATCTCTGAAAAGTTGCGGTTAAAGCGTCTGTTTAAATTAGCAAAACCGACAAAACATTGTACCTCCGTGATGTTTCCCGGTTCCGGCCAGTCTAGAATTGCCCGGATCTTGCCAGACTCCATGTTCAGTCCCTGTGGAGAGATAACATATCCTAAGAATTGAATCTTTGAGCAATGGAATTCACACTTCTCCAGTTTAATATACAGGTGGTTATCCCTCAGATGGGCAAGGACTGTCTTGACGTGCTCCTGGTGTTCCTGTAGGGAATCAGAAAAGATCAAGATATCATCCAGGTAAATCACCATGAACTGGTCCATTATATCCCTAAAAATATCGTTGACTAGGTGTTAGAAAGTCACAGGGGCATTACAGAGTCCGAAGGGTATCACTAGATACTCATAATGTCCATACCGAGATCTGAACGCTGTTTTCCACTCGTCCCCGGGACGTATGCGGAGTAGATTATATGCCCCACGGAGATCCAATTTAGTAAATATTTTGGCCTGTCGTACTCTCTCCAATAGTTCGGGAATCAACGGCAACGGATACCGGTTCCGGATGATTATCTTATTAAGTTCCCGGTAGTTGATACAAGGTCGCAGAGTCCCCTCTTTCTTCTTCACGAAAAAGATGGGTGCCCCCGCTGGTGAGGTAGAAGGTCGAATAAATCCCTTGGCTAGGTTTTCATCGATATAATCTTTCAGTGCTTGTAACTCTGCGGCTGCCAACAGGTAGACATGACCAAACGTAATTTCTGCCCCTGGGAGTAATTCTATGGGACAATCACATGGTCTCTGCGGGGGAAGCCGATCTGCTTTTTTTTGTCACATATATCTGCAAATTCATTATAAACCGGGGGTAGAACAGGTACCTGTACAGTGCCCTCCGCGTTCTGTGTTACTGGAACCGGTACAGTTGGACTAATGGTCGGACCACTCTGAGGTGGGAAGGATATTTGTTTAGTCTCCCAATCGATGACTGGATTTGTAGACCGCAGCCAAGGAATTCCTAAAATTATCGGAAAATGGGGAGAAGAAATCAACATGAAAACAAGGGTCTCCTGCTGACCTGGTTTCATCACACATTCAAGGGGTACTGTCTCCCGATCAACTGGTCCGGAAACTAATGGAGTATCGTTTACCGTCTCCATGGTAACAGGTGAGGATCTTTGTTGAGTCTGGATACCATGTTTCCTGGCAAAAGAAGAGTCCATGAAATTTCCCCCTGCCCCAGAGTCTATCATAGCAGATGTAGGAATTAACTGTCCCTCCCACCGAATCTGAATGGGAAGCGAGCGATGGGTGTATTTCCCTTCCAGGTCCTTAGGTGACGTTGACATCAATGTCGAGGGAAATGCCGCATCCAGGTGTATACTTGCTTCAGAGACGTCGGACTCTGCGTCCGTGTTGTCACACTCTGCCACTGCTGCCAGTACTTTATTCCGGCGATTGGGATGTTTTGGGCAGTCAATCAGAAAATGGTCCGATTGACCACAATAGAAACACAAACGCTCACGGAGCCGATGTTCACGACGTTCGTTGGTCTCTCGCCTTTGCAGAGAGTCCACTTGCATAGGAACATCCTCAGCCTCCCGTGGCGTCTTGTGAGCGGGTTCCCTAGAAGGAAAAGCAAAGTTGGTTACCCGGTTTTCAGCTGCCCATTTTTCCTGTCTGTGTTCCATCAAGCGGGTATCGATACGCACACAGTGTCGGAGAAACAGTTCAAAATCCCGTGGAGATTCAGCACGAGCTAACTCGCCCTTGATGGTACCGGACAGCCCCTTTCTGAAAACTGACAATAGCGCATTATTTCCCCAGTCGGTGTCTACCACTAACCTTTTGAACTCGGTGGTGTATCCGATGACAGACCGCTTTCCCTGACGTAAGGAAAGCAGAACCAATTCAGCGGTAGCACGGCGATTAGGATCATCAAACATTTGTGCCATGGCTGTTAAAAAGTCATCCAGGTTATCTAAACGGATATCACGATTCTCAATCGTAGGATTAGCCCAAGCCAGTGCTCGTGAGGTTAACAACATTATTATACATAACACCTTTGACCGGTCAGACCGGTAACAATCAGCATGTACATCAAAAAACAGTATACACTGATTAACAAACCCACGGAACTGACTTAGATCGCCACTGAAACGAAATGGAGGTAACCTAGGCATACCGGGAGCTGATACGGATGTAGTGGGGGCGGCTTCCTGAGCCTTCACTCTGGCTTGCAAATCCTGAATAGCCGGACCAAGTACCTGGTGATTGTGGCCCAGCTGTACCTCCACGTCTCTAAGTTTAGTTTGCACCGCCTCCATCTCCTGCTGCAAGGAGTTAATCTTGGAGAACAGTTGATCTACTTGTGTCTCCGTCATTGCCCCAGCAAAATCCTCTTAGTATGGCTTGAGTATAATGACAACCAGAGACGGGTTCTTGGTGCAAAGAAAATTTATAAGATGCAAGCAACAATATGTACACAGAAAAGAACATAAACACAGTATATACCTGCCAGGTTCGGAGCAAAGGGGAATTCCCGGGACCGCGCACCGGACTCCCCCAGGGAGACCACCAGGAGCGAACCTCTATACAGGGGCTGTCTGGCGATCACCCCAGAAGGCCTAAATGCGCAGCAGCCGGGACACGAAAGGGCAACAGGTTATAGTCCAAAAATGTCCGTAGGGGATGTAGATATGTACCGGAAGGGACCGGGCACAAACGCCAACCAGAGACAGCAGACAGAGTCCGGGACCAGCGAGGGCACAGCTTGATGAGACCAAGTGGAGTCCAGGGCCGGTGTCAAATGATTCACTAGGATCCAAATAACAACCAGGAGAGCAGCGGGGCAGGAGTAGACAGGAAGCAGTATACTCAAGTAACTAGACTAAGCTTAGGGGCGGGCTTTTAAACAGATGAACAGGAAGTAGGGCAACAGAACAGAAAACTCCCTGTTAACAAAGGGCAAGATCCTTCAGAAGCAAACTGGAAATCCCGCAACACTGACACTCTGTTTTTCTCAGCGGGGTACTCCCATTAGTCTGAGAAATTTGTGATCTTTATGTATCATTGGTGACACCCATTACTCTGATGGTGGGATTTTGGATATGACTAAGCAACAGCTTTAGAGACCTGAGAACTAGCAACGTATATACCTCAATGCCTAGACACCTCCCTGAAAGGGAAGGTGCCTTAAGTACCTGATGCCTCTCAGCCATAGGTTGTGAGGCACTTCTGGGTTAGGGCATACTGTCCCTTTATGACAAGGTGCACATGCTCACGCACACACTAAGAGCAATCCCTGGAGGTCTGTGTAATGTGCGCAGGCTACAGGACATAGCGGCAAGTCTTCGAGTGTAAACATACATTCAAACTAGTGTGTATCAGTAAAAATTTATCAAGGTGGGTAATATTGAGCCACAGGTCTGTCTGTTTAAACAGACTCTAACTAATGAATCAGCTTGAGAAAATGCCAAGGGTATATACGTCGCGCCCCGGGGCAGCCGGGCTGCTCGGACCTGGCCGGTCCGTGGTTCGAGGGGTATCATTACGGGGGCACCGTCGACCAGTTTTAAATGAAAACATAAAAAAAAAATAAAACGTCCGACTACGTCACTCGCGGTTTGCGTCCAGGGATGATGGGGCTGCCGCTGCAGGTTCCCACTGGGGATGATGGATGGGGGCAGCGTGGATGGTGGAGCCCTACACGAGCTGGGATTTTCCTCAGAAGTAGGAAAGGGTTAACATAGAGGCATGTGGCAATAAGGTATTCCAGACTAGAGTTGAGCGCGGTTCGTGGTTCGTGGTTCTCCAGTTCGCGATTCGAGTGATTTTGGGGGCTCTTCTAGATCGAACTAGAACTCGAGCTTTTTGCTAAAGCTCGATAGTTCTAGTTTCGTTCGAGAATGGTTCTAGCAGCAAAAAGCCAAGCTAATTACTAGCTGGCTTTCCGCTGTAATAGTGTAAGTCACTCTTGTGACTCACACTATTATGAAATTTCAGCGTATAGTGTGCGGGAACAGCGCATTCAGATCACTGCTGCTGGGATAATGGCGATCCCCATTTTTTTTTTTTTCCTTGTCTTCCTTCCCTAAGCGCGCACGTGTAGTGGGGTGGGCCAGCATGTCAGCCAATCCCAGACACACACACAGCTAAGTGGACTTTTAGCCAGAGAAGCAACGGCATGTGTGATAGGATGTCCATGTCACAAGTCCCTGCATTATAAAAACGGGTATCTGCCGGTCAGGACGCCATTATCTGCCTTCTGCGTCTGGGTGTCAGTCACCGCTGGCGTAGCTCCTGTCTCCGATACTGCTGTGTACGCTCTACACACAGCGCTATATAGAATAGGGATAGAAGTTTCTTTTAGCCCTTGTAAGGGCTAATAGCAGCAGGCTCAGAGCCATAGGTGACAGTCAGGTCCGTGGAAACAGATTTTAACAGCTACAGATAAGAGCGTCTGTGTAGCTAAGTCAGGGACTTCCTCGCTGCATTTCCCCATTAGGAGGGATATAAAGTGAGGCTTCCTTTCCTCTACACAGACCCACAACCCTGCCACTGTACCCTCCTGCCCTTTGCACACTCCAGCTCATTGTTACTAAGCCATTATACTAGAAAACACTGAGTAAAATTAGGGCATCCTAAAAGTGGCTGTTGGACTTCCATTAGTGTCCCACTAGTGCAAATCTATTTGCGGCACCTCTGCATTGCACACTGAAACTCATTGTTACTAAGCCATTCTAATAGCAAACTATGCTGCCAGTTTAAGGGCCGTAGTTGCATTGTCAGGGATAGTTATTGTTGTTTATTCTGCTGTTAATAAAGCTAGACCACAGTTGCAATCTACACCACCTCTCAATTTTTACTACCACATTTTAGGTGCACAATCTTGTCGCAATCAAAATGAGTGGCAAAAAGACAGATGCTCGTGGAAAGGTTAAGAGGCGTGTTGGAAAAGGAAAAAAAGGGTTTGTCCGTGGGGAAGGTTGCAAAGCTCCATTAACATCTGCTGAAGATAGACATCTTACTTTTGCTGGAAGATGGTCTACTACTTACCGTGGACAATCCGATGTGCTCCCTTTTTAACGGACACGAACAACTGGAACAAAGGTAGATGATGGCCAAAAAAAGAAAATGCTTGAATGGATCTCTTGTGGTTCAACAAGTGCCCTCTCCGCCACCTCAACTACCGCATCCAAAAAACACCAGTCCTCTAAGTTGTCATCCCAATCACACTTCCTTTCTCCCAGCTCTGAAGTCTCCATCCGCCCTGCACAGCATGGTGGAACTGAGATGGCTGAGTCTGCAGAGCTGTTCAGTCACACTATAGCCTGGGAATCAGAGGTCTGCTCCCAAGCTACAGTGAGTACAGACCAGGAATGGTCTGCAGTGATGCCCAGAACCTTTGTGACTTGATCCTCACGGCCTGAATCAGAGTTTCTGAGCATAATGTTGACCCTTATTCACAAACTGTAACACCTGTTGTTATAGACAATGAGGAACATACTGATGACGATGAGACGCAGATACCAGATTGGGATGATAACTTAAATATTGGTTCACGTCAGGAAGAGTCTCGGTCTGAAGGGGAGGGGAGTGCAAACACAACGCTTGATGAGGAAGTTCTAGATCCCACCTACTGTCAACCCACAGTCAGGCACTCGAGGAGGTCAACAGAGGAGGTGGAGGAGGATGCAACTGACGACGAAGTTACCTTGCGCCTTGATGGACAGAGGAGGAGTACTGGTAGCACGTCTACAACTGCATCCTCAGCCACCACTCTGCCTCTGAGCACTAGTTGGGGGGCTCAGCAGGTCGCATGCCCTCTAAGCCTTGCCTAGCCTGGACCTTTTTTGACATAGCAAAAGATCGCCCAAATTATGTGATATGTAAAATTTGACGTGATTCTGTTAGTAGAGGGCAAAACCTCAGGAGTTTGACAACTTCTTCCATGAATCGTCACATGAATAAATATCATATGTCCCAGTGGGAAGCTCACCGTGCTGCAATGCGGCCTAGCAGAGCGGACCATCCACCGCCTGCCCCTTCCAGTGCATCCGCGCTCTTCATCTTCTAGGACTGTGGGGACAGCTGTCACACCTGGTTTTCCACGCACAACTTCCACCACTGTAACCACAGCAGGCAGTTTGTTTGGTAGGTCGTCAGTTGGTTTGGAAGGGGAAACAAGTGCGTGTGTACAGCTCTCTCAGACATCGATAGCACCAACATTGGATGAAGGCAACATCATGTCTACGCCTGCACTTTCCTCACAAACCTGCATTTTTCCAGGGACACCCTACTCAACACCGTCTACACACAGCAGCCATATCTCTGTCCCTCAGATGTGGACAAATAAAAGGACATTTCCTGAGACCCATGACAAAGCTAAGAGGTTGACTTTATCCCTCTGTAAGCTCTTGGCTACCGAAATGCTGCCTTTCCGCCTGGTGGACACACAGGATTTTAGAGACCTTATGTCTGTCGCTGTGCCACAGTACCAGATGCCCAGTCGCCACTACTTCTCAAAGAAAGGTGTGCCTGCGCTACACCAGCATGTCGCACACAACATCACCGCTTCCTTGAGAAACTCTGTGTGTGAACGGGTGCATTTCACCACCAAAACTTGGACCAGTAAGCATGGACAGGGACGTTACATGTCGCTGGCTGGGCACTGGGTACCTATGGTGATAGATGGTGAAGGGTCTGCTGCACAAGTCTTGCCGTCCCCACGACTTGTGTGTCAATCTTCTGTCTGTCCAAGTTCCGCCACTGCTTCTGCCTCCTCAACCTCGTCTGGGTCCTCCACCTCCGCCCCAAGCCTGCCTGGTCAGGCCACCAGCGTTCTAACTGCGCAGAAGGAATCATGCACCCCTCATTACTATGTTGGCAGCAGAGCACAACGGCATCAGGCGGTCTTTAGCTTGAAATGTCTTGGAAATAAGAGTCACACAGCGGCTGAGTTGTGGGCAGCTCTGGAGACTGAGTTTAATGAATGGTTGTCTCCACTCAACCTGCAGCCTGGTAAGGCCGTGTGCGACAATGCTGCAAACCTGGGTGCGGCCCTTCGCCTGGGCAAGGTGACACATGTGCCTTGTATGGCTCACGTGTTGAACCTTGCTGTCCAGCAATTTTTAACACACTATCCCGGCCTAGATGGCCTTCTGAACAGGGCACGAAAACTGTCTGCTCACTTCTGCCGTTCAACAACCGCTGCTGAGTGACTTGCATCGCTCCAGAAGTCTTTCGGCCTGCCGGTTCATCGCCTGAAATGCGATGTGCCGACACGCTGGAATTCAACTCTCCACATGTTACAGCGACTGTGGCAGCACCGCCGAGCCCTGGTGCAATACGTCATGACGTATAGCCTGGGCCAACGAGATGCAGAGGTGGGGCAGATCACCCTGATGGAGTGGTCTCAGATCAAGGACCTTCTGCACAGTTTCGACATGGCGACGAATATGTTTAGCGCTGACAATGCCATTATCAGCATGACATTTCCAGTCATTTACATGCTGGAGCACACACTAAACACTATTCGGAGTCAGGGGGTGCGACAACAGGAAGGGGAGGAACTACAGGAGGATTCATATGTGCAAGAGACAACAACATCACCAAGGTCCAGACATTCATCATCACCAATGCGGCATGCATGGGACCATGGGGTACAGGGATCAACAAGGGCGCATGGTAGCAGGCGAAATGTTGAGGAAGAAACAGGAGAACATGAAGAAATGGAGGACGAACTGTCCATGGACATGGAAGACTCAGCGGATGAGGGAGACCTTGGTCAAATTTCAGTTGAAAGAGATTGGGGGGAGATGTCAGAGGAAAAAAGAACGGTTAGCACCTCTATGCCACAAACACAGCGTGGACTTAGTCCACATGGCTGCGCAAGACACATGAGCGCCTTCTTGCTGCACTACCTCCAACATGACCCTCGTATTGTCAAAATTAGAAGTGATGATGACTACTGGCTTGCCACACTATTAGATCCCCGGTACAAGTCCACATTTTGTGACATAATTCCAGCCATAGAAAGGGACGCACGTATGCAGGAGTATCAGCAAAAGCTGTTACTTGATCTTAGCTCGGCTTTTCCACCAAACAACCATGGTGCAGGGAGTGAATCTCCCAGTTGTAACTTGACAAACATGGGACGGTCTCGTCATCTTCAACAGTCTACCCGTACCAGCAGCACTGTATCTGGTGCTAGTAACAGCAATTTTATTGAATCTTTTCATAATTTTTTAGACCATCCTTTGCAAGGCCACCAGAGACAACAAGTCTGACACATTGTCAACGGCTGGAGAGGATGATACAGGAGAATCTCCAAATGAACATCGATGCCATGACTTTGCAAATGGAGCCTTGCTCATTTTGGGCTTCAAATCTTGAAAAATGACCAGAGCTCTCCACTTAGGCCTTGGAGATTTTGTCGTGTCCAGCTG
Source organism: Anomaloglossus baeobatrachus (assembly GCF_048569485.1). Lineage (NCBI taxonomy): Eukaryota > Metazoa > Chordata > Amphibia > Anura > Aromobatidae > Anomaloglossus > Anomaloglossus baeobatrachus. The sequence continues at coordinate 264,045,797 of NC_134354.1, read as the reverse complement.
CCAGCGTTGTCTCTGAACGTGTCTTCAGTGCTGCTGGGTGTGTGCTGACAGATAAGAGCACGCGTCTGTCCAGTGACAATGTAGACAGACTAACGTTCATCAAAATGAACAAGTCATGGATCCACAAGGAATTTACTACCCCTGTGTCATCCTGGGGAGAGTAAATGCTTGTGGATTTTGAATGTGCTTGATGCAAATCTACCTGTGAAGTGTACATCTGGGGCACAAGTGCTGCCACTGAAGGGGTGGGTGTGTGTGTGGCCCAATTTTTGGAAAAAAGGGAGACTCCGCTTGGAGTAACCCTTGCTTGCTGTATTTTTTAAAAGGAGCCAAGATGAACAAGTCATGGTTCAGCAAAAACTTTGCTACCTACCCCGGGGTCATCCAGGGGACGGTTAAGTATGGCGTATTTTTGAATGTGCTTGATGCAAATCTAGCTGTGAAGTGTACAACTGGGGCACAAGTGCTGCCACTGAAGGGGTGGGTGTGTGTGGCCCAATTTTTGGAAAAAAGGGAGACTCCGCTTGGAGTAACCCTTGCTTACATTGTTTTTAAAAATGATCCAAGATGAACAGAGCTAGGATCAGGAAAGACTTAACCGTCCCCTGGATGATACCGGGGTAGGTAGCTAAGTCTTTCTCGATCCCAGCTCTGTTCATCTTGGATCATTTTTAAAAACAATGTAAGGAAGGGTTACTCCAAGCAGAGTCTCCCTTTTTTCCAAAAATTGGGCCACACACATACCCACCCCTTCAGTGGCAGCAATTGTGCCCCAGATGTACACTTCACAGGTAGATTTGTATCAAGCACATTCAAAAATACACCATACTTAGCTACCTACCCCGGTGTCATCCTGGGGACAGTTAAGTATGGTGTATTTTTGAATGTGCTTAATACAAATCTACCTGTGAAGTGTACAACTGGGGCACAAGTGCTGCCACTGAAGGGGTGGGTGTGTGTGTGTGTGGCCCAATTTTTGGAAAAAGGGAGACTCCGCTTGGAGTAACCCTTGCTTGCTGTGTTTTTTAAAAGGAGCCAAGATGAACAAGTCATGGTTCAGCAAAGACTTTGCTACCTACCCCGGTGTCATCCTGGGGACGGTTAAGTATGGCGTATTTTTGAATGTGCTTGATGCAAATCTACCTGTGAAGTGTACAACTGGGGCACAAGTGCTGCCACTGAAGGGGTGGGTGTGTGTGTGGCCCAATTTTTGGAAAAAAGGGAGACTCCGCTTGGAGTAACCCTTGCTTGCTGTATTTTTTAAAAGGAGCCAAGATGAACAAGTCATGGTTCAGCAAAAACTTTGCTACCTACCCCGGGGTCATCCAAGGGACGGTTAAGTATGGCGTATTTTTGAATGTGCTTGATGCAAATCTAGCTGTGAAGTGTACAACTGGGGCACAAGTGCTGCCACTGAAGGGGTGGGTGTGTGTGTGGCCCAATTTTTGGAAAAAAGGGAGACTCCGCTTGGAGTAACCCTTGCTTACATTGTTTTTAAAAATGATCCAAGATGAACAGAGCTAGGATCAGGAAAGACTTAACCGTCCCCTGGATGATACCGGGGTAGGTAGCTAAGTCTTTCTCGATCCCAGCTCTGTTCATCTTGGATCATTTTTAAAAACGATGTAAGGAAGGGTTACTCCAAGCAGAGTCTCCCTTTTTTCCAAAAATTGGGCCACACACATACCCACCCCTTCAGTGGCAGCAATTGTGCCCCAGATGTACACTTCACAGGTAGATTTGTATCAAGCACATTCAAAAATACACCATACTTAGCTACCTACCCCGGTGTCATCCTGGGGACAGTTAAGTATGGTGTATTTTTGAATGTGCTTAATACAAATCTACCTGTGAAGTGTACAACTGGGGCACAAGTGCTGCCACTGAAGGGGTGGGTGTGTGTGTGTGTGGCCCAATTTTTGGAAAAAGGGAGACTCCGCTTGGAGTAACCCTTGCTTGCTGTGTTTTTTAAAAGGAGCCAAGATGAAAAAGTCATGGTTCAGCAAAGACTTTGCTACCTACCCCGGTGTCATCCTGGGGACGGTTAAGTATGGCGTATTTTTGAATGTGCTTGATGCAAATCTACCTGTGAAGTGTACAACTGGGGCACAAGTGCTGCCACTGAAGGGGTGGGTGTGTGTGTGGCCCAATTTTTGGAAAAAAGGGAGACTCCGCTTGGAGTAACCTTGCGGTGTTTTACATGATTTTAGAAGGGCATGCCATGCCTATATCTGTGTCTCATCCTCTTTTCCTTGTAACGCTGTTTTGTTTTCACATGAGAATTTGTTCTTGTCACTTTCCCATGTGTTTGTGTTGTGTTGTGAGTTGTTTGTCACCTTTTGGACACCTTTGAGGGTGTTTTCTAGGTGTTTTTATGTGTTTGTGATTGCCTCCCATTGTTTCCTATGGGGTTCGAGTGGTTCGCCGAACCGGTTCTCCGAACCGAACTCGAACGAGACCTCCGTTCGGCGAACCGAACTCGAGCCGAACCACGGCCGGTTTGCTCATCTCTAGTCCAGACAGAGAGGGCAGTTTGATGGTGTTTACTGACTGGTCTGACGCCCTGTTGACGTACTGGATTCCAGGTGCACCCGAGTCCTGATGGCTGTGCCTGCCAACCTGGTGCCACTCTCCACCTGTGCACTCTGGTGTATGTGGATACTCCCGGGTGTGGAGCACTTGGCGGTCCTCCTGGTGTCTGGGTCCTGCCGCAGGCAGCTTGGACTATTTAAGGGAATATGTCCCAGTCCCCTTTTTGCTGCTGATGCCTCGGATGCTAGTGGTGGCAGATGAATCCTGTAAACCCACTCACCTTGCAGAGTTAACACATGGCTTGAACTCCTTGTCTGTTTTGGGATCTTCAACCCGTGCGTGCAAAAGTACTGTGAGCTCTGGATGTCCACCCCCACAGGATCCCTCTGTCCTTGGAGCTTGCTCTCTCTTGCTCTGCAGCTACTTTCCTCCTCTGAGTTGCTGTTCTTACTACTCAGGTCTTTGCAGTGTATTTCCTTCTTTCTATGTGTCTCAAGAGTCTCTGGTCTGTCTTGACACCCTTCCTCTTTCACTGTCTACTGCAGACTAACTAACACTTCCGTTCTCTGACTGCTCACTAACAATTCCCAGGTCACTCTCTCCTCCCCCAGGTTTGGTCTCTTCCTCCCAGTTGGCTGTCTGTTAGCCAGATGACAGGGCTGGGCACTGTAGATATGTGAGGCTCCCAGCCAGGTACAGCGAGTGTAAATGTCCTAGTGTGCTGGTGTGTGTGTAATGACTGGCACAGTCATGCAGGACCCGAGCTGTTACCTTAATTGTTACCTTGTTTTTGTGACACCTGGTTACCGTAGGGGCGTCACATATACAATTATCATCATGTTTATTTTTTTATGACTTTACTGCCATCAGTCTGAATTGGAAATGTGTACATTCCAATAAGAACAGGAAAACCAATAGCATAAACAGTGTCAAAACTTTTAACTGATACTGAACAGCTTGATATTGTCTAATCCAGTGTTTCTCAAACTCCAGTCCTCACGGCCCCAACAAGTCATGTTTTCAGGATTTCCTTAGTGTTGTACAGGTAATGTCTTGATAATGATTCCATCAATTGGTAAATGCTTAGGAAATCCTGAAAATATGACCTGTTGGGGGCCGTGAGTACTGGATTTCGGGAAACACTGGTCTAATCCGATGAGGCAGATTACCAGAGCCGTTGCTGTCCAAAAAGATCAGCATCGTACCTCACCACAGAGGTAGAGGTATTTACCTTGCCAATATAACAAAAAGTTAAAAATCTGCCAAAAAAAGCTGTCAATCACTTACATTAAGCTGTGTAATTTCTGAAAGGGTAAACATTTATTTAAAAAAACTTAATAAAAATAATTTTACTGTCTGCATTAATCTTATTTCATTAAGATCCCAATGAGGAACCCAGTCTGCCTAGATAAAGATTTAAGGTTATTTTGTTATTTTTTTTATTTCGACCTAGCAAATTATGGGATACGCTTTGCTCTACATTTTCATATAAAAGACATTTGTGAGCTAGTTCAGTGGAATTTTATCTTGTGTTGACTAAGTTCACGAGCCAAGACCTTTTCTCCTGTTCCAGCTGCTCATACCTAGTAAAAAAAGAAATATAGGCTTTTAGTTGATGAGAAGTGGCATGAAAACACAATGTGCTATGAGGTTATATCTACAAAGCTGAAGTTGATCTTCAGCCCAGGAAAAGGGTAAAACACTGCAGGCACTTTGTTGCCCTAGACAAATTCCATTTTGTCAGTGAGAAAGATGTAGTATTTATCTTAAATTCTTAAATAATAGCTATTTAAAAGAATCAATGGTTTATAAAGTGCTATTGTTTTATACAAGTTGTTCCTGTGAAGGTTTCTCTCTAGAAACAGTTAACAAGTGGACAAAGTGAAGAGCAGTCTCATGTGAAATTCTACGGGAAAGTTTTAAGAAAAAACAGAACTCATAGTATTAAAACCAAACCAGCATGCTCAGCTTACAGCAAGACCTTGGGTTTTGCCATCCATTAGCATCTTCCAGGTCTTGGCTGGTGCAATTTAAAGGGGTTGTTCACTAGTTGGGAAAACCACTTGACATTACTCTGTTAAAAAAAAAAAGTTTATACTCCCTTCCGCTGCCGGTGGTGTTCCATAGGTGGCAGCATTCGATCTCCCGTGATTCATGGTGATTCATGTGAGGTTGTCAAGTCACATGAGCCCTGCTCCTCAATTAGTGCTTCGCTGCTTTCTGGGCGTATAAGTACTGTAATTAGCAGGAAATGGGCAACCAGCTTCAGCTCTCCCTTCCTCTTGATTACTTATTCATTTAACCTCTTCACTCCGATAAAGAAAAGAGTAGAAACCCAGCTCTTAAAATGCAAAGGGGTCTAGTTTCCAAAATGGGGTCACATGCGGGGGAGCTCCACTGTTTAGACACCTCATGGGCTCTCGAAAACGCGATATGGCATCCGCTAATGATTCCAGCCAGTTTTACAATCAAAAGGAACCAGCTTACGCAGAAGAAATTGCACAATACATTTCATGGTGCATTTTTTTCCTGATACCCTTGTGAGAAAAGCTATCTGGTTGAAGCAACAATTTTGCTTTAAAAAATTTTTTTCTTTTTTTTTTCACAGCTCAACGTTATAAAATTCTGTGAAGCACATGAGGGTTCAGGGTACTCACTAAACATCTATATATTTCTAGAGGGGTCTAGTTTTCAAAATGAGGTCACCTGTGGGGGGTTTCTGCTGTTTAGGTACCTTAGGGGCCCTACAAATGCAACAAGGTATCTGCAATCTTTTTCAGCCAAATTTACTTTCCAAAATTCAAATACTGCTCTTTCCATTCCAAGCCCTCCCATTTGTATAAACAGAGGTTTCTTACTACATGTGGGGTATCACCGCACTCCTAAGAAAGTGGGTAACAAACTGTGGGGTCCACCTTTTGGCATTACCTCTAGAAAAAGTGAGAATTTTGGTGCTTAAGCAACATTTTTGTGAAAAAAAGGAAAGGTTTCAGTGTGACGACCTAATGTTATTAAATCCTGTGAAGTACCTGTGGGTTCAAAATGCTCACTATACACCTAGAAAAAATCGTTGAGGGGTCTAGTTTCCAAAATAGGGTCACTTGAGGGAGGTTTCTGCTGTTTAGATACCTTAGGGGCCCGGCAAATGCAACATGGTGCCCGCAGTCTATTACAGCCAAACTTGTGTGCCAAAATTCAAATTTCTCCCTCTGTTCCGGGCCCTCCCATTTGTACAGAGGTTTCTGACTGCATGTGGGGTATTGGCGCGCTCATTGTTGTGTTATTTTTTCTAAACGTAAATAAATTGGGTCTAGAGCAGCATTTTTAGGTAAAATGATAAAATAATGGTAACATTTTTTTTTTTTTTTTTATTCCACATCGTTTTAGTACCTGTAAAGCACTTTAAGGATTAATGAACTTCTTGGGTGTGGATTTTAGTACTTTGAGGGGTACAGTTTTTGAATGGTGTCACTTGTAGGTATTTTCAGAGTCACTTCAAATCTGATGTGGTCCATAAAAAAATGGTTTTGTGAATTTTGTTCAAAAAATGGGAAATTGCTGATGAACTTTGAACCCTTCTAACTTCCTTACACCAAAAATTTTGTTTGAAAAATTGCAGTGATGTAAAGTAGACCCGTGGGAAATGTTATTTATTAACTATTTTGTGTGACATAACTCTTTGGATTAAGGGCATAAAAATGAAAAGTTTGAAATTTTCAAAATTTTCATCAAATTTCTGATTTTTTTCCACAAATAACAGCAAAATATATCGTCCTAAATTTATAACTATCCTCAAGAACAATATGTCACAAAAAAACAATGTCAGAATCACCAGAATCCGTTGAAGTGCTCTAGAGTTATACCCCGTGAAAGTGACACTGGTCAGAATTGCAAAAAATGGCCCGGTCATTCAGTACATAATTGGCTTTGCCCTTAAGGGGTTAAAATACAAAAAGAAAACCATATTATATGTAAAATAATGTCTTATGTTGTGCTTAATGAAAATATAATGGAATTATCGAATTATCTTAGGATAAAATAAATATATGAAAATAAATTAAAGTGATTAGAAATATAGTGGATTAGAACTTGTGATCACATGTGGTGAAATATGTTAAAGGGATTTACCGTATTTTTCGGATTATATGATGCACTTTTCCTCCCAAAAATTTGGGAGGAAAATGAGGAGTGCATCTTAAAATCCAAATGCAGTTTACCGGGGGGTGATGAAGAGGGGTCAAAGGAGGCAGGGGTAATGATCTGTGGTGTGCTATCTACAATAGTCTGTGTGGCGCTGTTCTGAGCATCGGGCAGCGAGGCTCTGCTCTGTGAAGGGCTGGTGACATGACTCTGCTCTGTGCGGGGCTGCTCTTGTGACACCCTGGCCTATTAAGTCGTCACAGGGTATTGTGCAATCTACCCTTCTGCACAGTATCCACCATCCTTGGTTATGGGTCTTGGTCCTTTGGTGTTGCTAAAAGCTTAGCCAATCAAAATCCTAGGAACACTTCACACTTTAACCTACCAGACACATCATTGGGGGGCCTGAAGGGAATAGGGCCACCCACATGGGGAGTTGGAAAGTGAGGAAAGTGACAGTTGAGCTTGAGGAGTTGAGTAGTGGTGACTCTCATGAGGAGAGGTCACGGAGCAGAACTCCTGTGTACTAGGTGGCAGACATTGGTCTGGGCCTGGTAGGAGCTGGACCCCGGTCGCAGGGGACAGTGTAAAGGGGCACGGACTGCCGAGGAGGGCGGCTGGTGTCCTTGAGCTATCACCGGGCAGGAGCCAGGGTACAACAGGGTACGTGGACCCTAGGCCGGAAAGTAGCTTCACGTGTTCCGGTAATTTACCCAACGGGGGTGAAGACTTCAAGTGTCATCCCCAACCCACTCCAAAATTGGGGTACTAGCACACCGATGGGATAGGACTTTCCCAATACAGTCCAAAGAAATTCTACGCGTGAACCCTGAGAGCAAGCTCATTCTGTTAGCCATACGGGTGAGCGGGACCCAAAGAGTTTTATACCCACGTGTCAAACAAAGACAGAGGTGCCAAGGACAGGGCCACAGGCTAACAGCAACACCAAGGGCACAGACCCAAGCGTGCTCCCTACAAGCTGCAGTGGTGCTCAGAATTCTGGTTTACAAGCTGTCGGTGTTGTTATTCCTGGACTGAGTGAGTACACTAAAATGCCCCTGTTCCTACCCCAACGGCATCCAATCACCAACCATCCGACGGGCCCTGGGACACAAACCCCCTACCCACAGAGGGGTTAAACATCAGCCTGCCGCACCATCGTCACCGGGCTCCCCAACGGCAGCGGTGGTCCCTCACATTACCACACACCGTTGGTGGCGTCATGAACTTTCCAATCACCCTATACATAGTCCCCTTTTATTGAGTGGCCGCACGACTCCTGGGTCCGGAGACCCCTTGAGCCACCGCGGATCTGGATCCGAGCAGCCCGGCTGCTGGCACGGGGGCGGCACACCTGATTTCTGGCGTCACGAACAAGATACGAGTAGGACCCACTTACCTGAGTGACATGCAACTTGAAAGCTGAAGACTGTGAGTCAAGATTCTGTTTCCCGCCAATTCCGCCATTTTCGGCCATTTTTTCGCACCAAAACCCCGTCTTCTCAGAGAAAGCGCCCGAAGATTAGGCCCTGCCCCTCGTCTTCCTAGTGAGGCCGTAACCGGAAGTTCCCAGAGGGCCATGGTCAGCAAGAGAGTGCTGCGAAAAGACCGAGGGGTCGCGCAGAGATGTCGGCTCCGGATGATGGAAATGTGGCGGTGCTTCTTTTGCCTGACCAAGGTAACGATGGAGCGGCGGGCACCACTCCGGCCGCACGAGCGACGGCACCGGGAGCGGATGCGGTTGTCCCCATCATGCCCATAACCTTGCCATATGGGCAGGGCCCGGCCTGGCTCCCACAGTATGACGGCAAACCTGATGCCCTACAGGGATTTAAGAGAAAAATCTGCAATGTTCTGGACATGTATGTGTCGAGGGCGGGGGCCGGCTTCCCCGTTGTGGGGGCTGCTCGGGGAGATCACGCCCGGATCCGGTGCCTTCTCCTGGGTGGCTCGAGCGGGGCCGGACCCGGAGCTCGAGCAGTGCTCCTCGCCCATGAGTGAAAAGGGGGATTTGGGATTGTTTTTTGGGATGGATAGGGTTTGTGACACCACCCATGGGTTGTGGTAATGGTGGGCACCACCACTGCTGGTGACAGGGTTCCCGGGAGCGATGGCGGGGAGCAGCTAGGTGTTGACCCCTCCGTGGGTAGGGGCTGTTGGTCCCGGGGCCCGGTGGCGGGTTGGATTCCCGTAGGATGGGGCTCGCAGGGTGCAGGGTCGCGGTGCAGCACGGCATGGTGCCGGATAGCACTGGTGTACTCACTCAGACACAGATGGACAGAGTCTCTGGTAAACCAAACGGCTGGATGGACGGGCACCGGAGCCGGCTGCAGTGTTTCCCTGGATGGGTTGATGGTGGCTGCTGTTTCCCTGCACCTGTGTTTGTATGTTGACTCCAATGCCTGGGCACCGGTAGTCCGCTCCCTGACGTATATGTGCCGGAGGAGTCCCTTTGCCCGCAGACACTGGCCCTTTGGATCTCTGAACCTTGGCGGTGGCACTTTTCCGAACTGGTTGGGCTGTTGCCTTCAAATCGGGACTTGGTTGGGAATGAACCCCTGAGGTCCAGACCGCAATCAGAGAATTTGACTAGAGGTTGGCTTTAAGCCTAGTCGGGGTCTGAGTACCCTGCTTGGTGCTTGGCTCCAATCGGCTCCCCGGTTCGGTACCGGCAGGCCACCGCCCGACCCCGGTCCTACGGTTCCGCTGACCTTCGCCAACTCCTGCAGATGGCAACCACCGTCTGCCGACCTTGCTGGAAGTGCCCGGGCTCTGACCCAGACACACACAGTTCTTACTCATCACTCCTGCCCAGGACTGGACTCTTTGACCACCACTGGACTAACTATGTTTTTCCCACCTCCAGTCTGTGAACTCCTCGGTGGGCGGTGCAAACTGCCTGGCTCCGCCCCACCTGGTGTGGATATCAACCCTGGAGGGTGGCAACAAGGATTTAATGTTTGACTGGTGTGACCTGTCCAGGGAAGGGGGTGTATGGTGTTGTGTAGAGACCTGTGACCCCTGGGGTCCAGGGCGTCACATATGCCTTGAATGGATGGCAGCGGGCGTCGGTGGTACTGGGGCAGTTGACCGATGCCGCCGAGTTGGAAGTGGAGACGTAGACTGAGGCTGACCGGACGTCCGTAACCGCCATTTTCAGGAGACTGGGAGCTGCATTTGAAACCCACACGGAAGCGGAGCTTAGAATGAGATTCTACAGCTGCAAGCAACGACCCCAGGATATCATCTGAGATCACGCCTTGAAATTACAAGCAGAGCTGCAGACCCTGAGAGTGACCAAAGACATCGGAGAGCCGGAGGGGAACAAGATGCTGGTGGAGCAGTTCCTACAGGGCCTCGGGTCGGTGGAAGACCACAAGCAGCTCCGGCTATGGGCTCTGGAGCATCCTGCTTTGGACTTTGCTACCCTGAAAGAATGGGCAATTAAGGCCCTGCAGCCCCCGGAGGCTCCTGACTCCCCACTCCCGGCTTGGCGAGCTGATGCCTCCCTGGTGCAAGTAAACCCCTCTGCCCTGGCCCTGCCTACAACGACTCCCTTAACGGCAACTGGGAGCGGAGTACCCGACTTGTCTATCCAAGTACAACAACTAACTAAGGACGTCGCCCGGATCCTAGAAGCCATGCAGCTGAAGCCAGAGACCCCTCCGTCGAGAGAGATCCAATTAGCGGATTGCCCAGAGGACGTCCCTTGGATGAGGAAGCGGACCTCTGCGTACAGAGGACGAGGTGGCGACCGGTATGATCCACCTGTTTGTTATAAATGTAACAAGACCGGCCACTATGCACGAAGCTGTCCTTTAAACGGGCAGCCCCTGGAGCCAAGGGCCAATCCCCAGGAATAAATTGTCAAGACCCAGCAGACTGGAGAGAGCGGTATGTTGGGGGACGACCCATTTTCTCCATTACATTGGATGGGATCCCTACCTCTGCACTGCTTGATACCGGCTCCCAGGTAACAACTATCCCTTATGTACTCTATAAGAAGTTCTGGCTTGATGATGACTTTGATGCCCCCTGATGACAGTTTGAAGTTTGACCATCTGTGCTGTCAATGGGTTACCTGTGACTCAAATTGGGTTCAAGGAGGTGACCATAAAAGTTGGCCAAGTAGAATTAGTCAGACAAGGCCTAATAGTAGTACAAAATGACCCTAGTGATTGGAACCCGAAGATCATTTTGGGAACCAATGTCATAGAGAATTGCATGGGTGAAGTGTTGTTTTTGCTTCAACAGCTGTCTGAGACTGCAGGAGCAGGGCGACAGAGGGTCCTGCAATGCGAAATCCGAGCTCTCTTGCAGTGGCAACAGGTAAATCTCTCTGGAAGTGAGATAGGTGGTGTATGGATAATGGATGCAGCTCCCCTTGTAGTGCCCCCATGAAGTAAAATGTTGATATGGTGCAGGGCAGCTATAGGCTCCTGGGGGACAGGGTTACCAGGCAGTGGTAGAGCCCCTACACACAGAACATTGGCCCACTATGTTCACAGTTATAGGGGTCATTGATGTCCAGAAAGTAAGGGTAAATGTAGAAATGACCACAACCACAGAACACAATATAAACGACAAATTTTGTCCTGCATGATATAAAATGCCTGACACGATGTACCATTTGCACTATACAGGTACCCCTATAAACATAGGTCCTTTTTTACATCGTTCACTTATGATTTTGGGGATCAATCTTTGAATTTTTGGATGTCACTGTGACAATTGTAGAAGGAGGGATTCAAACTAAGGTGTTCCGTAAACCAACTGCTTCTAACACCTTATTGCACTATGGAAGTGCTCACCAGATTCATACTAGGAATGCGCTGCCTTATGGTCAATTTTTGAGACTAAGACGCATTAATAGTGATGATAGGGTTTCTTTACAACAGGCCGCTGACCTCAAAATCAGATTAAAAAAGAGGGGGTATCCCGATCGGGTGATAGAGTCCTCCTTTAATAAATGTGTGGATAAATATGCCCAGGAGGGAGAGTTTGGCGCTACTGACCGTTCCTCAAAAAAGATGCAACCCTGCAGGTTTATTTTTAATTTTCATTTTGGCCCCTTGGAATCCAAAATAAAAAATGTTTTGTACAACAATTTGCACATTTTAGAACAAGATAGTGACCTGAAAGAGATGACCGCTTCCAAACCCTTGGTTACCTACCGGAGATGCAGTAATCTAAAAGATGCATTGGTAAAAAATAGAATAGTTCATCCCCTTATGTGGTTAGAAAAAAGCAGCCCAGTTGGGAACTATAGGTGTGGCAGCTGTAGATTTTGCCATTTGCACTATACAGGTAACCCTATAAAAATTGGTCCTTTGTACATCGTATCAGGCATTTTATATCATGCAGGACAAAATTTGTCATTTATATTGTGTTCTGTGGTTGTGGTCATTTCTACATCGGTAAAACCATCAGACCGATATACGTTAGGTTCAAACAGCATTATAATTCAGTGTCATCTGGAAAAGGGTCCCCTCGCCTGATTGATCATGTGTGTAATGTGCATAGTGGTGATCTGAACGCATTGTGGATTGCAGGCTTGGAAAGGGTTTACCTCCCTCCACAAGGAGGGGATCTGCATAAACTACTCCTTCAAACTGAAGCTAAATTATTAAATATAAAGCCCAGGGAAATTTGGGATTAAATGATAAGCTTAGGAAAAAGAAGGAAAATTTCCAGCGCCAGGAAGGAAAATTAAAAATCCTTTTTTTTATTAAATATAATATTTAAAATCCAGCAGGTATGGCATCGTGTCGGGTGACCAACAGAACAACGCGTTTCGACGCTCAGGTCTTAATCATGTTCTAATATTGAATGCGACTAGCTTCCTTTTGTTGGATCTCCCTGCCTCCTTTCATTAAACACACATGTGTGAGTTGCTGGAAGCAGCTCTCAATATAATGGTTAAAGGGGATCCAACAAACTAGAAGTAACAATAAATTGACATAAAACATAATATGAAACATAAACATACAATCACATATAAATTTTTATACAATGGAGAATAAAAATTCTTCCAGAAGTTGGTGATGGATAAAGAATAAAGAATAAGATTGGATATGAATACACAATAACAATATAGGAGGTTTTGGAAGATTTTTTTTAATATATATAAATTTCAAAGTGGATATATCAAAATGGGTATAGGTTTGATTTTATTTTATTTTCTTCCCATTTCAAAATAAAATCTTCCAATAATTATATCCAAGTTGTATCATATGGAATATATACCGTTGTGAATGTAGACCTCACACAGCCCTCTCATAAGGTGACAGTCTATGGCTGTCCACATGGACCCGAGGAAGCGTATTCATACGCAAAACGTCCGTCGTCCGTGAGGGGGCCTGCTGACAGTTCTACTCCTGCCGCTTTTACTGCACCTTTTCTAATAAATAATCTACTGGATTTTGGTGAGTGCCTTCCTCTTTCTGACATGGACTTGAGGATGACGTTTAGGCTAAAAATCCCCAGAAGGAAGGAGACATCAGACATGAGAGCAGATCCTGCACACATTAACTGCAGGCGTAATGTGACCTAGCAGTACATTAGGGTTTCATAGGAAATTTCAGCAGGTGCACACTGCTCATCCTATACACCCTATATACCACTAAAAAGTTTAATTTGTTTTTAAATTAAAAAAAACTTTGCAATTTTTAAGTGGGTTGTTTTTGTTTAAGGGCTCTTCCCTTTTAAAGCAGTTGTCAGCAAATGCTGATCATGCACGATCCTGTTGGATTGGATTGCTCCATCTGTTTTGGTCTTGCCCCTTAATTCAGGATTTTTGGGTAGACATAAAATTTCATATTAAGCACTTGGCTTTTACACATAAGTCTTTAAACTTTAGAGTTTACTTAACTGGTTTAAATAAATTGGGATAGGCCTAAGCCACACGGCATGAAAATCGGTGCGAGTGGAGTGCGATACAAAATCCAATATTACTTTATGTGTCAGCACCCATGAGCGATTATTCTCTCAGCCCTAATCGGACCGAGAAAACAATCGCAGCATGCTCTGACTGTAATGAGATCGTTGTTTCTCTTGCACCCATTCAAGTGTATGGGGCGAGAAAAAAAATCGCACTGCACTCGCGGTACACCGGTGTACCGCGAGTGCAGTGCAAGAATGGCAATAGTCAGCTATGGAGGAGAGAGAGAGCTAAATCCCTCCCTCCCCTCCTCAGTGCCTGCCCACCCCCCGCAGCTGAGGTCTGCTGGCATGGTCGGACCTCAGTCGCAGGGACGCTCGCATGACACTCGCCTCTGCTGTACTGCCAGTGTGAGCCGAGTGTCATGCGAGGGGATCGCAGTAATCCCCATGTTGCCCCAGCATTACAAAACATTTAGAGTACTTATACATATGTAGGTAAGGTGTCTGATAGCTAAAAGATGGTAAACGCAAACTCCCTCCTTCCTCTAGAATTATATAGGATATTATAGGATATTTGAACCATGGATAGATTATTGCATTGCAGAACAATAATTGGATCTCTCTAATGCAGAGGTCCTCAACCTGTGGCTCAGGAGCAACATGTGGCTCAGCATTCCATGATGTGTGGCTTGTGGCTGTCTGCCAGCAAGGTGCATTTGTACCAGGTCTAGCAAACAGCTTTGAAGAGAAGGTCTCCAGATGGTGACATTTGTGAGTAGCCCCACACAGAAAAGCAGAACTGAATGGAGGTAGGAGCTAAATGTGGCTCGCGACCATCTCTAAGAGCTGAATGTGGCTCTCAAGGCCAGAAAGGTTGGGAAACACTGCCTTAGGCTATGTGCGCACTAGAAAGTGACTTTTTCTTAAGAAAAAGTCGGACCCTCTGAAAGAATCCTGCACCCGCGGCAAAAACCACTGTAAAACCGCACTCGCGGTTTAGTCGCGATTTGCAGCGGTTTTGCCACAGTTTACCACAGATTTACCGCGGATCTTCCACAAATTGGTCCCCGCGGTTTTTACCATTATCTATGGGAAAAACCGCAGGTACCTGTGGAAAAGAAATGACATGCTCATTAATTCCGCAGCAGAAAATCCGCGGGTAAAAAAAAAAATGCAGTGTGCGCACAGCATTTTTTAAAACCCATAGGATTTGCTGGGGAATGACTGCAGCAATGTTAGACACATTTTCTGCAGAAATTCCGAGGCAAATCCGCAGCAAAATACGCTGTAAATCTGCAGTTTGCGCACAGGGCCTAAATGTGTTATTTATTGGGCTCTGTAGAGATCACTGATTGGGATATATTCGATTTCACCAATGAAAATCTGACCTTGTTCTGCAAAGGCTTCCTGGTTTTTGTTCCTCCTACAGGCTGAATCTAAACTTTATGTCTTTAGCAAACTGTCCCTTTCTTTTGTTCTCTTGTCTTGACCTCTGTTTATCCTTATCAACATAACAGATATTTAGATAATGTTATGTTATCTTTAAAATGTATGGATTATTTTATATAAAATTAATGGATTAAACTAACTTGGCCTAAGTAGCATGACGAGAGGACTAATCTTTATTAATAATTTTATTTTTTTCTCCCTCAATTATAAGTTTGTATAAAGATGTGATGTAGTGAAAAATAACCTGTTTAAATATATTTTCTGGTGTTTTGCTGCATGCTGAAAAAAATGAAATTAAGAAAAAACTAAACACTAAAGTTGGCTAAACCTATTGATGATATAGGGATCAGCCGACAATTTAATGTGTATGGTGGCCCTCTGACTCTTGTTGTAGCTGTTCTGTTTTGTCACAAGTCAGCTTATGGGATCACCAGTGAGGTCCTCTGAATTAGGCCTCTTCAGACCTAATCAAGATCGAGCGCTCGGAGAAAAAGACCTGCATCCATGTGGGCATGATCAATTTTTCTTTTTATTTAACCAAAGTACAGTTTATTTATACCATTTACAGATCAATGTGATATTGCAAAAAAAAAAAAGCTTCTAGCTGGACGTCACAAGTTGCTCATATGACCTTTAAGTTTTAGCAAAACAAGTGACAAAGTATGTTGACGGAAACATGGATCCAGCTTGTTGGAATTCCAGTTGTCAATCATTGTGTTCTTCGGGAGGTAGAGACACTGCCAGAGGAGTCTGGCAGAGGTTTTTTTAGTAGACTACACAGCAGTGCTCAGCCAAGCATTACTATGTATGGGGGATTTTAATGACAGCTTCCAACTGTCTAATGTGTATGGGCGGCCTTAACTCTTCATGATTGACAGAGGTGGTCAATGTGCTGTAGTCTTGACTACACAGTCACTATTGCAGCTTATCAACAAACATGAGAACAGCAATGGAGAAGCAGCACTGAACCTGTGGAGGGTAGGTAATTATTGGCCACTTGGTTGTTTTCTATGTTTGTAAGGCTATGAGCAAATAAAAATTAATCCTAGACAATATGGTCAAGTGTTGAGGGGCACAATAAAGTAAAGCTATTTTTACTTGGTGGTGTTGCGGGGGCTATGGTAGGGTGCAGTTATATCCCAGAACTATTTTTTGTCCCAGTCCAGCCCTGAATACTTGACTAGCTAAGCCTCAACAGATAAAACTGGAAGGTGCCCAATAAGTTATACACCTCTGGAATCAGGGAAACTGAATTATAAAATTCCCCCAAGGCATTATGTATGGTATCCACTTAGAGAATGCATGAAACAATGCAAAAAGTAAATTATAATTAGATTCCCAATGCTAGTTATGACGACAGACCTGCTACTTAAAGGGAACCTGTTAGGTACAATATGCACCCAGAACCACGAGCAGTTCTGGGTGCATATTTCTATTCCCTGCCTAACCATCCCAGTTTGTACTAGCATAGATAAAGAGATCTTTAGAAAATGTATTTCGAAAGATCCTTTATGATATGCTAATGAGGCCAGCGACTAGTCGCAAGGGCGTTAGTTCCCTCAACTAGTCCGCCCTCATAGCTTGCTAGCACGCTCGTAGAGGCTCGCTAACATGCTATTCAATGCCCATTGCCCAGCGTCATCAGCGGTGATGCGCATATCTGTGTCCATTGTCACCACTTCAGAATGCCGGGGTTAGGGTCGGTGAAAAAAAACAAGAAAGTTCAAAGTATAACAGGCAGTGCACGGAAAGTCCAGTCCGACTACTGGCTTGGCTTGGTGTTCAAAAAGAAAACATTTTTTCCAGCACTCTTAATAGTAGAAATCTAAAGTTGAGATTAAAACATCACGTTTACTATGTGATTTAAAATAGAAAAATTATCAAACCAAGTAATAGACACAGTACGTGTTTCAAGCACGCAGGCTCTTAGTTATGACCAATCATGATTAAGACCCTGCGTGTTAGAAATGCATAGACTGTGTCTATTGTTTGGTTTGATAATTTTTCTATTTTAAATCACATAATAAATATGATGTTTTAATTTCAACTATGTATTTCTACTATTAAGAGCGCTGGAAAAAAATTTTCTTAGGGTCAGTGCACATGCTCAGAAGTCTCAGCACTTTGGGCAGTGGGCATTGAATAGCATGTTAGCATGCCCCTGTGGGCATGCAAACATGCTAAGAGGGTGGACTAGTTAAGGCAAATAACACCCTTGCAACTAGTCCCTGTTCTCATTAGCATATCATAAAGGATCTTTAGAAACACTTTTTTCTAAAGATCTCTTTATCTATGCTAGTATAGCCTGTGACTGTTAGGCAGGGATTAGCAATATATACCCAGAACTGCCCGTGGCTCTGGGTGCATATTACACCTGACAGGTTCACTTTAAAGCATGATGCTATCCAGCTGGAAAAAGAATTGTGCACTGTTTTTGCAGATCTGCTGTAACCTTTGGATAACACATTCAAAGTTATTCTTCTCACCACTGACCAATTCTATCACTCATTTTGTTAAAAGAAATGTCACTTTATAATTATGTTACCATGTCTTCAGGAAGTGCTATGACTGAACTATTATGATATTACCCCAGTAGAAAGCTATGCTGGCACTTCTTCCTTAAGGAGAAAATGTCTGAATGGTTGGAATTCTGAACTTTGTTTGCCGTGCACTTCTAGAGGTTATTTCATTTTGGAAATATGCGTAATTTAATCCATTTGTCTTTTCTGTGCCGCCAGTAACCGCATCAAGTATCTGGTGGTGGAAAGGATAAAACAACAGGATAATAAGGTATGAGTCATAAAGGCAAGAAGATGTTTAGGTTTTATAATAGCACAAAAGGAAAGAACATTTGTTCCATTATTTATAATATAACATTTTTGAAACCTTGAGTTGCACGCTTTTGTATTTTCTTCATTTACTTTATTTAGTTCATAACTTACTAAGAACACGTGAAACATTGTGTACCGTGCGGCAAAAAAGGACTATTTGTCTCCATTTTAAAACAGAAATAAAAATGGATGTAGCTGATTTTGTCAATTTTCACACTTTCACAACCGTAGATTCTTTTATGCAAGAGAATCTGATCAATTATGCAAATGACACTCCGATCAAACTCTGATCAGATCAGATTGTCAGCTTGGTGTAATCTAATGCGATCTTGCATGAGTGAATCGTAGCACAGGTGGGGAGAGGATGGAAAACAAAATTTCTCCATCTTCTCCAATCTGTGAGTCCGCAGAAATCGGACTGTACTCAGATTCTGAGTTCTGTTCAATTATTTTCCACTCACCCATTCAAGTCTATCCATCATAGTCCTTCCAATTTGCACTTACTCTCTCAGTATGCTGCACTTTTTTTTCTCATGCTGAATCGGCACTGCCTCATAGAATTATACTGGACCGATAGCTATCTGATAAAACATCGAATAGCACTCATCCGAGCTATAGGCTCATGTGAGCAAGCCTTAACTTTGCTAAACATGCACAAAAAGTGTGTATGAACCATGCATTTATATACCAGTCACATTTCAGTTTTATTAAAAACAAGGTGCACACCGATCACGTCCAAAATTGCTAATTAACTGCCAATAAAGGGGTAATATTCAGACAGATAGTAAATAAAGGGAATCTGTCACGAAATGTATGCTGTCCAGTGAATAACAATTTGGCTGCATGATTGCAGAGAAAATACAGTATACTCAGAGAAAATACACTTTGATAATTTGCCAAGGCACCATAGACGGACACGAGAAACATCAAATGCTGCCTCTAGCCAGCTCTTCCCAGCGCCGCTACCAATGATTAACAAGTCTTTTCCCTCTAACAGTGCTGGGAAGATCCAGCCAAGAGCACCACTGGACTAGTCTGGCCTTCGGCTATGATCTTCAAAGTATATTTTCACAGGCTGCGATTCATGTTGCCTACGATTTGAGCACTTTTAATTGCTTGTTCCCTTAAAATAATTTATGGCAGGGTTACTGCAAACGTGACTACAGAGAGAAAATTGAGTTTTGTAGTTGCCCATTGCTCTGTAGCCGCTTGTTTCCAGTCTTCAAGGCGGTGCAAGACGTTTTCAGAATCCCCGCTCATACACAGTGAGCGTGGCTGTAATTACATCTGAGTACATTAACTGACAGAGCAGCGCAGGCTGTCAGTAAAGGTACAGTACAGTGATTACCCTGTAATGAGTGGTGATCTTTACTGTTCCCTGCACCATTGATATGATTGTAAGAAAAAGCGTGCAGGGAGAATATACCTTCATTTTCTCCCTGTAGCTGCGCTTACAGTTAAAAATCTTAACGCTATTTAATTGCAGTTTAACATTACACATATACAGGGAAATAGCATTTTTACAGGTGACAGGTTCCCTTTAAAGGGACTTTGTCACCACAGAATTACTAATCAAGCCAAGTAAAGGCGCTCGGTGCATTATGACACAACCATACATTTAAATACACTTTAATTCCCTGATTATTTTCCATCTATCTCCGCTCTTTTCTAGCTCTATGAAGCCAGATCAATCAATCAAAAAATAGGGGTGAGTAGAGATAAAGGGAAAACAAGTAGGTGGGAAGATATATTTAAATGATTATCCCCACCATGATGCACGAGTGCCTGTACCAGGTTTAAACAGTTATCCTGTTCTTACAGAGTATCTTTAAAAGGACTCTATCAGCACAGGATCACTGTTCACACAAAGTACAGGCACTTGTGCATCATGGTGGGGCAAATCATTTACGTAAACCTTCCCACCTGCTGGTTTTCTATCTATCTCCTTCCTTCTCTGGCCATATGAAGCCAGACCTGTCAATCAAATAAGAGGGGAGTGTGGACAATGAGGGAAATCAAGCAGGTGGGAAGGAGAATTTAAATGATTAGCTCTGCCATGATGCATGGGCGCCTGTACCTGGTGTGAACAGTCATTCTGTGCTGACAGAGTCCCTTTAATCACCTGCTATTTTTGTTTTAGTTTTTTCCTCTCTTTCTTCTAAGAGCCATAGGAAAGTGAACACAACAGCCTGTTCAGTCAGACCAACCTAGTAGGATTAGTAATGGGACACTGCTCTCTGCTGTCCAAGGAAAGAATCGCCTAGGAAAAGATTGCGTAGGAATGAAAATCCAGCCAGCAGGTTCCTGTAGGGAGGCTGCTCATGGAAGGATGAGTTCAGAAGGGAACAGTGACTCTGCAGCAGGTTATAAAAGCCCTGGAGTTGACCGGTGAAAATACAGGAACTGATGCCAATTCTGTGGTGAAGCTCTACAGGAGACTGAAGTCCCAGTCTCCTGTAGATATATGTCATTGTCAAATGCAAAGTAATTATGGGTGAGGATGAATTTTGTAAGCTTCACCACAGAATTGGCATCAGTTCCTGTATTTTCCAGGAAAATTTTGCAAGCATTTAATCCATCCTGGTGTGGAATATTCGAGTACAAGGATTCCACATCCATGGTAGCAAGGATGGTTCCCTCTGGAAGAGGACCTATTGCTGATAGTTTTTTCAATAGGTCAGTAGTGTCCTGGATGTAGCTGTTTTTTTGACAAAGATTTTATGGCCCTTCTCTCCTGGGCACTGATTTTGGATGGTTGCCTCCTGTGTGTGTCTAGGAAAGTGGATTTTACCAAATGTCTGAAAGTGTCTATATAGTTATCCAGATGAGGGTTGCGTCCTGGTGGAGGTGTCCAACCATATACCTTTGACACATTCAGAGAAGGAATGAATGTGTCTCATGGCTTCATGTCTTTTTACAACAGTTAAAAGATGTGCTCCTCTGACCATCCGAGCGTGTCCCAGCCCGGGCCAGACCCTTATCAGAGGGCAATAAAACTTTCACACTGAACTGCAGCAAAATTTATGGCCCCACAACAGTTTGCCCCCCTGCCATAGTGATAGTTCTGTTTCATATAACTTGTTTTTTTTTTTTTACTGCACTATTCTAAGTCCTGTTGTGTATAAATATGTGACTCTTCAGATTTTGTGTTATACCATGCCTGATGAAGAGACCTGAGTAGTCTCGAAAGCTTGCAATTATTACCATCTTTTCAGTTAGCCATTAAAAGGTATCAACCACTGAGGACTTCAGTTCTTTTAAACAAAATTTTTTTTAGATCTAGTTAGCACTGTATGTACCCTCACCCATCCCTTGTAGACAGCGAGCCCTTGCGGACAGTGTTCTCTCTCCTCCTGAACCTGTATAAAATATTTTAAAAAAGATCCAATTTTAAGTAAAATGTTACCCTGGGAGACTGGCATGACCTTCCGGAAGAGGAAGAACCTTTAAGAATATATTTTCTCTTAGCAAATTAAGAAGTGATAATAAGACAAATAAAGTTAATATTTTTAATGTGGTAAGGAGAACTAAAGGAGTAATAAAATGTAGGGTCAAGAAATGATGATGTTGCAAGATTATTAACCATGGTGCCGATACAATAAAATCAATCAGCAATGGAGAAGTTATTCCAATCAAAGAAAAACTTTCATGCAACAGTGATTTCATTATTTATGTGATTAATTGCAACTGCGGTCTGCAATATGTGGGTCATACGTTACAGACCCTCTGCTCTAGAATGAATGGTCATTCTCATAATGTGAAGAATGAGTTTATAAAACACAGTTAATCAAGACATCTGACCACTAAACATAAAGATTTTTTGCATTCGAGTAAGCCCACTGGAGCAGATGCCTTTGAATGCACTTTAAATCGCAAGGCGGCCTTTTGGATCTATAGACTCCAGTGCTTGTATCCCAATGGCCTTGATAATGTGGTAGAATGAATCTTTTATAAAGAGAGGAGGACTTTATCCTCCCGATCATTATATATATATATATATATATATATATATATATATATATATATATATATATATATATATATATATACAGTGCTAGCCAAAAGAGTATTGGCACCCCTGCAATTCTGTCAGATAATACTCAGTTTCTTCTTGCAAATGATTGCAATCACAAATTCTTTGGTATTATTATCTTCATTTAATTTGTCTTCAATGAAAAAAAAAAAAAAATATCATGGAGCCATATTGGATATAATTCCACACCAAACATAAAAAAGGAGGTGGACTAAAGTATTGGCACGGTTTGAAAAATCATGTGATGCTTCTCTAATTTGTGTAATTAACAGCACCTGTAACTTACCTGTGGCACCTAACAGGTGTTGGTAATAACTAAATCACACTTGCAGCCAGTTGACATGGATTAAAGTTGACTCAACCTCTGTCCTGTGTCCTTGTGTGTACCACATTGAGCATGGAGAAAAGAAAGAAAACCAAAGAACTGTCTGATGACTTGAGAATCCAAATTGTGAGGAAGCATGAGCAATCTCAAGGCTACAAGTCCATCTCGAAAGACCTGAAAATTCCTGTGTCTACGGTGCACAGTGTCATCAAGAAGTTTAAAGCCCATGGCACTGTGGCTAAACTCCCTAGATGTGGAAGGAAAAGAAAAATTGACGAGAGATTTCAACGCAAGATTGGGCAGATGGTGGATAAAGAACCTCGACTAACATCCAAACAAGTTCAAGCTGCCCTGCAGTCTGAGGGTACAACAGTGTTAACCTGTACTATCCGTCGGCATCTGAATGAAAAGGGACTGTATGGTAGGATACCCAGGAAGACTCCACTTCTTACCCCGAGACATAAAAAAGCCAGGCTGGAGTTTGCCAAAACTTACCTGAGAAAGCCTAAAACGTGTTGGAAGAATGTTCTCTGGTCAGGTGAGACAAAAGTAGAGCTTTTTGGGAAAAGCCATCAACATAGAGTTTACAGAAAAAAAAGAGGCATTCAAAGAAAAGAACACGGTCCCTACAGTCAAACATGGAGGAGGTTCCCTGCTGTTTTGGGGTTGCTTTGCTGTCTCTGACACTGGACTGCTTGACCGTGTGCATGGCATTATGAAGTCTGAAAACTACCAACAAATTTTGCAGCATAATGTAGGGCCCAGTGTGAGAAAGCTGGGTCTTCCTCAGAGGTCATGGGTCTCCCAGCAGGACAATGACCCAAAACACACTTCAAAAAGCACTAGAAAATGGTTTGATAGAAAGCACTGGAGACTACTAAAGTGGCCAGCAATGAGTCCAGACCTGAATCCCATAGAACACCTGTGGAGAGGTCTCAAAATGGCAGTTTGGAGAAGGCACCCTTCAAATATCAGGGACCTAGAGCAGTTTGCCAAAGAAGAATGGTCTAAAATTCCAGAAGAGCATTGTAAGCAACTCATTGATGGTTACCGGAAGCGGTTGTTCGCAGTTATTTTGGCTAAAGCTTGTGCAACCAAGTATTAGGCTAAGGGTGCCAATACTTTTGTCTGGCCCATTTTTGGAGTTGTGTGGTGAAATGATCAATGATTTGATTTTTGTTTCATTCTCGTTTGTGTTTTTTCATTGCAAGCAAAAAAAATGAAGATAATAATACCAAAGAATTTGTGATTGCAAACATTTTCAAGAAGAAACTGAGTATTATCTGACAGAATTGCAGGGGTGCCAATACTTTTGGCCAGCACTGTGTATATATATATATATATATATATATATATATATATTTATAGAGGAGAGAGAGAGATAAATGATATGGATATAGATATCTATCTATCTATCTATCTATCTATCTATATATATATATATATATCTATATAGATTTGTATATAGATTTGTATATATATATATATATATATATATATATATATATATATATATATATATATATATATATATTTTATTTATTTTTTTTTCTATTCATTTTAGTAATTAATGGAAATGAAGAAAAAAGAAAAAGCAATTGGTGGGAAGGTATGCATAAACCTCCTCCAAAAAGGTCCAGCATACTTAGTCGTTCATCAGAAAGCAAAAAAAGTGAATTAATGCTGAATCTAGATTCTTATAACCTACATGTACCGTATCTTTCTGATTGGTTTAACTGGGAGAGTCGCTAGTGGATAAATACCTGGATGTTATACATGTTATATAGCATGTTATACCTATGTGCTAATTTTTTTAAACAGTCTTTATTGAAAAGGAGGAAAAAAAAGTACATATAAAATAAAAAGACAAAAGAAAAAACAGTATGTCAATAATAAGACAAGAAGGAAGATTAGACGGTGAATTTTATATAAACCAAGAAACTGGGAGAACTTCCCAGAACCCCTCCCCCTTCCCTCTCTCCACTCCCTAGGGCTCGCACAGAAAAATCTTGTGACAACACATTTCAGAAGCCTACCAGGAATTCTGCCAGCAATTTGCTCCCTCATGTATGAATCTATAAATTGGAAACAGTCCTGTACCGCTTGGCGCGTAGACAGTGGTTGGGCATTAATAAAGGAAGTCCATGTAAGAAAGAAGCGTTTGGTGAGATTTCCATTGTTAAGTAAAGATTTTTTGAAGAGGAAGGCCACCGTCATACTAATCAGACTAAGAGTAGGGACTGTATGGCACCCCGCCAGGGTCGGGTCACAGAAGGGGGTCACTACAGCAGTTGGGTTTACAGGATGCCACTTCACCAGGGGCTCCCCGATCCACTGGAACCGAGACTCAGGGTCAGAGAGAAGCAACCACCAGCGGGAGTCCAGAGCACACAGTGGGAAGAGCAGGTTGACCTAGTGAGAGTAGTGAACCAGCTGGTGGCAGCAGCTCGGGTCAAGAGCTTAGAACAAACAACTACAACAAGGAGAACAGATACAGAGCAGAGCGGACATCCCGCAAGGCAGCTCTGTGGGCCAAGGCGTTTTCAACATGATCGCTGGGGAGAAGCAAGCTGCTGCTTCCACAGGACCGGCGCTGTCGGGGTACAGAACCCTAGGGTAGACATACTTCACATTGTCTACCAACTCTGCAAGGGTCGCGGGAATGGCTATAAAAGTCACCGGACCTATCTCACCATTTCTGTAGCCAAATAGCATATAGGATCCAGAGCTAAGGTCTTCGATCAGCCCCACATCAGAACCGCGCTATCAGCGTACAGAAGGGGACACTTTACTGCCACCGGAATCCCCAAGTGCTTCACGCTACGGGCATCCCATACTTAGCGCATCAAAGGAGGAAGCGCTCATAGGCTGACACACACTGGACTTGACCTTCCACGGATTCGGGATTGGCTGGAGCCCATCGTGGCAGAGACCAGTACTCTGGGGCAGCGTTTGAACTACCAATGAGTAAAAGATGTGGAACTGCAGCCCCTTTCTCTGCTTCTCCTTTGCCGGCACTGTCGCCCAGCACTGCAGCGTGAATGGGGACTAATACCACCCCCGTCCATCTTCCATCATCCTCCCCGGGGTAAACCCGACACCATCACAGCTGTGATCCTCACCATCAGCCGTGGAGAGCAGCACCCACAGCAGCGGCCAATCTTTGGCCACGGATCACAGGTGGCATCAGAAACTAAAAAGACTTTCCTCACCGCCACTACCACCCCCCCATCCTCCATCCTTCCTCCCGTCCACCACCTTCCCACCCTCCTGTACGTCTCGGAGTCACGAAACCAGGCAAAGCCAGCCCGTGACAACACAGAGGATCTGCACCCCTGGCCCGGCGACGAGTTGGGTGAAAACCCCTCGACCCCACGATGTTACATTTGCCGTCACGAACAGGATTCTCGTGCCCACAACAACCAGGTACTGTGCGCCTTATGGAAATGAGACTGTTTATTTAAAATCTGGAACTAGCCGCCATTGTAGAATAACAGTTGGCGCGAAAATTCCCGCTCTGTGCGGGCTGGCGGGCTGGAGTGGCGCTAAAGTTAAGCTCTGCCCCTGGATGTCGAGAGACTGTAGAAATGAAACTAGAGTGGAGAAAGGAGAGAGCCAGAGAGATGACCAAGAGAGGGAGTCTGCTCTGGAGCTCCAAGGAAGTGGTCGCACTCTGACTTCATGTGCTGAGAAGTATTCAGGATGACAAGACCAGGCCGCCAAAGGGGCACACTGGTGCACCTATACATGTGGACACCGGAGGACCTGGAGGTGGAAATGCTGTACCTGACCCAGCAGATGAGGCAGCAGCAGCTGGATGTTGTCAAGGAATGGGAGGCTTCCATGATGAGCTCGGTGGCGGTGATGCGGGCCTACGTCCGACCAAGACAGCAACACCTGGAGGAAGAGCAATGTGGAGGGGTGACAAATTACTTGGTTGCCCCTGCCGAATCCAAAAGCCATCGACCTGTCTGCCTGCTCCAGCCCTTGATTGGGAGATCTATGACCCGACCCTGGAACCAGCCCCATACGACCAGGCAGCTGAGGACCTGGCCGCCGACATCCCGATCACCGAAGACCCCGCTGCTTCCAATCCGGCAGCCAATGACCAGGCCGATGCCGACCAGGCAGCTGAGGACCCGGTAGCTGATATCCCGGTAGCCGAAGCCCCTGCTGCTTCCAACCCGGCAGTGAACGCCCAGGCTAACGACGACCAGAGTGAGGAAGACCAGACCGTGAACCCCGACCAGGATCCTGCTATCGCTCAACAGGTAGCCACAGAACAGGCTACTGTTGACCAGACCACCTGCAACATTTCCCTTGTTCCGGTAACAGGGGAACCTGTTGTCTCTGAATGGGGAGCTGGTGGTGAACAAGGAGCTGAGGCTCACATGGGACAACCGGAGGGCATCCACCCGGGACTGGTGTGGGAAAAGCCCTATTCTACCTCCTTTGCCAATGCAATGGGGAATGCCATGTTTGTGGACACCGATAAGGAGGAGAACCGTTAGGCCACCCTCGTCCAGCTAGCTGCTGAGGAAAGTCAGCGACGGGCACGGCTGGCGGAGATGGAAAGAAGAAACCTGGCAAACAAGGAGCGCCTCCGACGGGCCCATCCATCAACCCGAGGAGAGCTCCATAAAGGTACTGTGACCAAGTTTTACCTGGGTAAAGCGTGGAGGTTCATCGCTGAACCGGGACTGGGTAGGGAGGTGTTTTCTTTCCCGGCAGGATGTGGAAGCCCATCTCCCCAGACGTCATCCTGGTAGAGACTTGTACCCCGGTAATGGAGTCATTTATACCCGCCAAAAAGGAGAGTGGGGCTGGTATGCCCTGGATGTGGGACTGTGTCGCCCGGAGGCAATAGCTGCAGCATCAGCACCCACCCCAGTTGCTATGCCAAAACTTGTACCCATTGTTCCGCAAGAGCCCTGCAGAAAGGGGTATTTCAACAAGCCTACCCAAACCCCAAAGGAGAATTACCTGAGGCCGGCCGGCCAGAAGTTCCCATACCCCTAGTAATCTGTGTTTGAAAATGTTTCCTGTTTAATATCATGGCCAACCAGGCCACTGGACATTATGTAGTCGGAACTGTATCTGTAAATAATTGCACCTGTTGTGCACCCAGAATTATTGCAACATTTTTGGTCCTTTGGGACATCTGCTGAAGTGGTTCACCAACCAGTGGCACACTGGACTCAGATGTCATAAGTTAATGATCAGTTTTTCTTTAATGCACATGTGATAATGCTCTGTTGAAAAATATAAATAACGTTACTCCCATGTACAGAATGTTTATAACATGTAATTATGCTCTACTAACAACTGTAAATAATGCAATGTTGATATCATGTATAGAATGTATATACAATGTGTGAAAGTGTTAATGATGATAGCTATGAACCGTATGGAGTTAAATAAAATGTTTAATGTGCTGTGCCTCCCATAAAAGGAAAAAATATTGTTGGGTTAAATGCATAACAATATGTGGTGATCACTGAAAAATGTTGCAGCCCCGGAGTGCTGCCATTTGCCATCGGGGAATGTGGCACCCCTGAGGCATCAGGCGCCACAGGGTACTGCACCTTCATTAGGGTGTAGTACTTATCCTGGGTCCAAGGAAGGTCGGCACCGGTTCCACAAACACATACATACAGATACAGTGGGTCGCCCTCCCCAATGGGGACTGGGCCAGGGTCGGGTCACAGAAAGTGGTCACTACAGCGGTTGGGTTTACAGGACGCCACCGCACCAGGGGCTCCCCGATCCACTGAAACCGGGACTCAGGGTGTGGGAGAAGCAACCACCAGGGGGAGTCCGGAGCACACAGTGGGAAGAGCAGGTTGACCTTGTGAGAGTAGTAAACCAGCTGGTGGCAGCGGCTGAGGGCAACAGCTTATAACACACAACACAAATACAACAAGGAGAACAGCTACAGACACAGAGCAAAGCGGACGTCCTGCAAGGCAGCTCTGTGGGCCAAAGTGTTTTCAACACGGTCTCTGGGGAGAAGTAGGGGGCTGCTTACACACGACTGGTGCTGTCGTGGTACAGAACCCTAGGGCAGGCATACTTCACATTGTCTACCAACTCTGCAAGGGTCGTGGAAACGGCTAGAAAAGTCACTGGACCATTCAGTCCCACCAATTCTGGAGCCAAATAGCATATAGGATCCGGGGCTGAGGTCTTAAACCAGCCCCACATTGGAACCGTGCTATCAGCATACAGAAGGGGACAATTTACTGACACCGGGATCCCCAAGTGCTTCACGCCACAGGCATCCGATACTTATCGCATCAAAGGAAGAAGGGCCCATAGGCTGACACACAGCGGACTTAACCTTTCACGGATTTAGGATCGGCTGGAGCTCATCGTGGAGGAGACCAGTCGCTACCCCAGAGTACCCGAACTACCAGTGAGTAAAAGACCTGGAATGGCAACCCCTGTCTCTGCCTCTTTGCGGTGCCCAGCTCCCCCACCCCCCCCCCCCCCCCCCCCCCCCCCCCCCCCACCACCCCCGATCGGGTCCTCCATCATCCTCCCCGGGGAAACCTCGCTCTGCTGTGGGGAGCAACACCATCCCAGCTGCGACCCTCACCATCAGCCCCAGAGAGCAGCACCCGCAGCGGCAGCCCATCACTGGCCGCGAACCACAGGTGGCGTCACAACCTAAAAAGACTTTCCTCGCCGTCACTACCACCCCGATCCTCCATCCTTTCTCCCGTCCACCGCCTTTCCTCCTTCCTGTACATCTCGGGGTCATGAAATTGGGCCAGGCCAGCCCCAGCTCTGCAACGAATCAGGTGAAAACGCCTTGACCCCAGGGTGTTACAAATGTCTCCTGCGTACAGAGGTGTAGGATACTTTTACGGGTGGCCGCAGCCCAGATGAATAAAGTGCGGCGCTGATAGGCAGGTAGCCTACCCAGCTGGTCTTGGGGGAGAATATTGAAAATGGCCCACTCAGTGGAGAGGAGAATAAAAAGATCAAAGATATTAGTAAGGTGTTGTGAGAGTACACGCCAGACCTCCTGTATTCTAAGGCAATCCCAAAGACAGTGGAAAATGTCAGCAGGGGAATGCATGCATTTAGAGCAAGGATGGTCACCAGATGGAGACATCTTAGATTTAGCTGCCGGGGAAATATATGCTCTATGAAAGATCATGAGCGCCATGGTTTTGTAACTATCGTATGGTAACAAAGACATAATACGTAGTGTGGCCTCCAGCAGATGCTTTACCAAACAGTCAGTTAACTGAGACACACATTTCCCCGGGCCTGGTGAAGAGTCCGACCACTGGATAGAAGGCTGAAGAAGCTTATATACATTCCCTGACACAAGTTCTGTCGCTTATCCATGTTATGTAAATAAAAGCATATAACCTGACTTTAAATTCATCCATTGGTTTCATAAATTACTCTTTTGGAAGCTGAAACCCTCCCAAATTTGGTTTAGGTTATGAAAATAAAGTTGCTGCAAAGCTGAAATATTGATCATTTAATGAACACAGAAAGGTCAGATTTTGGCAAGACAAAAGTTTTGTCGCCCACAGAAAGTAATGTAAAATTCAAACAAAAAATTAACTTCTAATACAAAGATATGTTGCATAACATTGGTGAATGAAGTTGTGGTGCTTTTAGAGCCATATTTAATATTTTATGTGACTTCCATGAGCTTGAAGGACTGCATAGATGTGGTTCAACAATGATTCATACAATTTATTGATGAAGTCATCAGGAATAGCAAAGAATGCAGTCTTTCATGCCTCCAAGAGTCCATCTAGATTCTTTGGTTATGTCTTCCAAGCTTCCTCTTTCATCCTACCCCAAACAGGCTCAATGATGTTCATGTCTGGTGACTAGGCTGGCTAGTCCTTGAGCACCTTGATCTTCTTTGCCAGGAGGAACTTTGTTGTAGAGATGGATGTATGAGATGGAGTACCATCCTGCTGCAGAATTTGACTCCTTTTATGATTGGGAATGTAAGAGGTAGCTAATACTTCTTGATATTTTAGGCTATTGATATTGCCTTCCACCTTTCAAATGTTTTGCACACCCCCATACTGAATGTAACCTCAGACCATGATCTTTCCACCACCAAACTTAACTGTTTTCTGGATCCATACGGGCTCCAGTAGGTCTCCTGCAGTATTTGCGGTGGATGTAATTTAATTCAAGTGAAGATTCATCAGAGAAAAACACCTTTTGCCACTTTTCCAGCGTCCATCTGTTTAGCAGGCTGTGGGACTTGGCAAATGCCACATAGGTTTTTAATTGCCTTTTGTTTAGTGCTGGCTTCTGGGAACCGATTTGACCATGGAGGCCATTTCGAGACAGAATCCTACAAACTGTTCTAGTTGACACAGGGACTTGAGGTGACCAGGCCTTTTGGAGCTCTGCTGCAGTGGAAGAGGGGCTGGCTTTGGATTTTCTAACCAACAAACGTTCCTCCTAAGCAGTTGTCTTGTGGGGTCTGTCTGACCTGGGCTTGTGAAAAACATCTCCAGTCTCTTCAAATCTTTTTTTTAATTCTTTTTACTTTACACTGAGACACATTAAAGGTGCCAGCCACCTCTGCAGTGGATCTGTTCTTCAGCCTCTTGATAATCAAGGCTTTGGGCGCAGGGTGGATTTTTGGCATGCTGTCAGAGGTCAAGTTGCAGTTCAACTGAAGGTCTGGGGTGCTGGGTTTCTTTTTATACACAACCAAAATAAAGCACTGTTCACACATTTTAGTAGTTTTAATAACATAGAAAACATTTAAGCGATCATTGTCAATCCAAACAATTAAAGACGACCTGTCTCCAAGTTAAAAGTGTATGTTTCTTGCCCTTATTTTTCCCACTTCTTCTGTGATTATTCAGTTTTCTGTTTTGTTTTTACTTTTTTAATTCCCCAGACGGCTCCAGAGTTAGGAGACTTTTTCTTTTATTTCTAACATAGTGCTAATTATTATGGTGTTTTCCAAACTGGTGTGGATCACAGACTGATAAAATCGAGCAGCTAAAAGACGCACCCCAGAGGATCTTGTGAACCACGCCTATTTGTAAAGACCATAAGAGTAGCATTAAATAAAGATTCATATCTCTGGAACTGTATGAAGGATGTTTAAAAAAAAAAAATTAAAAAAAATTAAAAGGTCTACTTATTGGAGAAGCAAAAATAAAATAACAGCAAACACTGTCCACTTTAAACCCAGTGGCAAATCCTTTTTAATTGACCAATCAGTGATGCACAATCAAATATCATGCATTAGATGGGTTGTGTCCACTCATTTATCTCAGCACACATCATTACACATTATTAGTGACATACTGGAAATCATAGCCCTGCTTATTTATGGTATCAACCCCTAAGAATGCAAGTTGATATTAACAGCCTCAGGTAGCTATAATAGTTGTTCAAACTGTAGACGTGACAACCCTGACTATCGGGGTGTAACAGGGAACTGCACCCCTGTCTCTCGTGGTGCAGAACTCACCCTCAATGGTTCTGGGTTCCTACACACTGGTATTACTTCCATCAGCATTCAAATTGTAACCACACCTCACACCACACCCTGTCAGGCACACCAGTGGGTGGTCTAGCTGGAAAAGGGCCACCCGCCTAGGGGTCAGGCAGACTGGTGGGAAGGAGGAAGTAAGTTGAGTAGCAGCCCTCAGTGTGAGGAGCGAGGGAGTTGTAGCTCCCTGTGTGACCTTGGTTGGGTCGCAGACGGTGGTCTGGGACCAGAGGAGTCACAGGATATTGGAAAAGGGTGTACTGATTTAGTTTTGGAGAACAGTCAGCACCGGAAAGTCCAGTGACTGGACCAGTACCGAGCACAGCGGGGTACAGGACCCTAGATCAGGAAGTAGCTTCACGCAATCTAGTAATTCACCAACACAATGAGAGGGATAGGGATTTCCAGCTTATGCGGCACACTGAAATCCCAAGTGTCAGCCATCGAGAGCACAGCTCCACTATTTCAAGATAGGGAGCGGGACCCTGATAGCTTTATGTGATGCCCTGGACTAGCCAGGTAGTCACAGACACAACACCACACACACCCCTTCCCCAGATAGGTGACAACAGTCACACTAAAAACCCTTGTTGCCACCCTCCAGAGTCTGATGTCCACATCAGGTGGGGCGGAGTCAGGTGGTTGACTCTGCCCACCGAGGAGTTCACAGGCCTGTAACGGGAAAACAAAAGACAGGGCAGTCAGTGCAGTGGAGTTGAGGAGTTGACAGTGGAGGAGTGAGGAGAGACATCAAGGGCAGACCTGGGACCAGGCCTGCCACGGAGTGTCTAGGTGTCTGGGTCGGAGCCCAGGCACCTCCAGCAAGGACGGCAGATGGTGGTGGCCGTCTGCAAGAGTTGACGAACGGTCGGTGGAACCATAGGACCGGGGTCGGGTGGTAGTCCGCCGGTATCGAACCGGGGAGCCGATTGGAGCCAAGCACCAGGCAGGGTACTCAGACCCCGACTAGGTTACAAGCCGCCCTGATAGTCAAATTTACTGATTGCGGTCTGGACCTCAGAGGTTCATTCCCACCCAAGTCCCGATTGACGGCAACAGCCGAACCATCCTGGATAAGTGCCACCGCCAAAGGCAAGAGATCCAAAGGGCCAGCGCCTGAGGGAAAATGGGCTCCTGCGAAATTTACACACCGGGGAGTGAACTAACAGTGTCCAGACACAGGAGTCACTCCCAACACAACACAGGTGCAGGGAAATGACAGCCATCACCAACCTATCCAGGGAGAACACCGCAGACGGCTGTGGGCCCCATCCATTCTACCGCTTGGTTTACCAGAGACTCCATTATCTTGTGTCAGAGTGAGTACACCAGTACCGTCAGGTACAGCACCGTGCTGCACCCCGGCCTTCATCCTACCCGCGGGCCCCTGGGACCATCGCCCCTGCCCACGGAGGGGTTAATACCAAGCTGCATAACACCGTCACCGGGAGGCTAGTCAATGGCAGCGGTGGTGTCCATCCTACGATCACCACAACCCGTGGGTGGCGTCATGAACGTTAAAAAACAACCACCCCAAACCCCCTGCGTGCACTGCCACTACATCCTTCCAGAGTGATGTGACCCCCGGGTCCGGAGGCGCTCGAGCCACCGACACACGAGCCCGGACCCGAGCGGCTCGGCGGCGGCAGCCAAGGCCACGGGGCGGTACACTTTAGGCCGAAGATCACTCAGGAACATCTACACAATTGTGCATGGAGGCAGGTTCCGGACCACTAGGCAATATCAGTGGGGACATACACCCAGACGAGCTTCCCAGAGTGGCAGTGGCACCCAGAGACTAGGTTTACTTCTGTGTCAGAGTCTGCTTAATGATTGCACCAACATCCACATAGCCTGAGGGAATACACTGCTCTCCCTGCATCCTGCCCGCCCGCATAGCCTGCACAATGCCATCCGCCACTTATCTCCAGAGTCCCTGGGCCTTTCCTACCCGTGGAGGGATCACCATCCGGCTGCCCTACTCCATCTCCCCCGGGTACTCCAATCGGAAATGGCGGTACTCCCTTTACCGCGAACCACGGGTGGCGTCACGAACTCTCCTCTTGTAAATATCTCCCCTCTTAATTGTGTGGCCGCTGAACCCCATGTCCAGGGACCCTCGAGCCACAGCAAAACTCTTAGCTGCTGCAGGGGCGGCACACCTCAAATGTTTGGAGTCACGAACAGGATCGGACTGGGCCCACTAACCTTGGTGACGTGCAACTTGAAAACCTGTACTGCGGCGTTGAAATTCTTTCGCCACCATTTTCCGCCATTTTGGCTCCTAAAAAGGACAACTACGCCATCTTCCCGACCAAAAGAGCGCAAAGCCGAAGCTCCGCCCCTCGTCCTGAGAGCGCAGACGGAAGCTGGAGAGCTGGCTGCAGAAAACCAAGGGGGCGTAATGGGATGTAACAGTGGAAGTGGCGCAGGGACGCCAGGACTCTGCCCATAAAGTTCCTGGAACCCGCAGAGGAAAGATGTCGACAGCAAGAGACTGGTCACTGGAGCGTGCTGCTCCTGGGACCACAACCTTGATCGAGGAAGAGACAGAGCAGCTCTGCAGGAGGATGCGGACGCAGTTCCTCTACATACTGGACCACTGGAAAGTTGAAATGAGAAGCCTGGCTGTGGTGGTACGGGCCCGTGAGATGGAGGCCCTGCGCGTGGAGCGGGTAAGCAGCTACCCAGTCCCGGATGAACCTACCCACCTGGCCATGGGATCCGGTCTGCCCCTAGCCACCACGGATACCCAGGCTCCACCTTAGCCCTCGGCGGATGCCGAGCCTCTACCCCCAACACCGGCAGCGGAACCTCCAGCCCCAGCAGAAAGCAAGCAGGCCGCAACGCCTCTGGCCTCACCACCGGTCAGACCAGACCAGGCTACAACACCTCCGGTCCCCTCATCGGCCCGATCAGACCCGACCGCATCACCGAGCACGTACCTCGGTGCGGATCACCCGGACTCTACTATCCCTGCTGTGGAACAGCCGGTTCCTTTACCCACCGCAGCGAAGGAGGAGCCTGTCGAGGTGCTGGTTCCACCACCGCGCGGCCTCCCATACCCACCACAGGAGTCCATTTACAGCCAGTTCCCATAGAGGAGGCGGAGCCTGATGCCAGCGTCCCCTATTGGGAAAGACAGCAGCAGTGGCTGTACACAGAAATTTCTACTAGAGAGCAGCGCTGGCGGGATGTTGCTGCCCGCACCAACAGAGAGAAGGAGCATCTGAGGAATGCCACCTTCTGGGTCAGAGGTCCGCGGTACCATGGCCAAGTGGAGCGCTTTGACCCCATTAAGGGGTGGGGGTTCATTGCGGAGCCAGGCTTCACTACTGGGGTATTTGTTTCAAGGAGGGATGTGGCAGTGCACCTTCCTAGGGGACACCCGACAGAAACCTGGAACTGGGTGACCTGGTTTCTTATTGCTGGCATTGTGGGGAGTTGGGCTGGTACGCCCTAGAGGTAAAAAAGCATGTGATGGAGGATGGGAAAGTGATGCCAGCTCCCGCCACTGCCCCTGACTACCTCCGATATGAATGGTAGCGGAACCCGGCTAATCTATTGTAAAAACTTTGTAATTATTTTGCTGTTACTGTTGATGATAATATGCAAATGGATAAAAAAAATGCTGATTTACATGCTTGTCAATTACCCGTATCCGTTACCTGATTTTCAGCTTCTCTTATTATTAAAAATGAACCATGGCTGCAGGACTGGCAGCAGCTAGCACGAACTTGTGCCTCTTTTATATAGTTGCGCCTCGTGCGCCTTCCATTGTCACTAGCTCCTATGGAAGCTGACTAAGGATATTCAGCAACTCTCTCAGAGGGGCGGTATTAACAACCTCTCAAGACAGCAACAAAATGCATTACGAGAGATACAGTCCCTGGAGGGAGTTGTTATTAAACCCGCCGATAAGGGTGGGAACATGGCAATTTGGCCGGTGGATTTGTATGAAAAGGAGGCATGGAGACAGCTTAAAATTCGGGAAGCATATGAACTCCTCCATTACAATCCTGTGAGGGGTTACACAAATGATCTCGAGATGATTTTGATGAGGGCATTTGAGGCGGGGATCATCCCCAAAAAGATTTATGAGTGCCTCCTCGTGAAATCGCCAGTGGTTCCAACTTTTTACCTCCTTCCAAAGATCCACAAAAATCCCAGTGTACCCCCGGGACGTCCTATTGTCTCTGGCATAGGAGGGCTATGTGACGTTACATGCAAATTTATCGAATACTATCTGCACCCACTTGTGGAGACGTTACCCTCTTATATCAGAGACACTTCTGACGTCCTGAGGCGATTGGAGGGTCTTACTTTGGAGGAGGAGGTATCACTGGCGACCATGGACCTGGAGGCACTCTATTCTATCATAGGTCACCGTGAGGGACTTAAAGCCACACAGTTCTATCTGGATGCAAGTAATCTCGATAGGTCCTTGTCTGGTTTAATTATGGAGTTGTTGGAGTTTGTGTTGACGCACAACTTCTTCGTTTTTCGGGACCGGTTCTTCCTCCAGCTGCGCGGCACTGCGATGGGGGCGGCTTGCGCGCCGTCTTACGCAAACTTCTTTCTCGGTTATTGGGAGAGCGAGGTTTTCGGGGACGGCGTGCCGGCGAGCTCCCATGCGCAGGGCTGGCTCCGCTATATTGACGACATTTTGGTCATCTGGGGGGGAACCGGTTCTGATCTGGAGGATTTTGTGCGTCGACTCAACTCCAACGACCTTAACATCATATTGACCCATTGCATTGGACCCAGAACCATCGATTTTCTTGACATCCAGTTTTGCATCAAACATAGTGGCATGGTATCTACCAATATTTTTCGTAAGTCCACCGCGGTGAACTCCCTCCTCCACGCCACCTCA
Organism: Anomaloglossus baeobatrachus; assembly: GCF_048569485.1. Classification (NCBI taxonomy): domain Eukaryota; kingdom Metazoa; phylum Chordata; class Amphibia; order Anura; family Aromobatidae; genus Anomaloglossus; species Anomaloglossus baeobatrachus. Next base: position 264,009,227 of record NC_134354.1, on the reverse strand, counting down.
GGACACCCAAAATCAACAGTTAACGCGATTCCGACTGGCCAGTTTTTGCGGCTATGTAGGCTGTGCTCCTCGGATCGTGTTTTTGAGTCTGAATCCAGGGACATGAGAGAGAGGTTTATAAATAGGGGGAATAGTGGCAGATCCATAAAACGGGGATATCAGCGAGCCAAACACTCCCAACGTGACCAGTTACTGTCTGGGAAAGATATGGCAGAAACACCATCAGGACCAATGGCCAGATTTATTTCAACTTATTGCCACCAGTGGGAACAAATAAGGAGCGTGCTCAGTAAATACTGGGGTATCCTCCAAACTGAACCATCTCTTGAGGGATACTTGCCAGAACGCCCCATGATGACGGCAAAGAGGGGAAGGAGTCTCAGAGACATGCTAGTACATAGCCATTATGTAGTAAAGAGACCTCCCCTCTTTGGCTGTGGTCCCCAACGCGTCGGCTGCTATCTCTGTGGTAGCTGCCGCGGATGTCAAAATATTGTTAGGGCTACTAACTTTTGCTCAGCAGACTGCAAAAAAGAATTCTTTATCCGGAAGTATATCTCCTGCAGCACATCTGGCGTAATTTATTACGCCATGTGTGGATGTGGCAAAATATACGTTGGATTGATGTTCCGTGAGCTCCGCATCCGCACAAGAGAACACGTGCGTGACATCTTGGCGGCTAAGGAGGATGTTAACCCAGATTCCTTGAAAACGATACCTCGTCACTTCAGAGAGGCTCACAATTGTGATCCAGCATCTCTAAAGGTCCGAGGTATCGACAAGGTACACCTGGGTATTCGCGGGGGGGGGGATCTTAAAAAACGACTGGCACAAGAGGAGTGCCGCTGGATTTTTACCCTGGGGACCATGTCTCCACATGGCCTTAATGAACGACTTACCTTTTGCTCCTTTTCTGTGATGTTGTCCCCTCCACCCCCCTCCCCCCTCTCCCCTCTCCCCAGATCTCCCACTGATCCCCTTTGACAACTTCTCTTTTTAATCTGTTTTGGGGTCCTTTTGCCAGGATGTGAGAGTACATATGTACGTAGGTGTGTAATGCCTCTTGGTGCACACGTATCTACATCTATGCCTTATATAGCTTATACTCTTATATATTCTATGCATTATTAGTTGCGGTTTATCGGACTGCTGTGCGATCCTTTTGGGCAGCTCTATTATGGTTCTCATTTTTAACAGTGTGTCTTTTTTATGGTTTTGTCTAGTTGCGATTGGACCCATCCCTTCCCACCTCCCTTTCTCCTCCCACTCCATCCGTTTTTGGGAATTATGTGATTGGAGGAATTTTGTGGCAATCAACATGAAATCGTTGGATCATTTGTACATGGAGTCCGGTGTACATGATAAATAATGAAGATGTATCTTCGCTCTACACATATATATGTATATGCATGGAAGTCTCTTTACTCAGCAATATACACTGTTATGCATATGTGTTATTATAATCTGTTTTAAAGGGCTCTATGAATTCATTGTGATTGCCCCTCTCTTTTTCTCCTCTCTACTGTCTTTCTGCTTTCTTCATAGTTTCATAGTTTTAAAGTTGAAGGGAGACTCTAAGTCCATCTAGTTCAACCCGTAGCCTAACATGTTGATCCAGAGGAAGGCAAAAAAACCCCAATGTGTTAAATAAGCTCCAATGGGGAAAAAAATTCCTTCCTGACTCCACATCCGGCAATCAGACTAGTTCCCTGGATCAACACCCTGTCATAAAATCTAATATACATAACTGGTAATATTATATTTTTCAAGAAAGGCATCCAGGCTCTGCTTAAATGTTAGTAGTGAATCACTCATTACAACATCATGCAGCAGAGAGTTCCATAGTCTCACTGCTCGTACAGTAAAGAATCCTCGTCTGTGGTTATGATTAAACCTTCTTTCCTCGAGACGTAGCGGATGCTCCCGTGTTCCAGTCGCAGGCCTAGGTGTAAAGAGATCTTTGGAAAGGTCTCTGTACTGTCCCCTCATATATTTATACATTGTGATTAGATCCCCCCTAAGCCTTTGTTTTTCCAAACTAAATAACCCCAAGTTTAATAACCTGTCTTGGTGTTGCAGCCCACCCATTCCTCTAATAATCTTGGTCGCTCTTCTATCTACCTGTAAGATTATGCTATTTATAACCTTCTATACTTTTGCTATCAAGAAAAGCATCCATTCCTCTCTTAAATTCATTCAGTGAGTTGGCCATCACCACTTCCTCAGGAAGAGAGTTCCAGAGCTTCACTGCTCTTACCATGAAGAACCCTCTTCTATGCTGATGTAGGAATTTTCTTTCCTCCAATCGAAGAGAATGCCCCCTTGTTCTTGTCATAGTCCTTGGTACAAACAGATCATGGGAGAGATCTCTATATCGCCCTCTGATATATTTGTACATATTTATTAGGTCTCCCCTAAGTCTCCTCTTTTCTAGAGTAAATAGACCTAATTTTGATAACCTTTCCGTGTATTGTAATGCACCCACTCCATTTATTATTTTAGTAGCCCGCCTCTGAACCCTTTCAAGTTCAGTAATGTCTTTCTTGAGCACCAGCGCCCAAAATTGCACACAATACTCCAAGTGTGGTCTGACGAGTGATTTGTACAGAGGGAGAATGATGTTTTCATCTCGTGCCCCCAGACCTCTTCTAATGCATCCCATCACCCTATTTGCTTTGGTGGCTGCTGCCTGACATTGGGCACTCCAATTTAGATTCTTATTGACTAAGATGCCTTAAGGGGGCTTTACACGCTGCAACATCGCTAATGCGGAGTCGTTGGGGTCACGGAATTTGTGACGCACATCCGGCCGCATTAGCGATGTTGCTGCGTGTGACACGATGAGCGATTTTGCATCGTTGCAAAAACGTGCAAAATCACTCATCGGTGACATGGGGGTCCATTCTCGATTATCGTTACTGCAGCAGTAACGATGTAGTTCGTCGCTCCTGCGGCAGCACACATCGCTATGTGTGACGCCGCAGAAACAAGGAACCTCTCCTTACCTGCCTCCCGGCCGCTATGAGGAAGGAAGGAGGTGGGCGGGATGTTCCGGCCACTCATCTCCGCCCCTCCGCTTCTATTGGGCGGCCGCTCAGTGACGTCGCTGTGACGCCGCATGGACCGCCCCCTTAGAAAGGAGGCAGTTCGCCGGTCACAGCGACGTCGCCGGGCAGGTAAGTATGTGTGACGGGTCTGCGCGATGTTGTGCGGCACGGGCAGCGATTTGCCCGTGTCGCACAACAGATGGGGGCGGGTACCCACGCTAGCGATATCGGGACCGATATCGCAGCATGTAAAGTTGCCTTTAGTCTTTTTCCATGTCTGATTTCCCCAGCGGTTTCCCATTTAATAAGTAATCGTAGCATCTGTTTCTCCTTCCCATGTGCATAACCTTACACTTATCTGGGTTAAACCTCATTTGCCATTTTTCAGCCCAATTCTCCAATTTACTCAAATCCATCTGTAGTTGCAAACTGTCCTCCTTTGTGTTAACTACCTTACATAGTTTTGTATCATCTGCAAATACTGATATTTTACTCTGTAAACCATCCACCAGATCATTAATAAATATATTAAATAGTAGGGGGCCCAATACAGACCCCTGTGGCACCCCACTAGTAACCCTGGCCCAATCTGAGTATGTGCCATTAATAACCACTTTTTGTTTTCTACCACTAAGCCAGCTACCTACCCATCTACACACATTTTCCCCGAGCCCAAGCTTTCTCATTTTACTTAGCAGTCTTTTATGTGGGACAGTGTCAAATGCTTTACCGAAGTCGAGATAAATGACATCCAATGATTCTCCTCGGTCCATGTGAGAGCTTACATCCTCAAAGAAGCTGATCAGGTTAGTTTGACAGGAGCGATCCTTCATAAATCCATGTTGATATGGAGTTAAACAATTATTAACATTGAGACATTCCATAATAGTATCCCTTAAAAACCCTTCAAATATTTTACTCACAACAGATGTTAAGCTTACCGGCCTATAGTTTCCAGGTTCCCTTTTACACCCTTTTTAGCGTTTCTAAACATTAACGCTATATATACAGTACATTATAGGACAATATTGTATTATATGTCCTTTTACTTCATTGTCCTAATCGCAGAATAACAGTATTTCCTTCCTTCTTGCTGCACACAGCAAGCGTCTAACGCTTACCTTAGCCTGGCGTGGGCAGGGCCCATGACGCGTCATTGTGAGTATCTGCCCTCTGGGCGCGGCTGTGGTGGCGTCCTTAGCAGCGGAGACCTGGGAACACTGGTGACGTCACAGGAAGCTTTTCTTCCATTCGGTTCTGCAGACGCTGAGCCTCAGCGTGTTCCTGATTGCAGAACTCACCGTGACGCGCAACACAGTGGGCGGTCCAGAGGCTTCCTGGGTCCTTTTACAGGTCTGTACTGTGCACACTTTTTATCCGTCCCCTGACGAAGCACACCAACGCGAAATACGTGTTGGGACGCTGGTCCCCACGTGTTATCCTGGCACCTACGATGTTCAGACCTCGGTGAGTAATCTCTGCCTCTTTTCATGCCACACATGGAAGCATTTTGCACCCTATGTGAGTGCCTCTGTACTAAATTGATGTTGGTTTCTCCTTGTACTTTGGGCACCTTGCCTATAGTTCTTGCATGATCACGCTTGATGAGCTTTTTAACTCCTTTACTTTTCCGGGACACGTGGGGTTTCTTTCCCCTTCAGCACATCCTTCTCCTGGTCCTACATATAATATATTTATTGTTATACCCTACAGCACTTATTTAATAAATGTTTGAAACATTCAATCACTTCTGTTTTGGGTTTCTCTGCTTTTTAGCAAATTCAAAGATTCCATTCTCTGGTTTTTATTAGGTTAGACGCCGCCCTGATAGTCAAATTTACTGATTGCGGTCTGGACCTCAGGGGTTCATTCCCACCCAAGTCCCGATTGACGGCAACAGCCGAACCATCCCAGATAAGTGCCACCGCCAAAGGCAAGAGATCCAAAGGGCCAGCGCCTGCGGGCAAACGGGCTCCTGCGACATTTACACGCCGGGGAGCGGACTACCAGTGTCCAGGCACAGGAGTCACTTACAACACAACACAGGTGCAAGGAAACGATAGCCATCTCCAACCTGTCCAGGGAGAACACCGCAGCCTGCTGTGGGCCCCGTCCATTCTACCACTTGGTTTACCAGAGACTTCGTTATCTTGTGTCAGATTGAGTACACCAGTGCCGTCAAGCACCGCACCGCGCTGCACCGCGACCCTGCGCCCTGCACCCTGGCCTTCATCCTCCCCGCGGGCCCCCAGGACCATCGCCCCTGCCCCCGAAGGGGTTAACATCAAGCTGCATAACACAGTCACCGGGAGGCCTAGTCAATGGCAGCGGTGGTGTCCATCCTACGATCACCACAACCCGTGGGTGGCGTCACGAACTTTACCAAACAACCACCCCAAATCCCCTGCGTGCACCGCCACTACATCCTTCCAGAGCGACGTGACCCCCGGGTCCGGAGGCGCTCGAGCCACCGACACACGAGCCCGGACCCGAGCGGCTCGGCGGCCGCAGCCGAGCCGCAGGGCAGTACACTTTAGGCTGAAGGTCACTCAGGAACATCTACACAATTGTGCATGGAGGCAGGCTCCGGACCACTAGGCAATATCAGTGGGGACATACACCCGGACTAGCTTCCCAGAGTGGCAGTGGCACCCAGAGACTAGGTTTACTTCTGTGTTAGGACTGGTCACTTGAACGTGCTGCTCCCGTGACCGCAACCTTGATCGAGGAGGAGACAGTGCAGCTTTGCAGGAGGATGCGGACGCAGTTCCTCTACATACTGGACGACTGAAAAGTTGAAATGAGAAGCCTGGCTGTGGTGGTACGGGCCCGTGAGATGGAGGCCCTGCACGTCGAGCAGGTGAGCAGCCACCCAGTTCCGGATGAACCGATCCACCTGGCCATGGGATCCAGTCTGCCACTAGCCACCGCGGATACCCAGTCTCCACCTTAGCCCTCGGCGGATGCCGAACCTCTACCCCCAACACCGGCAGTGGAATCTCCAGCCCCAGCAGAAAGCAAGCAGGCCGCAATGCCTCTGGCCTCACCACCGGTCAGACCATACCAGGCCACAATGCCTCCGGTCCCCTCATCGGCCCGAACAGACCCGACCGCATCACCGAGCACGTACCTCAGTGCGGATCACCTGGACTCTACTATCCCGGCTGTGGAACAGCTGGTTCCTTTACCCACCGCAGCGAAGGAGGAGCCTGTCGAGGTGCTGGTTCCACCACCGCGCGGCCTCCCGTACCCACCACAGGAGTCCATTTACAGCCAGTTTCCATAGAGGAGGTGGAGCCTGACGCCAGCGCGCCCTATTGGGAAAGACAGCAGCAGCGGCTGTACACAGAAATTTCTATTAGAGAGCAGCGCTGGCGGGATGTTGCTGCCCGCACCAACAGAGAGAAGGAGCATCTGAGGAATGCCACCTTCCGGGTCAGAGGTCCGCGGTACCATGGCCAAGTGGAGCGCTTTGACCCCATTAAGGGGTGGGGGTTCATTGCGGAGCCAGGCTTTACCGCTGGGGTATTTGTTTCAAGGAGGGATGTGGCAGAGCACCTTCCTAGGGGACACCCGACAGAAACCTGGAACTGGGTGACCTGGTTTCTTATTGGTGGCATTGTGGGGAGTTGGGCTGGTACGCCCTAGAGGTAAAAAAGCATGTGATGGAGGATGGGAAAGTGATGCCAGCTCCCGCCACTGCCCCTGACTACCTCCGATATGAATGGTAGCGGAACCCGGCTAATCTATTGTAAAAAAAAGTGTTTATTTTGCTGTTACTGTTGATGATAATATGCAAATGAAAAAAATGCTGATTTACATGCTTGTCAATTACCCGTATCCGTTACCTGATTTTCAGCTTCTCTTATTATTAAAAATGGACCATGGCTGCAGGACTGGCACCAGCTAGCACGAACTTGTGCCTCTTGTATATAGTTGCGCCTCGTGCGCCTTCCATAGTCATCTTCTGCACCTCTAAGACTTCAATATTGTCACCAGGGACTACTAAGGTACCTGGAAAAGATGTGCCCATCAGGATTAGAGGTGGCATCAAGGATCCAGGTTGTTTGGGTGGCGGGTTAAAGGGAGAGGGACAATGGGAATGGACTGTCCCACAAAGGGGCTGCAGCGGAGTAGGCTGAGCCACCGACTACCACTACAACCGGTAGCGTTCCCCCTTGTTCTAGCTAATGGACTCAGAGTATGCAACGTTTAAGAGTATTGCCTCCCCTATGCGGGATTAATATTTATGCATAACCTATTATTTTCTTTTTACAGTTTAAAAACAAAAAGAAATCCTCTGGGTGTCCTGTAGCTTCGGGATGAGCCATGTTTAACCAAGGGGGAATGTGACGCCCATGACTCTATCAGGGTGTCACAGGGAACTGCACCCCTGTCTCTCATGGTGCAGAACTCACCCTCCATGGTTCTGGTCAATTGTTCCTGTGTGTTTAGGACATTCTGTAAACCAGCTCTGCTCACCTCCAGTACTCCTCACAGATAAGTGGTCTTTGTACCTCTGCTGTTTGTTTTCCCACTTTCTTGTTGTTTTATCTGCTTTGATACTAATGCATGATTCCTATTTTGTCTGTGTGGAGTTCTTGGTGGAATGGGATCATTCCCTGCTGGGAGTGTCTGTATACTTAGCTCCATGATTCTGCAAGGCTTGTGTTTGTCATGCTTGGTATTCGTTCAGTGCCTCATCTGTATTGGTGTTTTTGGATCCCAGTAACATCTGAGTGCAGGTACAGTGGGGGAGAGGTTGTGTGACCTCAGGATTTTTCCATATCAGAAGTGCTGGTATATATTAGGGTTTTTACGGCTGCAGACAGTTGCCCTTTCCTATCCTTTCCTATAAAGATAGTTTGGGCCTCACCTTTGCTGAATCTGTCTTTTCTGGCTTTGTCTTGTATTTTTCTATATCACCATAGCCTTTACATGTGGGGAGCTATCTGTCTATCTTTGGCACTACTCTGAGGCAGATTAGCTTTCTTATATTTGTATCTGTTAGATTATTTAGTTCTCTGGCTTTGTCGAGGCATCCAGGTCATCGTAAGCACGCCCCACGGCTACTGTTAGTTGTGTGTCAGGATTAGATCTGCAGTCCGTTAAGTTTCCAGCCACTCTGTTACCTTTTTGGGATTCCGCATTTTTTGATCCTCCTCGGTGCCTGAATCATAACACTAACCACACCTCACATCACACCCTGTCAGGCACACCAGTGGGTGGTCTAGCTGGAAAAGGGCCATCCGCCTAGGGGGTCAGGCAGACTGGTGGGAGGGAGGAAGTCAGTTGAGTAGTAGACCTCAGAGAGTGAGGAGCGAGGGAGATGTAGCTCCTTGTGTGACCTTGGTTGGGTCGCAGACGGTGGTCTGGGACCAAAGGAGTTGGAGACCCGGTCGCATGGTATTGGAAAAGGGTGTTTTGACTTAGTTTTGGAGAACGGTCGGCACCGGAAAGTCCAGTGACTGGACTGGTACCAATCATGGAGAGGTAAAGGACCCTAGATCAGGGAGTAGTTTCACGCAACCTGGTAATTCACCTGTGGAGGATAGTCTCTTTATGAACTTTCCCTAAGAGCTCAGAGATTGAAGGGACCAACACAATGAGGGGGATAGGGCTTTCCAACTTATGCAGCCCACTGAAATCCCAAGTGTCAGCCAGCGAGAGCACAGCTCCACTATTTCAAGATAGGGAGTGGGACCCTGATAGCTTAAGGCCGAAGGGTCACTCAGGAACATCTACACAATTGTGCATGGAGGCAGGCTCCGAACCACTAGGCAATATCAGTGGGAACGGACACCCGGACGAGCACCCCAGAGTGGCAGCGGCACCCATAGACTTGGTGCAATCATTAAGCAGACTCTGACACAGAAGTAAACCAACATCCACACAGCCTAAGTGAGTACACTGCTCTCCCTGCGTCCTGCCCGTCCACATAGCCTGCACAACGCCATCCGCCACTTATCTCCAGAGTCCCGGGGCCTTCCCTACCCATGGAGGGATCATCATCCAGCTGACCCACTCCATCTTCCCCGGGTACTCCCATTGGTAGCAGCGGTACTCCCCTTACCGCGAACCACGGGTGGTGTCACGAATCTCCCCTTGTAAATATCTCCCCTCTTAATTGAGTGGCCACTGAGACCCAGGTCTGGGGACCCTCGAGCCACAGAAAACCCCCGGATCCGAGCAGTTTGACTGCTGCAGGGGTGGCACATAGAGCATGTCTGATATAGTTGAATAAGTCTGATATTCCATGTTCACTTATATATTTCTACTGGCCTAGTTTCCACTTCAATTTATGGATGGTGCAGCTCTTATAATAAAACAAAAGGTTTCAGACACATTTAAGCAGCATCTTGGTTTTCAAAAACCCCCGGCCCTTAAGCTCAGCTTGTAACAAAAAAAACCCAAAAAACACCATTACTCACCCTCCCCAGGTCCAGTGCTGAGTCATACCCTTCTGCTCCCATCAGTGTCTGGTATTGTTTTACGCCAATAAGTACTGCAGCCAAAAAGTGAGTTCAGCAGTTTTACTCAAGTGAAACGACACAAACTGATCAGTTGCTAAGCTCATGGATTAGCTGCAGTGCTGTCAACATGACATCAGCACAGCTGAAAACAGTGGAGGAAACAGCATTGGACCAGGGGAGGATGAGTAAAGTAGTTTGTTTTTCAAAACAAAATATGCCTGGGAAAAAGGGATTTCTGAAGTGAGAAAACATATTTAGAGGAAAACAGTCACTTAAATAAATACTATGTTCAGTATATCCAAAAAGTTAGTACATCCCTCACATTATTGTAAATATTCTATTACATCTTTTCATTGGACAACACTGAAGACATAACACTTTGATACAATGTAAAGTAGTCCGTGTACAGCTTGTATAACAGTGTAAATGTGATGTGCCCTCTAAATAGCTGAACGCACATCCATTAATATCAAAACCACTGGTAACAGTGATTACATCCCTAAGTGCACCTCTTCATGAATCAAGAGCATTGGACTCTAGCATGTTTTGTCATTAGTGGTGGGCAGACCTGGACTAATCTAGTGCTTGGTGGCAGCTGTGAGCTGTCATTAACCCCTTATTACCTGTTGTCATCGCACCAGGGCAATAGGGAAGAGACAGGTAAAGTACTAGGACTGTCGCATCTAATGGATGCGGCAATTCCGTGTGGCTGCAGGCTGCTAATTTTAGCCTGAGGAGGGCCAATAAGCACGGGTCTCCCCAGCCTTAGAATACCAGCTCCACGCTGTCGGGCTTTATCATGGCTATGTATCAAAATTGGGGGGACCGCACACCATTTTTTTAAATTATTTATTTAAATAATTAAAAAAAAAAATAGATCCATGCATTTCCTCTTATTTTGATACACAGCCAAGATAAGCGCAAGGCTGGGGCTGCAGCCTGTAGCCGTATGCTTTATATGTGCTGAGTATCATAATATGGGGAGACCCATGCCAAATGCCATTTTTTTATTTATCTTTTTTACTCCAATCTACAGGGACAGGTAATTGCAAGCAGCCAGACACACTGTCACACAGGCTCGGGGCGTGTCTGACTGCAACCAATCACAGACTACCACTGGGCGGGGGAAGCAGTGAATATGCATGAGCAATAATGATTGGCCCCGGAAGAATGAGCAGCCTAGAAGCAGTTATAGCAGCGCCGGAGACTCGGTAAGTATGAAGTGACACGCCCAACTCCCGGGCTGGGGGGGTACTCGTTACCAGGCCAGACTAGTCCGGTGACGTGGCAGTGGCGTGGCCCAGTTCTGTGACCCTGGCTTTCAATAATAAAGGAAAGGGAGATAATTAAGTCCTGCACTGCTGCACATTACCTGCAGTAACGTCTGCGGTATCGCCTGTGCCCGAGTCCGGGTGGAGAGCCTAGAAAGTCAAACAATCCAGAAGCGGGGTGCTCGTCATAGAACAAAATCCATGGATAAAGGTGAGAATAAAGGATGACCGCACTCTGTCCGCTGTGAAGGATTTTCTTTTATTCAAACACGTGCATAGTAGAAAGCCGGAGGCACACTGTGAGCTGGCTCCTCAAGACTGGACGACGGCCGTTGTTTTTTTTTTTTTTTTCTAATACCTCTGGTGTCTATACAGTGTTTGTTATTTATGTAAATTTTGTAAACTGGTTCATGTAAAGTGACATATGTTTACATTTTATATTCACCTTTATATATACAAATCTCCTGTTGTTTTTTTTTTTTTTTTATGTGGCCTCTGGCAACCTGTGAGCGCTCCTTTAAAAGGGGTGTTGCCGTAGCTCCACATGTGGACCCGTGGAAGCCCAATTTGTGGGCGAAACGGCCGTCGTCCAGTCTTGAGGAGCCAGCTCACAGTGTGCCTCCGGCTTTCTACTATGCACGTGTTTGAATAAAAGAAAATCCTTCACAGCGGACAGAGTGCGGTCATCCTTTATTCTCACCTTTATCCTTTCAATAATAAAGGGATGATGATTATGATGATGGGAGTTGTAGTTAAGAGTAAACGTTCGTGACACCAGCTGTGGTACTGTGGCTATGTTGGCCACCACTGCGCTGTGTATTCCCCGGGGCAGATAATGATGGCGCAGCTGTGGGGATATTGCTCCACACAGGTGGAGCAGAACCCCGGGGCAACCGTTGGAGAGTCTATTTTTGGGCAACTGGTGGGCTTCAGGGTGCATGGCCAGGAATGTGGACAATAACGGACAAGGACTGCAATTTCGTTACCTTTTACTTTACTTGGTAACTGGTGAGGAAGTCCTAGGAGACTGGTGCAGGTGGTGGTGATGGTGATCCAAATAGCCTGGAATCAGTCGGGGAAAGCCTCCCTGGCCAGGTGGGTGTGAGGCCAACCAGCTACGCTCTTTCCTGTTTTTTTGGGGCCCCCGCTGCATTAGCTAGGCTGAGGCCCTCTCCTCTGTCACTTGTTGTAATTCTCTCACCCATAAAGCAGGCTGCATGGACCGTCGCAGGTACTGCTTTACTGACAGCGGCTCCCGGTTCCTAATCTGCGGCTTTGCCTTCAGGTGGTCTGTGGGGGCCAGGAGACTTGTAATCCTCCTGCCCTCTGGATTTAGCTACCGGGGCTCGAGTACCCGAGCAGCCACAGACTCTGGTGTCTGGTTTCTAGCGTGCCCTTCTGGGGTGAGCCGGCTTAGCTCCACTCCCCAGAGTCTTCCTTCTTTTTGCCTCATTGTCAGACTCCATTCCCTTAGCCGAGCTTCTCTCAGCTCCCTGACCTCAGGAAAAAACGATCTGCTCTCCTCAAACTCCTGGCTCGGACTGCTCTCTCTCAAACGGTCAACTCCCAACTGTCACACCTCTAACTCCTCTCCCAGGTCAGAGCTTCTGGGAAGCACCCCAGAACACCAGGTTTAGAGCTCCCTCAGCTTGCCCGGAGTAGGAACTGTGTTGAATGCAGGTACTTAATGACCAATGGACCATTTGCTTGCTTCCAGGCTTAGTATTAACCCCTCTGTGGAGGCAACAAAACTGTGACAACCAGACCACTGAGGTGCCACAGAAGCACTTGCTCCAATTCCCTTCTACCACCATTTTTATGAGACAAATTCTGGTGCTCATAGATTTATATGGGGACCATGGCCAGATATCCAGGATCAATTCCAGGCCGAAGCCAGATTTATTTATTTTTTTAATCCGGTTAGATCCGCCGATTATCTGTAAGTCTGCCCATCAGTACTCCTCAAGACCGGTGAACCAGAGTTTTAACCTTCCTGTAGCCGCTCATTTGCACTTATTGAGTTGATGCAGAGAACTATTACAGTCATCAGTCACTATGTTATAAGTGCTGTTATCACAAACCCTACACAAAGATATACATCCTGCTCCATACATTTACGCTACACACATATGCTGAAGACAAGAATGAATGTGTAGGGGAATGATTATTGTGTGCTCACTGTGTAGTCACCAATGACTGTTACAGCTCCTTGTAGTACCGAATTGTCTGGAAGAGGGTGGCTGGAGCAGAATATAGCCTTTTCTCTAATGAGGCATCCAATCCATGCATCGTATAAACACTGTTTCCTTGCACATTACCACTATATCTGCAAGTAAATTGCGTTACAGGAGGTGACAGGTTCCCTTTAATAAAACAAAGATTTGTCGAGGTGGAGCACTTATGTGTATGCTATTAAAAAATTCAGAGAATAACAGCTTAATTGACTGTACATAGCCTAAAAGAGCATGTTACAAAAACTGAAAATGGTTGGAACAGGGTAACAAACAGCTGGTTACAATGGTTTCTTACTGACAAAGTAAACTAACGGCATTCCAGCTTTGCCATACAGATGTAAAACAATGAGGGTCCTGGGATTTCTTTGGACAGCTTAGAAGCAAACTCCGCCCAGTATATTGTTTTAGCATCTGCTAAATTCTCTGTTTTAGGGATTTATGAAAATTGAATAATAGCAGACTAAATGCAGTAACTATCTTGGTTTTATTATATGCAATAATTTCAAGTGTTTAGGCAAAATAATCTATAAAAACAACTTGTATCTTTAAAACAACTTTTGTCAAAAATGAGCTTTAAAAATAGTTTAACAAAGGGTTATTAAGAAAAAGAAAAATGGTAGTTTTTCTACATTCACCAGTTATTGGTTTTGCTCGAATAAGGAGTTCCGATAAACTGAGAGGAAAGGACAAGGAGCAATTATTGGCTGAGTATTTAGTAAACTTTCAGTTATGTGTACAAGCATGCCTCGCTATCCACCTCTATCAGCTGGATCATTATATTGAACTCTTCTCTGCTATATTAATGCTGATTGTAGTACTTGACTGCAGTATTGTAGAGGCTTCACCTAGTACCTCAATTTACCTCCCCTTCGGGTTCACAACCACCCCATACCTGGAGGCCCTTCCACAAATGACAGACAACCATTTTGGATTAATTATGGCCAAATCGGGCTTTATTATAACAAACATGCAATAAATCAACATGAAAAGTGAGGAGGTTCTTGGAGCTCCAAAGCTTGGCAGAAGCCATAAATACTTGAAACCATCCAGCATTACCCCCAGCCGCGACCACAAGCTCGGGTTTACCACTATTGCTGGAAAAGTACCAACATCACTGACTCCCAGGGACTCCACCCTCAAGAGTCCCCCAATCCGCCAGGCAATAAACCAAGATCTGATCTAAAATGGGAGGATACATCCACCAGATGTACCACCCCCCCACCACCATTTATCCACCAGATCCAAAATGGGAAGTTACATCCAACAGATGTACCACCCCCCAACCACAATTTTTGCCACCAACTCCAAGAACCCCCGCCACAGCAAGCATTACCTGACTCCTTATAATGTGAGTCTCCCCACCAACCAAAAAGTTCCCGCTCCACACCTTCCTGGATGCCCATCATCCACACATCAATACCCAATGCACTCAGGTGGATCTCGACACAGTTCCAAAACATTTTCTTTCCCAGGTTCCACGTCCCTATTTCTTACCACCAATCGCTCCGGTTTCTAGAAGCAGAATATCCCATTCTGCTCCGTCCTCCTTTTTTTTTTAAATTTATTTATTTTTTTTTTTAAATTTTGTTGACAGTCCGAGCTGCAAGCCACGATTTTCTGGGCACAATGTCCGACAACTCCAGCTTCATATTGGGAACTGATGCCCATGAGCGCAGAAAAAACATGCCAGATATCCTGAATTAAAACCCCAGAACGATCCCCTTGACATGGAACGCAAACCCATCAGGGGAATGGTCCAACCTTCCAAAACAGTGGAATTCCAACAACACTTCGCGCCGTCTATTAAACCAGACCCCGATCCACCGAACAGTCGCCACACATGTGCGCAAACCCCACAGTTCCCATTCCCTCACACCCAACAAACTACACTGCCCGCGTGCTCCATGGGGAATACAATGGGGGGGGGGGGAGTAAACAAGGATAGAAGGTATGACAGTAACCTCACCACTGTCAAAAGAATCTTACCCAGGAGTTCCAACCTCTCAGGCTATCCTTATGATACCTTCCTTTGCCCCCCTACGAATGTGGGTGCAAATACATGTTTGTATCTCTTGTATTCTCACCTACCAATTCTTTTCTCCACCTCCCGAAGGAAGCTTACTCATTCAGTCCCAACTACAACCCCAAGTTGAAAAGAATGGAATGAAAAACCTGTTAGCCTACTGCCATAAGGCAGCCAGGCACCATCCAAAAAACTGACACGAGATAGAATCTTCAACAAAAAGGAACCGTCGCTATGCCTTAATAATGGCCCTGGACGCTTGGCCCCTAAACTTAGTCAATGTATAAAACATTCCACAGGATGCCTCCTGAATCCTCTAAAGCCCCAACCTCACCAGCCTACTCTTATTTGTCTGATTCAATCTTTGGCATCTGGATCCCAACAATCCCAACTGAATGCCAGGAATTCCCCCCACACTGGCACCAAATGTCTGGCCCACTTACCAAAGATGGTGACCAGTTACCCAATCCTCATGGCCCCAAAAAAGGCTCATGAAAATCCAAATCCAACAACCCTTCTCAAATCGTGAAAATATACCAAATGTAGCCCGGAGGTCATGGCCCCAAAAAAGGGCCATGAAAAAGCCAAATCCAACAACCCTTCTCAAACCATGAAAATACACCAAATGTAGCCCGGAGGTCATCTCCTTTAGGTCCTTGAATGCAACTGGCCTATGTACTGTATATCCATTTAAGTCAGCCCCCCCTGCAACCTTTTAAGGCCTGACACACCAGGAGATCTTTCATGATGTCTGCTGCACCAAACTTATCTCTGAAAACACCACCCATACCCAACATAATAACTTGAGGGACCAACCAGCCCTACCGCACAACCCCATTCACCAACACAGTGACACTCACACTAAAACCTCTTGGGATATTGACTCCACAAATTCTCGCTACCAGGCGACCCACCCTTCCCCGCTGCATTATAGGGTGAACCACGGCCCAATCACAAAGGAACCGAACTAAACAATGAGCCCTGTGTTCAGAACCCAGCAACACTCCACTATCCTATGGCAGCCTCGGACTCCGTCCACGGCACCAAAGACCGAAAATTAGCCCACTGCTAGCGCGCAAGTGAATTCGCGATGGAGTCCTCCAACCCCTGAAACCTGAATACCCCTACCCAAAAAATGAAGCCAAAACACCCCGAGACGAGATGTTGCATGAACCGAACCATGGGTGATGACGCCACCATCAGTTTAATTGATGACCATGACTGCCCACATATTGTTGTCATGGAAATGTATCCCGATTACTAAACTATCACCCCGAATTGTCTGTGTCCCAATTATGGGAAAAACTTGGGCAACCTAACTTTCTTGGTGAATCTCAATTCCCCACACCAATCCAGCCAAACGACTGCTCACCAATTGCCCCTAACATATGAGCCAGAGCCAGTATGGCTCACCACATCCGTAAAAGCACGCAGCCAAAACTTTTCAATCACCTCCCTCAATAACAAAGACAGCCCATTGCACATCTCTCTTAAACTTTCCAACACCTGCATACCCACTTTTTTTTGGAAACCTGCGCTCAAAGCGCACAGTATCAATCATGATCCCTAAGAAACTAATGCTAGTTGAGCAACCTTCTATTTTTCTTGTGCGCCAAAAGAACCCCCCCTCCCATCAACTGGCTACCCACTCCATGGATGCCAGAAATAACTAACGAAACGTGTGACCCAGGCAGTCCAATGAACACAAGTTGTCTGGGTAGTGGAACACCCAGAAAATCCACCGGCTGGTTACATACTACCATTCCAAAAAAGACTAGATGCTTCAGACTGAGCGCACAGGACTGAATATCCCATGGGCAAAAAACGTATCCTAAAATAAACATCGACCCAAAAAAAAACAAACAACCACAGACTGTCAGGGTGGGCTGGTCCATCCTGGCTAACAAATTGACCCTGTGCCATAACATTTATTGCAGTCCAAAACCCATGTCAACCAATGTATGAATGTATGCACAACAGTGCAAGGAGCAGGGTTAATGACGCCATAACTAAAACACCCCTTAGGAAATGACGAATCAGACTGATCCAAATTATTCAAATTCCTTTTTTTTGTTTTAATTTTTAGTTTTTGCTCCCCCCCCGGCAGCGAATGACCAAATCGCCGAAACAAAGTGAGGTGGGGGGTGGGAGGGGGAAGTAAAATAAAGGACCTGCCATGCGACCCCCAAAAACCACCTTCTGACTAAGCCTATGCCCCGCCACCAGGGGGCATTGATAGCCAGACTCCAAATTCTAAATAGAACAGAACTATAAGTGGCGGAGAAGGAATCCTAAACAACCCCAGCAAAAAACTGTTCTCTAACAACACTGCCTGTTCCTAGTCCGAGCACTTCACAGGCCGGGGACCATTTCTTGAGCCCTTGCCAGGCTCACCCCCCGTAAAGTATCCCCACCTGACTTTGACTCCCCCACTCTTAACAAACACCAGGATGCCCTCTGCGACAAATCAACTTACCCAGAACACTGGTGCTGAAACTAACAACTACCCCGAACTTGCATAGAACTGCCAGCACTCTTCTGCCTTGAAGCCAGCCCCAGTGCGCCCCCTGCTGGCTGCAGGACTCCTTTATATTACGTTTTATATACAGTATATTCCCAACACAAACCTCTACCATGGAAAGAGGGAGAAAATCTCGACATATTCCTTCCAAAACTATCCCTTAAATCCCATGCCAGGGTACCCCCAGCAGTCCTTCAAAACACACATGCGCCATGCCATTTTCACCCTGTCATCCAGAATGATATGATCCCCCTCATTATCCTCCGCTGTCTGCAACCACACCAAGAGCGCACTACCGTGTGATCCCCCTCATTCAGACTGACCAACCCCTTTTCTCAGTCATCCTCGGTAGAGATGAGCGAACCAGCCGCGGTTCGGCTCGAGCTCGGTTCGGTTCGGCAAACGTTCGACGAACCGAACTCGAACCAATAGGAAATAAAGGGAGGCAATCACAAACACATAAAAACGCATTATAAATGTACACATACAGTTAATAAACATTGCCATAACACTTACCGGTGCCCGCGATGCGTCCTGCACTCTGTCTCCTGTCACTATTCCTTCCGATGATCGCTGCGTCCTCCCGATAACCAGCACTGACAGGACCTTCCGTGACGTCGTCAAAATAGCCATGTGACCAGTCATGTGGCTATTATCTCATTGGCTACAAACTGGTCACATGGCTTTGACATCATGTCCTGTCCAAGGTCCTGTCATTGCACTCTCCGGTACAAGGTGCACATTTGTGTATCGCCGTGTACCGGCGACATGCTCTAGCACACGGTCGACTCCCCGTTCCGTTAGGGACCGGCTGACACAGCCGGTCATTAACGGAGATCACCGTTGCCATAGCAACGCAGTTAGCGGTGACGTCACCGCTAACCGCGGCTCCGGGAATCACATGATCGGAGCACCGTTGCTATGGTAACGCGTCTGTCAGCATTACTGCTGTTACCGCTAACAGCCAGCAGCACTGATCTCTCACGGAGTGAAGGCTGCAAGGGAAGCAGCGTCTTCCCCCATGCAGCAGTGACGGAGCAGAGCTGCATTTGTTGAACGGGAAAGACAGAAGACCATGGATCGTGGAGGGCTGACAGGGGGTAATAAAGATGGAGTCTCTAATGTGTCTGTGTATTTATTTCTATTAAAGTATTTTTTCTCTGTGTGGTGTCTTTTTTTAACCCTTTATTGGAGATTCTTAATGGCCGGGTCAAACGTGCCTGACATTAAGAATCTCTGGCTTAATACTAGCTAGTAAAACAAAGCTAGTATTATCTCATTATTACCCAGCAAGCCACCCGGCTTCAGGGCTGTTGGAAGAGTTGGATACAGCGCCAGATGATGGCGCTTCTATGAAAGCGCCATTTTCTGGGGCGGCTGCGGACTGCAATTCACAGCAGAGGCGCCCAGAAACCTCGGGCTAACCTGTGCTGCGGATTACAATCCCCAGCTGCCTAGTTGTACCCGGCTGGACACAAAAATGGGGCGAAGCCCACGTCATTTGTTTTTTAATTATTTCATGAAATAAGTGAAATAATTAAAAAAATGGGCTTCCCTATATTTTTGGTTCCCAGCCGGGTACATATAGGCAACTGGGGGTTGGAGGCAGCCCGTGGCTGCCTGCTGTACCTGGATAGCATACAAAAATATGGCGAAGCCCATGTCATTTTTTTGGTTGGCAAAAAACTTCTGCATACAGTCCTGGATGAAGTATGCTGAGCCTTGTAGTTCTGCAGCTGCTGTCTGCTCTTCTCCATACAGACAGACAGCAGCTGCAGAACTACAAGGCTCAGCATACTCCATCCAGGACTGTATGCAGAAGTTTTTTGCCCCCTGAAAAAATGATGTGGGCTTCGCCATATTTTTGTATGCTAGCCAGGTACAGCAGGCAGGTACGGCTGCCCCCAACCCCCAGTTGCCTATTTGTACCCGGCTGGGAACTAAAAATAAAGGGAAGCCCTTTTTTTATTATTTCATGAATTTCATGAAATAATTAGAAAACAGATGACGTAGGCTTCGCCCCATTTTTGTGTCCAGCCAGGTACAACTAGGCAGCTGGGGATTGGAATCCGCAGCAAAGGTTGGCCTGAGCTTTCTGGGCCCCACTGCTGCGAATTGCAGTCTGCAGCTGCCTCAGAAAATGGCACTTTCATAGAAGCGCCATCTTCTGGCGCTGTATCCAACTCTTCCAGCACCTGCCTGCTATACCTGGCTAGCATACAAAAATATGGCGAAGCTCACGTCCTTTTTTTTGTAGTTTTTTGGCAAAAAAAATAAAAAATGCTTCCCTGGATTTTCCATTGCCAGTGAAGGTAACACCAAGCAGTGGGTATTAGCAGCCAGTAGCTGCTTGGATTACCGTTAGCTAGCAATAGAAAAAATGCAGCCCATATATATTTTTTTTAATTATTTATTTAAATAACTAAAAACAAAATGGGCTTCCCTGTATTTTAATTGCCTGACATCACAGTGCTGTAAAAATAAATCTTTAAAAAAAATGACGTAACGCTCCGCGGTATTTTTGATTCTCAGTGCAGATAAAGCAGACAGCTATAGGTTGCCACCCCTATCTGCCTGGCGTTACCTTGGCTAGCAATCAAAATACAGGGAAGCCCATTAATTTTTTCTATTTAAAAAATAGTTAAAAAAAAAATGACGTTGGGTCCCCCCATTTTTTTTAGCCAGCTAGGGTAAAGCACACGGCTGTAGCCTGAAAACCACAGCTGGCAGCTTTACCGTGGTTGGGGATCCAATGTGGAGGTCCCCCCAGGCTCTTTTTTTATAATTATTTTATAAATATTAATAATTACACAAAAAAAGTAGGGTCCCCCCCAAATTGGATCACCAGCCAAGGTAGAGCGGACAGCTGTGGTCTGGTATTCTCAGGGTGGGAAGGACCAGAGTTATTGGGCCTTCACAGCCTAAAAATAGCAGGCCGCAGAAATAAGAAATTTATTTGAAAAAACAGTCCCCAAAACATTTCCTCTTTCACCAATTTATTGTAAGAAAAAAAATTAAGGGATCCCAAGACGACTCTAGACCGTCTAGAATATAGGGGGAGACACTCTGGGAACGTATCCCCCATTTTCTAGGAGTGCAGACGCTTCATGTGAGGAGTGTGGGTGCAATGAATCTGCACTCACTCTCCCCGGGTCCACAGCAGCAGAGTCCATGTCGTAATGGTTGCTACCAAAGCTGCAATGCCCTGCTCATGAGATAAGGGCATGCCTAATCAGGAGAACTATTCTACAATTCCAAATATTGGTATTTGCTGATATTATTGCTATTCCACCTACAATATATATTGGGGATAGGATCTTGGAGATGGAATACCCCTTTAAGTCCAGTTATCTAGCTGAATGAATACTAAACAACAGAGCTCGCTATTTAGATGTGTTTTCTTGTGGCGTATAACGGACTCTCATGTTTGGTAGTAGTTCAGCAGGGCAACTATAAAAGCAAATCCCTCCATTTGGAAATGTAGTATATAGCTCTCCTGATCAACTATGTTCCTTACCTCATGAGTCGAGATGAGCGAACCGGTCGTGCTTCGGCTCGAGTTCGGTTCGCCGAACGGAGGTCCCGTTCGAGTTCGGTTAGTCGAACGTTCGACAAACCGAACTCGAACTGCATAGGAAACAATGGCAGGCATTCACAAACACATAAAAACACCTAGAAAACACCCTCAAAGGTGTCCAAAAGGTGACTAACAACTCACAACACAACACAAACACATGGGAAAGTGACAAGAACAAATTCTCATGCGAAAACAAAAGAGCGTAACGAGGAAAAAGAGGACGAGACACAGATATAGGCATGGCACGCCCTTCTAAAATCATGTAAAACACCGCAAGGTGACTCCAAGCGGAGTCTCCCTTTTTTCCAAAAATTGGGCCACACACACACCCACCCCTTCAGTGGCAGCAGTTGGGCCCCAGTTGTACACTTCACAGCTAGATTTGCATCAAGCACATTCAAAAATACGCCATAATTTTACCATCCCCAGGATGACACCGGGGTAGGTAGCAAAGTCTTGCTGAACCATGACTTGTTCATCTTGGCTCCTTTTAAAAAACACAGCAAGCAAGGGTTACTCCAAGTGGAGTCTCCCTTTTTTCCAAAAATTGGGCCACACACAAACACCCACCCATTCAGTGGCAGCAGTTGTGCCCCAGTTGTACACTTCACAGCTAGATTTGCATCAAGCACATTCAAAAATACGCCATTCTTAACCGTCCCCAGGATAACACCGGGGTAGGTAGCAAAGTCTTTCCTGATCCCAGCTCTGTTCATCTTGGATCATTTTTAAAAACAATGTAAGCAAAGGTTACTCCAAGTGGAGTCTCCCTTTTTTCCAAAAATTGGGCCACACAGACACCCTATCAGTGGCAGCACTTGTGCCCTAGTTGCAAACAGGATGTTTTGATTTGCATCAAGCACATTCCAAATCCACAAGCATTTACTCTCCCCAGGATGACACAGGGGTAGTAAATTCCTTGTGGATCCATGACTTGTTCATTTTGATGAACGTTAGTCTGTCCACATTGTCACTGGACAGACGCGTGCGCTTATCTGTCAGCACACACCCAGCAGCACTGAAGACACGTTCAGAGACAACGCTGTCAGCTGGACACGACAAAATCTCCAAGGCGTAAGTGGAGAGCTCTGGCCATTTTTCAAGATTTGAAGCCCAAAATGAGCAAGGCTCCATTTGCAAAGTCATGGCATCGATGTTCATTTGCAGATACTCCTGTATCATCCTCTCCAGCCGTTGACTATGTGTCAGACTTGTTGTCTCTGTTGGCCTTGCAAAGGAGGGTCTAAAAAAATTATGAAAATATTCAATAAAATTGCTGTTACCAGTAGCACCAGATAGGGTCCTACTGGTACGGGTAGACTGTTGAAGATGACGAGACCATCCCATGTTTGTCAAGTTACAACTGGGAGATTCACTCCCTGCACCTGCACGGTTGTTTGGTGGAAAAGCTGAGCTAAGATCGAGTAACAGCTTCTGCTGATACTCCTGCATACGTGTGTCCCTTTCTATGGCTGGAATAATGCCACAAAATTTGGACTTGTACCGGGGATCTAATAGTGTGGCAAGCCAGTAGTCATCATCACTTCTAATTTTGACAATACGAGGGTCATGTTGGAGGTAGTGCAGCAAGAAAGCACTCATGTGTCTTGCGCAGCCATGCGGACCAAGTCCACGCTGTGTTTGTGGCATAGAGGTGTTAACTGTTCTTTCTTCCTCTGACATCTCCCCCCAAACCTCTTTCAACTGAAATTTGACCAAGGTCTCCCTCATACGCTGAGTCTTCCATGTCCATGGACAGTTCGTCCTCCATTTCTTCATGTTCTCCTGCACCTTCCTCAACATTTCGCCTGCTACCATGCGCCCTTGTTGATCCCTGTCCCCCATGGTCCCATGCCTGCCGCGTTGGTGATGATGAACGTCTGGACCTTGGTGATGTTGTTGTGTCTTGCGCATACGAATCCTCCTGTAGTTCCTCCCCTTCCTGTTGTCCCACCCCCTGACTCCGAATAGTGTTTAGCGTGTGCTCCAGCATGTAAATGACTGGAATTGTCATGCTGATAATAACATTGTCAGCACTAAACATATTCGTCGCCATGTCGAAACTGTGCAGAAGGGTGCATAGGTCCTTGATCTGAGACCACTCCATCAGGGTGATCTGCCCCACCTCTGCATCTCGTTGGCCCAGGCGTTACGTCATGACGTATTGCACCAGGGCTCGGCGGTGCTGCCACAGTCGCTGTAACATGTGGAGAGTCGAATTCTAGCGTGTCGGCACATCGCATTTCAGGCGATGAACCGGCAGGCCGAAAGACTTCTGGAGCGATGCAAGTCGCTCAGCTGCGGTGGTTGAACGGCGGAAGTGAGCAGACAGTTTTCTTGCCCTGGTCAGAAGGCCATCTAGGCTGGGATAGTGTGTTAAAAATTGCTGGACAACAAGGTTCAACACGTGAGCCATACAAGACACATGTGTCACCTTGCCCAGGCGAAGGGCCGCACCCAGGTTTGCAGCATTGTTGCACACGGCCTTACCAGGCTGCAGGTTGAGTGGAGACAACCATTTATTAAACTCAGACCGCAGAGCTGACCACAAATCCTCAGCTGTGTGACTCCTATTCCCAAGACATGTCAAGCTAAAGACCGCCTGATGCCGTTGCGCTCTGCTGCCAGCATAGTAATGAGAGGTGCGTGATTCCTTCTGCGCAGTGAGAACGCTGGTGGCCTGACCAGGCAGGCTTGGGGCGGAGGTGGAGGACACAGATGAGGTGGAGGAGGCAGAAGCAGTGGCGGAACAAGGACAGACAGGGGATTGACACACAAGTCGTGGGGACGGCAAGACTTGTGCAGCAGACCCTTTACCATCTATCACCATAGTTACCCAGTGCCCAGTCAGCGACATGTAACGTCCCTGTCCATGCTTACTGGTCCAAGTATAGGTGTTGAAATGCACCCGTTCACACACAGAGTTTCTCAAGGAAGCGGTGATGTTGTGTGCGACATGCTGGTGTAGCGCGGGCACACCTTTCTTAGAGAAGTAGTGGCGACTGGGCATCTGGTACTGGGGCACAGGGACAGACATAAGGTCTCTAAAATCCTGTGTGTCCCCCAGGCGGAAAGGCAGCATTTCGGTAGCCAAGAGCTTACAGAGGGATAAAGTCAACCTCTTAGCTTTGTCATGGGTAGAGTTGAGCGCGGTTCGTGGTTCGTGGTTCTCCAGTTCTAGGCTCGAGTGATTTTGGGGCCTGTTCTAGATCGAACTAGAACTCGAGCTTTTTGCAAAAGCTCGATAGTTCTAGAAACGTTCGAGAACGGTTCTAGCAGCAAAAAAACAGCAAAATCCTAGCTTGGTTTCTGCTGTAATAGTGTAAGTCACTCTGTGAATCACACTATTATGACATTTCAGTGTATAGTGTGCGTGAACAGCGCCTTCAGATCACTGCTGTTTGTATAATGGCGATCGCCATTTTTTTTTTTTTTCTTGTCTTCCTTCCCTAAGCGCGCGCGTCTTGTGGGGCGGGCCAGCATGTCAGCCAATCCCAGACACACACACAGCTAAGTGGACTTTGAGCCAGAGAAGCAACGGCATGTGTGATTGGATGTCCATGTCACATGTCCCTGCATTATAAAACCGGACATTTTCTTCCAGGACGCCATTATCTGCCTTCTGCGTCTTTGATGTCAGACATCACAGTCGCAGCTCCGTCCTCCTGAGTCCTATAGCCGATACAGCTGTATGCGCTGCATACACAGCGTTAGACAGCATAGGGAGAGCACTTTATAGCAGTCCTTTTAAGGGCTCAAACCGGCAGGGTCAGAGTTAAGGTGACAGGTCCTGAAAACAGCGCCAGCGTCTGTGCAGCCAAGGTCAGGGTCAGGGATTTCCTCCCTGCATTTCACCATTAGGAGGGAATAGAAAGGCAGGCTTCCATTCCTCTACCCAGAGCACCACAATCCTGCCACTGTACCCTCTTATCCTCTGCACACTCCAACTAATTATAACTAAGCCATTATACTAGCAAACACTCAGTGTACCTAGTGGCATCCTATACGTGGCTATTGGACTTTGCTATAGTCCCACTAGTGCCAAGCCATTTGCAGAGCGCATCTGCCTGCGTTGCACACTCCAACTAATTATAACTAAGCCATTATACTAGCAAACACTCAGTGTACCTAGTGGCATCCTATACGTGGCTATTGGACTTTGCTATAGTCCCACTAGTGCCAAGACATTTGCAGAGCGCATCTGCCTGTGTTGCACACTCCAACTAATTATAACTAAGCCATTATACTAGCAAACACTCAGTGTACCTAGTGGCATCCTATACGTGGCTATTGGACTTTGCTATAGTCCCACTAGTGCCAAGACATTTGCAGAGCGCATCTGCCTGCGTTGCACACTCCAACTAATTATAACTAAGCCATTATACTAGCAAACACTCAGTGTACCTAGTGGCATCCTATACGTGGCTATTGGACTTTGCTATAGTCCCACTAGTGCCAAGACATTTGCAGAGCGCATCTGCCTGCGTTGCACACTCCAACTAATTATAACTAAGCCATTATACTAGCAAACACTCAGTGTGCCTAGTGGCATCCTATACGTGGCTATTGGACTTTGCTATAGTCCCACTAGTGCCAAGACATTTGCAGAGCGCATCTGCCTGCGTTGCACACTCCAACTAATTATAACTAAGCCATTATACTAGCAAACACTCAGTGTACCTAGTGGCATCCTATACGTGGCTATTGGACTTTGCTATAGTCCCACTAGTGCCAAGACATTTGCAGAGCGCATCTGCCTGCGTTGCACACTCCAACTCATTATAACTAAGCCATTATACTAGCAAACACTCAGTGTACCTAGTGGCATCCTATACGTGGCAATTGGACTTTGCTATAGTCCCACTAGTGCCAAGACATTTGCAGAGCGCATCTGCCTGCGTTGCACACTCCAACTCATTATAACTAAGCCATTATACTAGCAAACACTCAGTGTACCTAGTGGCATCCTATACGTGGCTATTGGACTTTGCTATAGTCCCACTAGTGCCAAGACATTTGCAGAGCGCATCTGCCTGCGTTACACACTCCAACTAATTATAACTAAGCCATTATACTAGCAAACACTCAGTGTACCTAGTGGCATCCTATACGTGGCTATTGGACTTTGCTATAGTCCCACTAGTGCCAAGACATTTGCAGAGCGCATCTGCCTGCGTTGCACACTCCAACTAATTATAACTAAACCATTATACTAGCAAACACTCAGTGTACCTAGTGGCATCCTATACGTGGCTATTGGACTTTGCTATAGTCCCACTAGTGCCAAGACATTTGCATAGCGCATCTGCCTGCGTTGCACACTCCAACTAATTATAACTAAGCCATTATACTAGCAAACACTCAGTGTACCTAGTGGCATCCTATACGTGGCTATTGGACTTTGCTATAGTCCCACTAGTGCCAAGACATTTGCAGAGCGCATCTGCCTGCGTTGCACACTCCAACTCATTATAACTAAGCCATTATACTAGCAAACACTCAGTGTACCTAGTGGCATCCTATACGTGGCTATTGGACTTTGCTATAGTCCCACTAGTGCCAAGACATTTGCAGAGCGCATCTGCCTGCGTTGCACACTCCAACTCATTATAACTAAGCCATTATACTAGCAAACACTCAGTGTACCTAGTGGCATCCTATACGTGGCTATTGGACTTTGCTATAGTCCCACTAGTGCCAAGACATTTGCAGAGCGCATCTGCCTGCGTTGCACACTCCAACTCATTATAACTAAGCCATTATACTAGCAAACACTCAGTGTACCTAGTGGCATCCTATACGTGGCTATTGGACTTTGCTATAGTCCCACTAGTGCCAAGACATTTGCAGAGCGCATCTGCCTGCGTTGCACACTCCAACTCATTATAACTAAGCCATTATACTAGCAAACACTCAGTGTACCTAGTGGCATCCTATACGTGGCTATTGGACTTTGCTATAGTCCCACTAGTGCCAAGACATTTGCAGAGCGCATCTGCCTGCGTTGCACACTCCAACTCATTATAACTAAGCCATTATACTAGCAAACACTCAGTGTACCTAGTGGCATCCTATACGTGGCTATTGGACTTTGCTATAGTCCCACTAGTGCCAAGACATTTGCAGAGCGCATCTGCCTGCGTTGCACACTCCAACTAATTATAACTAAGCCATTATACTAGCAAACACTCAGTGTACCTAGTGGCATCCTATACGTGGCTATTGGACTTTGCTATAGTCCCACTAGTGCCAAGACATTTGCAGAGCGCATCTGCCTGCGTTGCACACTCCAACTAATTATAACTAAGCCATTATACTAGCAAACACTCAGTGTACCTAGTGGCATCCTATACGTGGCTATTGGACTTTGCTATAGTCCCACTAGTGCCAAGACATTTGCAGAGCGCATCTGCCTGCGTTGCACACTCCAACTCATTATAACTAAGCCATTATACTAGCAAACACTCAGTGTACCTAGTGGCATCCTATACGTGGCTATTGGACTTTGCTATAGTCCCACTAGTGCCAAGACATTTGCAGAGCGCATCTGCCTGCGTTGCACACTCCAACTCATTATAACTAAGCCATTATACTAGCAAACACTCAGTGTACCTAGTGGCATCCTATACGTGGCTATTGGACTTTGCTATAGTCCCACTAGTGCCAAGACATTTGCAGAGCGCATCTGCCTGCGTTGCACACTCCAACTAATTATAACTAAGCCATTATACTAGCAAACACTCAGTGTACCTAGTGGCATCCTATACGTGGCTATTGGACTTTGCTATAGTCCCACTAGTGCCAAGACATTTGCAGAGCGCATCTGCCTGCGTTGCACACTCCAACTCATTATAACTAAGCCATTATACTAGCAAACACTCAGTGTACCTAGTGGCATCCTATACGTGGCTATTGGACTTTGCTATAGTCCCACTAGTGCCAAGACATTTGCAGAGCGCATCTGCCTGCGTTGCACACTCCAACTAATTATAACTAAGCCATTATACTAGAAAACACTCAGTGTACCTAGTGGCATCCTATACGTGGCTATTGGCCTTTGCTATAGTCCCACTAGTGCCAAGACATTTGCAGAGCGCATCTGCCTGCGTTGCACACTCCAACTCATTATAACTAAGCCATTATACTAGCAAACACTCAGTGTACCTAGTGGCATCCTATACGTGGCTATTGGACTTTGCTATAGTCCCACTAGTGCCAAGACATTTGCAGAGCGCATCTGCCTGCGTTGCACACTCCAACTAATTATAACTAAGCCATTATACTAGCAAACACTCAGTGTACCTAGTGGCATCCTATACGTGGCTATTGGACTTTGCTATAGTCCCACTAGTGCCAAGACATTTGCAGAGCGCATCTGCCTGCGTTGCACACTCCAACTAATTATAACTAAGCCATTATACTAGCAAACACTCAGTGTACCTAGTGGCATCCTATACGTGGCTATTGGACTTTGCTATAGTCCCACTAGTGCCAAGACATTTGCAGAGCGCATCTGCCTGCGTTGCACACTCCAACTCATTATAACTAAGCCATTATACTAGCAAACACTCAGTGTACCTAGTGGCATCCTATACGTGGCTATTGGACTTTGCTATAGTCCCACTAGTGCCAAGACATTTGCAGAGCGCATCTGCCTGCGTTGCACACTCCAACTCATTATAACTAAGTTGCATTGTCAGGGATATTTATTCTTTATTATTCTGCTGTTAATAAAGCTAGACCACCACTGCAATCTTCACCACCTCTCAATTTTTACTACCACATTTTCAGTCCACAATCTTGTCGCAATCAACATGAGTGGCAAAATGACAGATGCTGTTGGAAAGGGGAAGAGGCGTGGTGGAAAAGGCAAAAAAGGTTTTGTCTGTGGGGAAGGTGGCAAAGCTCCATTATCATCTGCTGAAGATAGACCATCTACCAGCAAAAGTAAGATGTCTACTACTTACCGTGGACAATCCGATGTGCTCCCTTTTTTACGGACACGAACAACAGGAAGAAAGGTAGATGATGGGCAAAAAAGGAAAATGCTTGAATGGATCTCAAGTGGTCCAACAAGTGCCCTCTCAGCCACTTCAAGTACCGCATCCAAAAAACACCAGTCCTCTGAGTTGTCATCCCAATCACACTTGATTTCTCCCAGCTCTGAAGTCTCCATCAGCCCTGCACAGTATGGTGGAACTGAGATGGCTGAGTCTGCAGAGCTGTTCAGTCACACTATAGCCTGGGAATCAGAGGTCTGCTCCCAAGCTACAGTGAGTACAGAACAGGAAATGGTCTGCAGTGATGCCCAGAACCTTTGTGACTCTGATTCAGGCCGTGAGGACCAAGTTTCTGAGCATAATGTTGACCCTTTGTCACAAACTGTAACACCTGTGGTTATAGACAATGAGGAACATACTGATGAAGATGAGACGCAGATACCCGATTGGGA
The DNA here is from genome assembly GCF_048569485.1 of Anomaloglossus baeobatrachus. NCBI lineage: Eukaryota > Metazoa > Chordata > Amphibia > Anura > Aromobatidae > Anomaloglossus > Anomaloglossus baeobatrachus. Next base: position 263,979,629 of record NC_134354.1, on the reverse strand, counting down.
TGACAACTTAAATATTCGGTCAGGGCAAGAAGAGGCTCGGTCTGATGGGGAGGGGAGTGCAAACACAACAATTGATGATGAAGTTCTAGATCCCACCTACTGTCAACCCACAGTTACGCACTCGAGGAGGTCAACAGAGGCGGTGGAGGAGGATGCAACCGACGACGAAGTTACCTTGCGCCTTCCTGGACAGAGTCGGAGCACTGGTTGCACGTCTACAACTGCATCCTCAGCCACCACTCTGCCTATGAGCATTATTCGGGGTGGATCAACAGGTCGCATGGCCTCTAAGCCATGCCTAGCCTGGTCCTTTTTTGACATAGAAAAAGATCGCCTTAAATCATGTGATATGTAAAATTTGTCATGATTCTCTTAGTAGAGGTCAAAACCTCAGCAGTTTGACAACTTCTTCCATGAATCGTCACATGAATAAATATCATAGGTCCCGGTGGGAAGCTCACCGTGCTGCAATGCGGCCTAGCGGAGCGAACCATCCACGGCCCGCCCCTTCCAGTGCATCCGCGCGCTCTTCATCTTCTAGGACTGTGGGGACAGCTGTCACACCTGTTTTTCCACGCAAAACTTCCACCACTGTAACCGCAACAGGCAGTTTGCTTGTAAGGTCGTCAGTTGGTTTGGAAGGGGAAACAAGTGAGTGTGTACAGCTCTCTCAGACATCGATAGCACCAACGTTGGATGAAGGCAACATCATGTCTCCGCCTGCACTTTCCTCACAAACCTGCATTTTTCCAGGGACACCCTACTCAACACCGTCTACACACAGCAGCCAGATCTCTGTCCCTCAGATGTGGTCAAATAAAAGGCCACTTCCTCCGACCCATGACAAAGCTAAGAGGTTGACTCTATCCCTCTGTAAGCTGTTGGCTACCGAAATGCTGCCTTTCCGCCTAGTGGACACACAGGATTTTAGAGACCTTATGTCTGTCGCTGTGCCCCAGTACCAGATGCCTAGTCGCCACTACTTCTCTAAGAAAGGTGTGCCCGCGCTACACCACCATGTCGCACACAACATCACCGCTTCCTTGAGAAACTCTGTGTGTGAACGGGTGCATTTCACCACTGATACTTGGACCCGTAAGCATGGACAGGGACGTTACATGTCGCTGACTGGGCACTGGGTAACTATGGTGATAGATGGTGAAGGGTCTGCTGCACAAGTCTTGCCGTCCCCACGACTTGTGTGTCAATCCTCTGTCTGTCCAAGTTCCGCCACAGCTTCTGCATCCTCCACCTCATCTGGGTCCTCCACCTCCGCCCCAAGCCTGCCTGGTCAGGCCACCAGCGTTCTCACTGCGCAGAAGGAATCACGCACGCCTCATTACTATGCTGGCAGCAGAGCGCAACGGCATCAGGCAGTCTTTAGCTTGACATGTCTTGGGAATAAGAGTCACACAGCTGAGGAGTTGTGGTCAGCTCTGCGGTCCGAGTTTAATAAATGGTTGTCTCCACTCAACCTGCAGCCTGGTAAGGCCGTGTGCGACAATGCTGCAAACCTGGGTGCGGCACTTCGCCTGGGCAAGGTGACACACGTACCTTGTATGGCTCACGTGTTGAACCTTGTCGTCCAGCAATTTTTAACACACTATCCCGGCCTAGATGGCCTTCTGAACAGGGCACGAAAACTGTCAGCTCACTTCCGCCGTTCAAGCGCCGCAGCAGAGCGACTTGCATCGCTCCAGAAGTCTTTCGGCCTGCCAGTTCATCGCCTGAAATGCGATGTGGCGACACGCTGGAATTCAACTCTCCACATGTTACAGCGACTGTGGCAGCACCGCAGAGCCCTGGTGCAATAAGTCATGACGTATAGCCTGGGAAAACGAGATGCAGAGGTGGGGCAGATCACCCTGATGGAGTGGTCTCAGATCAAGGACCTATGCACCCTTCTGCACAGTTTCGACATGGCGACGAATATGTTTAGCGCTGACAATGCCATTATCAGCATGACGATTCCAGTCATTTACATGCTGGAGCACACGCTAAACACTATTCGGAGTCAGGGGGTGGGACAACATGAAGGGGAGGAACTACAGGAGGATTCATATGCGCAAGGGACAACAACATCACCAAGGTCCAGACGTTCATCATCACCAACGCAGCAGGCATGGGACCATGTGGGACAGGGATCGACAAGGGCGCATAGTAGCAGGCGAAATGTTGAGCAAGGTGCAGGAGAACATGAAGAAATGGAGGACGAACTGTCCATGGACATGGAAGACTCAGCGGATGAGGGAGACCTTGGTCAAATTTCAGTTGAAAGAGGTTGGGGGGAGATGTCAGAGGAAGAAAGAACGGGTAGCACCTCTATGCCACAAACACAGCGTGGACTTGGTCCGCATGGCTGCGCAAGACACATGAGTAGAGTTGAGCGCGGTTCGTGGTTCGTGGTTCTCCAGTTCGCGGCTCGAGTGATTTTTGGGCTGTTCGAGATCGAACTAGAACTCGAGCTTTTTGCTAAAAGCTCGATAGTTCTAGATACGTTCGAGAACGGTTCTAGCAGCAAAAAGCAGGGCTTTTTACAGCTACAGTGAGCAGGAGCCATCGCTGGCAGCCTGCCACAAGCTGGTAACCAAGATAAACATCGGGTATCCAAGCAAAGCGCTTTGGTTAGTAACCCAATGTTTATCTTAGTTACGTGCAGGAAGCCCACACTTTCCCGCTCAGCTCGCTCCACCCCCTCCTGCCCGCGGCATGTACACATACATACACATACACAAACACACACACACACACATCCACATCCCCCCCCCCCCCGCCCGCCCGCCCGCCCGCTCGCTCGCTCGCTCGCTCGCTCGGCTTACCTGTGGTGATGAAGTCCCGCCATCCCGACCTCAGCGCTGTCACTTTCCTCCATGGCCGCCGCTTGTCACATCACCTATCGCTTCCGACCCGAGACTGACTAGCGGTGACGTCACGGACCTCTCGCGATACTTGGTGTGAAGGCGCCGGGCGGTCATTGAGCTCAGTGACAGGGGCTGTCAGTGTGCTGGAGATCAGCGCAGGTAATGTACCTCGCTGACAGCAGCACTTGTCATCCCCCTGCAGTGACCTGGGCTGACCCATTGATGTTAGCTCAGGTCACTGCACTGCTCTCCCAGCCAATGGGGAACATCCTGCTCTTCATTGACTGGGACAGTGTGGATCGTCATGGCAACCCCTTGGATTACACCAGACCTGGATTTGTTTTTCAATCTAATAAATTGGTTAAAGAGGGAATGTTTTGGGGAGTGTTTTTTCAAATAAAAATGTGTTTGTCGTGTATTTTTTTTTTATTACTGACTGGGTTGGTGATGTCGGGTATCTGATAGACGCCTGACCTCACCAACCCCAGGGCTTGATGCCAGGTGACATTACACATCTGGTATTAACCCCAAATATTACCCCGTTTGCCACCGCACCAGGGCGCGGGATGAGCTGGGGCGAAGCACCAGGATTGGCGCATCTAATGGATGCGCCACTTCTGGGGCGGCTGCGGCCTGCTATTTTTAGGCTGGGGAGATTCCAATAACCATGGACCTCCCTAGTCTGAGAATATCAGGCCCCAGCTGTCTGCTTTACCTTGGCTGGTGATCCAATTTTGGGGGACCCCTACGTGTTTTTTTTTTCAATTATTTATTTAATTTAAAATAACAGCGTGGGGTGCCCTCAGTTTTGGATTACCAGCCAAGGTGAGGTTGCCAGCTGTGGTCTGCAGGCTGCAGCCGTCTGCTTTACCCTAGCTGGCTACAAAACTAGGGGGAACCCTATGTCATTTTTTTTTCATTTTTTTGGCTAAATACAAAGCTAAGCACCCCTTAGTGCCACATGAAAGGTACCAAAGGGTGTTCCACTTTTTCTCCATTTTTTTCTCCACTTTCTCTCCACTTTTTCTCCACTTTTTCTCCATTTTTTTCTCCACTTATTCTCCACTTTTTCTCCTCTTATTCTCCACTTTTTCTCCACTTTTTCTCCACTTTTTCTCCTCTTATTCTCCTCTTATTCTCCACTTTTTCTCCTCTTATGCTCCACTTTTTCTCCACTTTTTCTCCACTTTTTCTCCTCTTAATCTCCTCTTAATCTCCTCTTAATCTCCACTTTTTCTCCACTTTTTCTCCACTTTTTCTCCACTTTTTCTCCACTTTTTCTCCACTTATTCTCCACTTTTTCTCCTCTTATTCTCCACTTTTTCTCCACTTTTTCTCCACTTTTTCTCCTCTTATTCTCCTCTTATTCTCCACTTTTTCTCCTCTTATGCTCCACTTTTTCTCCACTTTTTCTCCACTTTTTCTCCTCTTAATCTCCTCTTAATCTCCTCTTAATCTCCACTTTTTCTCCACTTTTTCTCCACTTTTTCTCCACTTTTTCTCCACTTATGTTCCACTTTTTCTCCACTTTTTCTCCACTTTTTCTCCTCTTATGCTCCACTTTTTCTCCACTTTTTCTCCACTTTTTCTCCACTTTTTCTCCACTTTTTCTCCACTTTTTCTCCACTTTTTTCTCCACTTTTTCTCCACTTTTTCTCCTCTTATGCTCCACTTTTTCTCCACTTTTTCTCCACTTTTTCTCCACGTTTTCTCCACGTTTTCTCCACGTTTTCTCCACGTTTTCTCCACTTTTTTCTCCACTTTTTCTCCTCTTATGCTCCACTTTTTCTCCTCTTAATCTCCACTTTTTCTCCACTTTTTCTCCACTTTTTCTCCACTTTTTCTCCACTTTTTCTCCACTTTTTTCTCCACTTTTTCTCCACTTTTTCTCCTCTTATGCTCCACTTTTTCTCCTCTTTTTCTCCTCTTATGCTCCACTTTTTCTCCACTTTTTCTCCTCTTATGCTCCACTTTTTCTCCACTTTTTCTCCACTTTTTTCTCCACTTTTTCTCCTCTTATGCTCCACTTTTTCTCCACTTTTTCTCCTCTTATGCTCCACTTTTTCTCCACTTTTTCTCCACTTTTTCTCCATTTTTTTCTCCACTTATTCTCCACTTTTTCTCCTCCTATTCTCCACTTTTTCTCCACTTTTTCTCCACTTTTTCTCCTCTTATTCTCCACTTTTTCTCCACTTTTTCTCCACTTTTTCTCCATTTTTTTCTCCACTTTCTCCACTTTTTCTCCACTTTTTCTCCACTTTTTCTCCACGTTTTCTCCACTTTTTTCTCCACTTTTTCTCCTCTTATGCTCCACTTTTTCTCCACTTTTTCTCCACTTTTTCTCCTCTTAATCTCCACTTTTTCTCCACTTTTTCTCCACTTTTTCTCCTCTTATGCTCCACTTTTTCTCCACTTTTTCTCCACTTTTTTCTCCACTTTTTCTCCTCTTATGCTCCACTTTTTCTCCACTTTTTCTCCACTTTTTCTCCTCTTATTCTCCACTTTTTCTCCACTTTTTCTCCACTTTTTCTCCTCTTATTCTCCACTTTTTCTCCACTTTTTCTCCACTTTTTCTCCACTTTTTCTCCTCTTAATCTCCTCTTAATCTCCACTTTTTCTCCACTTTTTCTCCACGTTTTCTCCACGTTTTCTCCACGTTTTCTCCACGTTTTCTCCACGTTTTCTCCACGTTTTCTCCACTTTTTTCTCCACTTTTTCTCCTCTTATGCTCCACTTTTTCTCCTCTTAATCTCCACTTTTTCTCCACTTTTTCTCCACTTTTTCTCCACTTTTTCTCCACTTTTTCTCCACTTTTTCTCCACTTTTTTCTCCACTTTTTCTCCACTTTTTCTCCTCTTATGCTCCACTTTTTCTCCACTTTTTCTCCTCTTATGCTCCACTTTTTCTCCACTTTTTCTCCACTTTTTCTCCTCTTATGCTCCACTTTTTCTCCACTTTTTCTCCACTTTTTTCTCCACTTTTTCTCCTCTTATGCTCCACTTTTTCTCCACTTTTTCTCCTCTTATGCTCCACTTTTTCTCCACTTTTTCTCCACTTTTTCTCCATTTTTTTCTCCACTTATTCTCCACTTTTTCTCCTCCTATTCTCCACTTTTTCTCCACTTTTTCTCCACTTTTTCTCCACTTTTTCTCCTCTTATTCTCCACTTTTTCTCCACTTTTTCTCCACTTTTTCTCCACTTTTTTCTCCACTTTCTCCACTTTTTCTCCACTTTTTCTCCACTTTTTCTCCACGTTTTCTCCACTTTTTTCTCCACTTTTTCTCCTCTTATGCTCCACTTTTTCTCCACTTTTTCTCCACTTTTTCTCCTCTTAATCTCCACTTTTTCTCCACTTTTTCTCCACTTTTTCTCCACTTTTTCTCCACTTTTTCTCCACTTTTTTCTCCACTTTTTCTCCACTTTTTCTCCTCTTATGCTCCACTTTTTCTCCACTTTTTCTCCACTTTTTTCTCCACTTTTTCTCCTCTTATGCTCCACTTTTTCTCCACTTTTTCTCCACTTTTTCTCCACTTTTTCTCCACTTATTCTCCACTTTTTCTCCACTTTTTCTCCACTTTTTCTCCTCTTATTCTCCACTTTTTCTCCACTTTTTCTCCACTTTTTCTCCATTTTTTTCTCCACTTTCTCCACTTTTTCTCCACTTTTTCTCCACTTTTTCTCCTCTTATTCTCCACTTTTTCTCCACTTTTTCTCCACTTTTTCTCCATTTTTTTCTCCACTTTCTCCACTTTTTCTCCACTTTTTCTCCACTTTTTCTCCTCTTATGCTCCACTTTTTCTCCACTTTTTCTCCACTTTTTTCTCCACTTTTTCTCCTCTTATGCTCCACTTTTTCTCCACTTTTTCTCCACTTTTTCTCCACTTATTCTCCACTTTTTCTCCACTTTTTCTCCACTTTTTCTCCTCTTATTCTCCACTTTTTCTCCACTTTTTCTCCACTTTTTCTCCATTTTTTTCTCCACTTTCTCCACTTTTTCTCCACTTTTTCTCCACTTTTTCTCCTCTTATTCTCCACTTTTTCTCCACTTTTTCTCCACTTTTTCTCCTCTTATTCTCCACTTTTTCTCCACTTTTTCTCCACTTTTTCTCCATTTTTTTCTCCACTTTCTCCACTTTTTCTCCACTTTTTCTCCACTTTTTCTCCACTTTTTCTCCACGTTTTCTCCACGTTTTCTCCACTTTTTTCTCCACTTTTTCTCCACTTTTTTCTCCACTTTTTCTCCTCTTATGCTCCACTTTTTCTCCACTTTTTCTCCTCTTATGCTCCACTTTTTCTCCACTTTTTCTCCACTTTTTCTCCTCTTATGCTCCACTTTTTCTCCACTTTTTCTCCACTTTTTTCTCCACTTTTTCTCCTCTTATGCTCCACTTTTTCTCCACTTTTTCTCCTCTTATGCTCCACTTTTTCTCCACTTTTTCTCCACTTTTTCTCCATTTTTTTCTCCACTTATTCTCCACTTTTTCTCCTCCTATTCTCCACTTTTTCTCCACTTTTTCTCCACTTTTTCTCCTCTTATTCTCCACTTTTTCTCCACTTTTTCTCCACTTTTTCTCCATTTTTTTCTCCACTTTCTCCACTTTTTCTCCACTTTTTCTCCACTTTTTCTCCACGTTTTCTCCACTTTTTTCTCCACTTTTTCTCCTCTTATGCTCCACTTTTTCTCCACTTTTTCTCCACTTTTTCTCCTCTTAATCTCCACTTTTTCTCCACTTTTTCTCCACTTTTTCTCCACTTTTTCTCCACTTTTTCTCCACTTTTTTCTCCACTTTTTCTCCACTTTTTCTCCTCTTATGCTCCACTTTTTCTCCACTTTTTCTCCACTTTTTTCTCCACTTTTTCTCCTCTTATGCTCCACTTTTTCTCCACTTTTTCTCCACTTTTTCTCCACTTTTTCTCCACTTTTTCTCCTCTTATTCTCCACTTTTTCTCCACTTTTTCTCCACTTTTTCTCCATTTTTTTCTCCACTTTCTCCACTTTTTCTCCACTTTTTCTCCACTTTTTCTCCTCTTATTCTCCACTTTTTCTCCACTTTTTCTCCACTTTTTCTCCATTTTTTTCTCCACTTTCTCCACTTTTTCTCCACTTTTTCTCCACTTTTTCTCCACTTTTTCTCCACGTTTTCTCCACGTTTTCTCCACTTTTTTCTCCACTTTTTCTCCACTTTTTTCTCCACTTTTTCTCCTCTTATGCTCCACTTTTTCTCCACTTTTTCTCCACTTTTTCTCCACTTTTTCTCCACGTTTTCTCCACGTTTTCTCCACTTTTTTCTCCACTTTTTCTCCTCTTATGCTCCACTTTTTCTCCACTTTTTCTCCACTTTTTCTCCTCTTAATCTCCACTTTTTCTCCACTTTTTCTCCACTTTTTCTCCACTTTTTCTCCACTTTTTCTCCACTTTTTCTCCTCTTATGCTCCACTTTTTCTCCACTTTTTCTCCTCTTAATCTCCACTTTTTCTCCTCTTATGCTCCACTTTTTCTCCACTTTTTCTCCACTTTTTCTCCTCTTATGCTCCACTTTTTCTCCACTTTTTCTCCACTTTTTCTCCTCTTATGCTCCACTTTTTCTCCACTTTTTTCTCCACTTTTTCTCCTCTTATGCTCCACTTTTTCTCCACTTTTTCTCCACTTTTTCTCCACTTATGCTCCACTTTTTCTCCACTTTTTCTCCACTTTTTCTCCACTTTTTCTCCTCTTAATCTCCACTTTTTCTCCACTTTTTCTCCACTTTTTCTCCACTTTTTCTCCACTTTTTTCTCCACTTTTTCTCCACTTTTTCTCCTCTTATGTTCCACTTATTCTCCACTTTTTCTCCACTTTTTCTCTACTTTTTCTATGGTCGGTCTACCCATTAGCTCTGCCATGCATAGTGTAGCTCTACACCTACTGCACATGTTACTTTATGATTGACATCTCTTTCGTACCAGAGCTGTCTAAGTCTACTCTGACCCCATATTTGTCATTACTATATTGTCCTTGTACTGTATTATGACATTTGTATCATGTGTTTCATTTCTTGCTGTGTTGCAATTTTTTTGCTGCATCCCAATTGTACCTCTACATTGTTCGAGTTTATGTTATTGTTCTCTCACTCTTATGTGATACTGATTATTGTCATTTTTCATGATTACATGCAGATAAGTCCAATCTGACGAAGGCTCAGGCCGAAACGTCATTTGTAACTTGTTTTGGACAAAAACATATATGCTTATGAAAAAAAAATTTTCTTAATACGGACCAATAAAGAGTGATTTTGCATTACTATCCGTTGTGACTTACTGACTTAGTCTGGGAGATATAGAGTGCCGAGGTTACTCACTAATTTTATCTATTATTACCTCTGAGCACCTATATACCAGTGAGCAGAGCTTCCTCTACAGTAGTTCTCCTGATTAGGCATGCCCTTACCTCATGAGCAGGGCATTGCAGCTTTGGTAGCAACCATTACGACATGGACTCTGCTGCTGTGGACCCGGGGAGAGTGAGTGCAGATTCATTGCACCCACACTCCTCACATGAAGGGTCCGCACTCCTAGAAAATGGGGGATACGTTCCCTGAGTGTCTCCCCCCCATATTCTAGACGGTCCAGAGTTGTCGTGGGACCCCTTTATTTTTTTTCTTACAATAAATTGGTGAAAGAGGAAATGTTTTGGGGACTGTTTTTTCAAATAAATTTCTTTTGTCGATTTTTTGTTTTTGTTAGTACTGACAGTTTATGATGTTGGGTATCTAATAGACGCCATGACATCACAAACTGCTGGGCTTGATCTCAGGTGACTTTACAGCTAGTATCAACCCGATTTATTACCCCGTTTGCCACTGCACCAGGGCACGGGATGAGCTGGGGTGAAGCGCCAGGATTGGCGCATCTAGTGGATGCGCCACGTCTGGGGTGCCTGCGGCCTGCTATTTTTAGGCTGTGAAGGCCCAATAACTATGGACCTTCCCACCCTGAGAATACCAGACCACAGCTGTCCGCTTTACCTTGGCTGGTGATCCAATTTGGGGGGTCCCCTACTTTTATTGTGTAATTATTAATATTTATAAAATAATTATAAAAAAGAGCCTGAGGGGACCTCCACATTGGATCCCCAACCACGGTAAAGCTGCCAGCTGTGGTTTTCAGGCTACAGCCGTCTGCTTTACCCTAGCTGGCTATCAAAAATGGGGGGACCCAACGTAATTTTTTTTTTTTAACTATTTTTTAAATAGAAAAAATTAATGGGCTTCCCTGTATTTTGATTGCCAACCAAGGTAACGGCAGGCAGATGGGGGTGGCAACCCATAGCTGTCTGCTTTATCTGCGCTGAGAATCAAAAATACCGCGGAGCGCTACGTCATTTTTTTAAAGATTTATTTTTACAGCACTGTGATGTCCAGCAATCAAAATACAGGGAAGCCCATTTTATTTTTAGTTATTTAAATAAATAATTAAAAAAAATATATGTTAGCTCCCACTGCATTTTTTGTATTGCTAGCTAAGGGTAATCCAAGCAGCTACTGGCTGCTAACCCCCACTGCTTGGTGTTACCTTCACTGGCAATGGAAAATCCAGGGAAGCATTTTTTTTTTTTTTGCCAAAAAGCTACAAAAAAAGGACGTGAGCTTCGCCATATTTTTGTATGCTAGCCAGGTATAGCAGGCAGGTGCTGGAAGAGTTGGATACAGCGCCAGAAGATGGCGCTTCTATGAAAATGCCATTTTCTGAGGTGGCTGCAGACTGCAATTCGCAGCAGTGGGGCCCAGAAAGCTCAGGCCAACCGGTGGTGCGGATTCCAATCCCAGCTGCCTAGTTGTACCTGACTGGACACAAAAATGGGGCAAAGCCTACGTCATTTGTTTTCTAATTATTTCATGAAATTCATGAAATAATAAAAAAAGGGCTTCCCTTTATTTTTGGTTCCCAGCCGGGTACAAATAGGCAACTGGGGGTTGGGGGCAGCCGTACCTGCCTGCTGTACCTGGCTAGCATACAAAAATATGGCGAAGCCACATAATTTTTTCAGGGGGCAAAAAACTTCTGCATACAGTCCTGGATGGAGTATGCTGAGCCTTGTAGTTCTGCAGCTGCTGTCTGTCTGTATGGAGAAGAGCAGACAGCAGCTGCAGAACTACAAGGCTCAGCATACTCCATCCAGGACTGCATGCAGAAGTTTTTTGCCCACCAAAAAAATGACGTGGGCTTCGCCATATTTTTGTATGCTAGCCAGGTACAGCTGGCAGCCACGGGCTGCCTCCAACCCCCAGTTGCCTATTTGTACCCGGCTGGGAACCAAAAATATAGGGAAGCCCGTTTTTTTTAATTATTTCACTTATTTCATGAAATAATTAAAAAACAAATGACGTGGGCTTCGCCCTATTTTTGTGTCCAGCCGGGTACAACTAGGCAGCTGGGGATTGGAATCCGCAGCACAGGTTAGCCCGAGGTTTGTGGGCGCCTCTGCTGCGGATTTCAGTCCGCAGCCGTCCCAGAAAATGGCGCTCTCATAGAAGCGCCATCATCTGGCGCTGTATCCAACTCTTCCAACAGCCCTGGAGCCGGGTGGCTTGTTGGGTAATCATGAGTTAATACTGGCTTTGTTTTACCAGCCAGTATTAAGCCAGAGATTCTTAATGTCAGGCACGTTTGACCCGGCCATTAAGAATCTCCAATAAAGGGTTAAAAAAAGACACCACACAGAGAAAAAATACTTTAATAGAAATAAATACACAGACACATTAGAGACTCCATCTTTATTACCCCCTGTCAGCCCTCCACGATCCTGCTCTTCTATCTGCTTTCTTTCTAGTGTAGTAGTAGTGACGATTGTAGTGAGGGGCATCACTTGGGGCTGGGGAACCTCCATCCTAACTACAATGCTCACTACAATCGGGAAGCAGCGTGCAGCCTTCACTCCGTGAGTGATCACTGCTGGCTGCTAGCGGTAACAGCGGTAACGCTGACAGACGCGTTACCATAGCAACGGTGCTCCCGGAGCCGCGGTTAGCGGTGACGTCACCGCTAACTGCGTTGCTATGGCAACGGTGATCTCCGTTAATGACCGGCTGTGTCAGCCGGTCCCTAACGGAACGGGGAGTCGACCGTGTGCTAGAGCATGTCGCCGGTACACGGCGATACACATATGTGCACCGTGTACCGGAGAGATGCACTCGCAGGTCCTACATGACGTGTCATAGTCATGTGACCAGTCTGTAGCCAATGAGATAATAGCCACGTGACTGGTCACATGGCTATTTTGACGTCACGATAGGTCCTGCTTCTCTGCTGGCAGTGCAGGTCACCGGGAGGATTCAGCGATCATCGGATGGAATAGCGGCAGGAGACAGAGTGCAGAAGGGATCGCGGGGACCGGTAAGTGTTATGGCAATGTTTATTAACTGTTTGTGTACATTTATAATGCATTTTTATGTGTTTGTGATTGCCTCCCATTATAGCCTATTGGTTCTAGTTCGGTTCGTCGAACGTTCGACGAACCGAACTCGAACGGGACCCCCGTTCGGCGAACCGGCCTCGAGCCGAACCGGGACCGGTTCGCTCATCTCTACACATGAGTGCCTTTTTGTTGCACTACCTCCAACATGACAGTCGTATTGTCAAAATTAGAAGTGATGATGACTACTGGATTGCCACACTATTAGATCCCCGGTACAAGTCCAAATTTTGTGACATAATTCCAGCCATAGAAAGGGACGCACGTATGCAGGAATATCAGCAGAAGCTGTTACTCGATCTTAGCTCGGCTTTTCCACCAAACAACCGTGCAGGTGCAGGGAGGGAATCTCCCAGTTGTAACTTGACAAACATGGGACGGTCTCGTCATCTTCAACAGTCTACCCGTACCAGTAGGACCGTATCTGGTGCCGGTAACAGCAATTTTATGGAATCTTTTCATAATTTTTTTAGCCCCTCTTTTGCAAGGCCACCAGAGACAACAAGTCTGACACATACTCAACGGCTGGAGAGGATGATACAGGAGTATCTCCAAATGTACATCGATGCCATGACTGTGCAACTGGAGCCTTGCTCCTTTTGGGCTTCAAACCTAGAAAAATGGCCAGAGCTCGCAACTTACGCCTTGGAGATTTTGTCGTGTCCAGCTGCCAGCGTTGTCTCTGAACGTGTATTCAGTGCTGCTGGGTGTGTGCTGACAGATAAGTGCACGCGTCTGTCCAGTGACAATGTGGACAGACTGACGTTCATCAAAATGAACAAGTCATGGATCCAGAAGGAATTTACTACCCCTGTGTCATCCTGGGGAGAGTAAATGCTTGTTGATTTGGAATGTGCTTGATGCAAATCAAAACATCCTGTTTGCAACTAGGGCCCAAGTCCTGCCACTGATGGGGTGGGTGTCTGTGTGGCCCAATTTTTGGAAAAAAGGGAGACTCCGCTTGGAGTAACCCTTGCTTGCTGTGTTTTTAAAAGAAGCCAAGATGAACAGAGCTGGGATCAGGAAAGACTTTGCTACCTACCCCTGTGTCATCCTGGGGACGGATAAGAATGGCGTATTTTTGAATGTGCTTGATGCAAATGTAGCTGTGAAGTGTACAACTAGGGCACAAGTGCTGCCACTGAAGGGGTGGGTGTGTGTGGGGCCCAATTTTTGGAAAAAAGGGAAACTCCGCTTGGAGTAACCCTTGCTTGATGTGTTTTTAAAAGAAGCCAAGATGAACAGAGCTGGGATCAGGAAAGACTTTGCTACCTACCCCTGTGTCATCCTGGGGACGGATAAGAATGGCGTATTTTTGAATGTGCTTGATGCAAATGTAGCTGTGAAGTGTACAACTAGGGCACAAGTGCTGCCACTGAATGGGTGGGTGTGTGGGGCCCAATTTTTGGAAAAAAGGGAGGCTCCGCTTGGAGTAACCCTTGCTTGATGTGTTTTTAAAAGAAGCCAAGATGAACAGAGCTGGGATCAGGAAAGACTTTGCTACCTACCCCGGTGTCATCCTGGGGACGGATAAGAATGGCGTATTTTTGAATGTGCTTGATGCAAATGTAGCTGTGAAGTGTACAACAAGGGCACAAGTGCTGCCACTGAATGGGTGGGTGTGTGGGGCACAATTTTTGGAAAAAAGGGAGGCTCCGCTTGGAGTAACCCTTGCTTGATGTGTTTTTAAAAGAAGCCAAGATGAACAGAGCTGGGATCAGGAAAGACTTTGCTACCTACCCTGGTGTCATCCTGGGGACGGATAAGAATGGCGTATTTTTGAATGTGCTTGATGCAAATGTAGCTGTGAAGTGTACAACTAGGGCACAAGTGCTGCCACTGATGGGGTGGGTGTCTGTGTGGCCCAATTTTTGGAAAAAAGGGAGACTCCGCTTGGAGTAACCCTTGCTTGCTGTGTTTTTAAAAGAAGCCAAGATGAACAGAGCTGGAATCAGGAAAGACTTTGCTACCTACCCCGGTGTCATCCTGGGGACGGATAAGAATGGCGTATTTTTGAATGTGCTTGATGCAAATGTAGCTGTGAAGTGTACAACTAGGGCACAAGTGCTGCCACTGATGGGGTGGGTGTCTGTGTGGCCCAATTTTTGGAAAAAAGGGAGACTCCGCTTGGAGTAACCCTTGCTTACATTGTTTTTAAAAGAAGCCAAGATGAACAAGTCATGGGTCAGCAAAGACTTTATCTACCTACCCCGGTGTCATCCTGGGGACGGATAAGAATGGCGTATTTTTGAATGTGCTTGATGCAAATGTAGCTGTGAAGTGTACAACTAGGGCACAAGTGCTGCCACTGAAGGGGTGGGTGTGTGTGGGGCCCAATTTTTGGAAAAAAGGGAGACTCCGCTTGGAGTAACCCTTGCTTGATGTGTTTTTAAAAGAAGCCAAGATGAACAGAGCTGGGATCAGGAAAGACTTTGCTACCTACCCCTGTGTCATCCTGGGGACGGATAAGAATGGCGTATTTTTGAATGTGCTTGATGCAAATGTAGCTGTGAAGTGTACAACTAGGGCACAAGTGCTGCCACTGAAGGGGTGGGTGTGTGTGGGGCCCAATTTTTGGAAAAAAGGGAGACTCCGCTTGGAGTAACCCTTGCTTGATGTGTTTTTAAAAGAAGCCAAGATGAACAGAGCTGGGATCAGGAAAGACTTTGCTACCTACCCCTGTGTCATCCTGGGGACGGATAAGAATGGCGTATTTTTGAATGTGCTTGATGCAAATGTAGCTGTGAAGTGTACAACTAGGGCACAAGTGCTGCCACTGAATGGGTGGGTGTGTGGGGCACAATTTTTGGAAAAAAGGGAGGCTCCGCTTGGAGTAACCCTTGCTTGATGTGTTTTTAAAAGAAGCCAAGATGAACAGAGCTGGGATCAGGAAAGACTTTGCTACCTACCCCGGTGTCATCCTGGGGACGGTTAATTATGGCGTATTTTTGAATGTGCTTGATGCAAATCTAGCTGTGAATTGTACAACTGGGGCCCAACTGCTGCCACTGAATGGGTGGGTGTGTGTGGGGCCCAATTTTTGGAAAAAAAGGGAGACTACGCTTGGAGTCACCTTGCGGTGTTTTACATGATTTTAGAATGGCGTGCCTTGCCTATATCTGTGTGTCCTCCTCTTTTTCCTTGTCCAGCTGTTTTGTTTTCGCATGAGTATATGTCCTTGTCACTTTCCCATGTGTTTGAGTTGTTTGTCACCTTTTGGACACCTTTGAGGGTGTTTTCTAGGTGTTTTACTGTGTTTGTGATTGCCTGCCATTGTTTCCTATGCAGTTCGAGTTCGGTTCGTCGAACGTTCGACGAGCCGAACTCGAACGGGACCTCCGTTCGGCGAACCAACCTCGAGCCGAACCGGGACCGGTTCGCTCATCTCTAGTCATGGGTCGCAGGAAATGGCCTTTTATTTGTCCACATCTGAGGAACAGAGATCTGGCTGCTGTGTGTAGACGGTGTTGAGTAGGGTGTCCCTGGAAAAATGCAGGTTTGTGAGGAAAGTGCAGGCGGAGGCATGATGTTGCCTTCATCCAACGTTGGTGCTATCGATGTCTGAGAGAGCTGTACACACGCACTTGTTTCCCCTTCCAAACCAACTGACGACCTACCAAGCAAACTGCCTGTTGCGGTTACAGTGGTGGAAGTTGTGCGTGGAAAACCAGGTGTGACAGCTGTCCCCACAGTCCTAGAAGATCAAGAGCGCGCGGATGCACTGGAAGGGGCAGGCCGTGGATGGTTCGCTCTCCTAGGCCGCATTGCAGCACGGTGAGCTTCCCACTGTGACATATGATATTTATTCATGTGATGATTCATGGAAGAAGTTGTCAAACTGCTGAGGTTTTGACCTCTACTAACAGAATCACGACAAATTTTACAGATCACATAATTTGGGCGATCTTTTTCTATGTCAAAAAAGGACCAGGCTAGGCAAGGCTTAGAGGGCATGCAACCTGCTGAGCCCCCCCGACTAGTGCTCAGAGGCAGAGTGGTGGCTGATGATGCAGTTGTAGACGTGCTACCAGTGCTCCGACTCTGTCCAGGAAGGCGCAAGGTAACTTCGTCGTCGGTTGCATCCTCCTCCACCGCCTCTGTTGACCTCCTCGAGTGCCTGACTGTGGGTTGACAGTAGGTGGGATCTAGAACTTCCTCATCAATTGTTGTGTTTGCACTCCCCTCACCCCTCAGACCGAGCCTCTTCTTGCCCTGACCGAATATTTAAGTTGTCATCCCAATCTGGTATCTGCGTCTCATCATCATCAGTATGTTCCTCATTGTCTATAACCACAGGTGTTAAGGCTGCTTTAGACGAGTCGATCTATTGTGCGATGCACTGTTGGGGTCACGGATTTTGTGACGCACTTCCGTCATTCGTATCGACATCTTCTCATGTGACAGCTCCTTGCGAGTCCAACCAATGCCTAATCGTTTGAAATTCGGCCATCGTGTACTCATCGTTTAATTCCATAAAATCGTTCATTTTAGTCTTCATGAACGACACATTGCAAAGTGTTACACCGTGTAATCGGCCATACTCGTAGTTGTTTGTGACGTCATTAAACCTTCAGGGCGTATTTGTGGTTTTAAATAAATCACGCCTAATCTAATCGGATTGGTTGTAGCAGAAGCGTTTTGATTGGTTATTACTGTTATAAAATACGGAGCTGTAGTCATGATGTGTCAACATTCAGCCTTGGCGTCATGCACAGTGTTTTTTAGTGCATTAGTCCTAATTTTTCTTACGTTTGTTTGTTCGCTGCCAATCGCCCCATTTTGTGACTCCTGAATGGAAAGCATACTTGTTGATGACCTTGGAATCTCTTGATCTCTTGTGAAGTCAAGTAGATCAAAATACCACAGCCGTGGGACATAAAGATCGGCAGTCGCAGCCCCGGAACGTCGTGACTCCTCGACTTTATTGAGTTCCTTTTTATATACAGTGCGTATTCCTTGTATTTTTTTCTTGATAAGATTTACATCCACAGGCTCATTAGGAAAATGGTTTTTATAGATACTAATCAGATCTGCATAAGCTGCTTGTTTGATTCGTTTGTTACTATATACAGGCGATTTAATTTTCCAAAGACAGGTTAATGTGCGATATTTTTCAATGAAATCACGCAAAAATAATTTGTTTTGATGAGCCGTCATCTGTGCAGGAATATATGAGAACATTTTATTTTACACTGTTATAAGAAACATGTAATCTTTTTGTTTTTGTAAACGAAAAAAAAAAAAAATTAACAAAAAAATCAAAACCTTATTATGTTGCAAAAAACATAATACACGATAAAACATACAAAAAAAAAAACACAAAACCTTAAGAGACACATTGTGAACGACTAAATAACACAATAAAAAAACCATAAAAAAACAAAACTAACCCACCTTTTGAAGATAGATACTCTGAAATCGACATAAACCAGACCACAAACAAAAAACAAGACTGATGCTAAGGACACACGAGGCAACAAAGACGGACGCAGAAGAGAAACAATATATATGGGATCTAACCAATCAACCACATTAGCAGAACTGGATTGAGCAGGTCAGAAGAATTCAGGGCGTGCAACAATCCAGACAACGTCACGGAGGGGTGTATAGTTTGCCTGATTACGCCCATACAAAAGACAGATTGACCAAAGAAAAACATGTGTGAAGCCTTTTGGACGTCCGCCATGGCCAATCAATATATCGATGAGCGCTTTGGGGTCATTTAACAACACTCAACGTGTGACACATGGAAAACTACCTATCAGCGATACAAACAAAAAAAAAAAAAAAAGACTTTGCCAAAAAAAAAAAAAAATCGCACGATGGATTGACTCGTGTAAAGCAGCCTTTACAGTTTGTGACAAAGGGTCAACATTATGCTCAGAAACTTGGTCCTCACGGCCTGAATCAGAGTCACAAAGGTTCTGGGCATCACTGCAGACCATTTCCTGGTCTGTACTCACTGTAGCTTGGGAGCAGACCTCTGATTCTCAGGCTATAGTGTGACTGAACAGCTCTGCAGACTCAGCCATCTCAGTTCCACCATACTGTGCAGGGCTGATGGAGACTTCAGAGCTGGGAGAATGCAAGTGTGATTGGGATGACAACTCAGAGGACTGGTGTTTTTTGGATGCGGTAGTTGAGGTGGCTGAGAGGGCACTTGTTGGACCACTTGAGATCCTTTCAAGCATTTTCCTTTTTTGGCCATCATCTACCTTTGTTCCTGTTGTTCGTGTCCGTAAAAAAGGGAGCACATTGGATTGTCCACGGTAAGTATTAGACATCTTACTTTTGCTGGAAGATGGTCTATCTTCAGCAGATGTTAATGGAGCTTTGCCACCTTCCCCACGGAAAACCCCTTTTTTTCCTTTTACAACACGCCTCTTCCCCTTTCCACCAGCATCTGTCATTTTGCCACTCATGTTGATTGCGACAAGATTGTGCACTTAAAATGTGGTAGTAAAAATTGAGAGGTGGTGTAGATTGCAGCGGTGGTCTAGTTTTATTAACAGCAGAATAAACAACAATAATTATCCCTGACAATGCAACTACGGCCCTTAAACTGGCAGCATAAATTGCTAGTATAATGGCTTAGTAACAATGAGCTTGAGTGTGCAGTGCAGGCAGACGTGCTGCAAATATCTTTGCACTAGTGGAACAATACAGAAGTCCAATAGCCACGTTTAGGATGCCACTAGGTTCACTCAGTGTTTGCTAGTATAATGGCTTAGTAACAATGAGTTTGAGTGTGCAAAGGGCAGGAGGGTACAGTGGCAGGGTTGTGGGTCTTTGGGTAGAGGAAAGGAAGCCTGCCTTTCTATCCCTCCTAATGGGGAAATGCAGCGAGGAAATCCCTGACCTTAGCTACACAGACGCTGTCATCTTGTGTAGCTGTTAAACTCTGTTTTCACGGACCTGTCACCTATGGCTCTGACCCTGCCGGTATGAGCCCTTAAAAGGACTGATAGAAAGTGCTATCCCTATGCTGTACAGCGCTGTGTATGGAGTGTACACAGCAGTATCGGCGATAGGAGCTGCGCCAGTGATGACTGACACCAAGGACGCAGAAGGCAGATAATGGCGTGCTGGAGGAAAATGTCCGGTTTTATAATGCAGGGACATGTGACATGGACATCCTATCACACATGCCGTTGCTTCTCTGGCTAAAAGTCCACTTAGCTGTGTGTGTGTCTGGGATTGGCTGACATGCTGGCCCGCCCCACTACACGCGCGCGCTTAGGGAAGGAAGACAAGGAAAAAAAAAAGGCGATCGCCATTATCCATACAGCAGTGATCTGAATGCGTTGTTCCCGCACACTATACACTGAAATTTCATAATAGTGTGAGTCACAGAGTGACTTACACTATTACAGCGGAAAGCCAGCTAGGAATTAGCTGGTCTTTTTGCTGCTAGAACCATTCTCGAACGTATCTAGAACTATCGAGCTTTAGCAAAAAGCTCGAGTTCTAGTTCGATCTAGAACAGCCCCCAAAATCACTCGAGCCGCGAACTGGAGAACCTCGAACCGCGAACCGCGCTCAACTCTACTCATGAGCAGGGCATTGCAGTAATAATAATAATTTATTCATTTATATAGCGTTAATTCCATAGCGCTGTATGTCTTTGGAGTGTGGGAGGAAACCGGAGTACCCGGAGGAAACCCACGCAAACACGGGGAGAACATACAAACTCCTTGCAGATGGGGTCCTTGGTGGGAATTAAACCCAGGACCTCAGCGCTGCAAGCCTGCAGTGCTAACCACTGAGCCACCGTGCCGCCCATTTAGCTTACAGATGCATAACCACCACTCACTGTGTCTGAACACAGGAAGCTGAGCTGACAGCTGCTCTGTGCATGCGGCAGCGTCTATTGTGAAGGAGAGGGCCGTGGGGGAATCAACGCTGCACAGGTACCGTGGGACACCGGGGAACATCGGTGGGGCTATAGGGGGTGACCTGGCAGGGCCTGGGGAGGAGTTTTCTGTCGCATGTGCCATGACACTTGCGACAGAAATCAGAGGAGTAGGGTGAATGCGGCCGGCGCGCTGCTGTGCGCGCGGCCATCTTGGATTTCTGGGAGGGCATCAGGGGGGGCACTTTGGCGACACCGGGGGACCGGAGGGGACTGGTTAGGAGATTTATCATGTTTGTTCATGCCAGATAGGAGATAAATAATTTTTTACCGACACTGTCATTTACTGTAACGTGATCATCGGTATACGGTGTACACCTGTGATCACGTGAGCGGGGACCGGAAAAACCGTCCTGAATCATGATCTCCAGGGTCTCAGCTACCCCCTGAAACCCCGGAGATTTTCTGACGCTGGGGGGCGTTATTCACTTATTTCTGCCTGCTGTTTATAAACGGCAGATCAGAATAAGGCTACATTAACACGACCGATCCATTTTTGTGGTCTGCAAAAAACAGTCCGCTTTTTTTCACGGGTGCATCCGTGTGGCATCTGTTTCCATTCCGTAGATGGTCCGTATGTCATCTGTTTGTCATCCGTGTGCCTTCCTTTTTTTTTGTGTACTGTAAAAAAACTGAAGGAGGGAAAATACCTAAATTTACCCAGGATCCATAGCTTCAACCTACATGAGACGGTCACATGTTCACTCCAGTGCCATTTTCTACTGCTTTTCACAGCGTAGAGCGCTCTGGTGATTTTCTTGTGCTTGTACACTTCATATCAGTCTTTTCTGTCATTATAATGGCAGAAAGACACATAATGTCCCACTCTCCTGCATTTTGTAATTTTGCACCCTTTGGTGCCTTTCATGTGGCACTAAGGGGTGCTTAGCTCTGTATTTAGCCAAAAAAAATGTAAAAAAAAAATGACGTGGGGTTTTCCCTATTTTTGTAGCCAGCTAAGGTAAAGCAGACGACTGCAGCTTGCAGACCACAGCTGGCAGCCTCACCTTGGCTGGTAATCCAAAACTGAGGGCACCCCACGCTGATATTTTAAATTAAATAAATAATTTTTAAAAAAAACACGTAGGGGTCCCCCAAAAATTGGATCACCAGCCAAGGTAAAGCAGACAGCTGGGGTCTGATAGTCCAATAACCATGGACCTCCCTAGTCTGAGAATCTGCCCAGCCTAAAAATAGCAGGCCGCAGCCGCCCCAGAAGTGGCGCATCCATTAGATGCGCCAAACCTGGTGCTTCGCCCCAGCTCATCCCGTGCCCTGTTGCGGTGGCAAACGGGGTAATATATGGGGTTAATACCAGATGTGTAATGTCACCTGGCATCAAGCCCTGGGGTTGGTGAGGTCAGGCGTCTATCAGATACCCGACATCACCAACCCAGTCAGTAATAAAAAAAAAATAGACTACAAACATTTTTATTTGAAAAAACACTCCCCAATACATTCCCTCTTTAACCAATTTATTAGAAAGAAAAACAAATCCAGGTCTGGTGTAATCCAAGGGGTTGCCATGACGATCCACACTGTCCCAGTCAATGAAGAGCAGGATGTTCCCCATTGGCTGGGAGAGCAATGCAGTGACTTGAGCTAACATCAATGGGTCAGCCCAGGTCACTGCAGGGGATGACAAGTGCTGCTGTCAGCGAGGTAGATTGCCTGCGCTGATCTCCTGCACTGCTGACAGCACCTGTCACTGAGTTCAATGACCTTCACAGCCAAGTATCGCGAGAGGCCCCTGACGTCACCGCTAGTCAGTCTCGGGTCGGAAGCGAGAGAAGGTGATGTGACAAGCGGCGGCCATGGAGGACAGTGACAGCGCTGAGGTCGGGACTTCATCACCGCAGGTAAGCCAAGCGAGACCATGTGTGCAGAGTGCCAGGTGGGCGGAGCCTAGCGAGGTAATGTGTGAAGAGTGCCAGGTGTGCAGAGTGCCAGGTGGGCGGAGCCTAGCGGGACCATGTGTGCAGAGTGCCAGGTGGGCGGAGCCTAGCGGGACCATGTGTGCAGAGTGCCAGGTGTGCAGAGTGCCAGGTGGGCGGAGCCTAGCGGGGAAATGAGTGCAGAGTGCCAGGTGGGCGGAGCCTAGTGGGACCATGTGTGCAGAGTGCCAGGTGGGCGGAGCCTAGCGGGACCATGTGTGCAGAGTGCCAGGTGTGCAGAGTGCCAGGTGGGCGGAGCCTAGCGGGGAAATGAGTGCAGAGTGCCAGGTGGGTGGAGCCTAGTGGGACCATGTGTGCAGAGTGCCAGGTGGGCGGAGCCTAGCGGGGAACTGTGTGCAGAGTGCCAGGTGGGCGGATCCTAGCGGGACCGTGTGTGCAGAGTGCCAGGTGGGCGGAGCCTAGCGGGACCATGTGTGCAGAGTGCCAGGTGGGCGGAGCCTAGTGGGACCATGTGTGCAGAGTGCCAGGTGGGCGGAGCCTAGCGGGGTAATGTGTGCAGAGTGCCAGGTGGGTGGAGCCTAGCGGGACCATGTGTGCAGAGTTTCAGGTGGGCGGAGCCTAGCGGGACCATGTGTGCAGAGTGCCAGGTGGGCGGAGCCATGTGTGCTGGCGGCGGAGTGCGAAGTAGGTGGAGCCTAGCGGGGTCATGTGGCCCTGAGGACGTCAGTGTCGTGGACTGCATGGCTGGGGACAGGTGAATGTGAGTGTGTGTGTATGTATGTGTACATGCCGCGTGCAGGAGGGGGCGGAGCGAGCTGAGCGGGGAAGTGTCGGCTTCCTGCACACGTAACTAGGATAAATACTAACCAAAGCGCTTTGCTTGGATACCCGATGTTTATCTTGGTTACCAGCTTCTGGCAGGCTGCCAGCGATGGCTCCTGCACACTGTAGCTGTAAAAAGCCCTGCTTTTTGCTGCTAGAACCGTTCTCGAACGTAACTAGAACTATCGAACTTTAGCAAAAAGCTCAAGTTCTAGTTCGATCTAGAACAGCCCCCAAAATTACTCGAACCGCGAACTGGAGAACCGCGAACCGCGCTCAACTCTAATCCTCGGGTTTCCAAACTGGGACGGGTGACCCCTGTAAACTGCAAAAAATACAGATAGGGACCCCAGCCTGCGAGCCCCAATGGGGACGGCACCGCCACTACATGCTAAAAGCTATGGAACCAACAGTGCTATAAAAAAGAATAAATATTACATATTAATATAAACCCCTATTGGTCTGCTTCAATTTTTCTCATAAATCCCGTACTCCCCCGCCTCCCCCATACTCCGCCCACATGATACATCAACAACTCGACTGACATCCACCCCCAGTAAAAAACTATACTGTATTAGAAAGGGACAAGACACACAAAAAGCCCTACTTACTAGGCTGCGCCGGCACGAAGCACCGACCAGCCGCCATTCCAGAATCCAGGTGGCCCGTCTCCAACCGACACGGCATCTCATTCTCTGCGTCACGCCGGGGAGCCCTGACCCACTGACATGCTCAGACCCAGCTCGACCAGGGAGCTGACAGCTCGGTGGGCAGCGTCCCGGAATCCGAATCCCAGGAAACCACGGCCAGCGTGTATCCACCTTGTCTCCCCAGCATCACAAGGTCCCGCAGGTGATGGGATTCTCGTAGCCAAGCAGCCTTACCGAATGGAGCATCGCCGGGTGGAACCGCCGCCATCTTGTTGCCTTTTTCTCTGGTGCTGGAAGAGGCCCGTTCACATGACCGAATGCTGGCCCCTCCCACTTCGCAGGTCTCAGCCGCCTCTATAGATTCCTCCCACACCAAGGCCTGCGAACAGGTGCAAAGTGAACAGGCCACGATGAGGAGGGTCCCCGTAGGGGCTCCCGCGGCGCCCCCGGGGCCGGAGCGACGTCAGGGGAGAGGCACTCTGGCAGCCTGGCCCTGCATGATGGCCGGGCAGGGGTAAAAGCAGCATCCGCTCCTGCCAGCAGTCCTCCCATGATCTCTTGCAGCCGTGCCTCGATCTCTGCTCCATCAGACCTGCTGGCAGCTCCCCTCGCAGTCCCTGAAGATCCTCCAGCGCAGACATCCTCAGATCCAGGTGATGAGAGAAGGTGAGGACGGGCACAGGTACCTTCAGCAGTGGTGCCTATTGCAGACCACCCCTTTTACCTAAGCCTATATGCATTCCTACAAATCTCCTGACCACACCTCCCTAAAGTACCTCCCCTTAAAGTATCAAACCCCAGCACACAGCCCAGCTTGCTCTGCTTTTAACCTTTTGCTTGCCCTCCAAAGCGGAGTCATGGGTCACTCCGCCCATGGCTCTGCTTAGGGCTCCGTTCTTCCTTTTCTACTGCAACAGTATGAAATCATCTCTAGAAACAAGTATTTGGTTGCCTCATTGAAGATATGCAAATCTTTGGGATTCAAATTTGCCAACTTTACTGAGTTTTCAAAAAAATTCAGTTTACTGCAAATTTCCAAAAAAAAAAAAACGTTGTTTGAAAAATTATGTGTGTGCTGGGAACAGGTTTAGAACCCTGCTGACCTTTAGAACCTAGACTTTGTAAACAATAGAGAGGATCCCACTGACCATAACATAAGTGCTTCACACTACAGGAGAGAGACAGAGAGAAGACCCAGCTGATTACAAGAGGTACACACTACAGTAAGAGAGACACTAAGGGGTACTTTGCACGCTGCGACATCGCAGGCCGATGCTGCAGCGATGATACGATTACGACGCTTTTGCGCTCGTTAATCGTATCATCGAGCCTTTACACACTACGATGTCGCATGCGAAGCCGGAAGTGCGTCACTTTTAATTTGACCCCACCGACATCGCAGCTGCGATGTCGTAGTGTGCAAAGTACCCCTAAGGGTAGGATTCCATTTGCGAGAGACTCACTCGTATCTCGCATTTTATCACCCGTCATGGCTTGCCTCTTTCCCGACGAGAGTGTCTCAGCTGCATAGAAATATTTACAACCAACTTGCTCCTGTCGTGAGAGAGGCAAGCCGTGCCGGGTCATGCAATGCGTGATACGCGCAAGTCTTTCGCAAGTGGAATCCTACCCTTATGCAGGTGTCACATGGTGCGATCTATCGTGCGATTGCACGAGTGATCGTACCCGCCCCCGTCGTTTGTACGTCACGGGCAAATCGCTGCCCGTGTCGCACAAAGTTGTGAAACCGCCGTCACACGTACTTACCTACAGAGCGACCTCGCTGTGGGTGGCGAACATTCACTTCCTGAAGGGGGTGGGACGTTTGGCATCACAGCGACGTCACACAGCCGCTGGCCAATAGAAGCAGAGGGGCGGAGATGAGTGGGACGTAAACATCCCGCCCACCTCCTTCCTTCCGCATAGTCGGTGGGTGACACGGGACGCAGGTAAGCTGTGTTCATCGTTCCCGGGGTGTCACACGGAGCGATGTGTTCTACCCCGGGTACGATGAACAACCGGCGCCATGAAAAATAAACAATTTTTTAAAAATAAGTGACGTGTACACGACTCCTTGATTTGTAACCGATTCTGCGTCGCTCGGAGGTGTCACGCGAGATGATGTCGTGATCGATGCCGGATGTGCGTCACGAAAACCGTGACCCCGACGATGCAGCGCACGATAGATCATCTCGTGTGACGCCTGTGTGGCGCCCTGGACTAGCCAGGTCGTCACAGATAACACACAAACACCCCACCCCCATTAGACAGGGACACCAGCCAAACACAAAACCCTTGTTGCCTCCCTCCAGTGTCTGATGTCCACACCAGGTGGGGCGGAGTCAAGCGATTGGCCCCACCCACCGAGGAGTTCACAGGCCTGGAGGCGGGAAAAGTGACAGTTGAGTGTTGGAGTTTGAAGTGAGAGGAGCACGCACTTGGGTGTCTGGGTTTGTTGCCCAGGCACTGACAGAAAGGTTGGCAGACGGTGGTGGCTGTCTGCAGGAGTGGTGGAGCAACGAGGAACCGTAGGACCGGGGTCGGGCCCGCCGGTACCGAGCGGGGAGCGAAGTGAAGCCAGCACACACAGGCAGGGCCATCGGACCCCGACCAGGCTTGGAGCCGCCGACAATAGTCAAATCCAAATGTGACCGAAACCCCAGGGGTTTCCTAACAGCAAAAGTCCTGATTGAAGGCAACCGCCCACACCGTGAGGGTATACAGCTACCGCCTAAGGCTAGAGACCCAAAGGCCAACGCCTGCGGTCAAACGGGCTCCTCCGGTACCCATACACCAGAGAGTGGACTACCATTGGGGATCCATAGTAGTCAACTGAGAACATCAAGGTGCAGGGAAAGACAGCCGCCATCACCTGTCCGGGGAGAGATACAGCAGCCGGCTGCGGGACCCGTCCATCCAGCCATTTGGTTTACCGAGGACTTTGTACATTTCTTACTGAGTGAGTACACCCGTGCCATCCGGCACCGCGCTGCGCTGTCCCTGCAACCCTGCACCTCACCAACCCAGCCTCCCCGTCACATTATCGGGCCCCGGGACCACCGACCCCTACCCACGGAGGGGGAAAACAACATCCCAGCTGCTCCCTACCATCGCTCCCGGGATCCCCGTCACCAGCAGCGGTGGTGCCCATCTTCTCCACGACCTGTGGGTGGCGTCACAGACTAAATCCCCCCCCCCCCCCCCCCCCCCCCCCCCCCCCTCCCCCCCCCCCGCGGCGCCCCCCCCCCCCCCCCCCCCCCCCCCCCCCCCGAGCCCCCCCCGCCAGCAGCAGTAGCCGTAGCAGCGCCGAACCCGAGCGTTAGTGAGTGCGCAGCAGCGGCGGCGTCCTCCCCGCCCGCGACACCTGCATTACCCTCTGATTTGGAGACGGAAAACAAATCTGTTGTACAACCATTGCTCCGCTGGAATCCACTGATCTGTGATGGCCCAGGTGCTGACCAGTAGTTTACAAGGTATGATAATCGGTCAGGCTGCTTTCACACATCCGGTTTTTGCTGTGCGGCACAGTACGGCGCTTTGCGGGAAAACCGCATCCGGTTTTTTTTGCCGCCGGGTGCGGTTTTTCCACATAGACTTTTATTAGTGCCAGATTGTGGTGCATGGCCTTGTGTTACGTCCGTTTTTTGCCGGATGCGGCATATTTAGCCGATGCGGTGGCCGGATGAAACGTTCAAGTGCACGTTTTTGTCTGCGGCGAAAAAAACGCATGGTCCGGCGCGACTCGGCACGATTTACAATGCAAGCCTATGGACGCCGGATGTGGCGTCCTGAGGCAAAAACTGCATCCGGCCGCCGGATGCGGTTTTTTGAACTGCGCATGCTCAGTATCAAGCCGCATCCGTCAAAAAACGGACGGCCGCATGGAAAAACGTATGAAATGGATCAGTTTTTTTCGCCGCATCCATTGCATAGGTTTTTGAGCCGGATTGTGCCGCACTGCAACAACCGGATGTGTGAAAGCAGCCTAAGGCCTGCGACACACATCCGTGCCGCCGGCACGTGTTTGTCATTTTTTACACGTACCGGCGGCACGGAGACACGTTAAGCAATGCTACCCTATTGTAGCAGGCACACACACGTAAAACCACAGGGAACGTGTGTCCGTGTGCATTTGTACGTGTGTGCGTTTTTCAAAGCGTGACATGTCAGTGTTTTCTCCCGCAGCACGGGTGTCACACGGCCCGCACCCGTACCACACGGGTGTAGTCTGGATGCGGTCCCGTGTGACACGCGCCGGAGAAAACACACGTGTCAGTGGAAAAAAAAAAACATTTACTCACCTTCTCCAGCCCTCCTGTCTCTGTCGCTGCTGCCTCTTGCTGCCGACCGCCGCTCATTAATCTCATAGAGTATTCACTTCACTGCCTGGCGGCAGCAGCAGCGGGGAGGCGGGAGGGCTGGAGACCGAAGATCAGCACCACGGACAGCAGCGCGGACAGCAGGAAGGACCAGGTGAGTATGTTAATTACCGGTTCTACGTGTGCTATCGTGGATAGCACACGTAGAACACACGTGTCCCGCACGTACCAGAGACACGTACTTACCTGCACGCAACACGCATGGGAAATACGTG